>NC_057882.1:11643100-12253100 GCF_019740435.1 Gambusia affinis | reverse complement strand
AGGGGAAGTATGTGTACAGCTATATAACGGGATCCCTAGTTACAGATACTGCAGACGGTAGATGCTAACTGGACAGATCAATATGAAGCTGCAATCTGCTATCAAAGGTAATTGTGCATATTGATGAAAATACATTGTGTTTTTATTTTTGGTTCCATTTTTGTGATCATTTTGTGTTCTGTGCAACAGCTTTTGGATGTCTGTGCCTGGTGTTTGCTCATGGATTTCCAGGTGAGGAGCAATTAAATACGACAAGTTTATATGTATGTTATTATACTGGCTCATTTCAGCTGTTCAGTTTCAGAGTTTGACTCTCCAAAGATTATCGGGCCTCTGCACAGCCACATAAAGGTGGATCCAGGTAACTCATGCGTTATCTTTTTATTTGTATCCCGATAATCACATCTAACTGGATCTGTTGTTTGGTGTTTAAAATTCTTAAGCTGCTTTCAAGCTTCTACTGAAAGCAACGTTTCAGCCCTGGATTGTGGATCTTTCCTTCCAGGTGAGCATCTGATTCTCCGCTGTGACGCATTACCGAACTGCGACGAGGACGAGGCTCTCATCTACTGGCTCGTCAACGGCACTTTCCCCGAAGAATCACCCAGCCATGGCAGAATAATCGAATCAAACGAGTAAGGTTCATTTCAACATTTTAATAGAAGTTACACCGCAACATCTCGATCATTTGCATTTTTGCTGTCGACCTGGTTCTGATTGCAAACAAATCTTGTTTTAGGTCATCTTTAATGGAGGGATTGGTCCTACAGAAGAATTTGCTCTTGAAAAACGTCGCATTGGAGGACTTCAGTTCCAACTTTAGCTGCGTTGTAACAAATGCAGTAGGAATGGCGCAGAAGTTTATAAAGTTAGCATACACTGATTGTAGTGGGAAACAATAGAGGCACTCAAGGCACCTGCTGAACAAAGTTCATTTTACAATATGCACTTATAACATGAATTGTATGTTGTTCTGGTTCAAGAGTATCTTTAACTACAGAAGTAGTGTAGAGAAGAAAAAAAAAGATACAATGCAAAACACTGGCTTCGAAAGGTAAACAAACAAGCGCTCTAAATGCAGCACTGAGGCACTTTACATTGACTTCTGTGTAAAAACAAAATATTACAAAAATAAATCACTAAGCTTTTCACTCTTCTGTTTTGTTTGCTGATATTATGCTGTTTTGAATTTAAATAAAACCTTAAATAAATATGTGCGAGATGGAGGCTTGGGTAATGTAAAACATGGTTTCGTCTCCCACAAGTTATTTCTTTAATACATTTAAGCGGGCATTTTTGCAATGCTTGCGCATAATTAGGCCAGAGTAGTCAGGCGCTCTGGGAAACAAAAGGATCAAATTTGCACCGTCAGAACAAGCCAGATTTTTTTTCCACATGTACCAAAAAGAGTAAGAAATGGTTGTAAATACATGCGTTTACGCTTCATTTTATCCCCTCTACAGTGTATATATTTATACTTTTATGTTTGTATGCTGTGAGCGCTTTAAACCAAAGTCAAATTATTTCTGCACACAATCTTCACTAATAAATTCTGATTCTGGGTATTTTGTCCTGTCTGTAATTTTAGAACAAATACACACTATATGTGTTTGTGTCACTAAATGTGCCACAGATTATATGAAATTTAGATATTTATCATAAACTTAAAATAGAAAGTTTTATAGTCTTATTTTATCAAGTACACAATGGGACAAAGAATAAAGACTTGAGATAAAATTTCTTTTCAGTATCATTGCTTTCATGCAAACACAAATATATATATAAATAAAACACGAACTTTCAGACAGCAAAGGATACACACAATTTAAGACAGTAGGTGTACATACATGGAATAATGGAGCATTTTATTACTTAATGCAAAGAGGAAGAGGGGAGGCAAAAAGACAAAATTACCCCAAAACACCAGATTCCACTTTAGTCTTTAAAACCTTTTCAAATAATTACATTTCATGAGCTCCTCCTTCAAGGTCAATCTTTAATCTAACAGGTAATTATATTAAAAAAAAGGAAAAAAAAAGAAAAAAGAAGAAGAATCAAAACTTAAGAGACTGTCCAGATCAAGGTTTCAGAAAATGTAAATACTTTTTTGCCTGAAGAACTAAACTCTTACATATTCTGATCTTTAATTTAACAACAGGCTTTCTGATGTATTCCAAGACTCGTGTCCAAAATCCATTCCTGTGTGACTCGAGTTGTTTACCATTTTTAGAATTACTCCCTATGTGATCTTGCAGAGCTAGCAAAACACTAATGCATCTGAAGACCTAGAAATGGCAGCAAGACACATTGGATGCACAACTCTGCCACAGCCTTTAGATGAGAAAACTCACAGTGATAGACTTAATTTGGACTGGAAATTTCTGCTCTGCAATACTGGGGGTTTCTGCAGATTAATCCAATATAGCACCTTGCAAAACATGTTATTTCACCTTCAACTTGATCACATTTTGTCACATTGCAACCTGAAACCTGGATGCATTTTATTGGGATTTTGTGTGACAGACACTAAGGACAGCATAACTGAGAAGCTAAAGTATTAAAAAAAATAAAATTTAAATATGGAAAGTGCGTATTTGCATTCAGCCCACCTCCAGAAATTCCCCGGTTAGAAAGTGACTTTATTTTTATTTTTTTTTCATAAAAACGGGGCTATGATGGGATGAGTTGGTTTAAATCTTATTAATGAATGATAATGGCTCAAAGTCCAACACTAAATGAAACTGGGAGTTTTAAATTATTTCTAAAAAAAAAACCAGGTCAACAATGATTAATCAATTTCCTTTCCTCTCGCAGTTACTCCTGTTTTGTTGTTGTATAACACAAAATCCCAACAAAAAGCACTGGGGTTTGGGGTTATAACATGTTAACATGTTGGAAAAATCATAAAGCTTCTGAAACCACTGAAGATGGGAGAAAACATGATGATATGATCACTTGGACAATATCCTGATAGTGTCTCACATAAATTAGCAGTTTTTCCTCATATGCTCCCAAACTATATGAATAGGCTTCCCACTCAAACATAAATTGCCAGTCTAAGATGTCCTTACCCATGCATGCAACTTTTCTCTGATACTAAAGTGCACTACTTTGTTTTCTTGCGTAGTGATCGGCCATTTTATTCACTTTGACTTGGAGCCAGGTCAAAGGTTGACATCTCCAACTCCTCCAGGCAACAGTTCAAGTTCTTATTCCGATCTGGATGCTGAGATCCTTGTTTCTTTTTGATGAGAGCGGCACACTCTTTAGCCAAGTCTAGGATCTTCGCAGAGGGCTTGTGAAATGGCAGGAGAAGTTCTTGGTTGGTTTTGCATCCCATCCCAAAGAGGAAACGCAAGAACATGTCCAATTTGCCATCTGGGCATTGCAGATTTTTTTCCACGGCGGCCTTGTACAGCTCCATTATTCTGTGTCCCTTGGTGCTCAGTCTGAATTTGGATTTCACCGGTTGATCAAAAATGTTCTTGTCGTGGTTCCTAAAGGAGAGGTATGCGTAGAGAGCAGCCATGTACTCCTGCATGGTGGGGTGGAGAAAGCACACCACGTCATCATGGCTCAGGACGAATGGAGATATCGTGTACTGCGTGCAAATGCCACTTCTGTTCACTGCCTCAACGTAAGAGATCTCAGGACTTTTCGTCCTCTTCATATGAAACTGACCCTTTTCCAGCAAGGTAAAGGCAAATTTCCCAAAATCCATGAGCAACTTCAGCTCTTCCTCTGGACTGAAAGCCGGAGCTCTCATTCTACGGATGTGAAGAAGCTTCAGCAGGAGCTTCGTGTACATGTACGTAATGTTCGTGGGGAGTTTTTCTTCCGTTCTCAACTCTCTGAAGACGCGTTGGCACTCGTCTGCCACCAACGTGCAGAACAAGGGCAGGCAGCACATGATATGGAGAGTTTTCACCGACTTGACGTGCTCGATGACACGGGTCGCCTGATTTGGGTCCTTAAATCTCTTCCTGAAATACTCGTCTTTGTTCTCGTCGGAGAAACTGCCCATTTCGATCTCGTCATAATGCCCATCCCACGGGGCGCAGCGATCAGCATGAGGCCGGGACGTTATCATGAACCGGGAGCGGCTGAGAAACCGGCCTCTGAGGAGGTTCACCAGGAGAACCCTCATGGTCATGGCACAAGAGGCATCAGAGTGAATCTCTGTTCGCATAAAGTTAAACTCCTCAGGGTACTCGTCAAGACCGTCAAAGATAAATAAGGCTTCATTGTTTTCATACCTAAAGCCCTCTGATTTTATCCTGGCTGCCATTGGGTACAGTTTGTTCACTATATCCATCAGAGAGATCTTAGTTTCTAAATACTCATTTATCTCTCTGATTGTTATGACATAAACAAAGGAGAAATTCTGGTGTGATCGCCCCCGAGCCCAGTCAAGGGCAAGCTTTTTGACAAACATGGACTTCCCCGATCCTGCCAGTCCATAGAGATACACCTGCCTTGCATAAGACTTGGTGACCCATTCCTGAGAGACTGTTTCTGCTAACGACTGCCGTTTGCCTGGGTTCTTCTTGGTGTACGGCTTGGCTATTTGAAGGACCTCATGTTCAATATTTGGGCCATTGTCAAAACATGACAAAATAGAGACGTCTACATAGATGTCATCCAGTGGCATCGTTTCTCCTTCAGCGATCGTCACTTCGCTATACTTCTGTATCATCAATTCACATAATTCATGACGTATTTGATCTGGAAGAGGAAAAAACAAAATCAGGTTAAGATCAAAACATGATCTGTAGAGCTGCGAAAAAAAGGATTTGCGTCCTTCAAGACCATATGTTCTTTCTTGGATATGTTTACATTTTTGCAAGGTGCGTTGCTTTTTGCGTAATTCATGCTGTCAGATTCGTTTTGTTAAAATTATTCAACAAACCTGTTTATGGTTAATGAAACTGAACCAAAATAATGTGGTCGTCATTTGAAAACTGCTCATTGCGTTTGTTCAGGTTATTTGACATTAACATTTGTTCCATCTAAGAAAAGAAGAAATCTGAAAAGCGACGAATCATTCGTGTTACTTCTAAATTGGAAATGAACGCGGCGAACGCTCTCACTTTTGATGTACAACATCCGCAGATGCTCAGCGACGTTTTTTTTACTGATGTCGACGAGAACGGTTCTGGTGATCTGCACAGACATTTCGCAGGTGAAGCTCTCCAGCAGTCGGTCCACAAGGTCCACGATGTCCATGCTTTGAGAGGCGCTGAAAGGCTGCGGGTAGTGAGTCCACAGCTTCCACTTGAACATCCTCAAATCGTCTTCGTGCAGCTTCTGCAGGGTCTCACACAAAGCCTAAGAGGAAACAGAGCAAATAAATGAATCACTTCCAGCTTGAGCTGCTTTTGAAGGCCTGGTGAAGGTGAATGCCACACCTTAAAAGTGAACTGTAGGGTCAAAGATGGATGCTTGATTTCCTCTGGCTCTTGGATTAATTCCAGCTTGTTCGAGGGCTCTGTGACGTCCTCTTTGCTTTTTTTCCTGGTGAAAGCCCAACACACAGGTTTCATTGCATCTTAGGTGCCACGTATCAAACAGCTGCATGCGTTCAAATCTAACACTGTGGTCACATTTCTTACTTAGGAATCGTCTTTTCACAGTCATTGCTGTCAACGGAGTAGCAGCTGGAAAATGAATCCACTCTTTCCAGCCGGACGCTGAAACCAGGAAGACAATGACGCTTTAACATTATAGCGAGGTAATGAAGACTGAAATATTGTTCTATCAGCACAACTCTTCGATATGAATGTGAGCACCTAAAGCGATCATCATGCTTAAGCTTTTTGTGAGTCTTTAATGCTGCTTCTACCTTGTAGAGGGCTCCTCCTCGCCCGCCACGCCTTCTGGTTCTTCTTCACTAGTCAATTTTTCATAGCTCTGAGCCGGAGTCAAGGCCTGATCCACAAAATGCCTGAAGGGAGCAGAGTTAGAGTTTTTAGATGAAGTGACGCACAAATCAGTCATCCAATAGTTGAAAAAAGAAACTGGTCGTTGGTTAGTCATTGGTTGGTGATCAGCAGGTAAAACAGAATAGAAATCTGGAGCCGGAGATCAAGGAGTTTCTAACATCAGCTGCCCAGAGTGTTGACCAGCCAGCTAAGAGATGTGGGTAGATGACCCAAAAGTAAGATTCGTACTACTTCAGCATCAAAACCTCACAGGACAATCTGAAGCTTTTACAGCAGTGTGACATTGCCTCTAATGACAGCAGGAATATATATTTTAGAAACTATAATTCATAGTTCTTCAAACTGGAATCGATAGAATGGTCCTTCATAAAAAGCAGAGATTAGAAAATATACTTTAAATTAGTTTTTATTCCTGTGAAAGGAAATCTTAATTAGAAGGTCAGAGAAAACTAGAAATCTGTGTTTATCAGTAAAAGCTCATCTGTGCATCTTGAGTTAGTTGTTTGGTTTTCACAGAGCAATACGCACAAGATCAGCTGTTCAGTTTGACCTCAATGAACTCCTACACCTAGCATCAAGTCAGGCATTTTAACTGAAATGCATAGAAGTTCACAGACGAGTACAAATTTGAGCTCCATGTGAGGATTTTTCTTTTTGGGGGGAACTTGCACTAATTCTACTTTCCTCCAGGGGGCATATTTTCATTACATTTAAACATCTGTAATTACATTTATATAGCCTAATAATAAATGTAATTACAAAAGAAATGTTTTTCTTACAGATTTTTTTGTGCATTCTGCTAAAGTTATGCACAGTACTTTTGTAATTAAACTGCATCCAAGTGTAAGTTATAAGTTACAAGGTTATGAAACTTTGTCTTAAAGCAAATAACAATAAACCTAAAAGCTCTAGTGCTTTATTTTGTCCACAAGTAGAGGCTGCTTTCATTACATTTTAAGTTAGACTTATTCTGTGAGGAGAAACCTTAGAATGTACAGTTATGACCTTTGCCCTTTTCCACCAACGGCGCACACATTCTTTCCATCTCTGTATTATTCAAAGTGATTGCATTGTATGAAACTTTAGCTTGTTTGGAAAGGCTAAAAAGTCATAGATCTCAACGTACCATTGACTGGTGTCCATAGGAGACGGTCCAAGGTCAAGAGACGGTCTCCTCTCAGGAATGTAGTACAGACCCTCATCCTCAATGGATTCAACACCTTCTCTACTAGACACAGCATCCCCGATGGAAGAGTTGTCTGACAACATGGTGCTCGATTCAGCCATTGTATCATGCAGACGTATACTCAGCGACTACCAGTGAACGTTTTTCCGCCCAGCGTGAACACAGGGTAACCTGCCTCAACCTGTACAACAGCAATAAGAAAAAGGAGAAGAAGAAATACCTGTGAGGACCAGATAGTCAGGTTTTTTTTCAGAGCCATTCTGCTCCAGGGCACATCGTGTTGCTTACTTAACAATAAAGCTTGAGCATTCAAAAGAAATTAAGTAATTAGAGATAAAGTGCAACAATTGTAGAAAAGACCTTAAAGGGCAAAAATATATTAATACCTGGTTTTAACTTTAAATACTTAGGTGTGACTTGCATTTCTGGATGGATAAATTGTGATCAGATGAGTATAGAGTACACTTCTGATCATCTCCTTAGTTACGGGGTGGTGTAATAAAAATAATTTTTCCGATAATCTATTTTGCATTTTAATAATCATCCAGATCTGAAACAAATGACGCAATTCCAAACTTTTCCACACTGTCAGCCGTGGGACATAACAGCACATAAGGTGTAAATTCACACGCCACGTCATGAATCTAACTTATTATCCGAGATGTTTATATCTAGTTTTAAAAAAACGCTTCCCCCCCCATAAATTGAGAGCTTCTGTCTATCTAGAGCAAAATCATGGCTTATCGTATTATATCGTTTTGTGATCTACAATTAAAAGCCATGTGTTTGAAGCTTGACTTCACTATTCTACATACCAGAGATAAAGAACGTGTTCTCCTTTCATTGAAGCTAAATTAGGTGTGAGAGTTTAGCTAACTTTCTTGGTGACCCAAAGACGACTTTAAGAAACCCAGTGTTGTCTAAACTTTTACCAATACGTTCATAAACGATGTAACCATGTAAAGGAGTTGGCTAGGATATAAAATATTGTTAAGAAATAATTACCGCTCTTTTGACAGAATAGTTACCTTACCTCAGGAGATCTTTGCTACAAGGAAGTTTCTTTTCTTGTTCGCTGTCAAACTGTAATGGAGGATTGATAAACTCGACTGCCCCCTAGAGGATAAAGCCATTAAAAGCACACTCCCATCAACTAAAGATTACGTACTGAACGTTGGTTGTTAGGTATTTTAATCTCAAACCTGCTTATTTCTGTCATTATTTGGGAGAACAGCTAATATATCTTAATGTTCTTTTACTGTTAAAAACAGTTAGCACTTGAAAAAAACACCACTGTGTTTTAAATAATAAATACATTCAGGCACATGTAAAGGTTTTCAAAATGCTTTCTTTCTGATAAAAAAGCTATTCTTGTAAACTAAAATTTACAAGAATAATGTAATTTTAATGTTACATTATAAATGTTCCCAATTGCATTTAAGGTATATGTTTGTCTGTATGCATAAAGATAAGTTGTTTCAACATATTTTACTCCACTGCCATGAAAAAAGCCTTTCATGGTTAACACACATTTTAATGGTTTAGTAAGACTTAATTCACAGCGCATTTTGAGCTTCCCTATGAAAAGATAAATCATTCAGTTTTAGTCTATATCATGATGCTGCTGTTATGTAAGACTGGAACTGAATGTCTATCCCCTGCATCAGTTTTCCTTGGACTGAAAAGTATGATTCACAGAGATAAAAAAAAAAAAAGAATCATGATTTATAGATGCTGTATCAAGTCACATTCTCACATTTCCCACTGTTCCTTTCTTTGTGTTTATGATTATTGATCTTTTTGACGGTCACTGCTAACAGACTTGGGTTTCAAGCAACTGCACCAGCTTTTATGTAGATGATTGTGAATAAACATTTAAAAATCCATCCCTCTTTTTCCCATTATTTCATTTTATTAAACACTATTGTTCCAGCATACTGTGGAACTCGGCTGAAAAATTATGTTATGTTACGGTGAAAAAAAGGATGATAAAATTTATTATAGTCTTATTTCTTATTATTAGTAAAGCAAGTATTATTGACCCTTTATTACTAGATGCTATAAGTTTTCTTGACATGTTTCTGACCATTTCTGCCATTTCAGCTCTGTTTCTGTTTTATCCATGCACATTACATTATCTTCCTTCCTCTACATATAAGCTCACCAGTAACTTTTTAAAAAGATTATCATGTATCAAACCATGTTTTTTTTAAAAGCTCAGTTTCACATTGATGTGCTCTGTTCATGCAACTTATAGCCTTTATAATTTGCATTAGGAACAAATTTATTATACGACTGTTTCTAAATGCAAATTCATCACATGAAATCAAAAACGGACCAATTTCCTGCTTGACTAACGAGCAAAACAGGAATGCAGCATCCCACACCTGGCCACAAAGCAGCTTTTACGTTAATACTCAATTACATCGTTTGAAAAAGTGCTTCAATGTGTATGTAAGTAATATAGCCCTGATTCCAAAACTCTTTTGACAATTTTGGAAAGTCCTAGACAAAGCTGAATGTCTGCAATTAAAGCCCAACTCATCATTATTTGTAAAATCATTACTTTCTTAATGCCTTTTAGAAAAGGCTTCTTCACTACAACTTAAAAATAAAATAAATTTAAATTTAATTATAAGGTAATTTAAAAACCCCTCAAATGTAGTATTTATTGACCTAATTACAGTATATTTTAAATATGGCTTAATACTGAGCCATGAATGAGTAAGAAAATGTTTAAACCCTGGAGCTGTTTAGTGGTATATATAAAGATCATGACTTGTCAGCATCCTCTTTTCCTTGGTGACCACTGTTCCACTACTGTGCGCTTTGTGTGATGGAGGCGAGCAGCGACAAAGACAGCAGGAGAAAACAGTGGCTTGTATGGAGGGCAATCAGTGCCCGCAGGCTTGGAGAAGATAAAGGAATTAGCACATCAAAATACACCACGCTGTTTCTATTTATTGGAAACATGTTCAAAGTCTAATTTTATAAAGTTTCATTTAACCACATGTCAGTGATCTTTGTTTTGGCAGCATGTGTGTGTCATCATTTGTGCCGTCCAGGCATATAAACCAAGTTGACCTAGACACAAAAGGGCCTGAAGTAAACAAACACTCATTCATGATTGTATTGTCTCCTACATGCTATTCATTTGTTGTTGTTTTTTCACTGGCAATGAATAAGTTCATTTTAAATCAAATAATGATCATGTTTTTTCAGTCACTGAGCACAGATGTAATTCGTCGTTGTTAGATTACACACTTTGGATTATTATACAGTTGGCAGATTTAAATTTAACCCTAACTTTGTTCAACCTGGGTCGTTTTTCATAATGAAGTAACAAAGTAGGTGTCTCTCAATTTTTTATGTTTTAATCAAGTTAACTTGACAGTGGCTAGGCAAGCCTCTGTATAAATTTATCACTGTTAAACATGGCATGAAATAAAGCTCAGAGACTAAAAAAGGGTACATGCTAAGAGATCCAGTTAAAGATATGAATGCCGTGTAAAGTTTAATTGAATTCCACGTCAAATATCCCGAACCCAACTTTTAAAAAAATAATTTCTCAAGAAATATTAAGCTTGAAAGCACTGTCTTAGATTCCTTCCTGGGGGGAAAAGAACCCATTCACAGACAAATGATCCACAAACATAAAAAAACTACATGCTGAGTCTTCGCGGTTGTCGCTCCTGTGGCATTAATCACCCGTCATACAGAAAGACCTCGCCTGCTGAAGGCAGCGAGGGCTGTGACTCCATGTCTGGGGAAGGGGAGGGAGGATGCTTATAGAGCGAATGCTACCTCTCCAGACGGCAGGATGAAGTGGACAGTCTGCGTGTTGTTCGCTGCTCTGGACGGTACGAGGATGTATTTAGGCAGAAGAGACGGGCAGCAGAGAGCCAGCAGCATCACCGCCTCTGAGCCTGACATGAATGATAATTGAAAGACCTCATTCAAAGGACTGAGCAGCGCTGGAATCTGCAGAAGCCTGCCGGGCTTTACTCAGTCTCGGCTCCACAAAAACAAAAAAAATAAATAAATTAGACATCTTGGACCAATACCTACCTCCATTAATGTTTAAAGGCAGTTAAAGCCATTGGGCGTCTTTTCTTTGAAGAGGAATTTTGAATAGATTTTTGTGTGCTTATTTATTTTTTTCCTAATTTTGAGAAGGGAGTTGGTTGAGTTGGGTGTGTTTTTCTTTTGTGAACCTTGAGGACAAACTTCTGCCATGGCACTGATTATGGAGCCTGTGAGCAAGTGGAGCCCGAGTCAAGTGGAAGACTGGATGAAAGGTGGGTTTTATTGCCCGATAAATTTAACATTTTCACAAAACTGCTCAAGTGAGTCAAGTGTTGCGCAGCGATTCAACACATTCCGACACAAACTGATCCGAGATGTCGGAAAGAAGGCAAAACACCTGCTGATCCTTTCCACGTCGTCGTTTGGGTTTATGCAAACCCGATTTATTATCATTGATGTTTTTTTTTGTTTTCTTTTGTTGTTTTTTTTTAACAATAACGACGTGAATGTGGATGTTCTCCAGAAGAAAGCGCATCCAAACATCTCCAAGCGCTTTGAAACCCATTGTGTCCATTGTTAAATCAGAGCTTCCTCCTTGGGGAGGCTGGGGAAACAGCAGAGATTTAGTAATTATACCCAGATGACACGGGCTCATGGAGTCAGAATCTGAGTTCAAATGAAAACGGGGTAAAGTTATCTGGGAAGTGTGTGCGCATTGCAATCATTGCAGCATCATCTGCTAAATGTTCATCCACAGATGTTTGTGAGGACTATCCAAGTAAGCAGAGAGGGACACCAAGACCGATTGCAGTTAAACCTTAAAGCTATTCCTTATTACTTTTCAGTAAAATCAACGCACTTTATATGTAGTTTGTATATATATATATATATATATATATATATATATATATATATATATATATATATATATATGACAACATATTTCGGTCAGTTTTTCTATTTGTTTCGGTATTTTTTTTGCTATGATGGAAGCAGAAAAATAATAAAAAAAACAATAAGGAGCTTTCAGATCATACTTCCTGGTGACATCACAAAAGGCACAGCTGATCAGTGCTCTTGCAAAATCCATTCCTGCTTCCCTTTTTATTCACATGTTTTACTTTCCTTCGAATAAATTTACTTGGATTCTATGAGCACACAGCAAGCAGTTCAGGAAATGTGGACATAAGACACAAAGAAGTGGTTTGTGAAGATGAGTAGATGAGTCAAAGTAAGTTATGAAAAATTGCTCTAGTTTCTGTGTGAATTTTCTCCATCACCTGTGACATTCACCAAAACAAACAAAAAATAATTGTTCTATTCCTTCCTCTTGTGTCGTGCTAACAGAAATCCACATGCAGCAAAATTATTAGTGTTTACTTCAGTCTGCTTTGGTGAAATCTTCTTCTTCTTTACCCTGCTGTGTTTTTACTGTTAGTGTTTCACTAACATTTGTTGGTGGAAAGGTACACCAGTGGATAATATTTTTAAAACTATTACATGACAGACAGAGTTTATATGTGGTTCCAAAGTTTATTCCTAAAGCTTTTGTTATCATGACGGGGGGAATCCTCTGCTTAGCAGAAGGTAACACACAAGAGATCCATTTCAGACGAGTAGTAAAGCCCTCCTGAGGCCATTTTCCATCTAAGAAATGTTTATGCTTAAACTAATCTGACGTGCCATTACTAACTGCGTGGAAATTCAGAAATGTTGAAGTTGTTGTGATTAATTTGTCTCTCTCTACCCAGCTTTGGTAGCTGTGTCAGATTAGTGTTTGCTTTGATCTAGAGATCTGTAAATTTCCCCAAACAGCTGTTTTTTTTTTTACATCCTTGGCCCACTCCCACTCTCTTCACAGTTTCCTCATAAGCTATGCTTATTTTTGTCTGTTTGCATTACAAAGATATTCCAGAATTCAAATGTGATAGGAATTTAAGTGGAAATGTTTGTTCCACTTGGAGGGAATTCTCTGCCTGTTCAGATTTGTCTTATTTTTTTTTTCCAGTTCTTTAAATAGTGATTGTCTCAGTAATGTGTTGCTTTGTGCTCACGTGTCAGACCAGGGGCCTTCACATCCACACCCATACATCTGTACCGCTTCAGTACACATACGCGTGTAAATATAGCATCGTAATTCTCAGCTCGTTGGTCGCTGCTGCTACATGAAGCTGCGTGAGATGCTCATCGTATTATAAACGTTGCTGTTCGGTGTCTATTAAAAACAAAATTGTGAAACATTGTACAATTACGTCGACATTTGGAGTTCAAAAACTATATTTTAGTTATCACAGTTGAATTATTTGCCCCCTCAAAGATGAATTCTGGTTTGGGCTTTGTGTCACATTGAAATGTTTCACGTCATCAAATATTAACACCAGACAAATACATAAATACAAGAAGCCGTTTTCAAAACTGTTTTTCATTCATTAAGGGGGGGGGGGGGGACTATCCAAGCCAACTGGCACTATGTAGAAAAAGTAATTGCTCCCTAAACCTAGTAATTGCTTGTGGCAGCCTTGGCAGCAGAGACGGACATCAGGGTTTTGTGATAACTGGCAATCGGTCTGTTAAATCCCCATGGAGGAATTTTGTTCCCTTCTTGTTGCAGAAGTGTTTTAATTCTGCCACATTTTTAAGGTTTGGGACAGGAATGGCCTGTTTAAGGTCAAACATCGGCTTTCAGTTGCAGGTGGCTCTTCATCTGATGTTGATGAGTTGACATATTTACTTGCACAAAAAATTTAAAAGATGAAGAAATCCCCAGGGGGGTCATTTCTTACCAACATTTAAGTTCTATTTTTGTGGGATATTTTGATTTGATACACAAAAATTTGGAATAAAAATCATCTAGTAAACAATATATTGAAGTAAACATTTTATTTACTACTGTGTAAGTAAATAAAATGTAGGAGGTTAGCTTTCCTTCAGCCAGCTGACTGGCAGTGTGGAGCATACAATTGAAGGACGGGGAGCGTTATTTTAATCTATGATTGATATGATCATAAAGAACCTCTTTGGTATTGTATGTTAGCAAACCTTCATTCAACTTGTGGCACTTGGTGATGTAGCTTAGGTTTTTATCCAGGCAGCAACATATGGAGAAGAGGGAGTTCTGGGTTTATTGTAATGTCCATACAGCTGGACGAATCTCTGTTCAGTTCGTCGCTTTCTTTGTTATTGTGGATGCTGGCGTTTTTATGCAAGGTGACTGGCAGCACCACAGCAACCTGCGGGGGAGGGGGAATGCTCCGTTACTTCATTGTTCTTTTGCTGGCGTCTCATTAAAATGAGTTTAAAGCAAGTGAACTTTATGATGGAAAACTGCAGCCACTGGAAACATTTTAAAGCCTTGGGTTGCCTTGGTATCGGTCAGCAGCTTGTGGTGACGACAAGGACCCCTCGGAAAATGAGTTGAAACATCTCAATGGGTTATCCTTGGAACAAACACATAAACAAATGATCAGATCTCTACTAGTACGAGTGGTATAACTAGCTGCACTTCAGCCTATTGAATATGTGTTTGCAGGTTTGTTAAAGCGTCACACTGGAGAAACAGGAGCTTTAAATGTAAGCAAAACAAAAGATGCACAATCAGGCAGAAAGGCGGCGATGCCAGCTGTTCAACTTTAAGTCTGTGAAAAGACTTCAAGAACAAATGAGAAAAGTAGGAAGAACGACTGTATTGGACTCCTCTGTGTCCCATATCTGACAAGAGGAGCAAAGAGCATTTCTGTAGCCAGCGCTCCATAGTGGTAATGTGAAGTGAGGGAGAAAAGTGACTGTGAGAGACACTGAGGAAGAAGAAACGGCTGCAGGGGGTGGGGAGTCCTATTAAATATCCATCCTCGAGCCCTGGCGACTGGCACTGTTTTGTTTTCAGGATTCCCAGGTTCCTTTATTTCTTTGTGCCCCGTGATGTCACAGGAGGCCAGAGAAGGGGGGACCCCGTGACCTTCCCACAGCCCCACTCCCGTCTCCCGTCAGCTTTGTTTGAGCGAGGCGCTTTGTTCCCAGCTGTGATGGAGCTGTTTAAACACTCAACTTTAGAGTTAAACGATACACACCTTACCCTCCAAGTTTGTTCTCAACGTGTGCAGCATCTTCTGCAGCCTTTTTTTTTATGCTGGAGACCAAATTCAAGCTCACAGTCTGAACATTGTCAAATCTTTCCTATTTACAAAGTGAACCATTTTTCCTCCTCTTGTGTTTCCCGCTCACCCAATTGTCTGACTCAGCCACTCAAATTGTCATATCTGTTTCAAATTGCTTTTCCCCCCGGACATTAAAAGTGGATTATCCATAACGGAGATCAGCGCATGTCGGCACTGTGCTTTTAATTTCTCCTCTAAATGCTTAATAATCTGACCCATACATGTAATGGGCAGGAAAACCGATGTGGCGGAAACTATCATGTGCACTCAATGAATGGTGTCCTATTTAAATGTGGACTAAATGCCAAACAGAATAGGAAGAATATCTGTGTTTAATATGTAGCGACTAATCAGGATTTCAGTGTCTGTGACTAAATCTAAAAATCAAATCAGTTGGATCACTTTCAACTGAAGATGACCTTTTCAGAGAGTTTCAACAAAACTTCAAAGGAAGAAGAAGAGGTTGCTTAATTTTATAGAGATTTCTTTTCAAATGAATGCAGGAACTATAACAGTTTAGAAGATTAAAGGGAGAAATATGACACCTAAAACCAATTAAAAAAGTAAGTTATCTATATTTCAAACTATTTTTCATGTGGGCCATAATGTCAAGTCAAAAGGATTCGCAGGTCCTTGTGTAAAAACATACATTTTGTTTGTTTTTATTTGTATGTTCAAAAATTAAGCATGCAACACATAATAATGGATGTGTAAGTTATTCCAAAACTTAAAAAGAGTTTACAGTTTATTATTATTACCACAAAAAAAAAAAAAAAATTAGAAGCATCCATTTTTCCAATTTTTAAGGTGAATGAAAACAGTTGCTATTTAATGAGTTCACAAAAAAGAAGTCTACTTATGAGTAAAGGTCACTGGCTAGATGAAACCAAAAACAGGGCTTTCTGAACAATTTGTGTTGTATCCAATATTTTCCATTGTCAGGAGAGTTCCATTTGTTTGTAATAATTGTAAAGTTTCCATGTACTAGGGAGGGAATGCATCATTCTTGAATTGCAATGGAGGGACACACAAAACTAAACCAGGATCCACACATTGGAAATCCCTCATCTATTCCAAAACCAACTACTCTGTTAATCTGGGATCATAATGAGAAAACCAAATTTCAATCATCAGATCCTCACTCTGACCGTCATATGAAAGAACGAGAAGAAATCATTAAAATGAAACAGTATAAAATTGTTACCCTTCATAATTTATCATTTTGTCTCGAAGCATGCAGGAGCTCAGCGTATAAACAAAATGATACAAGAACAGTTTGAAACGGCCAGAAGCCTTCGTTATTTTGAGAGATTAGCTTCACATTTGGAGAGACGATTTGTTTGGCTGGCATGGTTGCCCACACACACAAATCTAGCAGGTCATTTGAAGTGGGCAGGAAAGCCAAAAGTCAAAGTTCAAAGGTTGGTTCATGCTACATTTGGTTGTCATTATTAGCCTCCTACACCCACCAACATAGTTCTGCGTAAAGCTATCAAATATTTAGCATAATTTATTTAATAGGAGAATACAGAGAGATCGGTTGCATACTATTATGTATAGAGATTGACTGGTAAAGCCTTAAAGTGTTGAGCTCTCTATAGCCTTTCCCTCACACACCACACACACAATTAGCTGCTAGCTGAACCCATCTTGAACGCTTGATCAACTCTGCTCCAAGTCCCATGTGAATGATTCGTCCACCACAGCAGAGAGATGAGATGAGGGGGGAGTTGCATGTGTATGGGGGGAGGGAAAATAAGAGAAAGTCGCTACATAAGCTATACAAACGCTGACATTTCTGTCTGGACTGCTAAAATGGAAAGCCAAAGAGGTAGAAAGCGGACACTCTCTAGTAACACACAGTATTGGTTAAACCTGTGTGAAAAGCAATAAAATAAAGTAGCATTTCATTCCTGTACAACAATCTTACAATCAATGTCTTTTTAAACAGTTTTAGTGTTAATCTAACTGTAGATGTGGGAAATTTACTTCAATCCAGACATGTGATCAACATTGTCCTTACTTAAATGTTCATGTTCTCCTGTCTCTCCCGTTTTGAAGAATGACTCCTGTGTCACATTATAGTTACACCCAAACGAAACAGGGTCACTAGATATTCCCAGACAATTTAATCCATAGATATAGAACAATAGACACTCCATTGGCGTCGTTGCAGAGTAGAAATGAGACGTTAGCATGCCACCATATTGTGAGTGGCACTTTGAAAAATAAAACACGTATCCTAGTAAGCTGAGGTTTTTATGCTCATCACTATAAGCTAATTTTTGTGCTTTAAATAGAAAAAACACACACAATATACAGCTATGATAAAACAGAAGGTATTAAAATGCTTGGATCATTATTTATCCCCATACCAAAGAATTATATCAAGTTTTATTTATTTGCATTATTTGATCTGCAGTATTTTAGCTACATTTTAAACTTGTGGAACTCTTTATTAATCTACTATTCTTACTATAAATATAAAGAAGTAGGGATTAAAAAAAAAAACAAGAATCAGATTATCAACTGTCCTACAAATAAATAAATAAAAAATCTTATGATGAAGAAATTTACTCAACTTCTCAGAAGAGTAACCAAGGAAGAAAAACAAAATCTATTTCAAAAGGTAATTTATTTTGTGAGCTCTATAAACAGTTATGCATCCAAATACTTACATAGAAATGCAGGTTATGACTTTATGCCTTATATAAGATATAAACTAAATAAAAGTGTTTCGATCTGTTCTGCTTAAAATAAAAAAGCTGCCTCAGTCGAAAATCCAATTCACAGGGAAAAAAAGGGAATACAGTCAAAATCAAAATAATTTATAGGACAAATAACTAATTCTTTTCAAGAAAGTCCGGTGAATTTCGTTGCTTTAGATTTTCCATTTTTATAACAGCGTGAGTCATAAAACTGCGGTCAGTGTCCCATCAGAATGCAATTGTGTTGACTTCTGTGCCAGAGAGATTCTTAATCTTGCTTGAGAAACAATTTTGAAGGTTTTCTGTGATGCGATAGCAATAGACCGAGTTCCTTATGAACCTGTTTATTGCGTGAACGAAAAAGAAGGATGAATTCTTTGTAATTTCAGACGTAAAGCACAAACTAAAACAAACTTAGTTTGTTTTAGTTTGCTGCCTTTCATCAAGTATTTCTTCCACAAGGATTTCACACCTGCTGCGGTGCTAAAACATGTAAAACAAGTCGCGCGCAGACTCCTAACCCTGTAAAATTAAACGCTTCTTTTCAGGCTCGGAGCTGAAAGTGTAGCTGGAATAATGTTTTGGAGGGGGAAATGTGTCACGTTTCTTGTGTCACACAGACTGTTATCGTGCTTGAATGCGGCTGAACGCGACCTGTGATCACACGAATAACAGATTCACAGCGCATATTCTGGTATGGAAAGGCAACGTCGAGCCCACTTAGCATGTAGAAAGTGACAGCAGATTTTGCGAGAATTTGCAAAATCGGACTCAGTTGTGTTTTGTCGTCTCAGGCCTGGACGACTGCCTGCAGCAGTACATCAAGACTTTTGAGAAGGAGAAAGTAGGGGGAGACCAGCTGCTACGCATCACCCACCAGGAGCTGGAGGATCTGGGCGTGTCCAGGATCGGCCACCAGGAGCTCATACTGGAAGCTGTGGACTTACTGTGTGCTCTGGTGAGTCCAAGGCTTCGCTTACATCTAATCACTGCTGCTACCACTGAGTCACAGATTGAGCTTTCAAACAAATAATGTGTGTCTCTGTGAATCACGAAATAGGAAAACCAGCTTATTTGTTGTAAGATCAACAGAAACAAAAGAAAAGATTGTGTCCTGCAAAAGCTTTTCTACGCTTTGAACTTTTCCACATTGTTTAGTAACTCTGATGAAGGTCGCTGGGAACTCCACATGCTCTGGCCTTTATGGAACAGAGGCAAGAAGAAGCCATTGTTGATCCAATATGTCCTACTTTATGCTCGCTATTTATGTATAGAGGACACGGCAAACTTGGGAAGCAGCTGCTCTGGTCAAGTGAGATCAGGTTGACTTCTTGACCTACCTGCAAAATGCTTTATTGGGTGGAAAACACTGAATATCCCCCCTAAGCATAACATGCCTGGCTTGAAACACAGTGGTGGAAGCATCAACTGAAAGGACTAATGAAAGGGAAAACTTTACTTTTGGTTCAAAACGTCCCTTAACTCTGTTAATCATTCTGAGAAGAAGTTACATCTTATTTCACATTGGTCCGAAACGTGCGGCCATTACAGTCTGGCTTTGTCATCTCCAGATTCTTAAAGGGGCTTAATTTACTTTTGTGTCCTACAGGATTGCTCAGGTGGAGGTCCTTATATTTACTGGATGCAGCTCCAGTAAATACACTTCCTTGTATCAATTTGTGCGCCGAGGGTAAAGCTAGTGCTGCAGGTATTAGAATTTGATTTTACCAACTGAGCAGCTAAATTGCCACTTAAATCCTAAGATGTTAGAAATGTGAAACCGCTTTGGGTTCCAGTTGAAAGATTATCAATCTAAACAGAGTCTTTTCTTAAAGTGGGCAGATATTTATGTCGTAATCAGTGCTGTCATCCTTTACTGGCTCATTTTGAAGTAGTTTATTCACTTACTTACTGTCAGAGATACAGACTTTTGCTGTGTGTCAGCATGAAACGCCGTCGCTCTGCTGATTTGACTAATGAGCTGCTATAGTGTGAGAATGTATCTGACTCATAACCCTAACCCCTTCCTTGAGTTTTCTTTGTTACTCTTTAAATGATACTGGTGAGATTACATCAGTAATAATGAGAAATAAAATCATAAAACATAGTTTTCTGCTCAGAAGAGGAGCAACAAATTAAATGAGGACCATAAATGTAACATTTTGTGCAGTAAAATCAGTTTGTAGACACGCACTGTTTGGTTCAGGCTGGAATGATTATGCAACAGGCAACTTCAGTGAATTTTAAATACTAGAACTAGCTGAGATTGTTTGAATTTATGGAGGATTTTCTCAAAAACTGTGTAAATTATGTGCACACACCCCTAGTGACAGTTGGATTAATGTCACATAACCAAGTTGTGGAGAAGCCACACATGTTGTGCAGCCATCAACAAGTTTAGACTGAATATATGACCTCATTAAAGCTGATTGGTTTCTAGGCATGGTTTTAACCTTTTAGTGAAGTCTGTTCGTTTTCTGAAGATGAAAGTTGGGCTTTCGGGAGGCCATTGAACGAACCGTCTAGAACCACTTCTATGTTTTTTGTGCCTTTGTCCTGTTGGAACATCCATTTGTGTTTCAACCATCTAGCTGTTGATTTGAGTTTGAAGTGAAACAATTAGAGGTCGCCCTCACTCTTGTTCTGAAACATCCCGACCAGCTTCCTGTTCGCCAGTTTGGGTCAGATGCTTCAAACTCCCAAACGCACATCAGAACAGATTTTAATGGATAAAACAGACTAACATTAAGCTTCTGTAGTGGCCCTTATCCCAACCCTAAAGAAGATTTTAGCAGTATGTTTAAAGGCAAGATCTACGCCAGGAAGTTACTTTTAAGGAGCTTATCGATGAAAACATTGTGGCAGAGCGGAAAAGGTTTGTGTCTGCGAAGCAGCCATCAGTCACGACTTGGTTACAGCAGACAGAAGGAATGGGCCAAACTTTCTGCAAACCTCTATGAGAAGCTTGGAGAGAGATGTCCAAAAAACTGTACATAAATAAACTTTATCATGTAATTTTATCAGTTAGGAAATGGATGTTAACTTCCCAATTTGAAGAATGTTTTAAAAATATTTATGTTTTGTCACTATTCTGGTATTTAGCAAATAGACATCATGTTGGAAACCCCAACTGACATGAACAGGAAATGTCTAATGTAATATCAAACAGCGAGGAAAAGTCATATGTATATATCTGCTTTCAAATGTATATGTTTGTAATTTTGCATTTTAAAGTACTAAGAAATATGGAAACTGTAACTACTCCAAGCACTACATTTCCATTTTCTTTCTTTTGCAAATTCTGCTGGATAAAACACAAATTTATTGATGAGATGACATATGAATTATGAATTTGGCTGTTGGGTAGAGTGAAAGAAATGCACATCGGTGTGAGACAAACCCAGAGATCAGTGGAGAAACTGGATGCAGATTTAGTGGGCTGAGGTCGTAGATGCTATCCGAATGTGAACTCCTCTCATCCTTCATCCCTGCTGGGAGGGGGGCATGGATCGACTCCAAAGCCCCTTACGTAATTGGGATTTAGTTTTAAGTCTGTCAGGCTCTCCTGTATTAAATATGATTAGCAGCCCTCCTGCTGTCCCCTCTCATCCTAAGAAACCCTGACAGGAGAGACTCCACACTTCCTGCACATGCAGTTTGCACCAAAAATGAGCGTTGGGTTATCTGGACACAATCAAAGCGACAGCTGGGTTAAATTGTTTTTTGTTTCTTTTCTGCAGCGTTATTCTTGGGGACACGCTCCCCCTGTGGCTTTTATAGAGTTGTGTCAGAGCGACAATAAGTTTGAGTCTGATGTGTGAAAAAAAAAATAGCCGGAATGCGTCATCGTTGGTGAAACAAACTCTGACAAACTGGTCAAATGCAGAGATTTTACCCTCCCCTCTCCTGTAGAATTATGGTTTGGAGACTGAGAACCTGAAGACGCTCTCTCACAAGCTCAGCGCGTCTGCGAAAAACCTGCAGAACTTCATCACGGGCCGGCGGCGCAGCGGCCATTATGATGGCAGAGCCACTCACAAGCTGCCCAACGACTTCCTCACCTCTGTGGTGGACCTGATCGCAGCTGCCAAGAGCCTGCTGGCATGGCTGGACAGGTGAGATTTGCAAAATGATGCTGCTGGATCCATCCATCCATCCATCCATCCATCCATCCATCCATCCATCCATCCATCCATCCATCCATCCATCCATCCATCCATCCATCCATCCATCCATCCATCCATCCATCCATCCATCCATCATGAAACACAGGTTCTATACTGATATTTTAAAAAGTTATGCTTTTGCTAAACGTTAAAGACAAGATTTAGAAAGCTAAACTACAGTCAGGTGTTTCTGCACATTCAGATTCTTCTAAAATTATTCAACCCCAATTGCAAATTACATTTACTGGCACAATAAACAAGCTATAGCAGCTGCTGCTTTAAATAAATGTGTCAACAGTAATTGTAATTAGCACAATTAAGATTGCAAGTATTTTCTATTAATTTAACACAAACCAGCCTTTATATTGACAACTGAAGTCTGTACATTATTCACCCAGACCCTGACAAGCATTCTTAGCATTTCTGCTAAGCAAACACCCCTTTGCTTTTATGACCTGCTGCATATGTGATTTATTGCCCAACTTTTGGCATCATTCTTCAGGAATCTTGGCCAATCCCTCATGGGGAAATACCTTCAGTTCCTCAATTAATATTCCTGGGTTTGTTTGCTGCAAACCTTTACTCCAGCCAAAGTCCAAACCTCAGGGACTTTTCGTGTCTGGCAACTTTTAGATCTGGTTCTGCTGCAACACACCTGAATCAAATAATCAGGTCATTAGCAGGAGAATTTGTCTAGAGATAATTCAGCCACTTGATTCAGGTGTGTTGGATCAGCAGCTCTTCTAAGAATAGCATCCCCAGAGCATCATCGAGCTACCACCATGCTTTACTGCAGGCATGTTGTTCTGTTCAGCAGCTGCTTCATTCTCAGGGTCTTATCTAGAATAATATATTTTTTAATGTTCACATCAAAAATGTGAACAGTTTCTACATATTTGCTTGTATTGGCCAATATAGACAGCTCTTGTTATTCAGAAATTGCTTGTTATTTATAACAAGCAATGAAACATCACCATCAACAGTACAAGTATTTAAGCTGACTGATCCAATACGTGGATCTTCAGGCCACCTGATTTGGAAATGTGTGCTCTTATGGAGAACTCTGTTTCGAGGTGGGAATAAATTTGAGACTGCAGAAGTCATTGAAAGTAGGATTTAAAAAAAAAAAAAATTATATTAGTTTTATTTTACTAATTAAATTGTTCTTGAGTCATTTGGCTGTTTTAACTCTAACACCTGGGAAATTTTTGAATCTTTTTGTAAAAGGGATTGAATTGTTTTTTTTGTAAATGTTTTTCTATCATATCCATGATGTATCAGCTGACAGGAAGATCTTACATTAGTCAATTCAGCCAGCAGGTTGAATTGACTAATTCTGTTTTTATGTGGCTTGATGCCTTGTTTCTCCATGTGCACATGCATAATTGTGGACAAAATTAGACAGAATAAATGGAGAAAACTGATTTAGCTTTCAAATCCTATGCAAATGCTTTGGTCTAAAAGCATAGAAACTGGAGAATTTCTATATTTTTTCTCATTTTGTGCATATTTGTTGATAGCAAGGCCGTTTCTTCCACCGTTGTGCGCTTCGTTGAGTCTCTGAAATGTCTCCACCATATTAGCAGTGATGCAATCTGTGATGAAGAACGGTCTAATGGTTCATTTCAGGTGCTCTTTCTTTTTCAGGTCACCGTTTGCTGCAGTGGCGGATTACTCTGTGACCAGAAACAATGTGATCCAGCTATGTCTCGAACTCACCACGATCGTGCAGCAGGTGAATAAACTGAGCAACGTCACATCATGATGTACGTCTCATGCCCTCGGCGCAACTTGACCCACATATTCCACTTCAAGCGACATGAAGCCGTAGGATCTATTCCTGCCATTTTTAGTGTATTTAACTATTTATTATATCCAATATACAAAGTTGAAAACAATTATCCTGTCTTTTTGAAAAAGCAGTGTAGTTAAGCACGGGTAAAAGCTCAATATAAACAATTTAGTGCTTTTAGACTTTTAATCAAAATTATAAAAAGAAGAGCCAAAGATTTAAGATCTTTATTTATTGTCAGAGACTTACTAGTACTACTGTATACTATCAACTTTATTCAGGTACTGATAATATAGGAAAATACATTGTCCAGGCAAGTATAAAAGCCTGATTACTGTTAAGTTTTTCTCAAATGTCAATAATTGTGTTACAATGACTTTTTGTTCAAGCTTCCTGTTTGCTGTTGGGACAAAGCAAGTATGTAGAAGAAGCAGCTTTGACCATATAAGACAGAAAGTGCCAGAGCCAGTTAGGCATGAGGATACTGTGTTAGTTTGTTTTTTAAAGGGGTTTATTTCCCCAAAATAACAAACTCAAACAATTAATACAGAGCACCTAAATATGTCAAAAAAAAAAAAAAAAGAAATTAAGCTCAAGTCATAATTGGGACTTAAAATAAATCAAGTTTACTGTTAAAACAAAAATAGACTGACTTCGCACACGTCAAAAAAAGGGACTTAAATACTTGCTGATCACAGCAGACACTTGGGAGGGGAGAAGCGGAGCATCTACTTCAAAATGTAACTAACAAAAAGGTACTAACCACATAATTTGTTGAAGGATGTCCTTAAATAACTATTAGCTCAATATAAAGTTAACCAAATTAGCGAAACACAAAAGAACTTATACAAAAACTTTAATAACTGACTCAATGGTTCTCCCTCATGGTGGAGCTCTGTATGACATCACCCAGTCAGCACCAGACTCCATCTTTTCGTCCTCCATGGTTTCAGCCCTCAGTTTAAGGAACTCCCCTCCACAACAGAACAAGAAAACAAACAGGGTTTCTCCCAGTGTATTATAAGCCTGGCGGGCCACCAGGCTAATCATTGCTTATTTATTTAAGTCTATGTAAAATGTTTGCATTTTTTTAAGACTATATAGTTGGTGTTCAATCATTTTCCGATCTTCCAATAACACATAATTATCAAGTGGTATTTTCAAATTTCCTGTCAACTTTAAACCTTTTTTATTCGACAGGCGGCTGGACGAATGGCTGCTCTAGTACCCAACCACCGGGCTTAGCAAGTTTTGGGAGAAACTTTGCACCCACACACACACACATAAAAGTTAGCTAAATATGTTCACCACATTTAGAACTAATGTATTTCAATGTTTCCAAACAAATGAAAATATCCACACAAAAAAAATCTATAGCATTGTGTTAGAGTGAATGATGTATATAAAGAAAGCTCCAATGTTTTTGGGTTACTGACTGTGTGTGGCAGCTCATCACCTTGAACACACCATCAGTGAAACATGGTGGTGGCTGCATTATTCTGTGCCATCACTAAGGACAGGAAAAGTGGTTACAGGTGATAGATGTATATGAGGCGATACTTGAAGAAAAAGTTTATAATCTGCATAAAACTTGAGACTGAAGTGGAGGTTCATCTTCCAGTTGGGCAAGAAAATGGTTTAGATCATCCAAAAATATGTAAATGTAGAATAACCAAAAGTTTAAACCAAATAATGTGTGATAAAGCTTTAGATAGGAGTTTATAGATGCTCCCTACCTGATCTGCCTGACTTAGAGCTGTTTTGACTGTAAAGGTCCAAGTTGGTTCTACAATGTCTTGACTTGGTGCTGAATAAAAAAACGCACATCACTCTTTTCACATTTTCAGGAATGTTGAAGGCATTTTTCCTCCACTTTATGTATTTCTTTGTGTTGATGTATCACAAAAAAAAAAAAACACATCTAGGTTTGTAGTTCCAATGTCACATTATTGCAAAAATTTCACAGAGAGGAAATAAATTCAGTTATTTCCGTCACTGCTTCTGCTCACGGATGGTGAAAGATGCCAGTCACTCATCTCTGTCTTGGTACCTAATGAGAGAAGTGACAGTTAATGGCTTTTAACTTTGTCTCTGTGGAGGATAATGTTTATCTGGAGAAAAATTAAAGCGATAGAACAAATTGAAAGGAGGGGTGGGGGGAGTTAAAGAGGCCAAATTAGATGGAGCCAAAGACTGATAGAGAGGAAGGCTAGCAGAGCGCAAGAGAGAGACCTGCCTCCGCATTGGTGACTCATTTGTTTGGTGTTTGTGCTTGCCTGTGTGGGAGGGTTGGTTGGGGAGGGGGGTTATGGTGTAGGTGCCAAGCTGCTCAATTTCTTCTTATATCCACCTACAGCAGAAAGGCCAATAACTCCATTTTAGTCTAATTCTCTTGAGGTAACAGATTTTCTTTTCCTCTGAATATTCCCCAGGACTGCTCTGTGTACGAAACTGAAAACAAGATCCTGCATGTGGTGAGTTTCTAACTTTGTCCCGCTGCATTGAACGTGAAGTCACCTTATGTGGGTTTAAAGAACTCGTTCGTCCATCATTTGTCGCCCTCAGTGTAAAACCCTGTCCGAAGTGTGTGACCAGATTATCTCCCTGTCCTCGGACCCCATGGTCTCTCAGTCCGCACACCTGGAGGTGGTGCAGCTGGCCAACATAAAGTCCACCGAAGGCTTGGTAAGACTCATCTGGAAAACACATGATACTGCATGTAATGTTATATTTACATACCAACTTTAACCTTTCATGCTTTGAATACATCAAGGGTTTTTTTTAAAAACAAAAAACAAAACTAGGCTGAGGTTGTAACAAGCAGTGCAAGAGCATTTTTGCCAATGTTTGCGAAATACCCTCGGTTTTCTGAAGAACCCTTCTAGAGGCTAGTAATCATCTTCTGTGCTGTCATGTTAAATATAGAAATGAACCAATGTGACCAAAAGGATCCAGATGTCAGTCATGTCCACTCTACCCTGACTACTGATTCGTCTGGCTTCAGGGTTTTTATTCGAATAAACAGCGAGCGCCACAGAAGGACTAACAATTAGCCGGTCAGCAGACTAATGCTGCTGTCAAGCTGCGTTCAAATGGATGCATTTGTTTTTAATGATTAGTGGAGGGGTACTGAATCCCCTCCCCCACTGAAATGAATTGTGGGGGGGTTCACTAGCAAACATAAGTGATGCAGTGAGGCAGAGGGGGTTGATTGCAGCTTCGGTACTCTTACAGCAAGTTAATGCGCAAGATTTTTGTTTGATTGATTTTATTTATTTATTTTTGTATTTTGCAACTTACCTCTTTGCAGAAGTGCAGCCTGCAGACTGCATCAACTGTCTCCACAGTCTGTAAATACGAAGGTTACGCAAAATAAACTGCATAGCTCTGAAACTGGTCAAAATCAAGGTTAGCGCCTTGAGCTCTGAGTCTGTGAATTTCTTCATGTGGTCACAACCAAGGAGACACACATCCCAAATCATGAAACAATCTGTAAATATATATGCCAAGTTTTTCCACCATGTACCTGCTCAAGCATTATTCCATCAGCTTGCATGGAAATGAACATGGATTGAGCTTTAAAGGATAATTTAACATTTCTGTTCTGGTGTGTTAGAAGGTTTTTTAGATGTTCATATTTGACCTGCAGTAGATAACTCCTTCTTTTAGTATCCAGATTATTTCATCAGAGTGACGGGGTGGGCCTTGTGGGGTTGAGGGTTCAATACCACAGCAGACTGCTGTCATCCTAAAACAGCTCCGGACTCAAAACCGCCATAGCAGTTTATGTTAAAGTTGTTTTATAGCTTACATTAGACAGTTATTTAAAAATAAATATATGGCTTTGAATAGAAAATTATAGATAGGGGTCAGTTCATCAAAGAAAAAAAACATGCCTACCTAAATAACCACCTAGAGCAAATGTGACAGCAGTTTAAACATAAGGAAAGTTTGCAGAAACCGCAATGATTGTGTTGCGATTTAAATTGTTTTAAGAGAGTAGGAAACTGCTGTGGTCCTAGTTTTTCTTTGAGATTCTTCACATTATGAGACCAACTAGTCTGGATTTACACCAAGAGTGTTATCTACTGTGGGTAAGATAATAACTACTATACTACTATACTATAAATGTTTTGACATAAAACATTTCTGAATAATCCCTTTAATATGTAAAGTTGTGTTGAATTGTTTTCTAGGTTGGTGTAACAGACTCAGGAAATGACTTCAAAACAATGTAAAGTACAACAAACAGACAACAATCAATGCTGGATGATCATATTTACTAATTATAAATATAGTAACAGCATGA
Organism: Gambusia affinis; assembly: GCF_019740435.1. Classification (NCBI taxonomy): domain Eukaryota; kingdom Metazoa; phylum Chordata; class Actinopteri; order Cyprinodontiformes; family Poeciliidae; genus Gambusia; species Gambusia affinis. The sequence goes on along the minus strand of NC_057882.1, from coordinate 12,224,817 downwards.
CTCTCAGCAATATCTTTTTGCTTTGATTCAAATTCAGCATGATTGTCTTTCAGCGTTGTCTCTCACTCAGTGAAGGTATTCCCTTTCTGAACAACAGTACTAACTCTATCTTATTTCTTTATTACCCATGAATGTAAAAAAATAATAACAACATAGACAATGCTGAATACAAAAAAAAAAAACAAGCTAGTTATTCTTAATTAGCTATTCTCAAGCAAAGAAATGTCTCAGTCTGTTGGTTATTTCCTCCAAAAAGGGAAGAGACATTTTTTAATTTGCAAAATAAATTTGATTTTGAAATGTAAACATATCTTCTAGGTGGTTTGAATCATGGAAACCGTTTTTTGAACTTGCAGAAACGTAGCTTTGCTGGTTTGCTTGTTCCTCTGCAGCCTGGGGTTTCAGACAGGAGAAAAGTGCAGGTTGAAATATTGAGGTCAGTTAGAAACGCTTTACTGTCCAGTGTCCGATGCTGCTCACTGTAGTGGCTCCAAAACTGGGTTTTGCTCAGCTGATGGGCATGTGAGTAATCTGTTAATATGAAACAAAAAATAAAAAACCCAGCATGTTGGGCGCTTTGAACTTACACAGCTACAGTGTGTGTACTGCAGCTGCAGCACTTGGCAAACATGTGTGTCTTTATTGCGAGTAATTATTTAGCAAAACAGAAAAAAAAAGAATCCGTTATTCCACTGCGTAGCCAAGAGCAGTTTGTTGGACTTCATCTTTGCATTGACCTACACTCAGACACAAGCTCCCTGCTCGGGGCCACAATAAAAGCCCTGCCCCCCACACAAATGCCGGGACCGGGCATGAAAGTTCTCTCATCCATTCAGTGAACCCTGAACACAACAGCGGGCCAAGTGGCCTAAAAAACAAATCTCTTCCACTCATCTTGAAGCCTGGCATGCGGCTTCTGTGCATCTAAGTTTGTTTCTTAATCTGTTCTTGCCCCTTTCCTTCGTAAAAACCTGGAGTTTCAGCACTTTTGCAAACAGTATTTTTGCAGATTGATAATCTCTCGTGTTTGTCTTTGCACGTCAGGCACATTATTTCAAATTCACAAGTACATATTGCTCCACTGTTTTGCAGATATCCGTGAGGCTACACATTATTTTGAGTTCCTATGGTTTTCATATGTCCATTAATCCATATTGGTCCATTAATTTATACTGGTGCTATATTCTTTCAGGGTATGTACATCAAATCAACATATGACGGCTTACACGTGATCACCGGGACGACAGAAGGAGTGAGTACTCGCCTCTTTGTTTTTACCTTCGTCCATTTCATCGTTGGTCCACATGTAGTGGATGTGCAGATTTTTTAACTCCTTCTTCTCCGGATAAGAATTGCTCTTTTGATATCAAGTCAGATTGGAGGTGGAGTCTAATTCGACCAAAATGGTTGTAGTTTTTTTGTGATTTGTCTTTGCAGTAGTTTTGGTTGTTATGAAGATGTTATTACTTCCCTGATCGGCATTTCTGACAAAGAATATGCTCCATAATTGGTCGAGTAAAGTAAACATTTTGTGCTGTTATGAACGAATAGTGAGGGAGTTTATTTTGTTGTTATTTTAAAAATGTAGTGTGTGGTTCTGCATACAGCAACAATGACCTCTGTCTCCTCATCAGTCTCTGGCTGATCGTTGTAAGAAGATCCATGCTGGAGACGAAGTCATTCAGGTCAATCATCAGACAGTCGTAAGTCCTGGCTGGTTTATTTTATTTTCAAGTCCTCTGTCTGAATTTGCATAATTTTTTTTTTCAATCTGCAAAAAAATGGCATATAATCAATATGGAGGACTGATTATATAAATTAAAAAAAATTTTTTTTCAATCTGCACACCATTTAAGAGTTGAAACATAAAGCAATCATCTCTGCTGACTGTCTTTACTGTCCTTCTGTTAACGTCTAAAGGTCTGTGTATCCATAGTGATGAAGCGCTGCCATCAAGTCATTTGATGATTATTGGGTCTTTTGTAATTAGGCTTTGAGGGCATTCACAAGTGAACTGGGTGGATTTGTTTTGCTTGCTACATTGCCCATTACAGATTATCCAATATACAACACTTTACAAAAGCATTCATAGCCCTTGAACTTTTCCACATTTTAACATATTTTATTAGGAATTGATGTGCTATAGCACTTAACTGCCTATGCTGGTGGGTAACTTTAAAATTAGAAATCAAGCTCTTTTGGGTTTTATGGAAAGATTGAACTGCAAACAGGTCGATTGTGGAATAATACGCATAAAATGCTAAGTGACCTTCACAACCTCTCACATACAGAAACCCAGGTGTCATTTTTCCACTTTTCTTTGGTATGTCCCATAAAATTGCAGTAAAACAGAATAAAAAATCCAGTGTTCAAGCCAACGTGCTTAGTGGTGTTTCTTCTTAAGCAACTCTCAGTCCTCCCACGCAGCTAATTTACATAACAGTGAAATGTCTCGGCTTACTTGTGATACACCTTAGAGTGATGACATAAACTGTGCCCCTCCCCCCATTGCTGCACATAACCGTGCAAAGTAAAAGAAAAACACAGGAAGGAGAACAACAAGCTTTAGAAATATTCTTCCCTGGATTCAACCTAGGAGAAACACGGAGTTCTCTGACTTCTGAGTATTTTCCTGAGGAAAACATAGAATACATAACTTTGGTCAGAAGAGGATATGTAGAAGTTGAATTTACTATATTAAAAATGACAGAGTTAATCAAGGTTTTATGAATTACTCAGGTAATTAAAGAAACTGAGCCATTACAAATAAAAACACCTTGTTCGTCCTCTTGCTGTCACATTGCCTAATCATTTCTGAATTTGTCCTTTGACATGACTGGAAAAAAGTGCCTTGTGATGAAGTGTACGCGGTTTATTTGTGAATGAAAAAGGCCCCCTGCAGTGCAGAGTTTAAATATAGCCCCTTTTGTGAAAAAAAATAATTGCTGCCTGTGTGTGCAACAGCAAGATATGTAATAATTCCACAGCTGCTCATCCACTGAATAGAGTCTCTATTATTATTAAGAATGTGGAGAGAACCGGCGCCGATTTGGGTGTCAGGACTCTTTCATGTCAGTGAGGCATACAGACGTTCAAAGCATCTAAAAGTTCAGAAGAGAGAGGTGTTAGATCCTCATTATCATCAAGAATCAACAGAAGTATCCAAACATTATTTTGTTTTTTAACCTGTCGGTGTTTTTAGCTGTTAGCTTCATGCTAACTGATAATCTATTAAAACGGAAAAAAACATCTAAGGTTGTCATGAATAGCGGTTGTAGAGTGGTGAGGCAAGACGCAGTGGGCCCAGGAGGTGATATGAAATTATGAATTTAATGATGAATCAGTACAGTAATCCAGGCAGCACAAATGAGCAGAAAGCTATTAGCTCAAAAGACCCAACAAGGAACACAGGTGGGATTAAATACACAGTGGGTAATCAGGGAAACGAGGAACAATCAAGAGGTAGACAGGACAACAAGGAGACTCAATAGACACAGAAACCTAAATAAACATAAAAGAACTCAAATCCTCACAGGTTGTATAGATTACAACCTAGGTTTCCAGGTTGTAACAATGTGTCTTACAAACATTTCTAAATTGGCATCACAAAATCTGTAAATTTGATTGCAAAAAAAAAATAAAAAATCACTAAAAGTTCACAAAATCCTAGAGGAGAAGCTATTTATTGATATTTTAATAATTTAATTGGTTTGATCAATATATTCTGGCACAACCGGCTGATATAAATGAATATTAAAATAAACTTTATAACAACAGAATAGTGAGGAATGTCTGAGAAATCTGTTCAGAGGGAAGCTGATATTTTATCAAATTAAAACCACAGAAACAAGCCTGGAAACATGAAAAAAGCAAATATGGCATTTAAAGAAGATATTCACAGTGGATGATAAAAACCCAGTCAAGGACTCAAACCACACAAAACCTCCAAAACTATAGTTTAATTTTCTTGGAGGTATATTTTCCTTAGAGGTATAACAAAACCAACAGTAGAAGTAAAAGTCTGCTTTACTTACGCTTTATACTGCACTCTTTGGAACAAATGTCGAGATGAAAAATGACTTTCAGAGAAGCACAGTGATCTCCAGGTCAGAGCCTGAAAAATGTTTGGTATCTCAGGCTAGTTTGAAATATAGATTGAGCTCAGGCATCCAGCAGGCGAAGATTTCTCTCCCCAAACTGGACCTGGCATATTTAGATCAGCAGCAGGGAGTGTTTGTCTGGGCAGGGTCTTTCGGTTGTACTAAATATTATTAGGAACCGCTTAAAGACGACTTACAACTAGGCATGTAGCTGCTAGCACCACACAGCAGGAGACAAAATCACTGTAGAGGACGAGGCGGACTGGTTTGGTCTTTAATTTCTGTCTTAACATCAAAATCTACATGGAGCTTAAAGATTGCTACATTCTTCTGCATGTCTTAACCATAAGAACCCGAAAAGTACTATAAAAAATACAGAAGTATGTAAAAAAAACGAACAACAAAAGGCTTCCTTCCATGTTAATGAATTAGACTTTCGGGCATAAAAAAGTTTTCATACCTGTTAGCTTTACCACATTTTACTACATATTTCTGCTATTTTGGTGGGATTTACCGTGTTTTCCGGACTATAGAGCGCACCATGCTATAAGCCTACAATTTAAAAAAAACACAAAAAAAAAAAAAAAAAACTGGAAACGTACATATATAAGCCGCACCCGGCTATAAGCCGCTGGCATCTCCTCCGCTCTCGGTTTTCTGCAGCAGAGGGCAGCCTTCTAATAAATCAGCTAGATTTATTAAGGCACAGCCCTCCGTCTGCAACGCCGAACCATGGTTTTGTTCACGCTGAGCTTACGTACAGCAGCTCTATTTCCTTCCTGTACTGCCAGATCAATAGCCCTCAACTTAAAAGCTGCGTCATACGAGTTTGAAGAAATTTCTCCGTCGTGCCTGCTGCTAGCATGTGCTTGTTCTAAAGGAAAATGAGCACTTTCTTCTTTGAATTCCAATTTGGACTTCCAATGATTCACTTCCTGCTAAAGAGCCCCCTGGCGGTTGAAGAAAAATCCACAGAAAAGCTGCACCAGGCTATAAGCCGCAAGGTTCAAAGCATAGGAAAAAAGTAGCGGCTTATAGGCCGAACAAAACGGTAATTTCATACTTTCGAAGTGGAAGGAAAATGAAACATTGATCTTTCTCTGTTTGGTAAAAATCATCATTTGTTTTCAGTAATCGCCTAATTACTAAATTGCTAAATTGACTAATGGTAAGTTAGCATGGATCTGTTTATGATCCTTTCATTGAATCAAGTTGTGATTCTTCGGAGTCTCGCTTTCTTCCTCATGTTGAGATGATGGAAGAAGTAAAAGTACAGTGCAATACTTGAGGAAAAGAACAGTTAGAGGCCGCAAAAGACTTGAGAGAACGACAGTGAAATTGTGTGGATCGAAATATAGTCTTCTGCTGGTATGGCCTAGTCAAAGTCTTGACCATAGTTCATTGCAACCATGATTGCAATGAAGAAACGTCAAGCGTTATGAGTACTTCTTCAATGCATTTTAGCATCTTTAAACGGAATTAAATCCTTTCCACTAAATGGCTGACTAGACTCAAATATGGATAAATCTGACACACACAGATGCTGGTGCGTTTCAAGGCTATTCTTGTTTGCTAGGTGGGCTGGCAGCTGAAGAACCTGGTGAACCTGCTGCGTGGGGACCCTGCAGGTGTCACCCTAACACTGAAGAAACGCCCACAGAGCACGCTCACATCCACTCCTGCTCTGCTCAAAAACATGAGATGGAAACCATTAGCTCTGCAGGTACATCGGCAGCTTTGGCTCAGTCCTGTGTGATTATCTCTGTCGTTTATGTGTGCTTATTTCTGTGCATCCATCTTATTTGTCCTTAAATTAAGAGTTACCTCTAAAATGGACAAATTAGAAAACAAGGAGAGGACTGTGGGAACAGGAGAGACAAAAGTCGTGCAGGAAGAGTTTTGTTGGAAAACCCCCTAGTGTTTGCCTTGGGGATCATTTTAGATATTAGAATTGCACTCTGTCATTCAGGTATGTGCTATATTTAACACTCACAAAGCATGAACAAAACAGATTGTTGTTGCTAAATTTATACTTGTGACTAATTAGTTGAGTGCTGCGGCATCATTCATTTAGATGTCATCATTTCATCCCTAAGTGGCATCTGTTGTCCTACTTCAGCCAATCTAGTTACATTATTAGGACAGTGTGCCAGCATCAGAATGGGTGGAAAAGAGAGGAAAGAGCATTAAAGTGGTCCAGGCTTTCTTTGAGTCGCTTTCCAGAGAAAATGTTTTCTCTCCCCTGAGGCCACAAAGTACAGCCGTTCTCTGCCTCCTCCTTCTTAATGTCCTCTCTCCTCTTTTCCTCCAAAATTTATTTATTTTTTCTCCTCCTGCTGGCAACATTAAAGACAGAAGTGAGAAAAAATAAAGTCTGTCAGAGATTAAACAGGACTAAAGTGTAGAAGTTAATCGGCTGGGTTTCTTTCCATTGCAGAAACAGATTTTATTTTATTTTTATCTCAGCTTTGTAACAGAACAGATCATTAATGATAGATATAGATGCATACCATGATATGCATAAAATAGATAAATAAAAAGGCTTAGTTGTATAGAAGTGACAAAGATGTGTTTTGTAGCTTTAGTAAAAAGATGTATCATATTCAAAATCAAATATATTCATATATACATCTGAATTCATGTGAAAACGAAACATTTTTAGTCCTTATTTTTGAGGAGTTGAACCAGAAAGTTGGACTGGAGGTACCACTATTAATACTGAAGTTGCACACCAACACCAAAACCCACAGCAAAATTACAGTAGTTTTACTGAAAAATGTTTTTTTTTTTTTTTTTTTTTTTTATGGGCAAACTTATAATTAGGATTGTTAGAAAAACAAAAGAAAAAACTTTATTCTCATTAAAATTCTTTTAAACACTGTAACAGTCTGCACATTTTAATACTAATCTACCAAAATCTCATCTGTTCAGAACTAGATGGTTTTTTTTCCTTGCAAAACTGAAATTGAAATACTCAAATCTTCCTAATTTTTTAGCTGAATTCTTCTTGATAATGGGAGCAGGAGCGATACACTGCTAAAAAGGGGCTCAATAAAGAACACTGCTGTTTATTTTGTTAACTTAAATTACAATATTTTGCTCACTTCCAATTTTTCTAGATGTTGGCTGTATTTTTGGAAGTCTATTTTAGGAACTGTGCAGAATTTATGCTCTTTAAGTTAACCAGAATCTGCAGATTGTTTGATCGCACTGATCAAAAATAAGTAACAAAAACAAACTAAAAAAAACAGATATGGTCTATTAATTTAAAGTTCAGGTACAGTACTAACCAGACTGTTTAACCTGTAGCCATGAGAGCGATGACTAGGCTGCTCTCCAATCTGCCTCTTTAGGTGAACCAGTTTAAAGTGGAGCTCTGCAAACGTCCTCTGCTCATTTCACAGCTGAGGTCCGCCGCCTCACTGTCTGACTAAAGTGAACAGTCACAGACTTACTCAGCTGTTGTGAGGTCCACATTTTCATCGCGTCATTTTCTGTAACTGTCTCCATCTCCTTTTCCTCTCTGTCCGCCTGTCTCTCTGTCTTTTGTACATATTTAAACACGTCCTCTCTCTCTCACACACTCACACACACGCCCACACACACACATTCTCTCACACACAGCCTATCTTCCCTCAGAGTCCCAGCAGCAGCGTCGCTACGCCCACCAGCACATTAAGCACTCCCTCCAGGCGAAGTAGCTGCGCCCTGCAGGATCTGTACATCCCGCCTCCTCCAGCGGAGCCTTACACCCCCAGGTGAGCCTGCGAAAGAATCGATCGATTACTGTACCGGCCGCACAAAATTCAAGGTTCAGTGTTTCAGAGTCAAACATTGTGGTGTTGGTTTTAATTTGCAGTGACACAAACACAGCTTTCCCCCCCCCTGGCCCCCGCTGACATTTTCTTTATTATTTTTTTTGTTAAAGTAAGAAACAAATCACAACAGGAGGAAAAAATTGGAAGAAAAGCAACAAAGAACTTTACTACAGTGCAAACAATAACAAACAAAACAGGAAAACATGAAGAGAAATACAGATTTCTGTTGCGATCCTTTACAGCGAGGCATGAGAAAATTCATATCCACAGACAGATTTTAATTAAAATTTTCTCTTATTTTGCCAAAATGTTTCTTCTGACTGGAAGTAATCTGAATATTTTTAAACGGTCCAGTCAGAATCTGGTCAGTATTTGGTTGCTGTATAGCCAAAAAAATAGTTTGCTGGTATTAATGAGAAAGGTAAAAGCTGTTTTTGACATGCATTTCTTTTTTCTTCAACTATAAATTAAAAATATCTTTGAGGAAACATCCGATTAATTTCTTATCAGAATAAACTTCTTGGTCGAATAAAAAAAATAAAATAAAATCTGTATGAATATCTTTAATAAGAACTCTATAAAGTATGTGATGTCTCTAATTTGGAACCAAAGCCAATAAAAGAACTAAGCTGATTAAATAATTGTTATTTTTGTTTTGTTGCTGGTTAATAAAGCCAAAAGCCTGTGGGAATGGCAAGAAAAAAAGAAACAGAGTGCAAAAGGAACCTGAAAAACCCATCATCTTGTTACATCTCTACAGAAAAGACAGAAAAAGTTTTGTGATGCTTCATCTTAAAGGAGTCGGTTTAATCTTTGCACACAAGAATCATTAAGAATGTAAAAATTTCACTTTCTTTGAGATGCTTTGACCGTTTTCACCTTTTGCCACTTTGAAAATTTGCATTTCAATTGTTTTCTGAACCAAAAGAAATCCGTCCACCGCCGGACGTTTTGCATAAATTACTGCCCACGTTGGGGACATTTTGTTCCCACTGTGACAACTGATCGTTTAAAATTTGCCGCAGTGAAATGCAGTTATGAAATACTTGCCGCCGGTATGAGGGAGGGTGCTTCTGATGAGAACGTCCAATTACTAAAGCACAAACAGAAATAATGGGCAGTCAAAGCCCGGTGGCTCCCCTGGGCAAATACTCATGAAAATAAAATATAAATACATCTGTGAGTCACAGCTGCAGACTTGTTCCTTTGTTCCCCCTGCTGAATATCAAGGCGTCCCTGTTTCTAATTAAAAACCCCACAGCAAACATCGACTTAGATCCACCTGTTTGCTCTGCCTGGAAGCTTATTTGACTTTCTCTGAAGTTTTGCTTTCTTTAAAAGAGACGAAAAGGAAAATCTGACCAACGAGGATCCTCAGTCGGATGCCCAAGCCGCAGAGCGATCCGAGTCGCCCAACTCCTACCTGGACCAGGAGTGTCAGCGGCGATTCCCTCTGGTGGAGGAAGACTCCATACTCTACTGCTACGAGTACGACCAGAACCAGGAGGCCTCGTCGGTCCGCAGGGGGAGCACTCCCACCTACGGTAGGAAATCGTGACCAATAGCAGCTTCATGTCATGGAAATAAGCGGCGTGTGGGTTTCTGGGTGGGTTTTTTTTTTTTTTTTTTTTTTGAGACATCTGCAGCTGTTTGATGTCTATGTGTGTGGACGGCTGTGTAATATTGACATCCCCCCCTGCGCCTACTTGCTGCAGGCAGGCTCAGGCCCATCTCAATGCCCGTGGAATACAACTGGGTGGGAGATGACGAAGACCTGGCGAAGCTGAGGAGAGAGAGCAGGAGAGGTGAGTGGGAGGCAGTGGGAGAGAGAGAGAAGGACAGAGGGAAGCTGGGGCGAGGGGGTGGAAATCTTATAATACCCGCACCCTCTCAGATCTCTGAGCCAAGAAGTTGAAGCATGAGCTGGCCTGTCAACACCGATAACATGCCGGATATCTGCTCCTTCCTCTTTCTCCTCCATATGTTCAGAATCTATAGCTGCTCCCTTGGTTTTTTTCTCCTTCATCCCCGTCTCTCTCGGCCCTGCTGTTCTCTGTTTGGATATAAAAAGTACACTGTTGCTCCGGCAACGGTATAAATGTATTTTCTTGAGGTGCTCACATTTCATTGGTGGCTGCTAAGTTAGGTGGTAAATGTGCCGGGAGGGGGCCGCGTTTCCTTTAAAATTTGACCCAAGAAAGGCTTGAGTGATGTGTTTGTGTCCTCTGGGAGGGAGGCTTGCTTCTCTAGGCTTTTCAAAAAAAGAAAGAAAGAAAGAAAATGATGTGTCTATATATATCTGCTTGAAACCTTTCATGGATATTTGGAGGCTTTTCTTTTTCTTGACAATTGCTTCCTGTGTAGATTGTATAATGATTTTTCAGACATTGCAGTAGATTTCTTGTTGCACAGACAGCGTGCTGCTGTGGATTTGATAACGTCGTCGTGCCTCACTAATCTACTTGTTACAGGTTGTTTGAAGTAAACTCTGTTTTATTCTTTTGTAATCGGGCATCACTCATCCAATCATGGTTAATGGCTGAGGAATAACAAGGATTTTCACATTTTGTGTCATTACATCCACAAACATCAACATATTTTCATTGTATTTTATTCCATAAAACTACATGAAATAATTGGAAAGTGGAAGGACTCTGATATATGTTTTTTTTAAAAAAAAGAAAACCTAGGACGTTTTGTGTGCATATTTACCTTTCAGAGTGACTTTTTCTTTTGGCTCATTAATTTGAACATCTGGATGCTGACTTTGACCAGACCATACTGAAATTCGGTTTTATTTTTAACGACGTTGTGGAAGATGAACCTCCGCTCTGGTTTGAATTTTTTTAGCAGTCTAATATTTGCCCTGTTTGTAGAAAGCAGACAGACACCGGAAAAAACTGGATTGTCATACATGCAGAAGACTTTTAACAGGTGAATCAGTAACATATCTGCTGACCTGTAGCTGCATCTATAGCGTTAACTGTCCTTGTGTCCTGGATCTGTGCTGTAAATCACAAGGCCTGCTTTATATTGCGTTTGCCCTTGTCCTCTACTGGGTATTCTCGTATAAAAATAAACTTAAGTATGTAAAAAAAAAAAATTAAATACCCTGGTTTTAGCTCCAGCATCCACCTTCTCATCAGATCTGCTTCCTTGTCCCTGCTGAAGACAAGCATTCCCACAGCATTATGCTGCCTTTGATATGCTTCATCATAGAGATGCATTGTTCAGGGTGTTGGCTCTTTGTGTTAATCATTAAGTTCAAGATCGATCCTATCACCTTCTTTCATGTGTTTGTTGTATACCCTACATGATTTCAAGTCAATTTAATTTAATTTAATTTTATTTTATTTAATTTGATCCAAAAATACTTTACTGATGCCAAATCAAAAGTTTTGTGGCAAACCAAAGAACTGAGGTCTCAACAATTACTTTCTTCCTGCCAGTAAGTGAGAATGGCCGACATTTCCAGTCCCTAGATGTGCACAGCTTGTAGAGGAACACTCTGCAGGACGTGTAGCTCTAATTGCAGAAACATGTGGTTCTACAAGGTTCTGACTCAGAGGAGCTGGAAACAAATGTATGCGACACCTGTAAGGAAAATGATGGTGGATTGTTCTCCTGCTTCTCAGTCGTGTTGCTTTGTGCTGCTCTGTCCTTTAAAATGAAGATGATATGCACAAAACATGTAAAAAAAAAAAAAAAGGTAAAGTCGTCAATACTTTGGCAGCTATTTTTTCAGGATAAATAATAATTGGGAAGTGGAGTGGATGCAGCTTCTGTTTATCACCCTAATAAGCAAGCCTCAGCTTCATGTCCCACTGAGACCAGCTGAGACGGAGTCTGTGAAATGGATCTGTCACTGCAGCTGCAGCAACATCTAAAACCTGTCTGCAGCTGACTGTGGACTGCTTAAAATCTGTGTACCTTCATTCGCAACAGGACTGCTCAGAGTCTGCCTGGTAGATTGTGTCATTTTATCCCCACACAAATAAATGATACCCCAAAATGGAGCCTACTGGGTATTTCCAAAGGTAAATTGGAAAACTGTGACTTCATTTAACCATATTCCTTGCAGGCAGACATCCATCACTTTCTTTCAGAGAGACGTGTAGCTGAAATGGACCCCGAACTTTTAATTATTCATTCCTGAAAAGCGTATAGTACCGTAAATTCAGGTGTGTGGAGTCTTGAGTTGGCTTCTTTCTTGTCCCTGCAGAAAACTCCCTCCTGCGTTTCCCCAGTGAGGACAAACCCTCTGGGGAGAACTTCTTACTGGGCCGCAGTCTGAGTCAGAACAGAAGGAAGATGGAGCGAGGAAGCAGCCCCACCCACTACACGCTTGTTCCCGCCCTGGAAGTCGCCATGTCCACGTCCAGCTCAGACTCTGCATCGCTTTACCACGTCAGTCCCTCTAAGAAGCAAGATGTAGCAATAGGAACATATATTACAACTAAAATCTGTTGCCTTTATCTTTCATTTCTTCTTCTTTTTCATTTTCAGGTGTTTGAGCGCTCCTCAATGCTGTCTAGATCTAAGAAGAAAAAGCAAGGTAGAAGCACCTGCTTTGCCTCATTTTTATGCAGACATGAAAAGTGTTTATGTCTGCATGAGCAAGTGTTTGTTTGTTTGTTTTTCATGAGGTGTTTTCTTCTTTTCTGCCACCTGCAGCTGCAAGCCCCATGGCCTCCATCAGTAAACGAAGGATTTCCTGCCGGGACCTGGGTCAGGGCGACTGCCAGGGCTGGCTGTGGAAGAAGAAAGATGCTAAAACCTATTTTTCGCAGAAGTGGAAGAAATACTGGTTTATCCTGAAAGACACGTGTCTTTACTGGTACATGAATGAAGAGGTGAATAGGATTTAGATTTAAAAAAACCAAAACACAGACAGTACTTATAACACAAATAAGATTCTTTGTATGTAACTTTACTTTTGCTTGTGTCAGGATGAGAAAGCAGAGGGCTTTGTGAGTCTCCCAGAATTCAGGATTGATCGTGCCACTGAATGCAGAAGAAAATAGTGAGTATAAATTTATATTGCTGCTCTGAGATTTGAGGATTTTTAAAAAATTTTATTATAAATATTGCACTTCGTAAAGCCGAATTACTCAGAGATATATCAGGTGTCCTAAAATATTTAAACAAAGGTCAGACATTACCAATATACAGTAAAAGTATCTCAAAAAAGTATATATGCTTACATGTACGTATAAATATATAATTTTTAAAATTACCTTTGAAGATGATTGAAAGCGGTAGCACAAATATGTCAAATTTGCGATAAAAAACAAACTGTGCACGTAACGCACATTGTCCGACAACGTTGTGACCAAAGTCTCCAGCAGTTGTGTTGGTACGTGAGCAGAGATTTTAGATGACAGATTGGAGCTGAATAATTTAGGACTCAAGTCTTTCTTCAGAGTAAAGCTTTCTTCAACAAAGAACCACATATTGGCTGCGCGACTTCACGTCACGGCACGCTTTGGCTCAAACTGAGCGGATTGTGGCGCAGAGGTGGAAGTGAAGCTGAACAAAGAGTTTGAATTACCGTATTTTCTGGATTATAAATCGCTCCGGAGTGCAAGTCGCACCAGCCATAAAATGCATAATAAAGAAGGAAAAGACATATATAAGCTGCCCTGGAGTATTAGTCGCTTTTTTGGGGGAAATTTATTTGATAAATTCCAACGCCAAGAACAGACATGTTATCATGAAAGGCAATTTAAAATAAAAATAAATTAGAGGCAACAACAGGCTAAATAATTGTCTGGTATGCTAACATTACATCATGACACATAAACACCAAACTGAGAACGTGCCTGGTATGTTAACATAACACATTAAGAGTTATTCAGATAACTATAGCATAAATAACATGCTAACAAGTTTACCAAACCATCCGTGTCGCTCCAAATCACTAAATCCAATGAAATCTTCATCCTGGGTGTCACTTTTAAACAACTCCGCTAACTCCGGAGGTAGTTAGCGGAGTATATATCCGCTAACTACCTCCTATATATATATACATATAATTATTAGCCAGTACATATACAACAAATAATATGAACAATAAAAACAAAAATGTGAGAAAGTCAGTTTAAACTTCTTTAAATGTAGCCATAAATAATAACAAAATAAAATAAATAAATAAAATAAAATATTCAGCTCCGCCACATATATGTCTTAAAAAAAGAAAAGAAAAAAGAAATGTAGCCATGATTTAATCTTGTATTCATATGTTAATCTCCGCTATACTGCTTGGCCTTGTTTGTACTCTCACATACAATTAAACTTCTTCTCTTTCAGTGCTTTCAAGGCTTGCCATCCCAAGATAAAGACCTTCTACTTTGCTGCGGAAAATGTAGATGACATGTCCCGGTGAGTATCCGAGGTTTTGATAGTCGTGCTGCAAACTCCTCCAGTGCTGCATTTCAAACCGTCTATTGTCCAAGAGCTGAACTGCCTTATTAAACCTCCCACTCTCTTCAAAACTGGGTAGTTTTGCAAGGTAATTGGTCAAAGAGAGAAATATAATCTTTCAAAAAAACAAAAAAAGAAGAAAAAGCATTACAAAATCATTAAAGTTATGCGTCATCAGTGTTATTCTCCCCCACAGGTGGCTGAGTCGGCTCAGTATGGCTGTTGCAGGCTACTCTGAGCAGGAGAAAATGCGCCAGGAACAAGGTGAGATTAGTCACAGAGCCCTTTCACGAAGCTGTAAAAAAAAGAAGTCAGCTAAGGGTCAAGAGCTGCTAAATGGCACAGTGGGACATCAGGTTGTGATGATGTGAACCTCCTTCGAGAATCATAGATGAAGTCTGTGTTCTTTAAAGTTTATTCACATCGTTCAGTACTGAGTGATGTTATCTTCGCACGCAAAGACGTCAAAGACTTTAAATTAACTCGCTGGTGCAAAATGTTCTCTGCTATGTGGATATAGCGGATAAACATTTAGTATGATGGCTATTGTTTAAAAAAACTATCAGCCTTACTGTGGTTTTGTAAGAGTGGGTCAGATAGGTTTGCTACAAAGTATTATTGCATGTGGAGGGTATTGTTTCTGCACCAAAAATGTTGTTGTCAAGACAGAGGAAGGGTTAGCATGCTATCGTAATTATTTTTAATAATATCATGTTTATTAATTGTTTATTTTACATGATTTCACATAGATGCTTTTGTCGGAACACTGACTGTGTTTCTGTTTTTATATTTTGGCTTAAGTATGAGGCCCTGCGTATACAAACAAAGCTTAAATTTAAAACATAAATCAGTAATATAGATAATATTCCAATGATAAATAATGCAATACTATAAAAGGATAAACATATAGAGTTGTAGAATGTTTATGCCATTGTTTTAAGATAGTGTATGATTCAAATGAAATTAAGCAGACCTAACACAAGAGAGATTAGTTCAGAAGACAGCATATTTACTGCAACAAATTAATGTGCAATTGAGTGATTAATGACGGCCAGAGTGTACAACATTAAGATTTTCTGTAGTGTTTTTACAAGCTGTGATTAATTAAATTAACAGTCACAAACCAATTAGGTCTGCGACCTGTGTTGTGTTTTCACGAGTGGAGATGATGCTCCAAGCAATTTTAATTAGGTTACCCCAGAGCCGGAGGGAACAAAGGGCCCTGGGGTATCACTAAGCCCCTGCCATGCTTCATTGTAGGCAGCGGGATCTTTTCAGTGTTTATGTCATTCTTCCTCCTCCGTACATACTCCCGATCCAACTAATTAGCATTCGCTGCTAAGTAGCTAGTGACAGCCAGAGGCCGAGTAAAACTCGCATACTTCACTTCTGCATGGAGTGAGGGCTCCAACATGTTCGAAAAGCCTTCTGCGCACAGTTATGAAGTCCAAAATGCGGCTATATTTAACTCCTGAGGTTCTCTGTCGGTTGAAATATCCCAGCTTTACTTTCAGTGCCTCTGCTTGTATCTGGGGAAAGCTGACAAACTGTATTTGATGGAGAATCTGGAGTTCTATAAAGTGTGCTAATCAAATATTTAAATGGCTTTTTCAGTTTTGGAACAACACCAACCCAGGCAAATTTTATCATAGCAACTAAAAACATTGGTAAAAAAAAATGAGCAAACTTTTCCCTTAATTCTGAAGATTAAAACACATTGAGTAGACTGCTGTCATGTCTTTCTTATTCTGAAGAAGAAATTAAATTAGCTTCTGTGTCAGAAAAAAACAAGGTAAAAATTTTTTCCACTCAATAAAAATAATTAAATATAATGTTGAACCCCTCTGTTTGGTTTTCTAATTGTACAACCAATTTGGGAGAACACTCTTTAGCTTTTGTACCTAAAGTAAAATATTTATATCATTACACTTGCAGGAGAGCTGCCTTAGTTTTGTGGTACAGTATAGTATAGTATAGTATAGTATAGTATAGTATAGTATAGTATAGTATAGTATAGTATAGTATAGTATAGTATAGTATAGTATAGTATAGTATAGTATAGTATAGTATAGTATAGTATAGTAACTTTTATGTTTTATACATTTGGAAAAAGTCCAGAGTTCTTTACAGGTAAATGAGAGCTAGAAATAAGATGCACAATATATTGGCATCGAGAACAATATCAGTAGATGTTTTTTTTTTGTTTTTTTTTTGCATATAGTTATCAATCCCATAAATAAAATTTGCTCAAGATTAACGACCAAAGTTTTTTCCATCTTGTTGCCATTTGTGTGGCTTTGGAGAGGGAGGGCAGTGGGTTGGCTATGCAGTATTTGCTGTGGCATGTAATATAATTGAAGAGCAAGATTATGAAGTGTTAAACTGAAACAAAGACACTTTCCCTACACTTTCAATTTGTTGAAAGTGTAGGGAAAGTGTCTTTGCTTAATATATAAATATTTACTGAAATACATCAGTAAACATTGGCCATAACAGCAAGATTTAAATCCTACGTTGATCCCTAATTTATCAAATTCATTCCTTGCAACAAGGTCCTTAGGCTTGAAATCAGATATTTTAAGCCTATCTGAAATATCTAGTAGGCTTGATATGGCCCATCATAAATTCTTCAGTACTAACTATGACACCAGTTAAATAAATGTGTGCATATTTTAAAAATAAACTGATTCGGAATATAAAGATGAACTTATCTGATTTAATTAACATCAAGGTTATCTGCTTTTCTGAGTTAATTTGGGAATATAAGATCACGTTAATACATTTCAGTTAAGACATTTTTGACTTCATGGCCAGCAGAAATACTTTCCTTCCAGCAGAGTATTTCTGCTCCTAACTGAGGCAGGCTGGATATTTTTGTTATTCATATAGCTTAATGTTCTTTGGCTTCTAACAAACTGACAGGAAGTAATGCAACTAACCCTTCTGCTATTTGGAGGTGCCTACGTACAAACCCTGCCAAGGTGGGTGTGTGAGAACAATTTTATCTTTGGAGAGGGGCCTTTTTTTTTCATTGTAGCCAAGTTTTTGTTTTTTTTTTTATTAGCTCCATAACACCTCCAGAAGATTTCACAGGAAGTTCTAACACCTTATATCTGTCCATCTTCATTTTCAACTTCAACCCGATACAGTTAGAGCACTTTATCACGACTGCGGCTTTCTGGTGTATGAATATCTTGCGTAGCTTTCCGTGAATTTTATTGATATAAATGTGTGATTTATTGCAGATTACTGGAGCGAGAGTGATCACGAGGACATGGAGATGCCCCCAGGACCCAAACGGGACAGTCCACCGCCCCCTTATGACACCTATCCCAGAGCAGCCTCAGTGAGTTTTCACACAGTTAGTCTAAAAGATGCAGCAGGTATCACTTTGCGGCTCTGTTTTCTAGCTATAGCCGTCTGTTTTTATGTAGGTAAGTCCCTACCTGGAGCCAAAGCGTAGCCACCTCTCCTCCTCGGACACATTCCAGTCCCGTTCCTCACACGAGGAGTTCCACTCGGAGCCTCAGGAAAGCAGCAGCAACAACAGCGTCTCCCCGGGGCAGAAGGCGAGCAGCCACCGAAACTCGTGGCAGGACCAGATGGAAGGCAAATCCAGGATGCAGTACCTGCAGACGTATCCCGTGGAAGAATCCATACAGTCTGAGGACAGGGATCAGCTGGCCATGGAGTACCGCAGGCAGTCCACTCTGCCCGCACAGCGCAGCCTGCTGCAGGAGCAGTACAGGGCGCTGCCGCTGCCCCTCAGGGCCAGCATAGATTCTGACGCAGGAGGAAAACCTCGCAGCTTTACTCTTCCAAGAGACAGCGGGCTCCATGCCATCCTGGCGGCCACCGCTGCATCGGACCAGAGAGAGACCCAGAACTACCAGCTGGACCGGGCCAGAGACACAGGTCAGACTCAGAGAGCCTAAACAGTACATTTTACATACATATGTATTGCTGAGGAAGCTGCTTCTTTGTTACATTTTCTACACTTTGATAAATGTTCTTATCTTCCTCTTATTTTCCATGAGATTTCTTAATTAAACCGTTTCACAAAATCTTGACAAAACGAAAAGAGAAAAGTTAGTTCTTCTCCTACTTGGGACTGATTGCTTGAAGAGAAAATGCAATTTGAAGATGATTGAACAGTTAATATAGCCTTTTGTTTTACTCACATTAGTCTCAGAAAAGATTTTCAGAGTAGGAAGATGTGTCTTTGGAAACTGCATAAAAGAGTGCAAAACATACAGCTCTGTAATGCGCGCATAATTTATTTTTAGTGTGCTTTACCTTTGACGTGGAAACATCTGGGGTTTATTATTTTTGCTCAGTAAACAACAAAAGTCACAAATGATGACACTGGGGCAGAAATTCAGTTCCTGTCACAGGGGTGTGAAATGCAGTTTCATTTTGGGCCACATCAAAAATAATGAATGTCCCCAAAAGGCTGGTTGTGGCAGGATGTAATAATAAAAAAACTACCCATTAGCAAACTGGTGAAATATTAATAAATAGCTGTATCTGCATTTAATGAGAACTTCTTGACATTAAATATTATTTAACATCTTTTCACATTGGTGTAATTTGACAGTATACAGAAGAAAAACAGCATAGCCTTGAATGCTATAATAATATTTAAGTACACAATTATTAATTTGAAGGTTCTTTTTATGTGACCCTCTGCAGTCTACAGGGTCGCATAAAAAGTTATGGCCGCCCTGATTTGGCCCCCGAGCCTCAAGTTTGAAACATGTGCTCTAGCAGGACAGCAAGCCTAAAGATACATACAGACAGAGCTACAGGGGTGGCAGCCACCGCAAAGTTTGATCTTTATAAGTCCCTGCTCCAGAACAATTAAACAATTGTTTAACAGATCAATTAAAATGGCTAAATTAACTCTGTAGTCTGTTATCAAGTTCTGCAGGAACCCCCTAATGGCCCATACATTTGGTGTGAGTGTATTTCACCACAAAAACATCTAAAACATGCAGGACAGTGACTCTTGAGCACAGATGGTGACTTTGGACACCATTTGGTTCAATCAAAGCATATCCATATGATAGAATGGCCAATTCAAAGTCCAGGCCCAAATTTACCTAAGCTAAGGCATGACAAAACCACCTACATGATTTAATAAGACGAACTACCGTCCTTTCATTCTGTGTACACAAAAGCACAAACGTGTTGCAGTTTTCGTCAAACGCCAGCACCATCTTGTGACGTAATCGGAGTAAATCAATCTGTAAACATCGAGGCTGAGTACACAGAAGCAGAGGAAGTCGTGTGCGATTTCAGCGAAGAAATGTTGGAGCCATTGTTGGTTCCTGAACAATATGGCTTAAAAAAATGGGTTTGTAGTCCTTCAGTAGAACCAGCTTCATCTTCTTCATCACTCCATCTACAAAACTGGAGATAAACTCCTCAAGTCTTCGATGAAATCGCTCACAACTTCCTCCGCTTCTGTATGCTCACCCTAGATGCTTCTGGTTTGATTTACCCTGATTACGTCACAAGATGCCGGTAGCATTTGACCCAGTCACTACAGACAAAAACATCAACACTGCATTTATGGTATTCTCTGAGAAATATTTATCATTAAAAGGTTTCGCAGAATGAGCACATTCTGTGAAAGCACAGTAGTTCATCTTTTTACATCACATAAGTGGTTTTATTGTGTCAGTGCCACTTAAAATAACACAGAACTGAAAGACAATCCAAAGCTTTATATTTATAGCATATTTGATCCCCGTGGCATCATTACATTGGTTCTAGGGAGCAAAAAGCATCGACGTCGACCTTTATAGTAGATCAGGGGACTGCACAATAGATGTTGATGAAAATGTCTCCTCATTTTAACGGCGATGAAGTCTTTCATCTGGATTGGAGCGCACAGTTGCCCCTATTTGTCATCAGGGATGTTTTTAAATTCCAAATATTCAGTCAGAGCCAGCAAATGTCAAAGGTTTAATGCTTACTGTTGTTTATTTGCAGGGTTGTATTGGTAGTCGGCCCATTTGCCATTCCCCCCTAAACCTTGAGGTCGTTTGTGTGTGGAAGATCAAATTCTGTTTCCTGTTTGATACTGATTGATTTCGGCTCTTCTTTTTCTGACTCTTTATCCCCTCTTTTATTTTGCTTTCTCTCGCGCTCAGTCCAGATGCCACTGTAGCCTCTCGGCTCTGTTTGGACAGAAGAGCACAGAGTAATCCTTTCAGTCAATGTTAATATTTGATTTTGAACAAAATAAAGAAACACACACCTATCTTCATTTATCTTTTGCATTTCCCATGAAGATAAAAGGAATGCTAAACAAGCGTCAAAGTGATATGCATTTCAAAGCCCAGGCAGCCCCAAAGCTTCAGGATGCTACTTTCCAAATACAAAACAGGCATTTCACAGGATAGACCATAATGTAGTGTGCCTCTCCTGCCAGAAGGGGGTGCTGTATGTTAATAGAAGGTAAATAAACATCCTCAGTTTATTTCTACCCCTAACCATGGCCTATTACATTAAGTGTTCCCTTTTCACACATAAAACCAAATAAAACTTAACATGTGTTTAATTTGTCTTTCAGCAAATAAATACTAACTTATTACTTAGTAAAAGCGTTATTTCTACATGTTTTTAGTTAATTAAATATAAAAAAGTTGCCATTTCAGAAATTACTTAAGCCAAATATGGTAGAAAATGGAACAAAGGTTGTCCACAAACAGGTAAAAGTAGCAACACTTTATAATATTACTGAAGTAAAAGTAAAATGTATGGTGGTGTAAAAATTCTTCTACAAGTTTTTCTTCCACAAGTCACTCAAATAACAGAGTAAATGTAACTAGATACTACCCAGCTCTGCAAATGAATATTACTAAAACATGGTTGCTCTGGTTTATAGCAAAATGAATATTGGATTTTTGTTCCATCATTTACGCTGCATCTGCTCGGCCATCTGATTTAAAATGTGAGCTCACACAGAGCATCCACATAATGGTGCATAATTGTTAAGTTGAAGGTAAGTCTTAATAGATTACAAACCCCTTCGCAGAACAGCAGGATTTATGCTGAGTTTAAATTACACACAGCTGGACTCAGATTACTATTAAAGTGACTTCTGAAGGCATTGGGTTCCACTGAATTTTATTTATGGGATCAGAGTAATGCCACACTTTCATTTTTATATCTAACAATTATTTTAAAAAACGTGCTTAATTTTCTTTTTACTTTATAATTACGCACTAGTTTGTTCTAGTCTATGAAATAAAATTTCTAGTAAAACACACATATGAAGATTCATACGGGTGTGTGAACTCATTGCTCTGCAGATTTCAGATTTTATTGAGATGTAAACATTCTGCTTTTATTTGCTGATCTGTTTACTGAGGTCGTGGACGTGACTGTCGAATGCAGACGGACTCACTGGTGGATTTGTACCGGGCCCTGGAGCAGACCAATCTGTCCACCTCTGCTGACCCCAGATCAGCCGGTCGCCTCGAGTACAAACGTTCCTTTGTCCGCAGAGTTAACGACCCCCTCCTAAACGACAAGCTCCACCGCCTGCGGATTCTTCACAGCTCACTGAAGGTATAGAAACAACTTCCAAGAACCAATTTGTTTCCATCTGTGCCTCGTTTTGCTGATTAGTAATCAGTACTTTTTTTTTCCCCGGCAGAATGTTCCTCTTCAAGACACAAACCGGTCGCTGGGGTTTTTAGATTAGTCCCGCTGAGCGCCACACCCCCACAGCTTGGCTTCTGCTTGTGCCTCACATTTGGAGTCAAAGGCACCAAAACACATCTTATACCTCCTCAGCCATCCATCCATCTATCCATCCTTTTATTTCTTTCTGCTTCTTCTCTCAAAAGCAGAAACAAGAACTACTGATGTCACTTTTTGCCTCATCTCATTCTCAAGCAGGGCAGGGATCCAAACAAAGATTGGATTAATAAAGTAACTGAAAGCACTTTGTGTCCATTTCAAAGATTCATCTGAAAGCTTTTAAAAATCATCACTTTCATGCATGGCAACCTCCCCTGCCCTTCTGTCTAGTTGTTTTTATACCTTTACGCTGGAGTCGTGTACAGCTGCTCTTTAAAAAGCATCTTTTTGTTTGTACGTCACTTTTCATTGTGCATGTACATTCGATCCATGGGTATGTTTGTTTTGTGACTGTACAGGGTGTTACACATATTAACATATGTTGTATATTTAATATTACATTCCTACAACAGTGACCACACCACGTTTCTTTTTTTTTTTTGGCTACCTATTTAATCCGTACATCAAGTGCTGTGCCTCAGTGATAGTGAATGTACATTGTACCTTTTTAAAAAGAGAGAAAAGACAGAAGATTTAGAGAGAAAGCTATTTCCTCAGAGCAGAGGCATTAAAATGTGACGCCTGGCAATAATGAACTTATGTATATTACAATGGCGCGATAAGAATAGTTGTCTATTTTTGTATGCATGCTGTCTATCTGATTGTTTGTATGGCAGTTTTGTAATTCTAAGTGCATTTGGTTCAGAGGATACTGGTGTTATTGCTCCCACCCTTCCACCCACATCTCATGCACACAACCAGCACAGTGTGTTTTCTGTACTTATTATAGGCACTGGCCCAGAAATGTGATTTTTCTTTTTTTCTCTATTAATGTTAACCATTAAAAAAAATTGTATTTAGTAAGTGTTTAATGGAGAAGCATGCTCTGTGAGACTAAAGTACATTATCATGCCATTTGAAGCTGACTCATATTGCACACCTGTGCCATATTGTAGCTACATATTTTTTTTTCTATTGATTAAAATATGGTACAGGCATAAACAAGGCTTGTTGTTTTATCTCATTCAGGTCAAAGAGAAACTGACAAAAATCTTGTTGCTTAACAGATGTAGAATAAAATATTAATTAATAACCTAAAATTAGAAAAATACACAGTGTTATAAAAACACAATTTATTCTTAGAATCCCAATATTGACCCTAAAATTTCAAATAAATGATTATATTGGAATTACTTATCGCAGTCAGGCCTGCACAATATTGAAAAATCTTACAATTGCAGCAATATTGGTAAATATTGTGATTATAGTATAAGCCTGTTTTCTTCTTTCCACTTTTTCTAATCTGAGCTTTCTACTCTGTGACCTTTATCATTATCGATAACGTCAGGACTCGTTTTCTAACTTGGAGGACAGAAAATCAAAACTTAAGACTCAATAAACTTGAAACAGACTTTTAGTTTTGATAGAGATAGTTAGATTTCTCTGGAAAATAAAGTACTCTTTAGTTTTTAATAATGTCAGACTTTGCTAATTATTAGAGAAAATTTTTAATAGGTTTTAAATGATTCTGTGATAACAATAATAATATCTATAAAAAGTCAAAAGGAGTAGGGCAGAAACTGTGAAATATTATTTCAAGCATGGAAAAAATTCGACTTTATTGTTAAATAATCCCAGAAAATACTTTGCAAACTTAAACATAAGCATTGTGTTATTTATACAAGCTTCTTGAGATAAAATCATAAAATCTTTGCTCTGTGTAGAGTTCAAAGCAGCAGAAACTATGAACAGGATGAAAAAGGTGTGCTAAATATCAGAGGGGACAGTGTGTTTTTAAAAGCATTTGTGCATCTACTGAAATAAAGCTAAATTGTGGATAAACATTTAAAAACTGGCAAGATTAACAGCACTCAAAAATAAACAACATTATTTAACATGACTTCAGACTGCTGTAAATATAAGTCCTAAAATAAAGCCACATTTGGAGGATTTCTGAACACCATGCTGGATGCATATTTAATGAACCCAAATCTAAAATATCTCGACTACGTCACTTGCACTTGGTGAAAAGCTTGATGAGTCGGACTCTTATTATTTGTGTGCCCAAGCCGTATATTAGGGCATTTAGGAGCGGTGGGAATATCAAACAGTACAGGGACAGAAAGAGCTTAGTGTGATAAGACATGTGCCTGTTGTCGAGACGACCTTGTGCCAGCTCAAAAAAGCACCCAGTGGCGTAGTTGATTACAGCCAGTAGATGGGGAATGCAAGTACGGAGGGCCTTGAATTTGGATTTGCTGAACGACATTTTGCAAATCTTCAGGATGTGTCCGTATGAGTAAAAGATCATGATCAGCTGAGGAGCCGTGTAGAGAGCTGCAGACCGCAGACCGATGATGTTAACTATAAATGTACTTGTGCATGCAAGCTGCACAAGCAAGTAGTTGAGGCAGTAAAGCTTGTCTATGGTCCGGCCACAATATGGCAGCTGGAGAGTAAAAACAAAAACCACGCTCAGTGCCAGGATGGGGTAAAGCCACATAAAAACAATCAGCTTCACTATCCTCTGAGACATGATCACATGGTAGGACAGTGGATGACAAACGGCTACGTATCTGTCATAGCTCATCACCGCGAGAATAGTGAATTCGGTGATGACATACGTGTGTATAACAAAGACCTGCGTCTGGCAAAAAGAAACAGAAACCTCGTGTGTATGAGAGAGAATGTTGATCAGCATCGCCGGCAGCAAGGCGGTGCTTCCTATCAGCTCATTCACGGCCAAATTACACAAAAGCACATACATTGGCTGATGCAGGGATTTTTCACTATAAACCACCCTGATCAGCAAGACATTCTCAGTGATGATGGTGAGGTACACGATGAAGAAAATGCAGAAATACATGGACTTGAGCTCCTCCATTCCATAGTAAGCAGACAGATAAATCGATGTAACAAGAGAGAAATTCATGTTGAAACAACTTGATCTGAGCTGGTGACTTAAATCTGTTTACATGTTTGGGTCTGAATGGCATTCAATTGCACTGAGCAGTAAAACTGCAGCTTTATATTTGTTCTTCTGTGAGAGAAAGTCACATCCTCTTCACCTGTGCACCAATAACTTCACAGCACGTAAGCAGTAGTTTTGTTCCTCCGAGATCAAAACATAAAACATTGCATCATCTATGTACAAGCAATTTATTCTTTTATCGAACTGGTTACCCTAAACTGAGACTCAATAACTATCTACATGTTATAAATTAGCTCAAATTAATGCATCAAAATGACAAATTTCTTATTTTTGTGACGCATACTGGTATTGTTTTTACAGCAAGAGTTGTATAAAAATCAAAGCAGTGATGATTAAAGAAAGAAGAAGAATCTATTTTTTATTTTACTATTTAAATATAATAAAATTACAAATTTCTTGTGTGAAATCACAGCACTACAATGATAGACAAATATATTTATAGACGTTTTACACACCTTTGTCTGGAGTGCCACACAATTTGACTGATTTCGATTTTGGGTTTTGCTTTAATTTGGTTTAATTCTGGCTCCTTCTGAGGTTTTCTTGGGGGTTATTATTTTGTAACCCTTGGTGGACGTTATTATTATTATTTTTCTTTTTTCTTAAGTAAAATTGTTTATTTTCACCTGCCAGCCTCCTTGTTGCATTTGAGTTCTTCCCTATTATGTGACATTTATAAAAAAAAAAAAAATGCAGCTTTTTGGGAGTCAACATGCTGCGGTGTTGTATGCAACGTTTCCCCTAGTGGATTATAAGCCTGGTGGGCCACCAGGCTTTACTTCCCCCCACCTCCCACTCACCCATATGGGGCTAAGCATAGTTTGCTTATTTTATATTGGGCTTTTTATGCACCACTACCAATAAAGACGGATTAAGCTAGGTTCATACGCAATGAACTGGCATAAGTTCCCAAAATATGATGCCTGCTCATGCATGTTAGAATTATTGTAACTTTTAACACAAAAACACAGTGGGCCGCTAATGGACTGCCCTGGGGCCCCCTACCTCTGAGCTTAGCAAGTTTTCTGGGGGAAACCTTGTATGTATTTTCTTTATTTTTGCTAAATTGTTCCAGGCTGGGAAATGGAATAGAATAGACTTTATCATCCCAGTGTGAAATTTGTCTTGGTCAAAATGCTGCACAGTTGCCAATGAAAACTGTAAACAACACACAACGATAAAACTCTGGTTCAAAGCAATCAACAAATTGAGGGTATAATATGTGGAGTGAAAGTTTTTACTGGAGCTCCGTCTGATTGAGGGTGAAACAAATGACAGTCAGTCTGTTGGTCCTACACTGTGGCCTCCATCCTATTGACACCTACTGCTCATATTCAGAGAGCAGCAGGTGTCTACAGTCAGGGGAGATGATTTCTGCTGTTCTTATCGTTGCTTGTTCACATGTAGCCTGTACGGGCTCGTAATCACCTAAGCGGATTATTTTCAGAGCTGCTGCATAAATGTGGGCCAGCTTGTTCCTGAGTTGGATAGTTAGGCTTTGATTCTGTATTGTTTAATGCTTTCCAGGGCTTTTAATTAGTACATAATATTAAAGAAAACATACTTAACATATTCAGTTAAGTTGCCTTTATTTTGGTCATTTATAATTATCCAATCCGTAAAAGAGAGACATTTCCAAAATTCAAGATTATACAGAATCCACTAATCTAACTGAGCGTGTGATCAAAATCAATTTCTATGTTGTTTGTTGTTTCATTTAAAGATCCAGGTTTTGGTCAAAATATTACGACCACATCAGATTGAAAGTTGAATAAAAACTGGTTCAGCCTTTTGTGCTCCTTGACTTTTTATTGCAGAAAAATTTGATCAATATAACCCTATTGCTAATGACTTGTATTGCAGCAACTGGAGTAAAAAATAAAAATAAAAAATCTTTGAAACTTTCCAATTGTTAGCTGTTTGTCAGGATGAATTTGTACTTTTCCACCAAAAACCCTCCAGTGGATACTTAAGAGCAAACGTAACCATGTTAAATCACAAATGAGTTTGTGACCAATTAGTCACTGTATGTCTTTGTTCCTCTTGAAAGTAATTAAGACAACTGATTTACAACAAGGGACGCTTGTTTGGACAGCACCTGGAGAATAGAGATACAAGTCAGGAGACAACCATTAATGACTTCCCTTTGGAAAAATACTGATGCAACACTGATGAAACTGTCCAAGACGCTTGACCCTTCGGCAATGCCGGTCACCGCAGTATTTTTTTTATTTTTGTTATTCTTATCACCTGGATTTTACAAATTAGACATTTGGCAACACCTTTGTAATGATATCCAGTCTCTCAAAGTATCAAAAATCAATCTGACGCAACTCTTTATATGAAAATAAGCACCACCAGAAATACCACAAAATGTAAAAGTAGCATATTTGGTCTAATATGGATTGTTTAACTTTTGTGGATCCTGTCTGAGATAGATGGAATAAACTGACCCTAAACACTTTGGTCACATTAAGACTGTCCTCTTCAGACTTTGGATGCCCAAAGGAGTGCTTTTAGATCATTACAGAATCAAATAAACAATATTTAAGGGAAACAATCCTCTTCATCTGTTTACTGGGTTAAGCTGATGGAGTCTTTATGGTTTGTACAGAGGAAAAACATAAGGTCCTTCAGAAATTGTAAGCAAAAATCCCTAACATATGATACAAGCAAAAATGAATGTAATTTTGGATTTTTAAGTTCTTCTTAAATTCAGCTTCTTGGAGACATTCACCTCCATGATTAGTGTTGACGTGTGGAACTAGTCAGCCAATCAGAAGCAAACATAAGGTGACATAAATAGACTAAACTCATATGACACTTTTGTAGTCCCACTTACAACTTCACTTACTTATGTGGAAGCTTTAATTGAACCCACAAATTTGGAACCCCCATACAGTACGTCAGACTATCACATTTGACAGATTTAAAGAAAAAATTATATCAAGAATCTATTAGTATAGCCATTGCAAGTTATTGTCATCTTTTGTTAACAGTCTGACATGCTGGTAAAGAAAAAGAAATCAGTAGAATTTGGATATTAGGACAATTTTAGAAACAATTGCAGATGTGCTCTCCTTCTTTGGAACGCAAGCTCCAGAGACAGTTTTGGAGGCTGCGCTCATTTATCACAAAGAAGGCAACCTCGTATCGTCCAGGGAGCGAGAGCCAGGAAGAATGTGCAAAATGTGATTTAAAACCGGCTATTCTTCTTTTGGAAGATTTCAGTGTCTTGTCCCATGACAACACTTGGATCACGGGTTAAAAACGCTGAATCTGTTTTCACGATGTAATTAGGAAAAGCATGTTCTCTTGAGGCTTCTGGTGCCGAGTCAATATTAACATCTGGTGACCAGCCTGCTGCTTCTTATTAACCTCACTCCTCCTTGCTGACCAAAACTACGCAGATCCACACCAAACCATCACTTTGGAGCGTCACTGTCAGGCTCAACCATGTTTTCATATCGTACAGCAGCTTTCCTCATCTCAATGCTCTTACTTCTCCATGGTGAGTTTCGCTTTTGACGTTCTACATGGTTTCCTGCAAATGGTAGTACTTTTGTTACTTTTCCACACATTGCTGTTGTTTTTCAGTTGTTGAAAATGAAGCCGTATCGTTTCCGTGGTCCTGCCCCACCCTCAGTGGAGTCTGCAGGAAGGTTTGCCTTCCAACAGAAATGTTCTTTGGACCTCTCGGCTGCGGCAAAGGCTTCCAGTGAGTAGAATTATGAAAATGCTTTATCTGAACACATTGAGCATCTATGGTAGCAAAGGAAATTCAATTGCTTTTTCACTCTTAGGTGCTGCGTTTCTCATTTTCTATGAGGTGGACATATCTGATCAGAAATCCAGTCGTGCTACGAGACGCTCCATTCATCAACGATAAAGAGAAGCAGACATCGCGTAACAGGATGTACTTTGTGACATTTTAACTGCTCACCTGTTTATTCTTGTTTGATCATTTTAAAATGGCATAAATGTTTTGAATAAAAGATGCAAGTTATATTTTCTTTTCTTACTTTTTTAATTGTTTTTTTAAAATATATATTTTTTAATTTCATTTCAGATTTTGTTTTTGTTGTTTTTTTGTTTGTTTTTTTCTTTGCTCAATGGCAAAGAAAAACAAGTAAACAGCCACTGTTTATTTGGTTTTTATCTGGTAATAAATATCCAAAAGTCAATTTTCCAAATCCTTTAATTAGGGATTTGATCTGATGTTCCGTGTCCAGCAATCGTTGAGCATAGGCTGCACTCTAAAGGTCGCCGGTCCGTTACAAAGGAACACAGAGACGCACAACTACACATTTCTGTTCTGGTGGGACGGCCCAGATAAAAATTAAGACTCACACAGAAAGACCCCAGTCAGGATTTAACCATTCAGACTTTCTTACTGTGAGGTAATAGTGTGTAACAACTGCCCCACGGTGCAGCCCAGTGCTAAATATGAGTAGAAATTGCTCCAAAAGACAGTTTGTGTTTTATAAAGATCATATCTGACAAAAAAAAAAAAGCATGCCTTCAAAATTTAATATTTGTTTATTACGAGTTGCAAAAAAAGCAATGAAATATACAAAGTTTTATTTCTTATTTAAGGATTATGGTACTTCCATAAAATGCAGCTGGGAAATGATAAAAAAAAACATAGTAGCTAACAATAGAAACTTATTGATTTAAGGATCCTCCTTCAATTTCTCAGGAAATAATTTCTCAAGTCAAACTTCAGAAGTGAAGGAACAAATAGATTGAGATTGAGGATATAGGGCATATTAAATGAATAGCTTAAATAAAAGAAAAGATATGAGATTACAAGACCTGATACATTGCCAGCTTTGTTCCTAGGCGTGGACACAGGTATACATTGTCATAGTCAGTATGTAGGAAACAGACAAACTGGTGCCAGAGACTCTGACAGAGAACTTATCTGAAATCAGGAAGAAGTGAGTGGTTTTGTCGGCATAAATCTCACAGAAGCTTGTTTCTGTCATCACAGTGCCCACTCATTATTAATTTATGAATGTCAAAATACTCCATTCATATAAGGCACCTTTATTTTCACAGTGACAGGGGAAAAAAAGAAAATGCTACATTTACATCTTAAACAATTAGACTTTGTGACTGATACTCTAACAACTATTTTTCTTGGTTTGCATTGGACCTACAGCTCTTGGTCTAACAATGAAGCTGAACTTCAGCTTGAACAGGCTGTCAGATCTACATCTAATTGTTGCATTAAGTTACCTCTAAAGTGTTATAAATGTAAATTTCACAAATGTGCAGCCGATTTCTGAAGGCAGTGAAGAATGAACTGGTTTGGTTTTTCTTTATCATAATAACCTTCAGCCTCGACTGGTGACTCAGCTTTTACAAAGACAGTAAACGTGGCATCTTCAGGAGGAAGTCATGCAGGAATAACTACTTCTGTTCACACATGCTTTAGTGGACATAGATCATATATGTAACTTTCTTCCTTCCTATTATTTTTTCATTAGCTACTTTTATAGATTTGGATGTCATGTATAACACTGAGAAAACGTGCAGCATTTTCTATTAAACATTTTTTTCCATCCCCAATTCTAAGAAGGTTTCTCTCACACTGTTCCATCTAAACATCCATTCTTTGATTTCTAAATAAAGAAGAAATTTTGTCATAAAGTTGTGGAAACAAAGACTCCAGGTGGCTTGGTGATAAATATGAGAATAACACCTCCAACAAGTCGGTGATCTAAAATGTTTTATATGATTAAGCCTCCAATTGGGTCATGCCTCCAATTATCTCAAGTCTACAAGACGTTTTTAGTCGTGACATTATTATCTGGGCTTGCCCTCATTGTTTAAAGAGATAGTAGTCTATATGTAAACTTCTGATTTTGTAGACATTTGTAAATAAATATCTGACATATCTTTTCACTCATTATATTGGCATTTAGTAAATCAAAATATCTTTGGTCATTCCAACTGAAGTAAAGCAAACATGTTAAACTATTAACTCAAACCTGTCAAAAATATTATGTTTTTCATGCATTTATTTCTGATTCTTTTCCAATACTGTCTCCCAAAGTACACTTCTTTCAGTTTATTTGACCCCTTTCTCAAAACAATTAGTACAAACTAATCTGGAAGCCTTTTTTCAGTGCACAAAAGTCATATCATAACAGCAGTCCCTGAAAATGCTCAAGACAACTCTATGCTTTATCAGCACAGCCATTTGAAATCTACAGTTACAGTAAGTTCTGTTTTACTGTTTTTAGTGAGGTAGATGAGTGCCAGACACATACATATACAACAAGTTTTTACTGCATAAAATCTTTACAATTTTAAGTTGTTCATAGTGTAATGCAAAGGTAAACTTATTTAAAACAAACATAAGCAACACCCTTTGGGTAAAGCTGAGCACAACTGTAAATAATATCATCAATGAAAACTGAGAGAAAGTGTTGTGAAATTAAGATTTTTCAGGTAAGAATAGTAAAGAAGTGCATAAGACTGACAGATCTTAAGAACTAGTTCAACATTTTTGTATTGCCTCAAGCAATGAAATGAAGGCCATTTGTTTTATAGGAAATGACTATTCATCCTTCATAAGTATACACTGACATGACATAAGCAAACAATGTTATAAAACAGCAGAGAATTGCATGGAAGCAATTGATGCACGTCCAAAGGCATGCAATTTGTTCGAAGGAATTAGAAATTGCTACTACAAGGCACTAATGTCGTCGATGATGGACTAATATAAACAAGAGAAATACACTTATACAAATGAGAAAAAGCTGTATTTTATGTAGGTCTAACTCCAGAGGGCACTGTTGTTGATACCTTTGGGTATTTGACAAAAAGAGCTTTATTATTTAAAGGGATTTTCCCCTGAAAAAAGGGCGAGTTTTTTCACATGCCATGCCTGTATAAGTCGAAAAAGATAAATGTCTGAAACGCTTCATCACCACTGAATGCAGCGAAACTAGTCTTTCTGCCCCTTGCTTGTTGAAACCTTCATTCCCTCCGCATTTGCTCTGACATTTACTGTTTTTCTTAATTACAACACGGAATTACTGTTAATCTATTTATGCCTACTCATTTTAGAATAAATCTGAATTTCATGCTGGTACCTGTAATTGAAAGTGCCAGCATGTTTTTTTTTTCCTCATATCTTTTTGTAGGTGTGATAGAAATAGACAGATAATCAGTGGTCCGCTCCCAGGCTTTTCTTCGGAAGTGAGTACTTTTCGTAAGCAAGGCAATGACCGAGGATTTATTTATTAACTAGAACTCGGGGGGAAATAAAAACTCTAAACAATGCATTCTCAATTCCTACCAATTAGTGGCGGTAGTGAGCATTTTTAAGTTGGCAGACACCTAAACAAAGACCACGAAGAAAAAGACAGAAACAGTAGCAAACAACCTTAGCAGTGAGCGGCTAATTTACCTTGTGGAAACTTTAGGTTTTAGTTTCCTCGGTTTTACGTTGGATAGATTAATTGTTTTTGTTCATTTGACTCGGTATAAACTATGTTCACGGGCTCCTGAAGGGAGACGAAAATGGAGCCTGTTATCTAACATTTGCTAACTCTAGCCAAACATCGGTAAACCTCAAGTTAATCCTTTCCGTTTGTGGTGTTTTCTGCTGGAAATATATACTGGTGGCGATAAAGCAGTTTAAATTGTCCAGGAAGAACGGCCTGGCTCATTTAAGGATTTTTTTTGTTAGACGGTTTGAGTTTCGATTATATCCCTCGGTGTGGAGGCATAAACAAGGAAATACGGTGAGTGCCTTATTGAAATATGACTTGAACTGTATTGCTTTTGAAGTCTTAGTTATGTACTTCTGTCTCATTCGGCGATTCTCTAATTTCTTTTTGCGGGGGAAGCAGCTCAGGTTGATTTAAAAATATTTATTTCCCTAGGTAGCATTATTACCTAAAATACTTGGTCTATTAAAACATATCTGTTAATTTGTAAGTAACTTTAGTTCGGCATTAGTCGTACCTTTGTGCTTGTCAACATATCCATACTCACCTGTAGCTATGCCATTTTTGGTAACAAAAATGCTTGTAAAGTGGAATGGAAATGCTATACTTTGAGAACCACAATTTGAGCAGCTACTGATACGTACCAGTATGTCTCTAACAGCCTTGTTCGTCTATATAAATCAAGGTTTGCTTTTTTAAAATTATTATTAAACCCACATGGGGTTATAATTTTATGTAACTCAGTGCGTTACAGATCTGGCTGCTGTATGTTTGGTGTTGTTGTCCTGCTGGAAGGCGAACTTCCGGTTTTCTTTCAGTATTGCTGTGTATGCATGCAGCAGTTTCCATGTTCTGTTCAGACCAACTTTCCTGTTTCTGCAACCTCACACATCCCCATACCATGATGCTGCTACCACCATATAAGTGTGTGTTCAGGGAGATGTGCAGTAGAAGTTCACATTTTGGTTACAATGAGCACCTTGATCCATGTTTTGCTGTTCCTCTTGCATAGTTTTTGGTCAAGTTAATTTGACTGCTTATGGTTTCCTTTAACAATGGCTTTCCCCCCCACCACCACCACTCTTCCATAAAGGTTTAGGTTTATCATCACTCTGAGACTAGTTGTGGATTTAATTTGGTGTTGTCAGTGTAAAGAAGGTTAAATGTGCACACCACTCAGATATTGTATTTGTAAAGCACTCTAAATGCCCTACCACTTATATGGACTATTTTCTATAAAATAGTTTTAGGTGGGCATGTTGAAAAGTGTAATGTAGTAAGTTGTCTCCAAGAGTCGTCTTTAAGATATAAGTACCTGATCTCACTGCAACAATCGTCACAGAAGTGGGGGGTTTTTGTGCAAAACAGTCATTTGTCATTTAATTTGAAACAAGACGTCTAGAGAATATATTTACATACTGGGAAGCAGAATGTCAATACTGTCTAAATGACAATAAGGCCTGCTGTCCACCCACTTCACAGTTCATTTTTTGCATATCTGTATTTATTTCCATTACTAAAAGACCCGAATTGTCTGTTAGCCTTCAAATGTTAATGTTGACTGCAAGCACTTCAGTCTCCTTCCTTCCAGCAGAAGAATTCTTAACGGTTTTTATCCTGTGTTGGATTTTGTTTTAGATTTGATAGAATAATTTTAATCTATGTCAGAGCTTGTACAAGTGAAAAACAAATGTGCAAAAAGAAGATAATCTCTTGGCAGTAAATATCTTGACAGTGTGAATCTCATGTTGCCTTAAATTCTGTAAACAAAATCCACTCTTGGGTTTTGTAGACAAGCACCTTTGACCTAAGCAGACAAGCTGCTTTCTACAAATGTATACGTTGTACTTTGTGCTTGTTGATTCTTTGTGCTTATTTATTCACGTTACGAGCAAAAGATGCAAATCGGAATAAACATGAGCATTGTAAATGCCTTGACGGAACTAATATTACAAATGATTTATCCAAACAAAAGGCCAACTTTAATGATTACTGTAGTCTTAAAACTTTTCAGCCCCCGTGAAACCAGTTTTTGACAGCGTTCCTGTGGGATCTTTGCCTAATTTATCCCATCTTGGATAAACACCTTCTGTTCATTAATATTCTTTGCTCTGCATGCTGCTACTGCATTTTTCAACTTTCATCAGAGATTTTTAAAACTCTGTGACTATAAAGATCTCCAGTGTCTTCCAGCATGTATTCTGGAGCCAAGACTTTTGAAACTTTGAGATGTGCTTTTGTTTATTGTTCAATGTAAAGATGCAACAGCTTCTTGTTTAGCCACTGTTTACTTTGAACTTGCAAAACTTTATAAATTATGCCTCCAAACGTATGGGTAGGAACACATGGGGACTTTGCTAAGTTTTTGTATCATTTTGCCTGTTGTGGAAAGAAATTCTCTCATAGTTGAAAATGTCGGATAATTCTCTGGACTTAGTATTTTTAACACTTACTGAAATGTCAGCCAGCCGAACATGCATTTGAGGTGTTCCATCTCAAACGGCTAACAAAAAAGCTCGGATTGGTTGCATCAGACTACACCTAATTTGCAATTAACATTAAAACTGAAGCTGCAGTAGTTATAGAAGGTCGGATTTCTTGTTGAATTTGCCTAAAATTATGTAACTGCTGTGCAATTTGTTATCATGAAGTGACGTTTCAGGACCTTGTAGCAACTATCTTTCCTGTTCTTGCTACTCACTTAAAATGGAGGCTCAAGTTATTTGATGCCAGATATTTGATTTCATGCTTTTTTGCTTAATAAATGTACGAATATTTCTTCATGATCCCGTTGTTTATTGTTTTTTTTCTTGCAGTGCCGCTGAAAACAACCGAGGATGGCCCACCTTGCTGTGTGGTGGAAGCGCACTCAGCTGAGTGTCTTTCTACTCGCTTTCAGCTGCATGTGTTTCCCCTCACCAACACATGCATATATATTTGTTGTAAGTAAAATTAAAGCTTTACATTTCTCTTCCTGCAATGATGTATTTCTAGTCCACTCATGTTGTGTGTTCGTTTGGCAGCATTATAAAAACCAGACCGACCTAATATTTGAGGACCTACCTGCTTTCTTTGGACCGTCTCTTCCGAAGGAGGGATTGATGGTGAGGAGAGAGATTTTATTTATTACTGCTCCCAGATTAATGTTGTTGATGCTTCTTTTTTTTTCCTGACTTCCTGTTCCTTTCGTTCTAAAAAGGGAGTTTTGGTAGTGTCCCATCCACTCAATGGTTGTACAACAATGGATCCTCCTCCTCCACTGACAACAAACTATGATGCCAACACCACTAAATTTATTGCTCTCATCAGGCGCTTTGATTGCAATTTTGACATAAAGGTGATCCACATTCGACAAAGAATGATTAGTGATGTTTCTGATGGAATCTGAAATCCTACGTATTTGTGATATTGTTCCAGGTTTTAAATGCACAGCAGGCGGGGTACAGCGCAGCAATCGTTCACAACTTGAACTCTGACCTTCTTCTCAACATGAACTTTAGCAATGGTAAGTGTTTATCTCGCTGTGTTCCCCCTTACTCTGGAAGCTGACACTTGGATAGGATAAGAATTGATTTCTATGAATTGTTTGCATTTAGATGCTAAAGGAACATGCTAACAAATGGATCTCTCACTTTACTTTGTGTGGCTGATTTAATGATAAGCAAGGAAACAGATGATTAATTTCAAGTCAAGTTGATTCTCTGACTACATTTAAAAACATGAGCAATCACAATTTTACCACACTTGCATTATTCTAAGTGATTAAATGTTATTTTTTTCCTTTTCAGAGACTATTGCGGATCAGATTGAAATTCCCTCTGTGTTCACCAGCTCCTATGCTGCAAGAAGGCTTAAGGAGGAAGTAATTCCAGAACACGGGTGAGGGGAAAAAACAAAAACTTTAAAATGTTCTCTAGATAATCAGAAAAATGCCGAAGCAGACGTATAAAAGCCAGCATTAGATTTAGACATGATGACAATTACGGACTGTGGTCATGTTGTTGTATTTAACAGATTGTTTTTCTCTGTTTCTCAACAGGGCCTATGTGATACTCAAGCCGGATTTAGTTTTTCCACTTTCGTACTACCTTATTCCATTCACTGGGGTACTAGGGATGATTATTATTGTGATGTGTGTAATCCTAGTAAGTACGCATGGTTCTTTCTTTGAAATAGGTTATCTCACAGATCTTAAAGCATGTTTCCCTTATTCTATCCTGAACCTTTATATCCCAAACTGATCTACAGGGGAGCCTCATTCATCCTAGTCGTGGCTGTTTGTGTTTTATGTGAAATGCATCTCATATCCGTTTCTCCACCCACCTCTTACTGACAAATAATGTTCAGTGTCTGAGGCATTATAGAAACACTTCCCTCGTAAAAGCAAAAGGAGTTTTCAGCAATAACACTGTGACTCATTAATCTTTCACAACATTTTCTCTCTGAAAGTCATGTTCAGTCGCTTCAAGCGTTGCGATTTATTGACAAAGGTTTCATGTTTCAGGGCTGGGCAATAAATCAATAACATTATAACACGATAGACATTTGATCAATATCAGTGGAAAATGCATCGGATAGACTGTTCAATAATTTTCCTTGAATTACTGTGTTAATAGATGTTTGGTAAATGAAGCCAGATGCTGAAGACTTGCATCTTGTTGCTTTAAGCTCAAATAACTACATTATTTATTTATTTTTTTGCTCTCTTAACAAGCTTTTGTGAACGAGGTACGAGTTCAGGGTAAGTCGGGTAACCGTTAGGTTGTTAAATTTGAGTGTGTGTGATGTCTCCTGTCTGTGTTGCTCAGGTTATACGGTGTGTGCAGTACAGAAAACGTGTGAGGAAAAATCGTTTGACCAAGGAGCAGCTGAAGCGCATTCCAACTCACAAGTTCAGGAAAGGTAACACTGCTGTAGTCCTTATGCCACCACTGAGATGCATTGATTTGTTTTGTATTATGTACATTTTGTGCAACTTTGCTATAAGGAATTTTATCATTTGGGCCTTTCTAACGACGTCATATTTTAATTTTTTTTTTAAGTCTGGCAAATCAATTTAATTAGACTTTGTCAGTGCTGTTTAATAAAAGTTACAGTTCTATCTCAAATAGCTACTTTTTATTTAATATTTCTTTGAGAAAAATTCTTAAAATTAGTGACGTTATTAATTTCTTCTTTTCAAGGCATAAGTCCATTTACCAGCTCCTTGCTTTCCTTTAATTTCAGGAGATGACTATGATTTGTGTGCCATCTGTCTTGATGAGTATGAAGAAGGAGACAAGCTGAGAGTTTTACCTTGCTCACATGGTAAATAATTTGTGGGATGTTATGTTTACCACCATGTTGTTTAAGAGATCATCAAGAAATCCTCTTAAAGTTATTTTTTTTTGTTAATAGCTTAAAAAAAATTATTGAGTCACCATATTGTTTTCTTTCTTGAATCTTCCATCCATCCATCCATGCCTTCATCCCTAACGGGGTCGGGAGGGTTGCTGGTTCCTCTCCAGCTGCGTCCCGGGCGAGAGGCGGGGTTCACCCTGGACAGGTCGCCAGTCTGTCGCAGGGCAACACAAAGACATACAGGACAAACAACACACTCACACACACACACACACTCACACCTAGGAAGAATTTTAGAGAAACCAATTAACCTGACAGTCATGTTTTTGGACTGTGGGAGGAAGCCGGAGAACCCACGCATGCACAGGGAGAACATGCAAACTCCATGCAGAAAGACCCCGGGCCGGGAATCGAACCCAGGACCTTCTTGCTGCAAGGCAACAGCTCTACCAACTGCGCCACTGTGCAGCCCTCTTGAATCTTCCTTTTTTTTTTTTTTTAGCATATCATTGCAAGTGCGTCGACCCGTGGCTCACCCTGACCAAGAAGACCTGTCCCGTGTGCAAACAACGCGTGACCCGAAACAACCCGGAGCATTCCGAGTCCGACTCTGAGGAGGAAGCCGGAGGCCGGGGAGAGGAGGAAGCACCACAGGGCGAAGGAGACTCTGAGCGCACCCCTCTGCTGCGCCCGTCCAACCCCGGGTCTCCGTCTAGGAACCCGTCGGCCTACTCAGCCACCACCACTACTGCCCAGTGCCTCGTCTCTCCAACACAACGCAACTCCCCCGTCCTGGGCTATGATGGTTACTGCTCCCCACAGGAGGACACTGACTCAGAAAGTGGTGACGGAGGAGAGGATGAGCACCACAGCGAGGACGACACAGCTCAGCTCATTGGTAGGAACGGAGTGGTGGTCTGAACTTACCCGCCACATTATTAGCCCAATTTTAAACCCAAAAAGCGAATGGGAAGGAAAGCTTTGCCTAAGCATTTTGCTTAGTTAGCTGGAAGATTTATAGTCGGCTTAAACTTTAGTATTATTTCCACATTTGTCAATTTCAACAAATCTTTCATCCAGATGTTGACAGGAAACCTTTTAAGTGTCAAAGCACAAATCTGTTTCACCAAAGTCAAATGTTAGGAGTCACTCCCCTTCGATGCACACAATGACTCTCGCTGGACTACTGCTTGTCTCATGTTGTATTCTGTGACTTTATCACACAACACCTAAACTCTGGTGTAGCCACAGAGTAACAGAAATCTGTGTGGTGAAAGTTACTTTGGTTGAAGTGGCTTCTGAAGGAAAGTTCCCTCTTTTAAATCATCTCCTTTAGATGGTTGTACTACTTGGAGGTGGGTGTAGAGGATTGTTTATCTCTTTAATTTGAAATTTTTATTTTTTTTCCAGAGGACTGGATTTTTCTGTTTTGATGATGGATTATACTATAATATAACATTGGAAACACTTTAATATCTCTGTGCTGCTTTTACATTGTTGTTCACATAGCGATGTGGGCAGTTAAAATTTTTAGCTTTATTCCATTTATCCAGTTGAGTGAACTCAGGTTTTTGTTTTTTGTTTTTTCTTCTTCACAATTAAAGGTCAGTTGGATTTGTAAGTGAAAAGGCAAGTGCAAAAAAATTACAATGGGTTTGGTCATGTAAATGTTAGGTTTTTGCTTCACTTTTAAGCTTTGAAAAATAAAACCCTGACCCTATTAACTTTTTTTTTTTTTTTTTAAACTTATTCTTAAATAATTACAGATTAAGACCTGTGATGTTGAAAAGCGTTTTAGGGGAAAAGTGCATTGCCTTACATCGGCCTTGATGTTCATGTGTGTGTTTAATGTTTTTAACCCGAGTGGTCGAGATAGACACTCCTTTCTCAGTTTTTATTTTATTCTTGTGTCTTGTTCTGTAATATAATATGTTGTTCCCTGCCTTTGTGTCTCTTGGTGTATCTTTAGCATGGTTATGCTTTTACTTGTAGCCTAACATCAGGACAGGTCTAATCAAATTAAAGTTGGTGAAAGACAGCCTTTTTGGGGTTTTTACTGCTCATTTATGTAAAACGTGTCACAAGTGGAAGTCTTAGGTGATTTTGGCCATAGTGTTTTTATTCCTAAAATTAAAAATCATGAAGGTTAGCTCTGAAGTTAAAACTATTCAGTACTTCTATACGTTGTTCTGTATCACTCTAAAAACATGTAAACAGGGTTTTTGTGATCGTTTTTGCTTTATTTCTAACATAGTTGCACAAATGTGCTTTACAAGTTTTGATTTTCTATAAAGAATTAGTGCAATTATTGTACCATTTGATACTGCAAGTCCATCAATCTTAAGGCAGAGGATACGCTACATATGACGGAAATAAATTGTGGGGATTAGCTTTCAGTGGGCAGAGCATGAAGGCGCAACAACAGAACTGGATTATTGACATTCCTTCACATTGTACTGCCCAGTGATCCCACACTGTTAAGGATTGACTTGGATCTGTTTTAAGAAACACAATATGCTTCAAATTTTTTTTTGTACTGTACATTTTTTTCTATGTCTGTTAATGGAAACAAATGGAAATGGCTGATCTTCAAATGTTAATTATTACACTAATACACTTTTTTTTTTATTTGAGAATGTGCCTAGGTTATCAGACTGTACATGCGCAGTGTACAAAATAAGAGTGAGAATCTATAAATTGTCTAAAGGTTTGTGAGAAGCAACATTAAATGTTTATGACAGAGTAAAAAGAATAAAGATGGGTTTGCTGCCATAATTTGTTTTAATAAGGAAGGTTGAGTAATTTCTCTTTACAAATGTTCATTGACACAATTCTTGATAATAAAGCCACTTTGAAAAATAATTCTTTGGAGAGTGTTGTTATTCAGGGAGTGGAGCTCAATAGCCTAAAAGCTAGCTCGCCGCCTAGTAGTCTTGAATTTTTTCACTTCTTGTTTCCTGCCTCAAAATCACTTTGCCGTCTTCTACATTTGCTATCTTTTAGTTGCTGCTGATTGGCAACAAGTAAAAGTCACTACTGTGCCTAACCAAGAAATTTTCAGCAGCAAAACAGGAGTCACAGATCGACAAACCAGCCTGACACCATGCGAAACGGCAGCATGCCTTAACTTGATACCGTGCTGCAAATTTAAACATTTTCATTATCCTCACCCCCTTGTGCGGGTCTGAGTCAGCTGAACCTGAATGAATCACAGGTGGTTTCAAGAAAAGTAATAAAAAGCTAAAGTTTGAAAACCACAGCTCACCTAAGAGAATTTTCCAATTAATTCATGGCCTTTGAGAGGAACTAATTAGAGCTTGGCACCTAGCTGAATGAAGCATGCTCCATGTTATGAAATTCTCACCTGTGAACACTGAACGAGCAGAAACAATATCAGACCATGGGAGCTAAAAATATGGTGTGTGTGTGAGTGAAAAACATTGTATTGACACTTTTTGCATTAACATATAAATATTGACATATATTCTATTGATGTATAAACCTGTTCTTGAATTTGTCATATTGTGATTACAAGTAATTTACATATTTATTGGGATTTTAAAGTACTATGCAACAATTGACTGAACATCAGCTTTAATGCTGTGGTTTTTGCAAATAGTTCAGTGTAT
Source organism: Gambusia affinis (assembly GCF_019740435.1). NCBI lineage: Eukaryota > Metazoa > Chordata > Actinopteri > Cyprinodontiformes > Poeciliidae > Gambusia > Gambusia affinis. The sequence continues at coordinate 12,183,231 of NC_057882.1, read as the reverse complement.
TTTACTGAGATCTAACAAGAGCAACACTTAGTTGTACTTTTTTTCTAAAGAAAGGACTCCCCCTCCCCACCACGCTAGCCTTAGGCAAAGAGCTTTAGTCAGAAAAGCATCGGCGGACAAACATGCGCCAACGGGGTGGGGTAACGCTACGTAATGTGTTTTGAGGCAGTTCACCAAAATCCCGGACGATTTTGAAATTCCCCCCGGACATTTTTTTAGGTCTGAAAAGTAGGACATGTCCGGGAAAAAGAGGACGTCTGGTCACCCTAGCTAAACAGAACTGGATAGCCCTCTTAGCAAAAGAAGAGAAAGGAAGAGGTCATGGGGTCCTCAGAAGTTCTGATGCCCCCCAATAATGCCTGATTTTTTTGCATTCTTTTTATGTCTGATGGTGTTGACAAAAATTTGGGACAAAATTCAATTGAGTTAGAAAATATATAAAAATGATTTTTAATTAAATGTATTGATACTTTTATAATTATTTATTTGAATGCTTATACTTAATTGTCATAATATATTATCTTACTATTCCTCTATTTGTTTTAAACTATTATAAAGTATTGAGTTCTGCTCCAGGACAAGCGATTTTACAGACACAATCCACCTACTACAAAGTTTAAAATAAAAAATATTCAGTAATCACCAGGAAACATACATACATTGTTGTGCTCACATGACCCAGGCTAGTTTAGTCAGATATTTAAAAAAAAATAGATTTTGTGTATATTTTATTAAAATTTTGTGCTTTATCCCTAGGACCTGTTTTGTCCCTCTTCTCAAGAATCACTGATTCATGGCTCACATAGGAGTATCTATCTAAAGGATAACTATTTATTTTACTAATTTGTAATGTGACCTTTAAGAAAGAGTGGCCAAATTAAGGTTTAGACCCTATGGCAAAGTGTGAAAATTGCTGTTGTAACAGAAGACCAATCAAATCTGAATTAGCTTGAACTATTCTGCAAGGAAAAACAAGGTGGATTTCAGTCACTTTTTAGATTTCCACTAGTAAAGATTACTAATTGAATCTTTACTAATGGAAAGCTTTGTGTTTGCCTTTAAATTTCAGTAAAATACATTGAAGTTCATGGTTGTAGCGTGACAAAATGTGAAAAGGTTCAATGCTTTTGCAAAAGAAAATATTTTGTGAATGTTATCTCAGCTATATTTTGGTATTAAAGCTGACTGTTATTAAAATATTTTGCTGTAAAGAGCTATACAAAGTTTCATGTTTTATAGAAATTGTAATTCATCAAGACTTTCTGCACTGAAGAACCGACTCATTTTAATCCTTTTTCATTTTAACATTTCCTGCACCTTTAATGACCTCCTGTTGTGTTGAAGAAAAGATCATTCATATTAAATCTGAATAAATGTGTTAATACTTCTAATATTTCACATATCAAGCAGCTAAGTATAGCATTCTAGCTTCATGACCCCCAGGTTGGTTTTTTCTGAGTTTTGTTCCATGTGAACTTAGAAACAAAAGCACAGCAGCACAGTGGACTGTGTCGTCATGCTATTAAACCATAAAAGCCTATAAAGTAACAATTTGAGAGGACATCTCACAATTGTGTTTTTGAATTTTCTCCTGCTAACACCAGATGCAATGTCTTCATATTCAACCTCCTCGATGAGATTTTTCTGTCTGCTCTTTACTGTAATGTCATTTCTGCCGCAGGATTCAAGAGCAATTTCTCTACAACATAACAAGGTAAATAATGGGATTTTTTTAATTATTATTATTATTGATTTGGTTTTAGTGTTTGTGTTCTTTTCAGCCTTGCTTTAATTATAATTTGTAATATAAAGTGAACATCTCAATTTGGCATTGATTTTGCATAAATTACAGCTTTGCCTGTTTATTGTTTTGACATTTCTTCAAATGTACAACCATGCAACTCAGTTAAAAACACAATTTCCATCACCAAAAGATAAATGACAAGATAAGAACTACTGCTACACTTCACCATTGATGTGTTGCATTTTTACAGGGTTATTTGGATAGTGCTGACCTGAAGCAAATGAGCTCCACTCCCTGGGACGTCCATCTGGCAGTCGGAGGCGACTTTACATTTGACTCGAAAAATGGGCAGAAATTCCCAGACATGAAACCTGAATTCTTCCTGGGCAATGACGCACAGGCTACCCGAGTTTGGCCACGCACTTTGCTGGACCACATGAGGCAGCAGCTGAGGTTCCGAGGAAGGACAAAGAAACAGGATATTTAGCAATTTAATGTATAATGAATGTGATGTGGTTAGAAATGATTACCCATTAAACTGTTGCTTGACAAAATGTATATATCTACTGCCTTCTTTGATCCTTATTTGAAAACAAATTGATGGTTGACTACAAAGGGTCAGTAAAGATATGATGTGTTACAATGTCAACCGGTGTCAGTATTTGGGTGGTTTGCTCCATTTTAATAGTTTATTTCACAGCAAATTTGTGTTTGTTGCCAAAAGTCTGAAGTTTAGCCTCAATATGATCAGATTACAGTATATGGTCCCAGTTAACATCACTATAAATTTTAGCTAATTTTGTAAGTTTATACTTTTTGTGGTTTAATAGAAACTATTTTTTCCTAACCCTAAAACGCCCCACTTCTTGCTAGCTTTTCCTTGCCATTTCATTTTCATTTTATTTAACCAGGTAAACCCCGTTGAGATCTAGATCTCATTTTCAAGAGGGACCTGGGCAAAAAAAATTGCAATACATAACAACCTGGTTACAAGAAAAAACAAGTAATACATATACACAAGTATAAAACCATAAAACCATACTGGTCACTCACCTGAGCATTAAACATGGGTCTTTGTCCAGTGATGAATGGCTGTGTAATGTCATATTTATACCCCAGGGCAAGAGAAAATCCTTGATTGCCACATAAATGTTACCAGAAACTCTGAGAAATAATAATAATAATAATAATAATAATAATAATAATAATAATAATAATAATAATAATAATAATAATAATAATAATAATAATAATAATAATAATAATAATAATAATAATAATAGTAGTAGTAGTAGTAGTAGTAGCTGGGGTGCATAATTGTGGATTTTATTAAGTACTCAGATAAGACAACAGGAAGCTAAAATTTTCAAGAACTGTTGATTAAAGTCCACCATTCTTCGTGAAGCAAAACATTTGATTTAAACAAATCTCATACCATAAAAGATATTTTAAAAAGGCATATTTATCAACAATGTTAAGATGCAAGACTGAAAAGCATCATCATCATTTTATTGTAATATGTTTTTATATATATATATATAATTGCAGTTTTATCACACATAGAGTGGAATATTTCAAGCTTTTATGTTTTGTAATTTTGATGATGATGTCTTATGGATACTGAAAACTCAAATTATTAATAACAACAAAAATTAAAAGAAATAAAGACTTGAAATATTCCACTTTGTCCTATGAATCTTTAATATACAAATTTCACTTTCTGAAATATGTGACAGAAAATACTGAACTTTTTCATGATATTAAAACTTTTGGAGATGTGTCTGTACAGGCTTTAAAGTTGTACTATGAATTACATTAACTTGCGCTTATTGAAGCTTGTGAATTATGCAAACAAAATTAACTTTAGACATTTCAACTTCAGTTTTTACCTATTTGATTACTAAAAACTAAAATGTGTCAGCTAAGCTTTATCATTTTGTCTACAATAAATAGACACATATTTTTTGACATATATAAAAAATCTGTACAGATTGATTTGGGCGGTATGAGAAAATAGTTAACGGACTGAATGAAAGTATGAAATGTAGAAAAAACCAAGAAAGAAAAAAAAACAGTAGCACTCCAAAACACTAGATGGCGATATTTCTATTGGTATTGTCGAAAGTGATTTCCTGTTGCACAAGACTGCGAGACCGAGCAGGAAAAAGAGGTGAATATCATTCAAACAAATGCATTGCAATATATTATTCTGTTTTGGTGTGTATGATTATGTTCACGAATTTTGTAATGGTGGTTAGACAGCAAGCTATCCGTCTGTTCAATTGAAAAAAGAGCTAAGGTATTTTTATAGCTAAGTTTGAGCATGTTAGCATTTTAAGCTAAAGTAGCCTGGATAGCGTTAGCCTCAAGAAATTACTATTTATCTAGTTTTTTATTTTTAGGACGTTGGCTACATTTTCTGTTTTTCTACGTCATATTATTATCCAGAATTATCTGTGAGATTTTCAACTTATACGCTTGTATATATTCAAAGAGAACTTTACGCCAGTTTGGCTTTAGCTGACGGCTTTGTGTAATCAGCTTCCTTTGCACCAGTTAGACTCGAGATCAAAGAGAAAAGCACGAGTTTATTTAGTGTTTGCTTCGCAAATCTCTTTTGTAATTTGAGGCATGGTTAATACATGATTGAGCTGGATAAGCTTGTGTGCGCTCCTAACGTTAGAGCCTATTGTCAGAAATGTTATTCATTCCCACCGCTGTGTACGTTGAGAGGAGAGGTTAATTTGTACTACTTTCCTATAAGATGGGAGACAGCGACGACGAATACGATCGCAGGAGAAGAGACAAATTCAGACGGGAGAGAAGTGATTATGATCGCTCCAGAGAAAGAGAGGATCGACGCAGAGATGACTGGAACGACAGGTATGAAAGTGATCGTGCTCAATAGTGCGTTGAGACCACTTTTTCTACCAAAGCAGCTTTGACCTGCATCATACTATGAGAAGCACTTTGTTTTTGAGCGCCTTTACAAACCAGTGCTACCTTCTCATCTTTCCCTTCTCTATATGTTAGGGAGTGGGACAGGGGCAGGGAGCGTCGGAGCCGCGGTGAATACAGAGATTATGACCGTGGTCGCAGGGAGAGATTTAGCCCGCCCAGGCACGACATGAGCCCCCAGCAGAAACGCATGAGAAGAGACTGGTAAGACTGAACATTGACGTGTTGATGGTATAATATCTTTGTTACCATTTATTTAGGATGCTTACTGTGAGCTTGCAGGGATGATCATGGAGGTGATCCTTACCGTGGGGGATATGATTTGGGCTACGGCGGTGGAGGAGGGCCAAGCTATGGGCCACCGCAGCACTGGGTCCATCCTGATCTGCACCTGATGCAGCCTCATCAGGGCATCCCCATCCAGGCCAGGTAAGAGAAAATCAGGAAATGCCTCAAGGGCTTCATTTTGTTTATTGCTGTGCATTTGAACTATTTGGGTTTATGTCAGAGGAAAGTCAAATTGTAGCTTTGACTTTCCAAAATTAGCTTTATGCAAGGTGCCATTTTGAGGTTTATACTAAAAACAAGCAAACGGCTTTAACAGTAGTTTCTTCATTGACTGGTGGCGTAACTAACATTTAACCAAACTGCTTTCTTCCAATAGACTCGGGAACATCCATGACATGGATTTGGGTCCGCCTCCTCCGATAATGAAAAGCTTTAAAGAGTTCCTACTGTCCCTGGACGACTCAGTGGACGAGACTGAAGCCGTCAAACGCTACAATGAGTACAAGATCGACTTCCGTCGGCAGCAGATGCAGGACTTCTTTTTGGCTCATAAAGATGAGGAGTGGTACGACCTGAGTTTACCTAACGATTGATGTCCGCTTTAATCATTTAGCTTCACATTCAATCTATAATCAGTAGAATTTGATGGCACCTCTTGTAAAGATGTGGAGAACATTTTCTATCTTTTATTTCACTAGCATAATCTCAAACTTGGATAAAAACCAATCACATTTAACCCTGAAAAACAAAATCTGATATTAAGAAATAATTGAATGTCTCTAGATAATCCAGTCCTACATTAAACAGTCACTCAATAGCTTTTCATAAAATTTTGATCTGCAGCCTGAGATGACTATGGAAAATTGTTGATGTTTGTGTCTTATAAACCATTCCTGTGTGCTCTAATTTGCCCATGCGCCACTTACTGTCAGCACCAAATGTGCTGGTAGGACAGTAGAAAACTCCCAAACAGTCGGTTGAATGTTGATGGTGGCTGACGTTTGATATGGAGTCTTGGTGAGGCCAAAATGACAAAAGTCTGTAACAGTTAGCTTGGAGACTTTTTTTTGTTACGCTTATAATCCTGTTCATTGTTGATGGTGGGCAGGTAAATCCAGTACGGATCCTCGTCCAAACTGAAAGAAATAGGCTACTGTGTGTCATCATATTTATACACCAAAAAAACAGAAAATCAAGAATTTGAAGTTCCAAAGTATGCTTCATTTTAAGTAGGTGGTTTTGGATTATTCCTCCACTACATTTTTTTAATGTGAGTTTGTGCTACTGACATAAAAAAAGCATTTAAGATTTTACACATCTTCACCCAGGTTGCCATCAAACGTGTATTTTAATCTATATGAAGCATGTATTAAGGATTGTGGCTGTCTTTGTCCTGTGATTTTCATATTTAATGTCATATTTGTTAATGCTTACTCCACAGGTATGATGCAAAAATTGTTCTGTTTTTGACCTAACTCATTCTTCTTCCCTTCACTTCTACTGCCAAGTTGACGACGATTTTTTTTTTTTCTCTCCCCCTGCAAGAAAACTGCGGGATTCCTCCGCCAGAGTCGGTCTTAGATAGCGAGGGCAAGCACTGCGCACAATGCAGATGCTCTTAGACACACAGTACCAGGGATTTTAGATAGATAGCCAATCAGTCCTCCACACAAGGAGGATTTTTTTTTTTTTCCTGTTTTTGGCACCATTTTCTTTTTTATATTTGGATCAAATCGAATCCCAAAACCGAATTTGTGTGTGTACAGACACACCACTGGGGTGAAGTGGAGCACATTTTGACAGAAGAGACCCCCTTCTCCCCCTCTGTAAATATTTGTTTTTATACTGGCAGAGCAAAAGGTAACTGTGGATCACTCAATGATAAACTTTTTATGTGACATTCTGATTCTGTGATTGATTTTTCATAATCTGTTGTTTTCTTCCTAACATTTTTGGTGAGTTAATTTCATGTTTTGTTTATTTTTTTTCCTGCTTTTACAATTCTAAAAATCATGTCCAGTCAACATCTGGGCTTAAATTAGCAGAATATGTGTAAGTGTATGTGCAATTTAGATTTTGTGTTGCTAAATTTGGCTTTTTACCTCTTCCACCAAAAAAAGCCTCACAGTCTGAAATTAAACTGTTCTTAAGAAAGTTCCTTTTAAACTCATCTGTGCTTTTTGAAACATTTCTGACCCTTCAGCGAGGGCTTAGACTTATATCTGTTTCTTTCCTGTTCATCCCATCCCCCATCATTCCCCCCCCTCTTCTCTTTGGTGGACCCCCCCCCCACTCTGAACGCAGGTTCAGATCCAAATATCACCCGGACGAGGCCAGCCGGCTGAAGGCAGAGGCTCAGAGAGCTCTCTGCAATCGTCTGAACGTCTTTATGTTCCTGATGGAGAACGGCTGGTTCGAAAACGTTTCCCTGGACATTGAGCAGACTCCTGCTATCATCAAGGTGCTGGACGCAGGTGAGGCTTCAGAGGAAAACCTGCTGAATTTTTATCCAGAAACTTTCTGATTTTATGGGTGGAACCATTACAACGAATTCACAATTCAGATTGCTTGTATGTTTTTAATTTTGTTTACCTTTTTACCTCTTTTTTTTTTTTTTTTTTTTGTAAAATGTTAAAAGAAACCTGAATCAGCATTTGATGATCTCCAGTTATAGATTTTATTATATTAGTAGTTCCCAAGAAAATCTCATGATCATGGAAAATATTGAAGGAATGTTTGGCTTTAGTTATATTTCCTTCCTTCCTTCCTTCCTTCCTTCCTTCCTTCCTTCCTTCCTTCCTTCCTTCCTTCCTTCCTTCCTTCCTTCCTTCCTTCCTTCCTTCCTTCCTTCCTTCCTTCCTTCCTTCCTTCCTTCCTTCCTTCCTTCCTTCCTTCCTTCCTTCCTTCTTTCCTTCCTTCCTTCCTTCCTTCCTTCCTTCTTTCCTTCCTTATTCTTACTAACTTACTTCTGTCCTTCCGTCTTTCCACCCTTCCTTCTTTCTTTCCTTCCTTCCTTCCTTCCTTCCTTCCTTACTAACTTACTTTCTATTCTTCCGTCCTTTCTTTCCAAATAAATATTCATCAAATCATGGTGAACTGTAGTATTTTAAATGACTGAAACACAGTCGATTATGGAATTTAACCATACTTTTCTTGCATCCTGCAGAGACCAGCAGTACAAAACTGTGATGTGCATTAAGTCAACATTACGGCCATTCATGAGCTCTCCCATCCCTACTCAGACGAAATGCTCAAATGTTGTTTTTTTCCCCCTTCAGCTGTGATAAAGATGGAAGGAGGGACTGACCACGACCTCCGCATTTTGGACATGCCGCCAGAAGAAGAAGAAGAAAGGGAAAAGTCCACGTCCGTCTTAGCTGTAGGAGAGGCTCAGAGGAGGGAAGAGCTGAAAACAGCCGACCGAGAGCGCAAGCCCTCGGGGGAGAAAAGCAAAACTGAGAAGGTGTGTGAAGTTTTCTGTTAGCAAGCAGTAGCGAACGCTTAGACCCGCGGTAATGACAGAGAATGGTGCTGCAGGAGGACGGCGACTTTGCCAGCGGAGACCGAGACGGCGCCGCAGACGGACAGGACAGGAAGCAGGAGGCAGAGAAAGAATCTGTCAGGGAAGAAATGCCTGAACCTAAGAAGGTTGTTCTGACTTCAGTTGCTTAAAATATTTATTTTAAACACAACTAAATCAGCCGAACATCTCTGACTTTCTTTTTCTGTTTTTTAATTGTCAGGCAAGAAGAAAGAGAAAGCGTAGCGGGGACAGCGACGACGAAGCGAGCGCCTCTGAGAGCGAGTCTGACTCCGACTCCGACTCCAATTCCGACTGCTCTGACAAACCAGAGAAGAAGGAGGAAATGCAAGACAAGGATGACGAAGAAGAGGAGGGAGAAGGTGATGATTCGAAATCGCAGCATGCGGCTTTGAGTTTCAGAATGCCCGAAATCATCCAATGTTTGCCTCCCATGTCTGCAGAAGACAAACCCAAGGAAACCTCTGAGGGGGAGAAGAAGGAAGAGAAAAAGCCCAAAGACGACTCGCCCAGACCACGACCGCTGCACAAGACTTTCTCCCTGTTCATGAGGAGCATCGCTCCCTCCATCTCCAAGGCTGAGATTATTGCTGTAAGTCAGAACAGCACAGACATTGTTTGTTGTCTGAGCCTTAAATATTGATTGCTGTGTGACCTCAGGATCTACATTGTTTTTATTTTTACCCCACAGCTTTGCCGCCGATATCCTGGGTTTCTGCGCGTTTGCCTTTCTGACCCTCATCCAGAGCGCAGGTTGGTTTAAAGAACTATTCCTTCCTAATGTTTTAATCCCTACTTAGTTTTGCACACATATTTATACGCATTATTTTTTTATGAATAAATCAAAATTGTATTTTATTTTTGGATACCAACAAAGTCCACTACTTTTACAGTGGATGGAAAATGACATGTTTTTTATTAAACTAAAACTCCTCTTGTAACAGAAGTCAAATACTGTACTGTGTAAAATCAGAGAGAGAACTGGAGGTTCATTCCTGTGTCACCAGGACAACGACTGTAAGCAGCCAGCTGGATACAATGGAATAGTTTACATCACAGGAAATTCATGAGTTAGAATGGTCCAGTCAAAGCAAATATCACAGAAAGGATCAAATCTGTGGTGAGACTTGATAATAGACATTCATAGATGCTCCTCGTCGAGTCAGATCTGGGGCTGTTTTGCAGAGAAATATACATTGAAATTCCTCTGTAGATGTTTCACTTTTTTACTTTGTAACTATTCAGGCCTTTCTGTTGATTTGTCATATAAAGTCTCGGTATAAAACACCTGGAAAAACGTCCTGTTGCACGGCACTTTATGAAGAAAGAAAATGGACACAATTATGCTTGATGTTTAAATCATATCTGTGTTTTTCAGGTTTTTCAGGCGTTGCTGGGTGACCTTTGATCGCAGCGTCAACATCAAGGAAATCTGCTGGAACCTCCAGAATATACGCGTGGGTGTTGCTTTAAGTTATTCAGATCATTTTGCGTTACAAAATGACTGCATAAAATGACAGATTAGTTATTTTTATATCCTTCTCAAGTGATATATATATATATACGTCAGGGCCGGCTGTTTTGGTTGTTTTACTCCTTTACCCAAAAGCCTTCACTGCTTCTCTAAGGTTTGGCTCCACTCTTCTTTCTTAAAAGCTCAGAGACTGCGAACTGGCACCGGGCGTGAACAGGGATCTGGCTCGGAGGGTCCGCAACGTGAACGGCATCACTCAGCACAAACAGGTGCTCCGCAACGACATCAAGCTGGCTGCCAAGCTCATCCACGCTTTGGACGAAAAGGGCGATCTGTGGAGCAGCAAAGCTCAGGGCGCTCAAAGCACCGAGGTTCCTGCCGCAAAGATTCAGATTTCTTTTCATATGCGAGCGGAGGTCGAGACGTAATCTTCCCTCTGATGAGCTGTTTGTGTCTTTGGATCTTTTTCTTTTACTTGAAGTTGCAGGCTCAGAACCCCATCTTGAAGAATATCACTGATTACCTGATTGAGGAGGTGAGCGCTGAGGAAGAGGAGCTCCTGGGGTCCGGCAGTGGAATGGATCCAGACGAGGGCGCTAAGGAGGGAAATCCTGCTGAGATAACTGTGGAGAAGGATGATAAATTAGCCAAGGTTTGCTTTTTTTCTTTCTGCCTTGCACATTTTATGGTAAAAAAAAAAACCAATAATCTAAACTGATGTTTATTGAGCATACCTAGCTCAAACGGTCAAAGTTAAAGCTTTACATGGATTACATTTTTTTGTTTTTGTTTTTTTTATTTCCAGGTTTTGGACCGGTTGCTCTTATATCTGCGGATTGTGCACTCAGTTGATTACTACAACACCTGTGAATACCCCAGTGAGGACGAAATGCCTAATCGCTGTGGGATGATCCATGTTCGCGGCCCAGTTCCTCCTAACCGCATAACGCACGGAGAAGGTCAGTGTGTCTGCTTAACATGGAGCCACTTTCTTTGTGACTCTGAGATCGCCTGGAAATGTGCTGAACATAAAACAGCACACTGACAGTATTTTAGTCTTCCTTCGCTGTTTTGAAAAATACTGAATTTACTCCCTCCCAATGACCAATAAATGTTAGTTTTTAAAAAGAAGAGAAATGTTTTCCGTGGAACTGGAAAATATTAGAAATATCCAAACTAAAACAAAACCAACAAACTAAATGGAAATAACCTTTTTTTCCCCCCGTCGATGTGGTCACGTCTCAGCTGTTTCCTAATCTTGAGTTGAACTTTTTAGGCAAAATGATCCTGAAGTTTACAATGGATGGAGCTGAAAATGTTGAGGTGTTGGAGTAAAACAAGGAGCAAATTTGTATTTCATTTAGACCATGATTCCAGGAATGCAGTATTCATTTGTCTAACTTCCATAACTCCACTCTCTGGCTTTTAAAGGCACTTGCATTTTTACATTTTTTTAGCCTGCTAACTGTAAAACATTAGGTGTTTTGAGAATTTTTATATTTATACATGCAAATGGCCTGAAAATTAACAAAGATATCTGAGCATTTTGACTCTGGAACGGTGTGAAATTTTTAAAACTAGGATCAATTGGAATGCATGTGTGGTTGAACTGAAATGATTCTTGAACTGTTACAACTGATGTGGTGTTTAACCACTAGATGTCGCCACATTCCTCACTGACGTGCTTTAAAAGCCACAATGAATGTTTTCAGTGTGAAACAGTTCAAATCGCTCTAACTAAACTCATATTTCTGCTTTGTCTGGTTATTTCCTTAAACAGTGCAACAGTGGGAGAAAGTGACGGAGGAAAAGTTGATGCCTATATTTAGTTTAAAGGAAATCCTCTCTGAGGAAGAGGCAGCGAAGATGGGTCGTAAGGATCCCGACGAAGAGGTGGAGAAATTTATTTCTGCAAACACTCAGGAGCTGGGAAAGGACAAATGGCTCTGCCCTCTTAGCGGCAAGAAATTCAAGGTGAATGCTTGGAAGATTTAGTAAATGGCTTAAATGTTGCAATTTGATGTGTTGTTTTTTTTCCGTTTTTTTTTTTTCCACAACACTAATTGTTGTAACCACATCAGCTTATGACGTTTGTTTATTGCAAACTGTGTCTCAGGGTCCGGAGTTTGTGCGGAAGCACATCCTGAACAAACACGGGGAGAAAATTGAAGAAGTTAAAAAGGAGGTCGTGTTTTTCAACAATTTCCTCATGGATGCTAAAAGACCGTCACTGCCAGAGATGAAACTTCCACCTCTTCCTGTCCCTGGCCAAGGTTGGCACACATCTTGTTGACCCTTCATTCTGGACAACTTCCCCAACACAACTACAGTTAGAAAATTGGTCCATTTCGGTTTAAATAAATGGAAAAATGAGTTCAGGTTCTAATGTTGTTCTGGTTTTGGTGAACAGGCTTGCTTTCTCCCACGCTGCCGTTTCCTCCTCAAGGCCCTCAGGGTCCAATGGGCTTTGGTCAGCCTCGTCCACCTCTGATGGGCTACGGTGGTAAGTCGTTAACGTCTTCTGGCACTAGAAACGACCCGTCAGGGTAAAATTATGATTCATCTTTTAAGCTTTTTGTTGTGGACAGGTGCTCCACCTTACCCGCCTAATCAGTTTGGAGGAGGTAGAGGAAACTATGACAACTTCCGTGGACAAGGTGGCTACCTGGGTAAGCCGCGAAACATCAGGTAAAACCACGACACAGCCAATGTGTATTTTGTTTTCAGAAAACTGAGGAATTTCCAAACTTTTGATTGAAGATTATGTAATATTTTTTTCACAGAATGTCCCGGGGAGACCCTCGAAATATAATTGAGTATCGTGACCTAGACGCACCAGATGACATGGACTTCTTTTAGAAGGTTAAACTGTTTCTTTTTCCAGCTTTTTACTTGTGTTCTGTTCTGCCCATTTTTTCCTCTTTTTTTTGTAGGAATTACAGTATTTACTTTCTTAAATATTTCATTTTGTGATCATTGTGCAACTCCATGAAACTCCTGTAAACCGATCATCAATAAAAATTGTGTTCAAAAAAAGCATTTCTACGTGTGATAAGTAAATTATTACGTCTAATGAGCCTGGGAAGGACGCAGATTCTGTCCCTGAAATCAGAATTACGACGACAACCATCCAGGAGGGCAGTTATATTTTGTAAATGAGTAAATCAGAAATGTACAAACTTCAGTTCAGTTATAAAAAATAAAAAATTTCAATATAACAAAATAGTGAAAAACTGTCTTCACTATTTTGTTATAGTGAAAACCAAGTAGTTTTCACTATATAGTGAAACGGGAATAATGGAAATTATTTTGTATTTGAAATTAAATAAACAATATTTCCATTACTGAGCTTAAATTTGCTTTTATCTGCAAATACAAATGAAAAATGAGACACAAACCACAAAATTTGACAGAAAATTTAAACCTTTATGGTTCTTTTTTAATTCCAGCTATTTAGGTCAGGAGAAAATAAAAGAAGCACAAATGTCAAATCCTGTTGTAAATATCCTGCCCTATGCAACATTTTGCTAGATCTCTGTGGTTCACAACCTTTTTAAAAAGTAGCACAACTACATATTATCCTCACACTTTATTAATTTAAAACATTCTGCTTTATTCAGATCAAATACAAAAGATGATTTTTCATGATTTCTGAGTACGAGGACCTTCCTCTTTGCCTTTGAGGTAGGTTTATGCATAATGTAAGGCAAATGTTTACATCGCACGAATGATCAAAAGCTGAATTATTTTCCACATTTAAACCAAAATGAGTTTTAATGTTGTATGTTTGATTATTGGAACAGCAGGTTTAATAAGAACAAAATATTGTAATCATGAGCATAATGCTAAATAAATTATACCCAGTTCTCTTTCCAAGTGTGCATCTTCTAGTTGTCCTTCAACACTGAAAAAAAAAGGCTGATTCCCCGCATTTTATTCTTAAAAGCGCCCTTTCTCTCATTTTCTTGTAATTATTTTCCGAAGTACTGGTGGTCTCGGCCCAGGTCTGATCTCCACGCTCCTTTCTAAGTAAAGCAGTGCAATCGAAGATGTTTTAGTGAGGAAAGTCTAAATGATTTCCAGCTTGTGGCTCTCAGAAAGTCCACAGCTGACTTTGTGTTCATGAAATAACTTGGCCAAGGCCTCCATGTAGAGCATGTGATAATGATCAACCTGCTCCTCAGTCGGTGTGAGACACTTGGGCACCGAGATTGGACTTCCAACTAAACAGAAACAGAACAGAAAGGGTTCAGATTGATTTGCCATCAGTGCTTATTTTGGAGACGGGTGAAGCACTCACCGACAGTAGTGACCGGTTTCCTGAAGGGCAGCAGGGCGAAGCGCTCGCCGACAAATAGACACGGAGCAAAACCCATGATGCTTTTAAACAAGTCCTGCAGCCGGCGGCCCAGGCTGCCGTCTGAGAAAATCACCTGCTGGAAGAGTTCATTCTCCCCGAACGAGTAAACAGGAACCAGATCTGCTCTGTGGAGAGTCATCAGATATTGCAGATGGTTTTCCACTAGAGAAGTTGTGTTTGGTCCCCCCTCCCCCCACCTGTATTTTCTCACCCATTCTCAAGAGCCGTCCTCACAAATCCTTTCCTCTGCTTCATGACCACTCTGTTGATTCCAGGAGAAGATGCTAAGGACTCTGCAGCTCCTCCAACCACAATCACCACTGCATTTCCTTTACCACTTTTGGAGAGGAGGTGGACAAGGCTTGGCTTGCTGACTGGACACAGGCCTTCATGCACAAACAAAGCGAGGCCATCAGCAGGGCATCTGATAGCAGCAAACGATTCCAGGTAAAGTTGAACAGCACATTTTTCCTCCACAGTGATTCAAAAGTCTACCAGGTTCTTGAAGGGCTCTTAGCGTCTTGGACATTTTGTACCATAACAGCAAAAAATGAGGATTTTATTGATATTTTGTGTGACAGAAAAACAAGTTAGTCCATATTTGTGCAGGGCAGGAAAGCGGAAAATCTGAAAAGTGTCTCATTTGTAATGAGACGATATGTTTCTTGCGATTGCTGCAATTCTCTTTAGCTGTGTAAATCTGGAGATTGTTTCTTTGTGCCAAAGAGGGTCAATCTTTGTGTTTCTTTGATGTTCAAGCAACAATTTGAACATCAACTGGAAAGTGTTGCCACAGATTTGCAATTTACTTTGGCTTGGCCATTTTATGCATGAATATGTTTGCATCCCTCCTTTGTAACTCTGGCCGCATGTGTAGGGTTGACGGAAAAGGAAGTGGAAAGGTGAATAATGTTCCCTGATCAAGTAAGACTTAACTATCAAACTCCATCCTGGGAAAGAAAAAAATCCCACAGCATGATGCTGCCATCTCCATGGCATGCTGCCGGTTGCTGTGTAACGGATGTGGATACCTGCACTCATCAGGTACTCTCTGAAGAGTGGTATCTTGAACAGGCCTGCCAGTATTGCCAGTGTGCTCTTCACGCCAGGAAACGTCTCGGCGAAGCCGCAGCTCTCCGTGCTGAAGCAGGCAAAGGCTCCAGCGCACATGATGCCATGCGGATGGCTGCCGAGGATGTAGTTTTTATTCGGACTCAGGTCTGCTGTCTTTACCAGCTGAAAACCCAAAAAAAAAAAAACAACCCCAAAAATGTTTGTTCGTTTTTCTGTAAGACCAAACTCACTTGAGTTGTATGCCTGACTGCATGGAGATTAGGGGGAAATGTTTCAAGCCAACTGGAGAGATTTCACAGTGAGAGTTAATGAAAGTATTATGATTCATGGCCACTGGGATGAAGGCTCATTATAGGGGCTTTTATCTGATAAATGTATCGTCGGATCTGCTGCGATAGAGAAGCAGATAATAGCAAGACTGGAGCTTTGTTATCATAATTAATATGTGCAGATTTCTCATCTCATAAAAGGGGATTTTTGAGGGAACCTCTCTGAAAGAACTAGCAGCTTGTTAAACATGTGCAAACCAACATCATGAAAATCTGGGGGTGCATTTTTTCCACGTAAAAACAAATGTGATTCTTTCAATTTTGGCTCATATGATCTGAAGATATTTCCTTCTAAATACTTTACTTTGTGGGGATTTTTATCAAGTAGTACCAAAAGAGAGAAATTTTTAAACAAACTCTGTATCATTTAATTTATTTTTTAATTTTTTTTATATATAATTCTTTGTTTCCTGTCATGTTGAAATTCATTCAAAAACGGAAGATTTTGTGCTTATAAAGTAATTTACTCACTCAGATGTCGTACTAGAAATTTTTTATAAAAATTTGATGGGAATAATCAAGTGTAAGATGTGAAGGCAAAGGAAAAAAAAACCAAATGAATTTACAACCTTTTTGAACGTGAGGTGCTGAAAGAAGACGTGGAAACAAGGTAAAAGCTTTGGAGTCTCCACTCTGTTTGAAATATTTTGCAGATCTCGAATGCAGACAAGCGAAAAACTATCTAGATCATATGCTGAACGTATTAAACACGGCAGCGCTGAATTAAACTTACCTTAATTGGAAAATACTCTCTGAACTGGAACCAAACCTTCCACTTCCTCACAAATGTTGTTCTTCTGCTCCCTAGTGGACATATGAAATGTTGTTAGAGACAGGACCAACGTTTTTGAGACGTTAGAAGTCTAGGAGTTTCTCATTATGGCAATAGACATGTCAGAGTAATTTAAGTAATTTAAAGTGAGCATACAGGTGCAAAGGTACAAAATAAATAAATCTGGTCTGTCAGTTTAGGTGGGCAGCCATTTTTTCAAATGTTTGTTGTTGTGTCTTACTCTCTTTTCATACCCCTGGTGGCTTTTATTAACAAAAATCAGGCAAAAAGTTATTTTTGACCACAGGAGAAGAAGCAGAAGACTTTTATGAAAAAAGTTCTAAATACCACAAACCTATGTCTTTGGTTTTACCTCTTTCTGGAGTTTGCCAGTCATTCACCATCCATATGAAGTAAAGAGTGGGCAGCGGCCACAGAGACGTAAACATAAGATACACCATCAAGATAATGCAAGCCAGTCCTGCAGACGCACAATAATCCAGTTAGCTCCAGTTGTTGGGCGTTCTTCATGAATGTCTTCATAAAAAGTCAGTAGCACACGGTGCTGCTGCTAGATGCAACAAAGTAAAAAAAAAAAAAGATTGTTTAAGAGGGCCTTACCTAAGAAGAGAAAGCTTAGCACCCACTGCAGGACGCTTATAGCCTCTAAGAACTCCTTCAGCTGAGTTTTTTCTTTCGTCATTGTTGCGGCCTAAAGGGTCAGAGCAATAATTTTCACCAATCAATAACATTTTAAACTTGGCATAAATTCAATAAGGTTTATGGGTCTTGCCACACCATATTTATGCTTGTAGGAATTAATTCGAGATAATAGAATCTATAACAGATCGAAAACTGATTTTTTAAAATGTATTTCTTTTGGTAATCAGCAGCTCAGCCTGTGTACCCAGCCCTCCTTGAGGGCCGAAATAAACTCCAGAGTGGGTATGGCATTCAGCAGCCTGGTCAAATGACTAGCTCATGAATGAGCTAACAGGCAAACTCGCGCACGATTATTCATTTGCTCACAAATAAAGCTTTTACGAGTCGGGCTGGTAGGACCACAGAGGAGCCTTGGCTAGGTGCCAGCGTGGCAACGTAAAATACCTTTTATGAGCATTCTGCTTATAGCATAAAAGCCAGTACCTTACCTTACTGGAGTTTATTCTTAGGGTAATTTAAATGGATGAGTGTGCGCTGCTTCCAACCACGGTTCACCACAGTGCACTTTGACCAGATCACCTACTGTGAGGCTGCTGATAACAAATCCACTCCCCCCGATACTTTGACATGCACGCGGTTTCTGAGATAGAGACGTTGCAGAGATTTATAGTTGGGTACTTTGCATTTTGGATCCTTAGAGCATCATCAGAGGCATGCACTGATTTTATGATTAGATTAGTGGTACTGTACTCTGTTTGGGCTCTCTGGCGATCAAAAAGATTACATGGTAACCTATTCAATCTAAAAGAATCCCCGTCACTGTGGACATGCTGCTTTTCTCTAATCTCTGGCTCTTATTTTAGTATTAGTCTTTACTAACATATTACAAGTAAGGCTTGTTCAGTGTTTCTTTCTTGCGTTTCTGGTTGCTTCGACCTGATTTTTCTAGCATAGGTATAATGAAACTCAGACCATTCAGCTGGTGTGTTCACAAATCAGGAATTACAGGAAGTGAAAGTTTTCCACCCACTGAAAGAGGTTTCAAATTGAATGGAAGACAACAGCACGAAAACAAAATAGAAAGAAAACTACGCCAGCATTATAAACAGACTAATAATGTTCCAATAAGATTTATTCTTCAGACACGTGAATGTAGAAAATTGCAAGTGTACGCAAATGTGCTAATATTTGTTCTTCATGTTAAGTTTCATGAATAAGTTCTCCCTGCTATCATTACTAATTAGTATGATCTAAGGAAATCCAAAAATGCCCTTATTCCCCAGCTTTTATAAAATATATTTTCATTGAGTTGTGTTCTGTGGGTGACTTTGTTTTTCATCGCACTCTAAGTAAAGTCGAAATGTTCTTCTGTTCTGGTGCTGAGTATCTTATTATCACTTTGTTCTCTAAAGAAGGTTGCGATTATTTGACGGATTACTTTGCAGAAAATTCCTTTAGTTCTTCCACTGGGCTTTTCTTTAATGTTCTACCTCATTTTACCTTTCAATGTGTGCATAAATTTTTTATTTAACTTTTGTGTTCAACTGAAGAAGGCTGTGATCACGAGTTTGTCCTGTGAACTATTCCCGATATTTGACCGTTTCACAATAACGCCAACGCTGTAAACTCTACCTTAAGACGACTTCTAAGAGTAGAAAGTTGCTGTAAATTTATATAAATGCTTTACAATCCATAATTAATCATATTCTTATGTATCATGCTGGACAATATTAAACATGCTGCTGTAAAGGGGCAAACAGATGTCCTTTTATTTATGAGTGACTGCTCCCACCAGGTGGGACATGGGGTCCAAACACAGATTTTATGCATAATCTCCTTCTGGCAGCTTACTTCCTCAAAAGTTTTTATTTACCTCCATCCATACGTTGTGTTCTGGCTAAATATCCCGTCATTATTCATACAGGAAATAGCAGAAATTATTTCCAGCTGTTAACTATATTCCAGACATTTTCAATGAAATTGAAATTGGGCTTTGGTGAGGCCAGTTAGGAAGTCGTCAGTCTTTGCAATGATTTTAACATCCTGTTGTGTTCAAGTTTCAACAATCAACATCTCATACCTGGAAACAGCCAGGAGTATGCCTGAGGCTTGTTGATGGCTGGTGCAGTTCAGGTTGCTAAGGGTCAATTAGTTGGGGTGTATGTATAATTTTGACCCCATATTTTGTTTGGTTTTAAAAATTGTTCCGTCCTGAACTGACGACAGCCTGGAAGCTTCTGACTGACCCTGGAAGGTTGATTTAGCTCATTGATTGCTGGTTTGTCTTTCAGGAAAAGCTTATCGACACACAGTTTGACATTTTATCATGTTACAACCACAAAGTTCAACACATTCCAATCTTATTTCATAAATCAATATGCATGAGTCATGTGCAGTTTTATTGTTAAAGCCAAAACCTTTAACTGGAGTCTCGTCTGATCACAGCACTGTTTTTTGCACTGCCTCCCATAGCTTGTGGTGAACTGCAAGCAGGACTTTCTTTGGCTTTCTTTTAACAGTGGGTTTGCAGCGACTAATAGTTATGAGTTACCATAAACTTCTGGCTACTTCTCACATCGTGGTTCTCCTTGCCCAGAACACAGACTGTCAGGTCTTGGTGGGTTTGTACGTGTGCCATACCTTTTCCATTACCAGGTTATAGATCGAGAAGAACTCGTATTCAATGATTAGGATGTTGTTTTGCTGTCTTCATCCATGATTTGCACTGAATTTTGTTTAAAAATGTCAGCGTAAAGGGGCTTAAATTCCACTCAAATCGACTTACCTGACGATATTCTCTGAATATACATTTTCATTCAGATTCTTCATTTCTGGTTTTCATTGAAATAAGGGTTTAGTCCACCTTGTAGCACCCTTCTTGATTTTATGGCAAGATTTCAGCTCTGAAAAAATGAAGAGTCCACTGCACTGAACCCCATTGAAAACCTATTCCACCAAATATTGATTTCTGATCTCTTTGTGAGTTAAAACATTAGTTTTGTTGTTTCCAAATGAATATGAACTTGTTTTCTTTGCACTATTTGACGTCTGGAAGCACTGCATCTTTTTTGTTGTTGTTGTTGTTATTTAGACCATTTCTCGTTTAAATGTTAAATATTTGCTTGGAACTTTGGAAACGTGTTGTCAGTAGTTCATAGAGTAAAAGAACAATATTCCTTTTACTCAAACACAAACCTATAAAGAGTAAAATCAGAGCAACGGATCATTTTAAGTGGTCTCTACTTTTTCTCCAGAGCTATATATTTTACCATTATTTTCATACCACGTGACATCACAGTGATGGTATCACAGAATTATAATTAGTTTTATTATTATTATTATTATTATTATTATTATTATTATTATTATTATTATTATTATTATTATTATTATTATTATTATTATTATTATTATTATTATTATTATTATTATTATTATTATTATTATTATTATTATTATTATTATAATTAATTAATTAATTAATTAATTAGTTAATTTATTTATTTTACACGAAGCAACCCACAGAGTTTTATATAAGTGCAGGTACACGTCGGATGAATCCGCTGCTATTATTAGTAGAAACACAGCAGCATCTCCCCACAGCTGGACCCAGCGCCCCCTCTGACGCTTTACCCCCCCTCCTTCCGAAAACACAAGCAGTCGTCTGCTCTGAGGAAGTAGCCCCGCTGTATGAATATTAATATAAATGCAAATGCACGGTGAGGATGCCCAGCGCCTCAGCCAACGCAGCGCGCTGATGTCTGCGCATTTTTGTTTTGACGTTTTTATTCACCCCGCTCATCTTCCTCCTCCTCCTCCTCCTCCTCCTCTTTCCCCTCTTCCTCTCTGAACCGTCTGAACTGAACTGGAAGCATGGCTCCTTTTTCCACGGAGTTGTCGGCACCTCGCCGAGGATCTGTTTGTGTACCTTCGCACTGAAGCAGCATCATGGGCTGCGCGCAGACCGCACACCGGCCAGCCTCCGCCGCGCCTCTGCTTTAGTAGAAGACACACAGCGCGCTGTTTGTTATGAAAATGGAAGAGGTTTCACGTCAGGAAAAGGCGTCAGTCCGGTGATCTGCGTCTGAATTTCGGATTTTTCATCCCCGCGTCAATTGACACATCCGAGGTTGGATTTTCTCCCTTCTCCTCCTGTCGCTTCTGTCTGCCAAGACAGCTGTGTCATCAACAACCGGCGTGGTTTTGTTGTTGTCTGATTTTTTTTTCTTTTTTTTTTTTTTACTCCCCACTCTTACGAGTCTGGGCAACTGGATAGAGCCTCTGCGCCAACCAGACCCTGTCCTCTCCCAGGTATGTATCACACCTTTATTACACTACCAAGGCCCGTGTTTTGCTCCGTAAATCACCGCATGAGTCGCTTGCATCACCTAACCCACATAGCCAGCTGTCAGCGTCCAAATGCGCCGTCCGTGTGTGTATGTTAAGCGGAGGAGAATTTGTGGCTGGATGGCGCAGAGACGTCGGGCCTAATTGGGGTTTTTTACGCGTAAATTTGAGAGTCCGGGGCTGACAGCGAGCCCGATGTGTGCCCACAAGCCGGATTTTTCAACCTTCAGGACTCGCAGCCTCCGTCGGTAAAGATACGGGGCCTTTATTTCTTGACAACAGAAGGGAAGATGTGCCAGCATGATCCCCGCGCAGCGCTTTTTCTGGGGAGGTGAGAGAGAGGGGGGTGAAGTGGAGGTGGGGGGGGGTTCAGTCGTGACAAGCCCTTATTAATATTTCACCATAAAACAAGCCACCAGCCATCATCAGCTGACTGGATATGTATGAACACGCTCTGCTTTGTTTTTTTTTTTTTGTTTTTTTTTTCATTTTTTATTTTAAAGTCGAACCAAAATAGTGACAGTGATCTGTATTTGGAAACCATTTCCATGGCGCGATGGAGGAAGGGGAGAAAAAAAAAGCATTTGCATGTTTGCGCTTATAGCAAGAGGAGTGGGGCTGTAAATACAGCAAGGTTGAATATGTGTGCGGGGGGAATGGGCGGTATTTCTGCGATTGTGAAAATACGAGTGACGTTGTGATGTGTATGCGCGTAAGTGTGTGTGCGCGCAGCCAGGTGAGGACGTGATGGCGCGTCTTGGGAGGTGCAGGTGTCTGGACATCTTTTGGTGATTTTTCTTTCCCTTCAGCAAAAAAGAAAAAACAAATAATACTAAGCCATTCGGTGATTATTGCTCCGTTAAATGCCGCAGTAAACCACTGTGGACCTTTAACATTGAAGCACGTTGATCAGTTGAGAAATACACACAGAATTAGACGACTCAGCACCGTTTCAACCCGCTCATTTTTCCACGGGCGTGACTGTCACTCAGAATGAAAAAGCACACCTACAGAGAGGTTTCTCTCTGCGTTCACACCCTGCACTGATCAAGCGGATTGTAAGAATTTAGTCCCTTTTTGCACGCAATTGCCTGGTTTCAAAAGCCTTTGATTTTATTGACCCTTACGTCGTTGCTCTGTTAAATCTGTCTCTGTTAGAAGCTACTGTTGAACCAACCCTGGAAAAACCCCACCTCAGCTATAAAAGAGCAAAGGTATTTGCTTCTTTACTGATTTGTTGTTGACATCAAACAAATCAAACAATATCTAAAATGCGGTTTTAATTTGATAATGTCATTTATATTTGAAAAAAAAAACTTATTCAAAGAAACTTGATCCAAATAATTGTCACCTTTGTTGACTCACAAGTCAACCACATTTTTCCTTTTTGAAAAAGTTGAATTCAGTATTACTAGCCACACCCTGACTACTTCCAGCATTAAATATCACTTAAAAGCAATGGTGTGTGGGTATGGGTTAAAGAATACCAAACCAGAGCCAGAGCAAGAGCCACTATTATCCACAAACAGAGGAAACATAGAACAGTAGTGAACCTGGATGACCTACCAAAAATACTCAAAGACTGCATCAATTTCACCAAAAACAAGAAAAGCTCTAAGGAACTGAAGGCCTCATTTGCCTCAGGAAAGGCTGGGTTTCATAATTCATCTGCAGGAATAGAGAAAGGGCAAAATATTTGTATCCATGGGAGAGTTTTAAGGGGAAAAGCACTGCTGATTTAGGAGGACACAGAGAACTGTCGGGAGGTTTTGGACTGGCTTAAATCGGATTGCGATGCTGTGGTGTGACCTTAAGCAGGCCGTTTATTCTCCAAAATCCTCTAAAATGGTAGAATCAAAGCAATTCTGCCATTCTTTGTATCTCCTCTTTTGTTTTATCAAATCGATCATTTGGAAAGACCGGCTAAGCTCAGCTTGCTACAAGTTAGTTTTCATTTTTCAACTTGTCAAAGCACAAAATGTTACTTAAATAGCAATAAAATTCAAATCTATTTTGACGAGGTGATGTCAAAACAGGTAATATGTAACCTGTTACTAGCAAAGGCAGCCTCAAGGTTCCTATGCTAAACTTGCTAGCATGCTAGCAAGGAACTGCAAGTAGAGTTTAGAAGTCTGGCTTGGTGGCAAGTTTGAGTTTTTCATTAGCAATTTTACTAAACTTGTTGAAGCATAAAATTTTATTGTAATAATAATATTAAAACATCCAATCCAAGAGCCATATAATCATCTTTTTCTGACAATGCTGTATAATTGTCAATGAGTTCCTTAAAGGTTAATAAACTTATTCAAATAGAAAGTATTAACTAAACCTTTTAGCTAAAGCAAAGTGTAAAATGATTCTTAAATAAAAATGTTTTTAATTTCCCCCACCAAAGCTCCCAAATTCTCTTTACAGTGTAAAACAAAGAGATTAAAAATATAGGTATATTCATTAGCTAGACTTCTTTCAAAGTGGTTACATTTGCGCATCATGTATTTATTTTTTCATTCGAAACATTCAAAAGGCTCGTGGTTTTCAAGGAAAATCCTAAATTCAGCCAACAAATCCAAAGCTAAGCAGTCATGTGACTTATTATCTGTTACCAAACAGAGAATTAAAAGCACATTTCATCCTGTTTGAATGAAAGACATGAAGATATATTTTTACCAGTTTTGCATGTTCAGAGCTTGAATTTAGGTGAACTTCCAGCAGGCCTGCTTTGACCTTGGATATGCAGATTTTAGAGAGAGAAAAAAAATCCTCCTATCCACGCCTTTTTATTATTCTTAAGCTAACACATGTTCAGGAGCAGGATGTGTCTCTGCGTGCAGTTTGGTTAAACCAGCGGAGCAGGGGTGGGTGAGAGCAGCTGTGAATCTGGGGTCATTGAGTGCGTGTGTTGAGATATACACGCTAAGCAGTGTGTCTTCAGCGCAGAGGGAGGAGGGGACAGGGACTGAAGCCTGCACCACCTGTCATTGTCTGTTGTGCTCACCTGGTGATCCTGAAATTCACTCCGGAGATTTGATTAAATCTGAGAACAGCAGCTCTGAGTTTGTATTTCGGTCGTTTTTGTGTTTTTGTTTAAACCCCTTCGGTCCGCTAAAAAGAGCAGATACGCAGACTGGGAGAGAGTGAGCGGGCAGGCTTGAGCAGATCTGCAAATTCTCTTTATTATTCAATTCTTGTAATTGCACTGGATACATTTTTATTTTGAAGAAAAGAAAAAAAAAGCATGATGATTACTGTTTGGAAAAACGAGAGCGCTCTGATTGGACGGGAAGACGGGGATGATGCAGACATTTTAAGCCCAGGATAGCCATGCTTGGTGAGCATTAGAGGATTTCTTCTCTTTTTTTTCTCCTGTGGATTTCCTAAAACACCCAAACAGACTGTGGCCTTGGAATCTGAGCAGCAGCAGGGCATTAGGTTAGTAATACTAAGGCACATGTCTCCTGTTGACCATTGCCGCACTTTAAAAAGAAGACAGCTGCAGTCAGGATCCACTGGCTATTGTCTATATTGTATATACAGTACATACATATCTTTTAGGAGACTTCATTCTTCTTTTGTTGTGATTCTAAAACCACCTATAGTTAAACGTTTTCACATCCGATGTGATTTATTTGAAATGATTTGTGAATATCTATATGCCCAGAAATTGTTTTAGTAAATCTCACCATCACCTTTGGCTTCCCCTTGACCAACATACTGTACAGATTGAGAATCGAGAGAAGACTTGATGCACTGATATTATGTTTAAGTTGACCTGTTTTTTTTTTTTTTTTTAATGGGACCTTTCTCTTTAAATCATTGTTTAGTGGAAACTTGCGAAACTGAACTTTTTATCCCAACCTTGTCAGTGCAAGTAAATGAAGGTCAAACAATTATTTGATGATAAAACATGAGAACCTGCTCAGTTAGTTTTATAATTTCTCTTTATGTGTCATTTTAAGCTATTTTTGAAGCCTGCTCACTATATAGTCTCATTTCCAAATGGATTTGGGGTTTTTACATTTAACCCGCCTGTTTATATCTATATACATGAATTGTTTTGTTAATCTAACTAAACCTTGCATTTTTAAACATATGAAAGGTAGAAAAGTAGATTTTCTCCTTTTCTGTTAGAGAGCTTTATAAACAATTATTGATCTGTTCTCAATATTTTGGGCTCTGGTCATTTCGCAGATTTGATTGGACGATTAGTTTTAACACTGATCTGGAATAATTTTATGTCATTTTCAACCCACATTTGCAACCGATTATTTAAAAGAAATGTCCTAAAATCTATTAATAGTTTACTTTAAAATGTAAAATGTGATCATGTGACTCAAAGACATTATGGAAACCAGCTGGAGTTACACATGTAGTGACATCTAGGCTGAAGTAGAAAGTCTTCAGAAATCAAATACATGAAATATGTGGCCTCTTATGATTATTTGACATTAATTTGTCATAAAACACAATTGAAAGAAGAAATAAATTGATGTTTGTAAATAAATTGATATGAAATGTTTTGTTGATGGAAAGAAAAGATTGGAAGTAGGAATAAAATGACAACATAAAGGTACAAAATTGGGGTACAAAAGAGCAAAATGGAGGATTACCACAGAGCCTAATAATAGTGGATGAATCTGAACTGACAGCTACAAGTTCCTCAACCAGGAATATTCAGTGTTGTGTTTAAAGTAACAAGCAATTTATTTCTATTTCGTACTCATCAAAGAGTAAATAATGAACGGAAAATGCATTATTGATGATATCCAGTTGCTAATGGTAAAACCAATGGAAGAGTGTGGATGTGTTTAATATGCATACCTTTATGTTTTTAATGACGATGTTTCCTAGTGCTGAGCCAAAAAATAATTAATATTTAATATTCATTTGAATGCAGATACTGTTTTTTAAATTTTTACCTCAGTGATATTCACTAGTATAACAGCCCCAGTTTTAATCAAGTTCTCTGTAAGACTACAATTTGTAGATTACTACTACTACCTTTTCATTATCTCACATCGGTCACACCGCTCATTATAAATAGGTGTAAAGGTAAAGGTTCTTCCTGATGGCGCCTTGATTAAAGGGCACGCCATTTAAGTAGCCATGTCCTGGTTACAGATGCTGCCTCAGACATCTGCAGATACTTTCCTCATTTGTCTGCTGTCTTCACTGGCTCTTCTCTTCGTACCTGAGCTCCCTAACAAAACTCTGACTTACACACGTAATAAAAACATGGAGACATGTAGACTGTTTCAAAACCACTCTACAGTTTTTTTTCTTTCTACAAGAACAAAGAAATAGTTTCGGTAACACTTTATTTGACGGGGTGTGCATAAGACTGATTTGACATGATCATAAACATGGCATAACACATGTTGTGAACATGAAGGAGTCTTTATGAATGTTTATGACTGTTGTCATGATGTGTCAATCGGTAAATAATGACACTTTTAATGCAAAGTTGCTTTAAAACTTGTATTAAGGCCATCAAAATGGTCAACTTTGCATCAAAAGTGTCTTTAAATACCAAATGACACTTCATGACAACAGTCATAAACATTCATGTCAGTCTTATTCACACCCCAAATAATGGCAACGCTCAAATAAAGTGTTGTCGTAGCTTCTAGTATTACTTTAATATACATATGACATATGCAACATAATTTTTGTTGTGTTGTTTCTGATGCACTGGATGCATGATCTGATGGGGGGGAAAAAAGCATGGTAGATCTCTCCTGCACAAAATGAGGATGAGGATGAAGGGGCTTCGTTTAGCTTTACAAATAGCCACTTACTTCTCTTTCTTCTTCTGGGAGCTCCCTCTGCAGTCACATTATTGAATGTTTTTTTTTTTTTTTTTTTTTTTTTTCTCCCAGACTGCTCTGGCTTTTAAAAGCTCATACATGCCTGCGCTACGTTTGAGCTGAAGATGGCTGGGATGCATGCAGACAAATTAACCAATGGGATTTCAAATTAAATGCTCCTTTTAAAGGCCCTTCTTTCTGGGTAGTAAGCGTCTTATGGTATCCAGTTTTCACTGCAGAGTGTAGTCAAGGGTAATGATGTGTGGTAATGATTTCCTTGAGGCAACTCATCTTTGTTCATTTCCCCCTGTTTTCCTCTCATTAAACCTTTCAAAGTCATTTGCATGGTACTATGCAAAATAAATAAAGTTGGGCACCAGCAGCTCTTCCCCTCTTGTTGGCACTGAGAGCCCAGTCTGAAGCCATTTTAACTACTTTGTGTTTGCTGTTTTTACAGGATTATTCAATAAGATAAGGTACTTTTTTTTTTGTATATCTAAACTAAGCTTTTAGCCCTAAAGTACTTGTATATTTTTAATGTACATGCTTAGAAAGGCAAACTGCTTGGCCCAGCTTAGTGTGTTAATGTGCTTGCTCTCATTAATGTTCTACATTTATCCTAAGACCTTCAGAAGACCTTGAATGTTTTTCAGAAAACTCAGAAGAGGTGGAAACTTCTCCCTGGTGGCTGCCAGATGCTACAAACAGTGAAGAATATGTTGCCCGATCCTTCCTCCACTAAGCTGTCACTATATTAAAACGTATCTGAGACTGAAAGAGATTTCAGAAGGCGCTCAGAAATTTCTTATAGAGATAATTTATTGTCTGCTGGTTTGCTAAAGGTCAGAGTGAAGCAGCGAAAGAACTCAACACAACAGGAGCAGACTGTGAAGGAGGCGCCGGCACGCAGCGACTTAAAGAAATGCAAATCTGAACTGTAGTATATCTTCAGTATGCTTTGTAAATGTCAAAGCAATTGCGCCTCACACTGAAATGTATCCCACATGCTTGGCTACCTGTCAGCGAAACAAACTCTCCACTTATTGATTCTGAAAACAAGCATGTTTTGGATTTCAAATTTCACAGACCCTAAAGGAGTTGCTGAGCCTTCAAAAAGTATTTAAAGCTCTTTCACTTTCTGACCACAAGCTTCAGTGGATTTTGGGGTATTTTTTTAGCGCCAGACCAGCACGAGGTGGTGCATGTTTTTATTTAATCTTGTAGCTGAAATATTAAAGCGCATGATTTTGGACAACTGCAAGCTGGACTTCTTATGGTCTTTTTGCTCATTCATCAGAGACAGATTCAAGAAGTCTCTTAATGTTTTTTCTCTTTTGTTTTACCAGGATGGGATTGCAAATAATACAGAGACTTTTCACTCTCGTACAACAGCCTGTTTACAAGATAAATGTGTTTTTAGAAGAAGACATTGCACAGAAGTTGTCACCCCGTTGAAGATCACATAGATACATGCGTCTGATGAAAATTCAGTCACATTTTATTATCTGCCAGGTGTCCAACCCCTCAATTATAGTAAAATGTAGCTAAACACTGACACCGTTGGGTACTTTAATGTCTGTAATCTGTGATCACCTGACATTTGCTCCTTTTTTTTTTTTCATTTCTATCAGTTGCCTGAACAACCCAATGACAATAAAACAAGCTGCCCGATTGAGGCCCTGGGCTGAGAACCTGTCAGTCACTCATGTAGGGCCAATAAAGCAGATGATTGACATGGCCCTCTGATACTTTAAAAACTTTTACAAGGCAGTCAAAACAGCAGAAGACACGCAACGCAATGCAAAGTATTTACACCAGTTTAAACTTGCCATATTTTCCAGACTGCAGTTCAGACCTCAGTCTGTTTTATTGGCATTTATTGCAAAATCACATATATTCAGCATATACACATGAAGTGGAAGGATCAAAAGCTTAAAAATACCATCCCCACTCTGAAACATGGTGTTGGCAGTATCATGCTGTTGGGGGAGAGTCTGTTAGGGTGTGCTCAAACAACAATCACTTTTCAGTGAGAAAACAACCCTTAGGATGCAGCCAGAGCTGCAATATAAATCTTTATTTCAAACTATATTGACGTATTGGAATGGCCCAAAATAAACCTAAGTGAGAATCTGTGGCAAGAGCTGAAAATTGATGTTTACATGCCGTCTATCCAGGTGTGGTTGAGCTTGTCTTGGTTCTCGAAAAGAAAGGGGAAAAAATGTCCATCTGCCTGGTTGTGTCATCTCCCCAGCGAAGCGTAACTCTGGTCGCACTGAAAGGTGATCCTACAAACGCAATCACATTTTTCAGACGTTTTGTTGTAAAAATGCTGAAAATCATTTCCTGCTTTATGCGTTACCTTGTGTTGGACTATCGCATCCTGGGTTTTCTGTAGCATGACAAAATTTGAAAAGGTTCAAGTGGTGTGAAAGGCATCTTAGCTGACGCTGTAGTGAGTCTGGTGACTTTGTCCCATAGTCACGCTTTCATTTCACTTTCTGCACAATCCCGTCTTTGGATTTAAAGTGAGCCACTAATAATCTGCTACTAAAATGCTGGTGAACAGTGTTGGGCGGAAATAACCGGGCCAGGAGAAAGAAAAGAATGAGGTGGGAGAGCGGTGTGTGGGTATGCGTGTGCTTATCCTAGACAGCCTACGCTGTGACCCGCTTAGCGGGGGATTTTTGAGCTGAAGGAGGAGGTTGATTCAAACGTTGAACGACCACTCGTGACCTACCTGGCTTTTTCTAATCACACCAACGCTGCTGTGACATCACCAGCCAGTTAAAAGAAAAGCCATTCGACAAATGGGGCAGGAATGAAATGAGTTCATGCCATGTGATTGGCTGATTCACTCTGGTTTTACAAGCGATTGAATGGATGTACTTAATAAATTGGTGGGCAGTGTGTGCTTGTTGTGCTGAATTAATGAAAAAATGATGATCAAACTCAAACGGCTTGATAAATATGATTAACTCTAGATAATCGATCAGCTTTGAACTTGACTAACCCAGTTACAGTGAGAACCAACAACTGCACGTTTGATTATTTCAACCAAACCCATAGACTGAAACCCAGATAAGTGTGGGTATATTGGTTGATTGTATATTTAAAAAAAAACCTAATTTATTTATTTACTTATTAATTTATTACATGTCAGGGTTATCCACTAAGAACAATCGTTCAACAGACTTAAAATCATTCGATTTTTGTTACGTCGAATTTCCTTTAGATCAACAACATTGCGCCTCGCTGGTTTTTGCTGCGTATTTTATCCTTTTCAAACACTGACAGCTGATTATCCCCCCTCAAATAAAGCTTTCTAAAGCATGTTATGTTTTGTTTTGTTTTGCTTGTGCCATCATCTCTGGGAAGATGTGAGTCAAGCCCACAAAGAACAGCTGTGAGGCAAATCGTGTGTTAAGTGCACTGTGATGTTCATCTGATTCCTGTTTCGCTTTGGGCTATTGGACTTTGCCTAATTGTTGCTGAATAGTTTATGAGGTTTGTCATGTTGTGGCAGGGACAGCCTGGTGCTACACGATACAGAGCTTTGGGCTTCTTATATATGTATAAAAAAATCTTTACATCATGTTGGATCATAAGCAGTTGTTTCGGCATGGGTTGCTTTAATTAAAGATTTATAATGTCATAGAAAAAAACTCACGGATTTGTTCAGGTTTTGCTTTTTCGTCACACTTTTAATATTACAGATCATCAAACAACTTTAAAATTAGAGGACAGTCAAACAAATGAGCACAAAATTTAGTTCTTAAATAATAAAATTCAATTATAAGAGGAAGAAGCACTCCAAACCAGTCTGAGCCTGTGTGAAAATATAATTGCCACTTGTAAATTTATGATCAAATTTTCAAATTAGAAAGGTGAATTCACTTCCACAAGTCACACCCTGATTAAATTACTGCCTGACCTGCAGAATCAAGAACTAACTTAAGAGAACAAAGAGCAGCATATAGATTAGTGCAGACATCACTTTTCTTGGTTAAGATCAGTGTTCATAATTTGACGATAAAAAAGAGTGACTGACAAAAATTGTATCAATGTGAGAGTTACTGACAAAGAACTCAATCATCTGCAAGACATTTGGCAAAAAATACTGTGGACTTGCATAAAACTAACAGACTTTTTATATGTATATGTGTGTGTATATATATGTGTGTGTGTCGGTGTGGGTGTGCGTGTGTGTGTGTGTGTATGTATGTATGCAGAAACACAGAGGTGGTAGAATGATGATGTGGGACTCTCTGTTGCTGAAAATAGTGGAAGTCCAAATCCTGCTGTCTGCTAGAATATCCTCAAAGAGAATATCAAGCCATCAATTTTCGACTTAACGCTGAAATCCACTTCGGTTATTCAACAGGACGATTATCCAAAGCACAAGGTCTAGTCAAAGTCCTGACATAACTCATAATATGACCTTAAATGGGCTATTATTGCTGTAAAAGTCTCCAAAGTGGCTGAATTACAAAGTTCTGTAAAGACCAGGTCAAAGATTTTCCACAGTGATTTACAACAACAACTACGTTTGATTGTTGTTGTACAATCAGTTATTTGGTTTAGGAGGCAATTACTTTTTCACATCAGGCCAATTTGTTTAGCTTTTTTCCCTGTTAATAAATGAAATCCTTATTTGAAAGCTGCATTTTAAATCTATTCAGGTCATCTTTGCCTCATTACAATTTGTTCAGTGAGCAAAAGCAGAAGGAGACCTTTTTCATGGCATTGTAAAGGTAAATGTAAATCTTTAAAGTAAAACTTGAAACTGGGCAAAGAGAAACAGGAAGCACTGAAGGGTTGTTCGCTTCCCAAAAAAAAAAAAATCAGATCTTGGTCAGGAGAAGGATGCTGGCTCAGTGAAGCGTGTGCAGCTGCAGAGAGGAGCTTTTCCTCTCATGCACAAACGTGAGCATTAAGGAGTTTTTCAGCCTCGCTCTTTTCCCTGCAGCGCCATATACAATGCTGTGTCTGGGTTTCAGCTAGCAGACGGAAAACAAACCAACAAACACAAAGATGGACCATGGCTTTATGTATCACGTGACATCTCTGTTATGTTTTTTTGCTCTTTCTTCTGGAAATGTTGGTCTTTGTCGTTGTACAGAGAGATAGAGCAGGCGCTGCTCACACGCTGAACATTGCTTCTTTTTCCAGCTTTATTGTTCTGGGTTTTTTCCTTTTACCGTTTTCTGCTCGCATGCCATTCGCAAGCCTGCCTCTTTTCCCTTATATGATGAACAGCAGAATAAGAAGAAGAGGTTCAACATCTTTAAGCTGCTCTGTGCTCATATATGCTAAGTGCAGTAGGTCACCTTGGCTGCTGCAGATCCCAGCAGAAGGGGACAGAGGTGAGAGCAAGCCAAGGTGGGAAATGGAGATTGGGAGGTCACTGACATGCCTGTCTCTTTTTACCAAAAACAGAGATTATACATTCATCTCTTTCATCTCAAGAACTCATTAGATTTTTTAAAAAAATTTTATAGCAGCTTCCTTCATGTTATACACTATTCATGATCCACACTCTGTACAGGTGTCGACTTATGCACACACACGGTGGAAGTAATATGTGCATGCGTGCGACAAATACTGAGCAATTCAGAGAGTTTTTAAGTCTTTGTCCTGGTCGCACGGGGCCAAGCACGATTAGGGAAAGCTTTTTGGAGGATATTTCTGGTCGCGGTTCATGAAAAATTTAAAGAGCACTCAATTTGTACAACGTTGAGGGAGGAAAATCTAAATGCATGTATATTTGAGTGAATGTCTTTGGGGCTTCCTTTTGTTTCATGTTGTTAAACAAAACACACGTCATTTCAGGGTTTTTTTTTAAATGTATGTTTTTTAAACAAAAATAGCTTCTCATCTCATTCATCACATATAAACTGAAACTGATGATGATACTGCCCTTATATCATATCTAAGGAATATTTTTTTCAAGCATAGGTGGTGCTGGATAGAATTAGTGGACAAAACTGTTTTGGTAAATTTGATGCAGCATAAATTATCCCACTGACCAAATGTTAAGAACAACAATTTCCCATTGCAAGTTTAGCTGCTGTAAACAGAAAGTGTGAGAAATCTGCCCATTAACATTTTTCAAGCTTTTATGTACTTGCAAAATGCAAAATAAACTTGTGTCACCATGTAACTAGTGGTTTGTTTGGTTAGTTGTTGTTTTTTTGGTGAGTAAAGTCTCCTCAGCAACTAGAAGGACGCATCCACAAGTGGAGGTGAGATTTTGTGTTTCTCTCAAATTCCCCGTTGGCCAAAACTAAACTGCATAGTTTGATTGGCATTGAATTGGTTTCCTTTGATGGGAATCTTTTTTTCTTTCTTCCCTGCTTCTGGATATGAGCCAAATCTCCGGAACATAAAGTCAAAACAGCAAGATATACAGCCAGACAGAGTGTGGGAAATCCTCGCACTTTTTGGAACAAGGCTGTCAGGGCTGGCTAGAAACCACAACAAACTGAAAGGAGGCGGAACACCAAGTCATAGCAAAAGTAATTAAACTCTTATTTTCATGAATGCTGGCATGAATAGGCCCAGGTGATCCCAGTTTCCCCTAAGTCAGTGGATCCTGTGACATCCAAACCAGCACTCAAGGAGGGTGTGGTCGCTACAAGGCGTAAAGGCATAAAAAAGCTGCTATTCCCTGTCTAGCAAGCAATTATTTATTTATTTATTTTTTTGCTAAGAAGAGCAAAATATGTATTCCCTTTCCAGTTGAGAGCACCATCTGAACTGGTTGATAGTAACTCCTGTATGAATTTTTCCTAATAAAAGACATCAACGTTGGTACTGCTACACAATAATGAACTTTAAAGTCAGCATAGAATGACTCACTGCAGGTTTAAGAGGCCTGTGTGCCGTCTGGCCAGCAGAAACCTGCTCACTGCTGAAAGAGTACCTTTTGACTAAAATGATTCCTACAAGTTGGTTTCTGGTAATATCAAGAAAAAATAGCATGTAAGGTAGTGTCCATCCATCCATCCATCCATCCATCCATCCATCCATCCATCCATCCATCCATCCATCCATCCATCCATCCATCCATCCAAAAATGTGGAGTACGAATGTTTTCAGTCATATTTTTACAATGTTATTAATCACTTATAAATGTTTCAAACTAAATATTCACTTCTTTAAACTATTTAACCTGCCAACTAAATATTTAGTTTACAAATATTGAGTTAGCCAGCTAAATATTACCTTGTTAATGAAGAATTTAGTTTGAAATTGCCACCTATAAATAAACAAATATCTTGGTGAAAACTTGTCTTTGAAAAAAATACCCCCACCCCCATTTTTTCTCTAATGTCAGGCTAAGTAACCCAAATTATTGCTGTTAATTAATCTGACTGGAAAGAGGGAGGCATCATAGACAAAGAGGATTTTCATAGATGCGGCAGGACCTATGTTTTCATTTCTTCCAGTTTAAATCCACAATCAATATGCACTTCACATCAGGACTCTTATTCCAGTGACTAGTAGTCACTGAATAGTTGGTATCCTTCATATCTTTATAAACATAGCTACAGCTGAGGTGAGGTCAGGGAATTAAGTTGACTTTCCAGTAATACAGAATGCAGATGGATTCAAAACCTTTTAATAACTGTCCATTGCTGAGATATTTCTACATGTTTAAAACCGATACGCCGTGTGAAGGTCGGAGCGTCATCACTGTTTGCATCCCTGTGGCTGATGAACGCAGATACTTTCATCACTTCAGAGTTGCGCGCGCCATTGATGATGGAGAACGCGGTACGACAGAAGCTCCTGCAAAGTTTCACCCAGGTATCAAGCCGTACGGCGAGCCTGACATCCTGCATCGTACATTCAGCGGCGGAGGAAGAAATGCGAGTGTTGCTAGGAGACCACACACAGCACACACAGTGTGAGCGGCTTGATTTCACCTCCCTACCCCCATTCTTAGTCCGACTGCCTTTCAGTATTCCTTTATGCTCTCTTCCTCATGGCTCCCTCTGTGTTATTAGTCTCCGACTCAGGTACCCCTCGGAGTCAGTCTGGATGTGATACGGTTTTCACCAGAGTATATTAATCTTATTCTTGCTCTCCGTTTGTCGGCTTCCCCCATTTTTTTTCCCAGACGCCCCTCCCGTCGCTGTGGCGCTGCCTCAGTTGCCCCTGCTCTCTTGCTGTGCGTGCGCTTCAAGCTGCTCTTTCTTCTCCTCAATGTTTAGCGCTATTTTCTCCTTGTTTTTTTTTTCACTTTATGACAAACTACAGCACTTTTGACTGACAGGTTGAATTGCTGGAAATTGCTTTACATGAATTGTTGGGATGTTTGAGCACAGCTAAATAAACTCTGCCAGATATGTTTGATTATTGTTATTATTTTTTTTTTACGCTTACTGCAGCTTTTATCACTTAATAATTTCCAAGTTTAAATTGCAATAATTAATAATGTAAGCAATGACAAAATGCGAACCCAGCTGACTCTTTGAGAAGCATGTCTCTCCTGGTACAATATGTTCTGTGCTGTTAGCCCTTTAAAGCTAGCTGCTGTGTGAATAGGAAAAGACTCATTTTAATTGTGCCATTTAAAGTTCAATTTTCACAAGTACACAATGCAGCCCAGTGGAATTAAGTGCTTATTTTGAATATGGTGTGACCTATCCAAGGTCAGGATGGGGCTATGGTGTGTCCGTCTGCACAGCGGTGTTACTGTGCCACTCACAGCTTGGTGCTGCAGCACTACTTGGACCGACAGCTGTGATGACTGCTGGAGGGCAGAGGTCCACACCATAAAACCTTACCAAAGTGTTAAGTTCATTATTAATGAAAGATGAAGGCTAATATCATAACTGCATGAACATATTCTCTACCTCCTGAAGCTTTTCTCACCAGTAGAAAATGAACCTCCATTACTTTTTATGACACATCCTGTCCAGTTATAAACGCAAATGTCACAAAGCCATGCATAATTGTGAAATGGAAGCAATGCATGTTTTTTTTTTTACACAAACTGGAATGTGATTCATATGAATTCCCCTATAATCTGATGCCCTTAAATTAAATGTATTTTGCCCATTTTCCCTCTGAAGTCTGATTATTGAGAAATCTGATTGTAATTAAAACTGTGCTGAAAACGAAGCAAACACAAAGCATCTTGAACAGCAAGGAGCACAACAGATATGTCAGTGATAAAGTTGTGCCACACTTTTCAGATTATAGTGATGTGACAAGTTAAATAAGTACTTTTACAAGGCACTGAAGATATTTTGTTCTCTGTTAACATGAACTAACATTTGAATCAGATGCTGTGGATCTGCTGTTGTTGCTTTACACCACGCGTTCATGTGTGTGTTTGGCATGTGAGGGGGCAGTGGGGCGTAGAAGGCGTGTGCATGCATTTGCTTATGTTCATAAATGAGTAGTATGCAGCGTTGCATGCAGATTGAATTGCGTGAATCATGACTCCATCTGCCTTCTGGTCCTAACAAGGAATTCATGCGACTCCTGACCCTGCAGATGCCCCTGAAACCATTTGCTAAAATGCTCCGAGTTCAGTTGTCTTATGAAGGGACTGAGCACAGCTTGTATTTTGGAGGTTTGTCTTAATACGGACATGTCTAATGAGGAATATGCTGTTTTGCATGTTCCATCTGACTGGTTAATTGTAAACCAACGCGCCCCCCCCCAGTGCATAATGCAACAATTGTGGGCCTGCCAGCTCAGCTGCCAGATCCCAGAAACCAAAATCAAAGCCACACTTAGCGAAAGCCCCACCTCCAGTCGCTGCTCTCTAACCTAATTAACATTGAGTCAGCAAGCGTGGAAGCAGCAGTGGTCGAGGTTGTGGTCAGGGCTGTGGGATACAGGAATAGCAGAAGCAACGCTGACACACTGGATGACACACGGTGGCCATGACAAAAGAATCACACACAGATCAGCACTCTGCCTGGCCCCGTCGACGATGCCTGCTGCTTCCACTGCTTAGCTTCTGTCTTTATGGAAAGACATGGTTGACAATTTATGTGAG
The DNA here is from genome assembly GCF_019740435.1 of Gambusia affinis. Lineage (NCBI taxonomy): Eukaryota > Metazoa > Chordata > Actinopteri > Cyprinodontiformes > Poeciliidae > Gambusia > Gambusia affinis. The sequence continues at coordinate 12,145,856 of NC_057882.1, read as the reverse complement.
TTTTTAAGATGGCATAGTAATGGTTAATATAAGTTAAATGGTTCTGATGATCTATAGAATCAAGAGGGTTGTCATTTAAGTTTTACGGTCTCTCAATGTTGTTTAAATATATCCTCAAAGGAGCATGATGTTAAAATTCAGCTTCTGGTTTAGCACAGAGTGCCTTGAAAAAGCATTCACACAGAGATGTTAGAACTTTATAATAGACAAGTTTAAAATAAAGCCATAACAGGAAGAATCTTTAAATTATTTTTACAAAAATAATAATAAAAAAAATAAATAAATAAATATTGGTTAAAAAAACTGTGTTCACCCCCTTTACTCTGATATGATAAATAACATTTAGCGCAGCCAACTGTCTTCAAAAGGAAACTTGGCTACTAAATCGTTTTTGGCTGTGTGTAATTTAAATTGGTATAATTACAGATGGTCCACGAAGCCCTCAACAATAATGAATAATGGAGAGTAAAGACCTAAATTTATTAGATAATCTGTGACAAGACAGCATCAAGGGTTGACTCAGGACAGCATAAAAGTATGCCACACTTTTCAGATTTTTATTAAAAAATGCTGAAAACCATGTACAATTTTTCTTCAACTTCACAATTTTACATCACAGAGTGCTCTTGCCGCATATAATCCCTAAAGTATACTTTGTAGTTGCTATGATATGAAAGGATTTGAAAAAGGTCTCTCTCTTTTTCTTTTTCTTTTTTGTAACTCTGCAGCTTACAAGCATCGGCTTTTATTTTCACTTTCTCAAATTGAGAGTTTCAAATGTTCAGTAAAAGTTTTATCTGCGTGAGAAAAAATACTTTTTTGCATCGCTAAATCTTCTAATCACACAAGCTTCCACATCCGGTAACATATTCAGATTGACTTGTCAAAAGATTCTGCACAGCTCGAGTGGAACCAGCGAAAACACCTCGGCGTTCTCCATTAGGACACATCTGAACTCTGTTTCTATTTCTGATGGAAAAACACTGGCATCATGCTGCATCAGCTGACAGCTGTTCCTTTCTTCACCAACTGCGCTGCAAACTCACATCCTCTGACATGAATACACGGTCGGACTCTCAAATATCTGCCCCACAACAAGCCTGTTTTCTCATAGGGTTAACGTGAATGGGAAGCTGTGCGTGCGCTACATATGACAAACCACATTACTGTCTGCTTAGCAGGCGAGCTTAGATAGGGCATCACAGGGCCTGCAGCCAAAGCTACTCTGCAGCTGAGTTACCCTGCTTACTCAAATATTCATAACTGGATAATGAAAGTATAAATACACTTGCAGTCAGGGTAAACAAAGCAGCAACTTTCATCATGCATGCATCGCTGTCTCCCCGCTGTGACGGCTGTCAGTTGCAGTAATGGACAGGATGGTTTAATATAACCCAATAAGCATTGTAATGAACTGCCTCTCTTCACGTGCTGCTAATTATTTGGTTTCACTTGGGTTTCATTTGTTGTTTCCACACACTGTGTGTAACAGCCGTCAGTCTTGTCGGCTTCAATCAGCCTGAGAAGCTACCAGACAAAGTTCTTTCGGTGATTCATGCTCATACACATTGCTCTTGTTTCCTTCTCTTTTAGAGGGGAGCTGCCTTTGGCATACATCCGCTCCTCCAGAGTCTTCTCCTGTACCATGAGCTCTGGCTCTGCCCAGGATGTGGCAGTCGAGCATTTCTTGCGTGACATAGAGAGGCGAAGCAAGCGGCTACACTGCGCTGTGATAGGCTGCGAGGAGGAGCGATCCTGCAGCGACATGAACCTGCTGTATCGTAAGAGTCGCTTGGACTGGAGGCAGAGAGAGCAAGAGGGAAGTAAGAAAAGGTGAGTGGCTGAGCGCCCAGGAGCGCCGCATGTTCGGGATTACAGCGAGGCTCCGCTTGGAGGAAACTTAAACCGCTTAGTGAGCGTAAAAGAGGTTAATTTTAAAATCCTTATTCCAAGTGCAGTTCATAAAGTCAAAGAGGTTTCATGTGAATTTACTCCTTAGTTCACGCAGAAGTTCTAAGTGTACCGCCAGGTGAGAAATATTGTGTATAGTTCGAGCTGAGATAGGACGGAGTCCAAACCAATGAAAAGCTCTATTATATAAGTTGATGTGAAATTGCTTTTTTTTTTCTTTTTTTTTTTTTAAACAAAAACATTAATATCCCTTTAAACTTTTACAAGTTCTGTCATACAGCCACACACTTCAAAGTATTCTGCTGAGCTTATTTAGCAGAAGCAGAGTAAAAGAGGGAGGTGGTTATAAAAGTAAGACCATGTATTATTTTCCTTCTGCTTTACAGTTATATGTTTTTTTTGTGTGTTGGTCTGTTTCAGAAAATCACTATAAAAGAACATTGAAAGATTTTGTAGCTATATGCTTAGGGCACGTGTGTCGAACTCAAGCCCTGCAGCCAAATCTGGCCTGCAAGAAGTTTTTACATGATCCTCTAGACCACCTGTGTCAAACTCAAGGCCCGGGGGCCAAATCTGGCCCAACGTAGCTTCTTATGTGGCCCCTTAGACTCCAAATGACATCAGTAAGTCCTTCCAGTTTTTCACAAATTTACAAAATTCACACAAAATCAACAAATCTCTGCATATTTTTTTGACTTATAATCCAAATTTTTTTCAAAATTGGTCCAAAACATTGAGTTTAAGTGACTGCTGCTTCAGCCTTACTTGATGTCAAATTATAATCCGCAAGTAATAAAAGGTCACATTTAATATCACACATTAGTGTAAATATCACACAAATTTCTTAGAAACATTTCTAAATTGGCATCACAAAATCTACAATTTTGATTGCAAAAAAACCCAAAAAAACAACAACAAAAAACAAACAAACACTAAAACAATAACAGGGAAGAGTTTAATTGGTTTTATTAGTATATTCTGGCACAACTGGCCCTTTAAGAGCATTCAGATTTTTGATATGACCCAAAATGAAAGTGAGTTGGACACCCATGCTCTAGACTCTACAGACATAACCTCCAGGAATACAGTTGTGTTTTTAAAGACAATTTTTTCCATCACAGCAGAAGTTTTTTTCTCTGTATTACACCAGGTTACGTGAAGGTGAAAATATATGTAGTGTTATTTTGTTTCAAGATGAACTCATCAAATACGGAGACAACTATTTATTAATATTTTAACAGTTTGTTACTGGGTAGTTTTATCAATTTGTTCTGACACAACAGAATGTCTTTAAAACTTAAAGATCTTGCCGTGGCTCAGGGTATCTTTAGGCCCCTTTTGTCCATCAAGGCAAGAAATGACTTGTCGCTTTATCAAAGGCAAGTTTTTGTTAAATATCAGAATTAAGAGGGCTTAAAGTGTCACTCTTTTACCTTTTGTTTCATTGAGTCGGACGTTAGCTGATAACACGCCGACAAGTGCCCTGTTGCAAAAACAAACAAGTGAAGCTTAGCGTCCTGCAGAGGGTGTTGATAACACTCTGTCATCACACTCACATGACAGTATTGTGTTGAACAGCGAAAGCATGGCAGCGAATGAGTGCATCTTGTTCATCTGCGCGTCAGAGGAGAGACGTGACGTTCAAATGTGAGTCACCTACAGCTCAGCAGAGCGCACTCTGTGTTCATGGCCTGTTTTGTGGAGGGGAATGAAGAAGTCCCATCGAGTGCTTTGTGACCCCGAACGGTGAGGTCGAGGTCCACATGTCAGCAGCAGAGAGCAGCGTTGTGGTCGGATCGGAATCAGCTGGGGAGCAGGGCCGCGAGTGGGACGATCGGGACGCGGTGAATGATTGTGGGATGCGAAGCCACAGGGACAGAAAGCGAGAATAACAGAGGCAGGAGGCGTGGATGGAGAAAGGCAACATCCTGAAGAAGAGACGAGGACAGTGCAAAGTCTGACATCCTCAGGGCCTCTGGAGAGAAATCACATTATACGGCAGAGAGCTGCAGGATGGTAAAAAGGTGAGTTTTACCATGGGTTTTAAAAATAGAGTAGATCTCTTATGCTGCTAATACAGGCAGACAGACTATTCCCAGTTGTGACGACTGGTGGGAGAAAACCTTGCTATCAGCCAAAGCTTTATTAATCCCAGCACAGAAATATGACCAAGAGTAGCAAATGTCTCGTCACTTTAAAGGATTCTTAGCAGACAACATACATATAAAATGTCCTTAAAAAGACTTAGCCATATGACCAGAAAATCAGTAAATAAAATAGCATTCGTGAAGCAAGTTTGATGTTTAAAGTGATAGAATTGTATCCTCTTTGCTAATTTCAATAAAGGACTCTCTTTGTGGTTACTCATTCATGAATGAGAAAGTTTATTTTTTGCTTTTTGTTGCTTCCGGATGTGTCTTCAGCTGAGGGTCACATGCTAGTAAACAAAACTCCAGCAGTGTAAGAGGAAACAGAAGGTGAAAGTTTTACTGTAAATAAAACAGCCACAGCAGCAACAAAGAACGGCGATGGAAATAGAGTAAAACCCATAAAGGCAAATGAGCATGGTGCACTGTGTCAGTAAGGCCTAACAGAATGAGGACAGCTGCAGACTTGATGTCACTGTTCACCCTCAGCTTTACACAAGAGTCAATGAAACTGTAGCAATTTGACCCGAAATCATTTCTTTTTTTTTCTTTTAAGATTTAACTGCTTAAACACACTTAAACTTTGACCCAGAAAAGTAAATTAGAAATAGGTTCCTTAGCAGCTACAGGCAGAATTGTTTAAACTGGAATTAATATAATCAAAAAACTCTGTAAAGTCTGTATTTTTCACTCGATAGAAGAGGTGGCATTCAGTATACTACATCTCCCACTTTCAGTGAAAGTGTTTTAAACTGTAATTGTTTCATGTTGTTAGGACAGTAGAGGTCATATATGCTTTGACTAGGACAGGAGTGTTCAACTTGTGGCTCTGGAGCTGTTTGTGGCTAGTTTGACTTTCCACATTTCCTCCATGCAATGTAACTCTACAGAACTGAACTCTAGTAGCCTTAGTGTTTTTATCTGCACAAAGTTTTAAAAAACAGAATGGCAGAAAAAAACAACAACATTTTTTTTGGCATTAGGGCGAATATTAGATTATTTCTCTGACTGAATTTCTACAATAACTGTAAAATGTTTTGTTTTTAAAGTTGATGTTTCTCTTTGTTCCAACAATTATGAGTTTAAAAGTAAATGTATTTGTACTAAAAATATCCAGTTTGTACCAAACAAGCACAGCAATGTTTACTACAAGAACACATGAATTATGGTATATGATTAACTGAGCATGCAATTCAGCATTGTGTAGCACAACTTTAAAAAGCAACACCAAAAAACACTAAACTGTTTTGTTAGTAAAAATCTTGTTTTTGGCTGTGAAAAACTATAATTATTTTTTTTAATTATAGAAAAAATAATTATTTTATTTTATTTTATTTTGTATAGAGGAATGTATGTATTCCTCTATACCTTAAAATAACAGAGGAAGTCACAAGTCATAAGCGGCAAGATGCTACCACTGTGTTTATAAATGCACACAACTTGTCTTCTATATAGAAGTTTATTAACAAAACAATTCAGCCTTACAGCTAGATAGTTTATTCAACAAACTCGCTAAGCTAGTGACACGCAACCAATACCACTAAAAGTAAAAACAGTAAAAAGATCAACAAAGATAAAAATGGAACCATCAAAATGATGCAACTGTACTTGTATAGCAAACAGAAATTTAGAAGCTCAACAAAAATTTTATTTAGTAGATGTGAGGCTGGAAATTTCTGATGCCAACAGATAAAATCAAGTGCAGCCAGTTGCATAAAAACACACTGAAGTTTGCAGTCAAGATGAAACAGCGTGGAGAAGTTTGGGGGAGTTGCGTTTGTGTCCAAATCCAAAGGTTCTTGAGTTTCCTGTTAGATATTTGGACTTTATTAAAACGTCTCTGTCATTGGTCTTTATTTATCTGTTCTAGTCTTGTTTTCAAACTGGTTTCCACATAACAGTCAAACCACAGTAACCAAAGATCACCACTATGCTCCTCCAAACAATCCAACTCATTGTCAAGAAGACATTTCTGGTTGGAGTATGATTAAGATAAAGAACCATGTGAAAAGCCCTCCAATCCCAATCTCTGTTTTCAGTGTGTACATCAGTTTATTCTTCTTGCCTTATGGCTTTTTTATTTTATTTTTTTATTGAAAAACACCTATGAGGAGGCTATTGCTCTTCTGATTTATCTCTACCTTAGCCACAGCAAATTGCTGATTTATGCCGCAATAAAGGGAGGGCAAATAAAAAGGCATTAGCCCTGAAACTCTTTGAAGAGCCGCCTTTGGTCTTGTTTTGAAGCTCCTGCCTTTGGAAGAAACAAGGGGAGGAGGAAAAAAAAAGAGAGAACTCTTCAAGCAGCGAGACGGAAGATGCTCAGCCTCTGTCCTGAGCTAAATTTGGCCTTCGAGTATCTATGTCGATTGCAAGGAGTCACTAGAACATCTCCACAGGCATTCAAGGGCACAAACATTCTTGAAGAGATGCAAATGAACTCTGGTGCTTCAGCACACATATTAGAACGCATGCATATGCGCAAACCGTCTCCCACAGGAGGGGAAGATAAGAGCTGGTATATTCCCTTAGAGATGAGCAGCCTCAGCGCTCCTTCTGTTGAAGCTCATGAAGTTTCATGCAAACAGTAAGCTCCCATAGTCCGGCACTCTGGCCCAGTGTGGGCATTGTACGTCTTCTCTTTCTTAAAATGTGTCATTTTATATAAAGTAGTTAGAAATGTGAAAATTATACATGTTTTATTTTTTGGTTGTAGAACCAAGTATTTTGGGTTACGTCTGTACCTGCATTAGCACATCGAGAGATTGAAGGTGTTCCACCTTCTTTTTTGCAAATCAGCTCTAGCTCAGTCTGTAACTCTGAAATTCAGTTTTCAAGTCTTCCAAAAGATTCTTTCTTGAAATTAGTTGTGCACTTTGGACCATTCCAACACACGAATTTGATTTGATTGAAACAATTAGCTCTAAAGCTTAATCTTTGCCCCACGTTTGCAGGATATTACGTTTCTTCTTTATTCCTTGCTCTGTATTTAGCACCGTCCACATTTCTGTTAATTTGGACCAGATTTCCTGTCTCTACTGCAGAAAAGCTTCCCCACAGCATGACGATGGCACCACTGTGGCTCACTGTGTGGGTGTTGTTTGCAAGGTGATTCTCAGTGTTAGTTTTTCACCTCACAAACCCTGGTCTCGTTTTAGCAGAGCACCTTTTTTTTCCAGGCGTTTGCCCTTTTCCCGACAAACTGCAAAGTAGACTTCTACCGCGTTTTTCTCCCAACAAATAAAATGCATAAAAAACATTAGAGCCATATTTCTGGAGTGAGCCGCTAATGGTTATTATTCTATTAACAAAGTCTTCCATTGGCCACAGCAGGAGGAGGGTTCTTCCTGTTAACAGGGAGAATTTTCTCTCTACTGTCGCTGTATGCATTCTCAGTAAGAGGGATTGCTGCAAGTCAGTGACTTGATAGAAAACCTTATAAACCAGTTTGAATAACGAACTGAACTTGACTGCTCTGTTCGATAGCTGTAGTCAACTGGAATGTGTGATTGGACTGTAATGACATTTTTTTATAAGGTAATTTGTTATGAACTGGCATTATATAAGTAAGCTGAATTGAATTGAGCTGTGGATTTTTGCAGCTCCTCCAGAGTAAATTATGGGACACTTGGTGTTTCTGTTGATACTTTAGGCGAATGATCGTGCCTTAGTAGTTTTTAAGTGGCCCCGTTTTAACATGAGATGATCAGAATCTGGAATATTGCTTCATGAGCAATATTTGCTTTAAACTTCTCCTCAACTGCTGTGTTATTTGATCTTCATGATACTGTTTGTTTTCCAGTGTTCTCGAAGAAACCTCTTCATAGGACCGCTGGATTAAACTCCATGCAGGTGGAGTCTAATTAATAAGTAGGTTTCTTCCAAGACATTGATCTCACAGGATTTTCTTTAGAGGTGTCAGGGTATTGGAGGCTAACATTTTTTTAGATTTCTTCTCTGTGAAAAAATAAAATTGGTTTCCACTTCCTACTTGTGTATCTTTTTGTGTTTTTCCAACACTTAAAATGCCTAGAAAACACATTAAAGTTTGAGGTTGCAGCGAGACAAAATGTGAAAAACCTTTACGGTTGTTAACCCTTCTGCAAAGCATTGTGTGTGAGCAACTCCAAAAACAGAAAGGCTCTCGCTCTCTCTCGAGCCCTGAATATTCACAGTAACCCTGTCGATAATGACCACAGGGACTTGTCTCATGCTGATGAGGGGTGAAGCAGTGTAACACCCCCTCTGAAGAGCACACTACTCAACAGTAGTGGCTGTTTATGAAGCAAAGAAGCAAGCAGAGGCTTGTCAGAACACATTTATAAACCTTTGGTTAGCTCAGCGGGGCACCAATCTTCACAGTTTTGCTTTCACAGTTTGAACCACTGACCTGACAAGCTAATCTGAAATCCCTCCTCTCTATCCATAATCATTTTGTGTTTTATTTTAGTCTGTTTTGCTTTTTCCAAACCAAAATCCAAACTGAAAACCTTATCGTAAGCTAGTGTTAAGATGTATGTCAGCTTATTAAAGGTCTGATCATTGTTTTACTATAGCAGTCAAATAAATACATCTACGGTCTGCTTTATTTATGGCTGTCTGACATTGATTGTTTCAAAGACTGAAGTATCAAATACGAGAAACGCGGCTGTTACCAGGGTAACAGATGAAATGATTCGGGGGAGCCTCTGCTCAGGCGACAGGTCTGTGTTCTGGACGTAAACATGTAAAGAAAACAGGTGGATTCTAAGAGTAGCGTACATTTCTAAATGACTTTAGACAAGGGAACCGGATTTGTAACTCGGTGTGTTTTGAGTTCAATCAAAAGGAAAAGCATTTGAGAGGCACAGCTTTCCTTTTGCAGAGAAACCCCTGCGGGCATTTTTTCAGTGTAAAGAGAATTTTTGAAGAGCAATGAGAGCGAGAGAGAGAGAGAGAGAGAGAGAGAGAGAGAGAGAGAGAGAGCAACATGAGAGACAAGTCAGTACAAATGAAAGAAACATGTTTTTTTACTTAACTTTGATTTTCCCTTGATTCAATATTTTTGTGTGTTATCCCCAATACCCTATTCTGCAGCTCCACTCAGAATGATCCGTCGGCTACCGTGGGAAAAGTTCGAGACTTGGCTTCCTTCCGACGGCACTTCCGGATGGGCTTCATGACCATGCCGGCCTCCCAGGACCTGTCCCCTCACACCTGTGCCTCGGCCATGGCGCCCCGCTCGCAGTCCTGCCACGCTGTCGGTGCCGGGGACACGAGCCTCGAGAACGGAGATTACTCCGACACCCAGTCGCAGCACGGCGGTCGCTGCCCCCCGGCCAAACCCAAACGCCATCCGAGTACCCGCCTGAGCTCCTCGTCCGCTGACAGCAGAGGACCTCCTGAGACCCCGCCGCCCTCTTCAAGCTCCCACTCGCAGGGAAAACACTCAGAGAAGAAAAATTGTAAACATAAGTGTGTTTTGGACACATTCGCTGTTGAAAATTGCTCATATTTTAACAAGACTTCTTATGTCTTGCAGCAATGAAGAAGTCCGACTCTGGGGAGATTGGAGCAAAGAAGGTGCCTCCTTTGAAACCCAAAAGGAGTCCCAGTACCCAACTCACCTTTGACCCCCTTCCTCCACGTGTGCCTCCTTCTGCCACTCCCTTGCCCTTCCAGGCAGCAGACTCTCAGATTCAGACAGGAGATGGAGAGGATGAGCCAGTCTATATAGAAATGGTTGGCCAAGTGTTCACTAGAGAGAGCCAGACGGCCACGCCCCACCCTGTCACTCCTGTGGCCACCACGCCCGATTCTGACTCAGACCAGAGTGAGGCAATCTACGAGGAGATGAAATACCCGCATCAGGAGGACAGAGAGTCCCAGAGGCACCTCCTGCCGAAGCATGAGAAGCTTAAAGCCTCAAAGCACTATCACGTCACCACCTCGTCCTCCAGTAGTTCTTCTTCTCTCCCTCGCCCTTCGTCTTCTTCTCCCTCCTACTCCAAACCCAAAGCTACAGTGTCCATCTCCCATTCTTCTCCGCTGCCATCCTCTGCATCGTCCACTCCTGTACCACAGATCTTGTCCACCAGTCCCCACACCCCACGAGCTCCGACTCCTTATCTGTTGCAAGGAGGTAAATCCGAATCTGAGTCCAACACGAAGATCCCGGCACCGTTCCCCAATCTCCTGCAGCACCGGCCCCCACTGCTTGCCTTTCCTCAGCCTGCAGCTGCCTCCAGCGGGGTTGGGGTTCAAAACAAGACGTCCGCCTCTGCTAAAACTCAAACATCCACTGCGACAGCTCAAGTCAGCACCTCCTCCTCGGCTTCTTCTAATGTTTCCACCTCCCTGTCAGGGTCCAAGGAATCATCAGGTGGCTCGTCACAGCAGGACAAATACAGCCGAGACTCCCAGTTAGGCCCGGCTCCCGGACTGAGAGCCAGGAGTCACTCCACACCGCTACCTCCCTCCTCCAAATCCACTTCCCCTTTCTCCCATCATCACCACCATCCTCACCATCGCCCCTCGCACTATCATCACTACCGCAAGCCAGACAGAGGAGATTCCCCTGCTCCGACCAAGAGCAGCTCTCAGTCATCCAACCAGGCAACGGTCCAGACGCAAACATCAAGTACAGGCAAGGAGGGCAAGAGTGTGAGCTTCCTCCTAAAGTCTGACAAAGGAGAGCGGGATAAAGACCGGGACAGAGGTAGAGACAGGGACAAGGAGCGAGATAGAGACAAGGACAGGGATAGAGACAGGGATAAGGACAGAGAACGAGACCGAGAAAGAGATAGAGATAGGGAAGGAGGGCCACACTCATTACCGATAGAGAGCATCACCACCACTAGCAGCCAAACACCTCAAAGCAGCACCAGCTCCACTCCTACGCCACTATCCTCTTCCCAGCGTCCTCATTCTCGCCCACACCTCCGCTCTCACACACCCCACGGTCTGCCAGCATACAAGCCGCCCTCCTCAGACAGCCCGCTGCTGTGGACCTACCCGTCCAGTGGCTTCCGGAGACCGCCGGCCTATGAGAGCTTGAGAGCCAGCTCTCAGACACCATCTCTACAACAGCCTTCGAGTCTTACTGGTGTGGGCGAGGGGGTGTCCAAGAGCAACAGCGGGTCCTCATCGCAGTCAAAAGTTGGCTTCATGCCTTGGGACAGCAGCGCCAGCTTAGCTGCGGATGAGGGGTCTTACTGGCCCATGCAGAGGAAGCTGTCCTTTAGCCATGGGAGCAGAGAGGCAGAGAGTAAGTCATCAATTTGAATCAATAAGGCTTGAATTTCTGAAGTGAGGTTTTGTGAAAAGTTCTCATGCAGGTGATTTGTAATTGATGACTCTCTTAGCTAATCCAGATTATCTTAGTTTTGTAGACTGAGACAGACCAAGACCAAAGACTTCTACCATCTTTTAACAACTCCATCTTCAAAAATGGCGATTCTAAGAAATGTTTTCATATAAAGCAACGTCCTGTAAAAACAATCAAAAGAAACAAAATAAAGTTTCACAGCTATTTAATTTGATGCCCTGCTAAATTGTTGCACTGCTTTCTACACGTTATATGTTGCATTCTCAGCACATCCCTTACAAAAAAATCCCGTGAAAATCACATGTGATCACATGTGGAAATGTGTGATTCACATGTGATTTTACCACGAAACGTTCCAAAATCACACGTATTCATGTGCTTTCACATGTGATTCACATCATAAAAATAAAAATTTGTGTGAACCACATGTGATCACATGTGAAAGTCACATGTGATTTTCATGGGATTTTTTTGTAAGGGATGTTTCAAGCAGGAGGATTATTGCTGATACAGCCACTCCCACTGTCATTTCCTGTACAAATAATTGACTCAAATAAAAAAAACAAAAACATAATACAATACATATATTATAATGTCTACAGCAGGGGTCTCAAACTCCAGTCCTCGAGGGCCGCAGTCCTGCAACTTTTAGATGTGCCTCTGCTGCAGCACAGCTGAATAGAATAATTAAGGCTCTGGAGAACTGATCTACACAAGGTGGAGGTAATTAAGTCATTTCATTCCAGTGTTTTGTACCTGTGGCACATCTAAAAACTGCAGGACTGCGGCCCTCGAGGACTGGAGTTTGACACCCCTGGTCTACAGGCTTCCAAAATATTATTGCACAAACTGTTACAGGGACAGTTTGTGTTAATCTAGTTTTAGTCTAAATTAAGACAAAACAACAATTACCTTCTACAGCATATTATCTGCTTATAACCTTTATCAGTACCTTTTGTACAACCACTCTAAGTTACTGGAAAAGAAAGAAGAGGAATACGGTGATTCTACATGTCTTTCATTTTCATTTACTTATGCTCCTTTCCCTGATTCAGAGGATGAAGGGCGGGCCTGGAATGGCAGTGCTGATGCACTGTTGAGGATGGACAAGGAGGATCTCGGTTTAGGCTCTCGAGGCGGCCAGTCCGGCATCCCAGTTCACTTTGGTGGCGCCACCAGCAGGGCTCTGGGTCACTGCGAGTCTTTAGCTGGTGGGGACAGCAGCTCGGGATTCAGAGCGCTGCCCAGAGGGGGACTTCCTCTTCCCTGCCAGACCTTCCCTGCCTGTCGTAACGGAGGTAAGCACATCTAATATTGTCTATCTTCTAGTTATAGTATTTTGTTCAGAAGGAATCCCCTGTAATAGATGAGCAGTGACTTGCAATCGTATTAGCATCCCCTTGAAAATGACTAGATCAAATTAGAGGATCTAATATCTGCATATTTTTTGGGGCAGTCTTAAAAAAACCTCATTGCTTTCTTTCAACAACTGCCTTTCGTCCTGCCACACTTAAACAAAGGATTGCAATTGTGCTGCATTCTTTCCTTTTTCAAACAACATCTTAAGAGTGTCAGAGTGAAGATAATTTAATTCTAATCTGTGGCACACTCTTCAAATATTTACTGATAAAAAGTTATGAAAAGCATCTATTGTTTTTCATCTGGTTGACAAATCCTAGTTGATATCATGAAATCATAAATGAATGCATTCAAATGTTGTAACAATGCCAGGGGTATGAATACTTTTGAACGACGCTGTACAGTAGTTATTCTCTCCTGTTTCAGGTGTTGCGTAAAACATGCTTAGAAAGATCATCCCAGTTATTTAAAATCTACTGTTGGACTTTGTGTGGGACATTAATCACCTAACATTGTGGGAAATGTATTTATTAATCACACAAGTGTATTTTCATTTCTTATCATTTCATAATTAATTGATTTATTTTGAACGCTTCAAATGTAAAAGTGTTTATGTTCTATTTTTGGTTAAACATTCATGGTTAAATCTTTTGGTTGGGTTAAAAAATAAATAATGTACAAGTAGCAAAAGAAATATAACACATAAGGAGGGCTCTGTGGTTTCCTTCTAATATCCTGATAAGTTGGGGTGCACTGCAACGTCTGTTTTCTTGCAGAAGTGGGGCGGCTGGGCCGCTCCTCCTCTGCTGCTGGAGTCAGACAGGTGGGTGGAGGAGATGTCCACAGACAGAGCAGTCTACCAGTACGAGAAGCCCTAAATCAGGTGAATATCTATCACATCTGGCCCTACAGCTGCAGACACTAGTAAATTTCAAACACAGTTTATTTTGAAGTCAACATTAATATTGCTCTCATTACGACTTCCCCCTTCTGCTGGAGACACTGCTCCTCCAGATCTATTTATAGCTCGTAGTTATGCCCACTGAGCAGAATAAGGGTCTGGTTTGTCTGTGAAGGGAAAAAAAAGGGTAGATGTGACAACAGAAAAAAAAGTGGAAGCAGTCAGGAAGGAATACAATGCGGATGTGAAAACACACTCAGCTGTATGAGGAGTGTGAACTGCAGTCTCCTAGCATCACATTTTTGCCCAGTTTCTGGCTCTATTGCAAGTGCTGACGCAGTTTGACTGTGCTGCAGAGACTATCTGCATGCGTTTGAGCGTCAAACTGTTAAACATGCAGCCACAGCACATCCTGGTGGCTGTCTGTGGGAAGTGAACCTTTTTTTAAACACGTGCAAAGATTCTGTCTATTTATTAATGCACTGTGATGACATTAAAACTATAGAAAGTCATGTGCTGATGAACATCAATGCCTTCTGCTTCACATGCAGCTGCATGGTGTGGCCCCGGCTCAGGCTCCTTGCAGCCCCAGCGGCCCCAGCGTGTCCCGGCAGCAGCAGCAGCTTCAGCTCCACCAGCAGCAGCTGCAGCTCCAGCAGCAGCTCCAGCAGCTTCAGCAACAGCACCACCTACAGTTGCAGTTCCAGCAGCTTGCCCAGCTGGCACAGGGACAGCCTCCCGCTGGCGGGGGCACCATGTCGTCTACGTCGCAGACGCAGAGGGACGGCAAGCTGCTTGAAGTCATCGAGCGTAAGCGCTGCCTGTGCAAGGAGATTAAGGCACACAGACGACCCGACAAAAGCCTGTGCAAGCAGGACAGCATGCCCATCCTCCCTAGCTGGAGACGGACACCTGAGCCTCGTAAGACTGGCACACCACCCTGTCAGAGGCCGCAGGCCGTCGTGTGGGACACGGCTATCTGACCCCAGGAGAAGCGGATTACATAATATCATCTTTCAAACGGTCTGGGGAGAGAAACTACTTAAGGAAGACAAAATGCATATTAAATGCAAACTTTGCTATTATTGTAATAGGGACTGGTTAGTTGAACTTTGACTACAAAAAGAGGTGAAGAAATGTAGTTATTACAATCAGACTAAGTTCATTTCTTACCCGGCTGATTTGTATTTTCTCTGTACTACGTACTGCACTGATGTGTTCTGATTGCCAACAAGTTATTTTTTGCCACTAAACACTACTTATTATTGCTAATACAGAGTGGGGTTGTTTTCCTAGATTGGTGTTGCCAAATATCCTCCTGACTACTTGAGACACAAGGGAATCATGTACTTTCTTCAACAAAGCATCGAAACTACTCTGCAGAGGAGAGCAGACGAGACTCGTAGATAAGATATCGAAGTGTTTCTTGAAAATCGTGAATGTATATGAGATGTCTTGGTATCAATAGATTGTCATTGTGGATGCAAATAATCATCACAGAGAAGTAAAAGCTACCTACAGTGTCCGTTTGCATATTTGTAATGTAAATCTATTTACTTTCTCAACCTTTCTGCAATTTTACAGCAATACGCTCTGAAAAAAAAACAAAACTCTTGAGCAACATATTTAAAAAAAATAAATAAATCTTGTGTCAGCTAGCCTAACATACATATCTGAGACTTGAAGAAGTCATATTTACTGTGTCATACTCTGCATGTCACCAATAGACATGCAGTGCTGTAACCGTAAGACAAAAAAAAAAAAAAAGACAGAGAGAAAACAAGGATCCTGTCCGACAGATCTTATATATGGTCCTGTGTGGTCACAGGAAAAAGATGAATCTACTGCGTAGGATGAGTCTGGGGCTGGGTTGGTCCAGCCGAGTATAGTCAGATACAGATCAGCGGTACACAAAACTCCAGTCATCGCTCATGCTTTTTACGCAGTTGCACATTAGCGTCCGTTCCACATTAGCGTCCGTTCCACCGAGCACTGACACCCATCAGCTCAAAGACTGCGCAACACGGTGCAGCTGATGAGACTGTGAGCATCGATCACCTCAACCCGAATGCTGGAACAATCTGCACAAAGCATTGCTTAGAGGAGAAATTCAGAACCCTGATGTACTGTAAATAGACATGTACAAGTGTATTGAAAATGTAGCAATTATCTCCATTTTCATACTTGTAATCAATACATATTATGTAGCATAGACTGTATAAACATAACTTTGTTCACTTGTTTGTTTGTTTTTTTGTTTCTGTTTTTGTTTTTTCTTTTTACTAAGAGAATTAAGTACCTGATGCAGACAGCCCATGCATTACTTATTGTTCGATTTACAAACAATGAGCCCTCTGGAGAAAAAAACAAAAACAAACAGTTCTTTATATGATTTTATGCAAGGTTCCCTTTAAGCTCTGTTATTTATTCGATCCCCTTTTTCTACATTCACTTTTATTTATGTACAGATTTTAACAGCTTTTTGGTCTTAACATTTTTAATACTTTGCTGCTATTTCAATACCCGTGTTGTTCAATGGACTACATAGTGTTGCCATGATAAACATTATTAATATGATGCTTATTGTTACATCTTATTGTTTCCAGAAAGCCACGTGGAATGAAGTTTGTACCTTGAAGAGTCAGCTCTCCTGTAATAGTATTAAGGCGCTTGAATGTCTCTTGGTTGATGTTTTTTATTTTATTTTATTTTTTAAATAATAGTTATAGTACCAAACTGTACAGTGCAGTACATCCAGTGAAAAAAGACCTATTTAAAATGTTTAAGACTCACTCTTTGGCCTTTTCCTTTTGTCTATGTCCATCTGCTCATGTTGGACGTTTTCTTTTTCTTGTTTATTTCTTTCTTTTTCTAAGCCTTTTGAGTCCATTTTCATAAAAAATAAAAATAAAAAATACAGGCCACGTTGGAGGAAATGGGCAAGTGCAATGCATGCAGAGATTCCTTACACTGAAATGCTCCAAATGATACTTCCTATTGTGCCCAGTTTGATTTTAAATACCAAGTAATCACCTTATTGTCACGGACTGATGCGATACCCGAGGTACAGGCTACCATTTTTCCAGAATAGTTTACAGAGGCTGTTGGTTTTGTGTGTCTTCTGAAACTGTGGCCATTATACGAGTGCCATATACTCTATTGATATGGTAAGATACGGTGTACCTTGGAAATCACTGTAGTGCTATATTTGCATTGATATTGTCATTGGAAATAAATTTTATATAATGAACTTTACACTACAAACAAAAGTGGTCCCTGTTCCTGTATGCACCCAGTGACCCTGCATGGATAAGCGTGGATGGATGAATGAATACCTGGGAAATTCGATGGATCCTACACACGTTCTTGAAAAGTCAAGAACAGTTTGGAATTTGATGTGATGTTTTCAACACTGGATGGGAAAAGTGAGAAATGCGTAAGAAGGAGAGAATGCCCTCGTCTTTGATTTGTGACGTCACGGCAGATCCTAGTCCATTCATCCCACAGATAAACGCAAATTCCTATAAAAATGAAATAAGGGCCACTGAGCATTTTCTTTCGCCCAGTATGTCCGGTCATTTCAGAGTTTTAAACTGGATCCATGTTTCTTGAATTGTAGGGTCTTTCTTAGACTTCACTGGTGATAGAGTTTGATCTGGGGATGCTTGAAGCAATAATAATAAATATTAATCTACTCCATATTTTGCATGTCAGTTTAATGGGAAATAAAGTTTGTTTTGTTTAGTGTAAACTCTACATACAAACTGTCGCTCTACTTTGCAGCTCGGGAATCGGAACTTTTTATTGCAGCTTCAGATTTAGCTTAATTTAAAGGTCTGTCTCTTTATTTTCAAAGGAATCTTGACACATTTTGTGCTCTATATTTGTCACAAATCAGGTTTCAGATCATGAAAAAAAAATTCTTGCTATGCTTGATATTGAAAATGATACAAGTGAATCAGTGCACTCAGATTGCAGACTTTAATGTCTATATGAAATATTTTTGTTTTTGCTAAAGAACCGACTCCACCAAGATTTGTTTGTATCAATTTTTATAGAAACAAGAAACAGAAACAGGTGTATTCTGTTGGGTTTCTAATTTCTAATTCTTATGCCAGAGCAGAATTTCTTTAAGGACAAACAAGAAAAAAGTGTTTTTTATTTACTTTTCTTGTATGCCCATAAATCATGTAGAGTAAATCTGATTCAAGCAGTACGTGTTTTTTGGTTATTGAGTTACTGGTGTTGGTTACTTTCCTGCTGTGTCATGATAATAACCTACAAGTTTGATAATTATTACAAAACTGAATTTTGGTTGAGCTGTGAGGCCTGATTGTAGTTGGGAACCCCCCGAATCAACTTGAGGTCCCGTGAAAACTTTGGACCGGCTCTTGGAAAGTGTTTTTATGCAGCATGCATTACACTGCAGCAGCTGCAGCAAAGGGGAGGAGCGGGACACCGTGTTCCTTCCGCACTCCTGCAGTACGTACTATTTCCAAATGAGGGCGCTATCTTCACTCCTCATCTCACCCTTTGCGGGTCTGCGCCAAGCACCACATTCAATGGTCCAATCGGGTGATAGAAGTTTTAACTTGACATAGTTTTTGTTCTTTCTGTTTTGTTTGACATAATGTCTTAAGTTCCATCACGCAACAGGGCTTGAAAAGTTGTACATAAGTCACTGTCATGTACTGTAAAAACACAACTTCACTTATTTAATCTCATTTAATACTCTATATTTAATTTGTAACCATGTGTTAATGATTATCTAATTTAACTAAACTAGTAGACTCTGATTGAGTATTTTAAAGTAGATCCTTTATGGGTCCCTGTGGGACGTTATTTGTTGATTGTCGTGCGGATACGTGATGCTTCTCGCTTCGGATCCAATAATAAAAAAAAAACCCCGGCTGGCCACGCAATTTGCTTTTAGGCTTGTCTCTCATGACTCAGGACAGCGAGGAAAGAGGATGGAGAACAGATGATTGGCTAAGCCTGCAGAAGGAGGGCGGGAGGAAAAGACTCGGTATTTGTGTGTGCGCGCGCGGGTGTGCGTGCGTGCGGATGTGTGTGTGTGAAGCGTAGAGAGAGGCGGAGGGAGTGCTTTACCGCAGTATCACTACATTTCTGCACCACTCATCAAAACTCTGCGGCATGCAGACTAGAGCTTGGGGGGAGGGCACTTATTATTAGGTCTGTCCTGCTGCTCTCTCATCAGACAGGCCACTGTACAGTTTTTCACTTTCATTTCTAACCATCTGTTTTGCACTGGGCGTTCGGGTCCATCACTTCTTTGTTTTTGTTTTTTCTTATATATTCTTACATATATATATATATATCTTTATTTTTCTTACCGGTGTCGGAGCAGTAGTTGCAACCTTTCCTGTAGAACAATTTTATCGCAACTTCTACAGGCGAGAAAAACACCAATAAATTTAGGACAAGATGGCAAAAGATGGAGAAAAAAGCGAATGGAAAGAGTTTCTGTGGAACCCGAGGACCAGGGAGTTTCTGGGCAGAACGGCGAGCAGCTGGGGTGAGTAAGTCCGTCCAGCTTACAGCAATGCAGCAAACAAGCTCCCCCGGCTCTGTAACAGGTCGTCCTTATGGAGTGTACCCCTCAGGCGACACGGAGTGCTTTTAAATTTCACAAAAATATGCGTGACAGCGTTAGGATTGCATCTTTGCAGAAGTTTATTCGTGCGTGTGTTCAGGCAAAGAGAGGACAGTCGCTGTCCAAATGCCGTGGTGCTGAAATCTGACTGCGGCACAGCTCTCGCAGAAGCCGGCAGATTATTCCCCTCATGGCGGGCTATTAGGGATGTAGGACAGAGCTTTTCCTGGCTCGTACGGGTGAAGTCATGCTTTGTCCTCCCTTTTTGCATGTGATTTGTCCAGATTAAAGCAACTCCACTTTGTCATTGCCTTACTTTGAGCCCTGCTGCAGATAAGCCCTTTTTCTAGGAATTGAAACTCCTTTTCTTACATGTATCTTCGTCAGGTGTGGGTACAACATGATGAAACGTGATTTGTGTTTTTTCTGACTTCTTCCTCAACTTAATTTAATGCCATAAAGACATGGGCGCTGCCAACGTCGGGGCAATGGCCCCTCCTATGAACTTGCTGCCCCCTGTCAGGAAGTCTTATATGTCTAGTTTTATTTATGAACATGAGGTTCAAAACTGCTCGTTTTGATTTCTAACTTGACTTTTTTCCAAAATGGAGCCTTCTGTTGTGGGTCATTTGTTAGTTTGTACATATTCACAGATGTTTCATTGCTGCTTTTGGTAATCTATAAATGATTTTAAAAATAGAAATATATATTTTAATTGCAGTTTCCTCTAAGCAAACATCTACAAACTCAGGAAGTCACTTGGAGTTATTTGCTTTGATTTGTGTCATATTTCATTAGAGGAAGTTGGTCCAAATGGGGCTTCACAACTGAAATCAATGAAATATGGTGTAATATCAAACTTATTTTCAGTTCAACTAACTTATACAATATATTTATGCATCTTTATAAAGACTTGTCTCTGTAATTGCTAAAAAAAATAAAATAAAATAATTCAACATCCGGAAAAATACACATATATGCATGATTTTTTTTCTTTGGTATAAAATGAAAGCAGTAAGTGAAATATTTTCTATTTTGTTTGTTCATAATTTGCTGCAGAAGATTTTGGGGGGATTTAACTCCAACAAATTCCAGGAGGAGTTATTTTTGGTTTGATAAAATTTCATAATCTCTCATGTCTAACAAGAATCAATTTGACCAAACAGGTTCAGTCCCACAGCAAATGAAAACATGGCGTCTTCCATTGACTGACATGTTTCATCTGCAGATTATATTAATAATTACAAAAGCAATAACAAAAATTCTCTATAACCTATTAAAAATATTTAACCATCAAGTCAAATAAACTGATATGCAATGATGTGCAAATGGTAACAAGCATGTAGGAAACTGTGACTGAGCTATAGAGACATTTATTCATACATGCATATGTCAGTTTTTGCTCTTGTATTGTAAGCCAGTGTTGCATGCACCGCCCCCTCTGCCCAGAGCCTACAAACAACAAGATAAAAATCCCTGAAATTCTCTGGCTTTCGCTTTTTAGTCGGCTAACATGAGATTATGAATGTTGCCCCAACACCCCTCCCCCAGTCCCCTTTATCGCCCCTAAAACCTTCCAAAAGCATCCCAGCATACAGAGACCTTGCAACTATTTTAAAGATTCATGAAACGGCAGGACACATATGGCTGTGTTCTAATGACACCGGGGGCATTTTAATCTGGGCAAAGCTGAGGACCAAATGCTATTTGTATCACCCTCAACCCGGCCCCTCCCGAACTGCGTAGTTCAGCAGAGAGATTTAATCCTAATCTAATGACTTCATTGGTTGATGAAGAAGGTATCAATTCAGGATGTTCTGGCAAAGCAAAGGACTTTAAAGAACAATTTTAATTTTTGATCTTTTGACTCCAAAATCTCTTTATTTCCCAGGCGTTTATATATCCTATTACTTACACACAGGTTATGGAAGGTATATTTATATATCTCATGTCCAAAACCAAACGTGCCACCGCCCAATAAATAAATAATATGTCAACTACATGTTTATATGCATGATAATTCAAATAGATGTGGAAAATATGTATTTCTAGCGTGTTTGTTAGATATAAATATAGATAAATTGTTTGAACATATGAGTTCAAGTTTCATCTGCTCCTTTCCACATTTGATTATATAGTCATGGGTTTGATATATTATATGGAAAAATAGCACGTACATTTGTTTTTTCAAGCATATTTTTCCAATTTCATCAAAATTGCCAACTAAATGAATATTTTTTCAACAGCATGTTCATGGCACTTTTGACTTGATACGACCAGAGCAGAGTAGGGAGTCGGTCACCACTGCCTTCTTTTGTTGGGAATCATAATTTATTCATTGATTAATTTGCTCTTATGTATCAGGAAGGACTGCAGCACAGACACATGCAGGCAAACTGACGAAACTCGCAAGACTAACTCATGATTTTGATAACTTTTTCTTCCATATTGTGACAGCTAGTATATTTTGAGTCTGAAATACACATTTAATAGAATTTCAGATGCAAATTTTTAAAATTATTTTTATTCATTTATAAAACTACGAAGCAAAAAAGTAGGCTCCTTCAGTGATTGGTCCCAGGCTGCCCCTGGTGGTCTGGATGCTGCCAGGAGCTGCTAAGTTTGCATGTGCCTTGGGCCGGCTCTGTCTCCCACAGAGCAAACTTAATCCAGCTCAGTTTGTTCCCGTTGCTCCAAGGTCTGATGGCCTTTTTAATCTGTGCTCTCTAAGACTTGGTAATTAGTCTATTTCCGTTGTGAGTTATTATAGGCTGGCTTCACTTGACATTTCACAGAACTACACTGGGAATAAAGTCACACCATTATGATTGCAAAATTGTATATATTCTATTGTAGTCTTAGTTGCGTGATCGTAAACAGTTGGTAGAAAGCATACTCTTTATTTTTGCTTAGTTCAAAATAAGTTCATTGAACGTGTTGTTGTTGAATTGGTTCCTCATCTTGTGTCGGCTCATGAAGCTGGGTAACGCTGCTTCAGAACATTGGATCAAAGCCTCCTTTCAGGATGAAACATGAAACAGGCTTCTGCATGTTTCGCTTTGTGTGCAGGGCTGAGGAGAAATGAAAACAGTCTTTACGAAGGTCCACCAGCTGATGATGAAACAGGCTTGAGCCTGGGCTTAAAACAAGAACAATTTGGTTTTCACCCCATTTCTGAAATAATTTTTAAAAAATGATAGAACTCTTACTGCAACGTCAGAAAGGTGAATTTTTTTACGCTCTGATTGTGAGATTCGACAACATGAAAACCAATAATCCCTGATTGAATTTTCTAATGTCTTTCCTTTGGCCTTTTGAATCAGAAGACAGTTTTATATCAAGTTACAGTGCAATTACCCAGCATGAGTTGGGCACAGACTGCATTCATTTGCTGTTTGCAAATGGCTGAAAGAGAGATGTTTGACTGTCTGTCATCAGTGCGTACTCAGAGGACGCGTTGCGAACCTAACACCCTCTTTACGTTAGTGAGGGACGCCTGTGTGTTTGTTTGTGTGTGCCATTGTGCACGTCCAGTCTCCCCTGGGTGGTGTCACGTAGTCAGCACAACCTGCCCCTGGGGAGACAAAGGAAAATGTTTCAGCACTTTGCTCTGTCACCTATTGGTCCAAATGTCTCTTATTCTGCTCACTGACTCGTCGGCTAATATCGTCTTCTTCGACAAACAAGTCGTCTGCGATTTTGCTTTGATCAAACGTAGCAATGAGCTGAATATTTCTGGAAACAACTGGACGAAAAGCACGCCCACATGGGCTTTGAATCATTAAGGAACTCTTCGGTAATTGCCCTCCCTTGGATCAGCTTCCCCTTGACATTTTGCTATGGATTACTGGCAGTGTTGCTTTGTGCAGGGAGGCAGACGCCACGCCGCTGCTGACGGAGGGCTTCGCTGGGGGCTTCCAGCTGAAGCACAGGGTCAGGGCGCTCAGCTGCTTCCCAGTGTTGGCCTCAGGTGTTAATGCGTCACAGAAAATGCTATTTCTGCTGCCTGGGTCACTGCAAGGACAGGAAAAGACTTAGAAAGAGATTTTTAAAACTATCAAATTGAACGACACAAATCAGGGAAACTCTTTTTTTGTTTTTATTTTTTTGAGTTAGACTTTTGCTCTAAAGACTGAAAGTAAATTAAACTGTGGATCTAAGTATGCAGTCATATTTTCCTCAGTATGTAAACCATGTGATGTTAGGGGCTTATATAAATAGCTTTTCTTTGTCTTCTGCTCAGAACATACAAACTAAAGTATTTTAAACTTAACCTTCAACATTCTCCCACTGTTGATCTATGACATTACCAGGACACTTCCTGCTTTGCAAAATAAAAGCACTTCCTATTCCATTAATTCAAAAGTTCAACATTCTCTCTCTGATATCTACTTTTCCTAATTGACAATAAATGTTTTAAACGTACATTTCCTAGTATGGCTAAAATTTTCCTGACCCAATGAGAGGAGAGCAAAATCCTTCAAATCCTATTATGCAGAATATAATGAAGTGGATACTACAAACAAAAAGCAGGTGATAATCCTATCATAACAAAGATAAAATAAAATGTGTTTCAGTGTTGATTTTTTTTTCTTTTCTTTTCTGTAACTGCAGTGTTGTATTTTCTTTGCTTTAGTGTTAAGCTTTTCATTATAGTAATAATTGAAAGCGTCTCACAATGGTTTTAGCAAGTTAAAAAAATAATTATAAATGCTTGTGTTTGGGTTACACCATAACCTAAACAATCTGAAATCCTAGCTTTGGTCATTTAACCATGTTGAGACCCAGACTGACTACATGGCATTAAAATTATGGATATGGTCATCAGGTCACATAAAATGCCAAACTAGATGGAAGGAAAGCAAAACATAAGAGGAGCAGAAAGACCCAAATGTTCTGCTTAAAATGAATAAAGTATAAAAAACTTAAAAACTGTATAGTAATGATTTATGCATAAGCAGTTTTTAGTACAAGAAGTGAGGGAACTTGTCTGTATCATTTTTATGGGTAAAAATTAAGAGTTAATGCACAGGCTTCACGTCGAAGCTACAAAATCTTTTAAAGTATATCATATAAATCATATATTTATTGCTTTAGGGTTTAGATTTAACAGAGAAACTCTTGCTGAGAGCAAGGGTTTTTTTCTCACTCATTGATGGAAAATAGCTTGTATATAATGAAACAATATTTTCTTTCTGTTTTTTCAGGTCTCATCATTCTGTTCTACATACTTTTCTACCTCTTCCTGGGGGGCCTGTTTGCTCTCACCATGTACATCATGCTGCAGACCCTGGATGACCACAAACCCACTTGGCAGGACCGCCTTTCCACACCAGGTGCCAGATAGTGCAAGTTCAAACAGCATGGATGCAGAACCCACTCTTGTGTGAGTCGTCATGACCGTCCTGCTGCCGCTTTGTCTCTCACAGGTTTAGTGATTAGACCCCGTCAGGACGAAACCTTCGAGATAGTTTACACCATCCAGAACACCGAGAGCTGGGATATGTACGCTCAGGCCCTGGACAAGTTCCTGTCACGTAAGTCCGACTCCCGTCCTCTGCTGGTCCGACTCAGTTGACTTACAGCTGTGGATTATCCAATTGCGCTTTTCTAATACTGGATCATTCCTTTACCATCAGTGAGTGGGAGGCTGCCTTGTGGCAGAGTTTCAGTTGAGTCATGAGGCTTCACAAACCGAGTAACCCTCATCCTTATGCTCTTCTCCCCCTCCCCTCCTTTTACCTCCTGCAGCTTACAACGACACCATCCAGGCCCAGAAGAACCACGAGTGCACTCCGGACCAGTACTTCCTGCAGGAGGACAGCGGCGATGTGAAGAACAACCCCAAGCGCTCCTGTCAGTTCAACCGAACCATTCTGGAAGATTGCTCTGGACTCCACGACCGTTACTATGGATACCAGCATGGCAAGCCGTGCATCATCATCAAGCTGAATCGGGTATGAAAGACAGGAAAAAGAAGGGAAGGGAAATGGATGCTGTTGCTAGGAGACATTGAGGAAACATAAAAAAAGCAGACTGGGAGAAAGAAAATACCCTGCAAAGGAGAAAAGTCTGGGTTAAGAGTACAGTGGCACTCATCCATTGTGCTTCATAACACAATGTGAAAGATCGTTTTTGTTTTCCCTGTGGTTTGACAATAAAATATGAATTGCATTACTTTCTTTTCTGCCATGCCAGGTGATTGGATTGATGCCAGGAAAGGACGGACAGGCTCCGTCTGTCACCTGTGGCGCAAAGGTAATCCCTTTTTGTCCTTCACAATGAAAGGATTACCATGACAAATTGGAGTCGAGCCCATTCATAGCTCCTCTCATTTGCAGTATGCCTGTCTTCTGCTATCTCCTATGTTTTCCTCCTCATTTTTGCAATGTTTCAGCAATATTTGTGTTAATTTGTAAATTTCCTGGTGTCATTTTATGCTCCTATTATACTCCATAAAACTATTCCCTCTCAGAAATACAGAGTTGGCAAAGATGAATGGGTAAGAGCAACAGACAAGTTGCAAATTGTGAAATGTTGATGCGTAGAAGTGGGTTAGAAAGTAGAGATTAACTACAGTACTTTTAAAAAAATATACATACCTCGCCAGCTTTTTCTACATTTTGTCCTATTGCATAGCTGTGATGTGGAAGGAGAATAATACATAGTTTTGAAAATCTTTACAAATAAAAAATCTGAACAGTGTGACATGCATGTGTAATCACCCCCTTTACTCTGAAACACTTAAACAAAATCCAGTCCGGTTGCCATTAGTGGTGCCCAAATGCAGTTCTGTGAATGCCGCAGAGGTTTCTTAGAGAACATTAGAGAACAAAAAGCATCACCAGGGAACACAGCAGACAGGCTGGTGAAAACGTTTGAAGCAAAGTGATGTCAATTTTCCAAGCTTTCAACATCTCACATATCACTCTTCAATCTATCTACTAAAACTGTAAAAATGTGGCACAAGCAAAATCTACAAAAATAGGAGACTAACTGGAAAAGCAGCTAAGAGGCCAATGGTAACAGCTCATCTGGGAGAATCTAACAGCCATTCATTAAACAAATCTAGTTTCATGGAAAATTGGCAAGAAAAGTTGTCACAAGGAAAAAGAGGCTCTCGTCAGGTAGAGACTAAACTTTTGGCCCGCATGGAAAAAGTTCACTGCACCAACAGATGGTGTCATCCAGGACATGTTACTGTGACGTGTCGCCTCTGAAGCACAGATATCAAACTCTTCATTTCGCCACTGTTATTTTTGGGGACCACTTACATTATACACTAAGCTGTTTCCAACGATTCATGTGATGTCATCAGTTCAATTGTTGCAGACCTACAGACACAACATCCATACCCTCTTTTTTTTTTTAGAAGAAATAAAATATTCTACTGGAAATCCTTCCTGCCCACAGCAACTTGTTGAAGAACCTTGGATAATATGAGTTAAAACAACATTTAATTGGGGCATCCTGCGGTGGCGTAGGGGATAGCGCAACCCACGCCCGCAGGCCCTCAGTCCTCGACGAGGCCGTCGCAGGCTCGATTCCCGGACTCGACGACATTTGCCGCATGACCTCCCCCTTTCCTGTCAGCCTGCTGTCATATAAGGGACACTAGAGCCCACAAAAAGACCCCTGGAGGGAAAAAAACCCAACATTTAATTTCACATTGGGATTAAGAGACTATTTTTTAAATTTGAATTTGAAACAAAAAATTCAAATATTTCAATCTGTTGGAAAGTGAAGCTGGCAAAAAAAACAAAAAAACAAACCTTAACCTTAATTGCCACAAAAGGTACAACATCTTGATTCGGCAGAGTTAAATGCAAATGCATGGCACATTTTTTGAAAGGCTATTTGTAAAGAATTTAGAAAACTGTAGTTTACAATTTCATAATAAATAGACCTGAAGTAGGTAGTTGGTATGTGCTTTAAACACAGTTCAGAATAAAGAAGATGATAACTTAAGTATTTTTATAACTGATAGAGCTGTTTCTCCCTCTTAGAGAGATGACTCTGACAAAATCGGAGAGATGATTTACTTCCCTTCAAATGGCACTTTTGATCTAATGTACTACCCTTACTATGGCAAGAAAGCTCAGGTAGGAGAATACTTTTAATCTATGGACAGTCTAAATTCTGAAATGTTTTGAGATTTGTCTGCATTTTTAGAAGGTTTGCCTTTGGCCTGGTATTGCAGGTGAACTACTCTCAGCCTTTGGTCGCTGTCAAGTTCCTTAACATCACCGTCAATCAAGACGTCAACATCGAGTGCAAGATCCACGCCAGCAACATTCCCACTGGAACTGAAAGAGACAAGTTTGCTGGTAGAGTGTCTTTCAAGCTGAGGATCAACTCCCAAAACTAGCCTGACCCCAACTGAAAACTTTTCTCCCCTTTCCTCCCTCCCCCCATCTTCTGCACCACTGCACATACACAGAAAAATAAACCCGCAGTATTCACATCCTTCATGTGATTCGATTGCACCCTGCTCCAGTTTTCTTTCTATTTTTTATTTTTTTTTCTTAGGGGGAAAGGGGATTGTGCGACAGGGTAAACTGAGCACGAGAGGGTGGTAATGCTGTCCTTGTTTCTGCCGGTGAGCGTTCAGACAAGCGATTTTCTGTAAATTAGTTTGAGGTGACCTCTATTTATACTGCATGATAAACTAGGAGATATAAAACAGGATGTGTTTTCGAAATCTGCAAGCAACCTTACCACGTTTACAGTGTTGCTGTTCACCTCCTGCTGCCTCCTTCGAGAATATTCCTACTATATATCCGAATATACACAGGCTACAATACAAAGGTGTATATCTACAGTATTTATACGGCATCATAACCTTATATCGGTCTGTCTGTTCTGTTGCACTTAAAAGAGTACTCCAACAAACCCGCATTTTTCTGAATAGACGGAGGCAGAGATGAAGCCATTTGCATGTGTGTGCTGTCTTAAGTGTGCTTTGAAGGCACATTGTTTCCCACCGCTCCATTCTAGTCAACTAAGGACAGGTTAAGTAACTGACCACCAGGAGGGACCACAATACAAGCTTTAACCCTCATGCACTCTGAGTGTGTGTGTTTTTGGAAGCATATCTCCAAAAAATAAAAAAATAAAAAATGCTTGATTGGATGTTTTGTTGTGTATGAGTGTGTGCATTTCATTTACAGATCCCATTTCTAATTGTAGGTCGGGAAGTTGCATGCAATGTGCAATATTCATTAAGCATACATCCATTCATCAGATGGCTCCTGTTATAGATATTTCACACTGGATATTTAAACTTTGAACTCAGAGCAGCTGCTAACAAAACAAACAGGAACAACATCTGGTGTGGTTTTAACACTGTTAATTATGAAACAACAAATCTCTGGAAAACACTTTTTTAAGGTTATAGACTTGTCCAATAGATAATCAGAATTAGCTTATTAAAGTTTTTTTTCTAGCCAACTCACTGAGATGGATTTTATTTGTTTCCAGCATTTATTCAGTTTTTAGCATTTCTTCATTTCCTCTCACTGTACAGTTTCGTTTTAAAGATGAATCCAAAGCTATATGTCTGGTGTAATTTATTTATTCAAACCTAAATATTTAGCTTTCTGTCTCTCTTTTGTTGTTGTTGAGTGTTTTGCATCTATTTCCTTAATACCATGAATAGATGTCTTTGTCAATTTTTTTATTGTTTTGCACTGGAAGTGTGCTTTTTATTTCTTCTTTTGTGAAGCTGAGTTGATTTAATAAAAGCACTTGCAGTTTTTGGAGGAGGAGGAGGAGGGTGTAGACAGCTTGTTTTGTTTTTTTTTGTTCCATGCTACTTTTTCCACACTCATCATCACTATTCAGGATATTGATCTTGAACATTCACATGACTTGCTTACATCCTCACGAGCTTCTGTGAGAAAATACTCAATAAGTTTTTAGATGTAGAGTGACCACATGTTGATTTATTAGTTTGTGTTGTTGTGCTTGTTTTATTCTCTGCTGTACGAGAGAAAAATCGTCATGATGAATATCTAACCAGTATCACCTCCATTAAAAGTCATTTATCATGCCTGAGTTTTGGTGCACATCCACTGTGCTGTTCCGTCCCACAAACCTACCTAAAAGACGAATTATTATTCTGACAAATCTGTAAAAACTCAACTGTATTGTTGTCCAGCCATCTACAGCACCCTAAACAATTGTCGACCCTTAGAAAAGGAGATGTTGCTACGGAGACTTGGTGACCATATGATTCTGACTCCGCTTGTCTATAATTTTGATCTCTGTGCTGCTGAATCTCACAGAGGTCCAAACAGAACCTTTTATCTGATCTTAGAGGCCTACATGGGACCATTAATCATCTAATTTTTATCTAAGATCCTAATTCAAAAAGATGTGCTTTAACATGCTCTTCTCTTTTAGCTTTTTGGGACTTCACTGACGGATTCAGATGTACTCTTCTTCTGGCCTGCTTTCAGCTCTTACTTAATTTCATTGTAATCTCTTAATCTGGTCAACTAATCCAAAGCAGGCACGCTGAACTTCTTTACCCTATTTTACCGTTCATGCACCGAGCATCAAATGCCCAGTTCACGGCTTTAAAACTACGCTCTTATTCTAGCTTTTCCATACTTTCAAACCCACATCCAGTCAATACTCCAATCCATCTACTCAAATGTTTGATTTCATCTGTCGATTTCACTCTTTTTTCTTATCATTCATACTTGAACATTACTCCTTCTGCCAAAGATATTAATGACAATTTACACACCATCTATTTTTGCAGTTCGGATAGATGCTCATTTGCTGGTCTGAGCAAAAATCTCACCCACAGAATCATAAAGGCCTCTTGTCATACAATGATAGACTCGCGCACAAGTGGAAAACGTTTCCCTGCAGCAAAACAGTGCCTCCTGGTGGACAGACATCTTGGTCCTCCAGTTACACAGAATGTTCTTTCCTGCTATCTCAATTTATCCCTTTATTTTTTCCTGTGCTAATTTGGAGATGTTATCAAAGAGCAATATATATTTATCTCCTGTGCAAATGTGTGATTGTTTAGAGGAAAGGCAACATTCGGTACATTCAAGAGCAGGAGGGAAAGAAGGACCACGTTTGTGCGCATATGCAGCCAATATATATAAAAAGTGAATAATAAAATGCTTCGTGAATGAACAAGTATTTTTGCTGTAACGAGACGAGAATGTAAGGTTTGAACTGTATTGTGTAAAGAAAGCTACGTGAAGAGGTTTTGTAATATAGTTCAACAAAAAGGCAAGATGCCAGAAATTTGTTTAGACTTGCATTATGGTTTAATGTTTTTACCATCGTTTGAGTCTGTCTTCTTCTGTTTAATTAATATTGTCAAGAAATAGCTTTTAAAGCTTGCAAAGTTCTAACAGGACTTTAACCCCCAAAGCACTTTCAGAAACTGCAACGCTGCACAGTGTGAAGAGAAATTCATGATTCAAATAGTGAATAAATACGAGAAATATCATTACCCACACCTACCTTCTTAAAGTTGCACTGTTGATATGACTGTGGTTCAAAGAATTGTCCTAAAATATACATTTATGAAAAAAAAAATTATACTGGATCATATTTTTGGCTTTTACCTTATGTCTATTTTTGCTCATGTTTAAGTCAAGACAAAAAAATTAATAAATGTCATTTAAGGGAACTCAGACTTGGTTTTGCTTCTTGCATCATAGCTTCATGTTTACTGAAGTGTTTGGATTATTTTGTGGCATTATCTGATGATTGTGATATTGTAACAATATATTATACTTTCAAGAGAAAAAGAAGGAGTCAGGAAGTGTCAAATGTGTCTTTTTGTAAATATATTCTGTAATCTCACTCAAAATAATACCAGTGGACCACAGCAAATCCACACACATGTGACAAGTATAAAGTTTCAAAAGGTGTTTGCATAAACTGCTGTCATTTTTTAGATTGAGTTGTTTTAAAGAAGTAGTTCATAATTTTTCATGTGACAGTCAAATTGCTAACTAGTCCAACTATTCATTTAGTTTAATTTCAGATTAGTTTACACTGGACACTGAGTGTAACACCAAGTCTCAGAGTGATCAGAACCAAAAACATCACAGAAGTTGTACCTTAATTCAGACCTCATGTTTACATTAGGCATTATTTACACAGAAATTGATGTTTGCTTTGAAAGGAAATAAAGGTAGGAAGCAGAAGTTTACCTAAACCTAAAATATTCAGCTTTACTTTTAAATCAGCCAATAACTATCCACAATGCCCCACATGTATCTTTCTTAATATATGTTTGTTTCCTACAGGAAGATTATTAGTGATGCACCGACTCTTACCTCCTTTTCTACTGTAAAGAAATATCAAGTTTTCTGTAAATAACTATCCAATTCAAACATAGCAACAGTTTAAATGTTTATAAAGCGGCCTTAAACAAAACAAAACAATAAAACTGGGACATTTCTAAGATTACAGTTGTTTTAAGAAGTTACGAGTTTGCTTTGGCCTTGGCTGCTATTGGACTAGCTAGCCGTTAGCTTCCGCTTGTTGCTCCAACCAATCCGGATCTATGCTAAGCTAAAGACAGCAAGCGGACAGTATACTGCAGATAAGATATGGACTGCCTATAATTTAACAGAACCCCCCTTTAAAGTATTCAAAACCATCCCCTGAAATTTGGAGATAATCTTAAATAGTAGGAGTTTTGTTTTCGCCTTTTGATGCTATGAAATAGAATGAGTGGTTGTAGGGGGGGTTACACTTTTTAAACTAAGCTATTATAGTGAAAGTCAAAATTCACTCTTTGTATTTTTTTAACAGAAAACTGAGTAAACTTAGACATAATCTGATATAGGATCATAATAAAAACAGCTAACACATTTTTTATGTAAAAGCTGTTATAAAGAATGGCTTCAGCTCTCTTACACGGTTTCAAGCTATATCTTTATCCCTCCTTTCTTTTCTCTCCTCCTTAGAAAGAAAGTAATGCAAGGAAAGGCAGGTGGCCAGGATTATGAAGCATTATAGGGTTTTGAAATAGTAGGATGTAATAGAATAGAAAGTGTTGGAATAGAAAGATTTGTCCAGAGTAGCGTGCAGGAGCCTCTGCTGGATGAATGATCACATTACAACGGTGATCAGCATGTCGAGGTAAAAATTTCAAACTTTTCCAGACTCTGATGACAATGTTCCTACATTTAACACATTGTAACCCCTTCTAACCTGAAAGGGAAAAAAAAAAAAAAAAAAAACATACAAGAAAGAAGAAAGGAATGAATGAAGGAATAATTTTTTTTCCACACTCATCCAGACCTGGATTAATATATACAGTTGCATATTTTGTCTTCTTGCAGCATATTTTTAAGAAAACTGCCAAGTGCTTTTTTTCTTGTCTAAATAAATCTTAATTTTTCTAAATATGACAGAAAATGTTCTTATTGTCTGTCATGTTGGCACACTTACTTTAAAATGCAGCATGTCCTCCCCTGTTCAGCACATATTGTTTCACAAGAGACCTGTCATCATGGGAGACTGGTGCTGTGGTAATTTGTTGGCATCTGCGTACAAAATCAATGAGCATGAAATTCTTCACACTTAATCAGGCAGTTATTATCTAATCCATAGAAAAGTGCCACAACAGGCAGAGGAAAATACAAAAACAAGAGCCATTAATCTGATTCAATCACAAAACACTGCTTCCTTTGGGAAATGTGTTACGCAGATGCTTTTATAATGACGTTTTCACCCGATTAAATGAGTCGGTGCCTCCGTATGTCATCTGTTTCATCGAATTATCTCTAAGGGAATTCGACGATAAGCTCAGACTGTTCATTTTTTTTTACTTCAGTAATAGTCTGCTCAGCTGGTTTTGAAAGGTTTACTTCTTTCTTGATTGAAATTGAAAGTTTAATGGCGATTCCGAAGACAAAAAGAATGATGCACATCGTCAAGGTAAGTCCAGCATGCCATTTTCGTCCAGTACTTTCTGTGTCCTGTCATAGATTTCTCCAATGGCATTGACTACTCTGGTTAACACCACGCTCAGCTCCTCCTGGTTCTGCACACACACCAGCCTGAAGAAAAATCCTCGCTCCGGCAGGGCGATGAAGGCCAACTCAGCCGCCCGCCGGACAAACCAAGTGTGGTGGTGAGAGAGGGTGTTCTGGTACGCCTCCCGACACAGATCGGAGGGACTCCTGAGCCGTCCGGCCGTCGGTGTCTCTGCCAGCTTCTGCAGGAAGAGTTTCAACCAGAGCAGAGCTCGATGGAGTCGCAGAAGGGTCCGGCATCCCGAGTCTGTCTGGTGGTGGAAATCAACTATGCCTCGATTCAGCTCGGTCCAAACCATTGAGCGCACGGAGTGGTAGGCCCCCTGCGAATCCCCAGCAAACTTTTTCACCACAGTTTGTGAGTTTGCAGCATCTCCTGAGTGCATGTCTGGGACGAACTCTGCTTCTGGGCTCTTCTCAGAAAGCAGGGCCAGTTGGCGGATTATAGCAGTCTTGGTCTCTATCTCCTGTGATATTAAACTAACCATAGGGCCAAGAGACTCCATGAACCTGGGACAGAGACAAAGAACAGAAATAATCCTCTTCCAGTGCCTTGTTGATGTTATCTAGTTATTGCTTTATGTCCCTGAAAAACAGACATTTCTAAGCATTTTTTATTAGTATTTTAGTTAAAAGACAGACAAAACAGTTGCACAGTTATGTCTGGTCTAAAATTGTTAAAAATTAAATTAAAAGGTGGAATGATGTAAGTTATCAGAAAATCCCATTAAAATAGACTGAAGTTTGAGGTTGTAACATGGCAAACTGTGAAAATTTCAAGGGATACGAGTACTTTTCAAGCTAATTTATCTGTGTCTGTGATAACGCTTTAATTGATGCTCTTACTTTACAAGCTCGTCCCAGCTGGACAGATATGGCTGCAGCAGCACATCCGAGGTGTAAGCCTGAGCAGCCAGCAGGTGGGAGACCAACGCTGACACCTGGAACTTCTGGCCGGGGCACGGAGCGAGAACAGGCGGGCCCTGCGTCTCGTCTGCCTCGCTGCTGTTGGACAGCTGGTGAGGGTGATTCTGCAGTGGGGGCTGGGGGCGTGTGGTGAGGTCAGGGGTTAATCAACAGGGGACAAAGAAAGAAAAAGCTCATGTGATTCATTGATTCACTGCTAGTGTGCTTCCCAACACAAACCCAGTTTTGGTTAGCAGTTGAGTCATTTCTGCACAGCCTTTGTGTAATTTTACCTTGTTAACCTGATTGTAACCTTTTAAACAGGAATCCCAGTGATAGTCCAAACCTCCCTCTGTAGAAAAACATGAACATGTCATACAATATCGGCAGTGATTTCTTCAAAATTGACAATTGTGATGGTGTAGCTTTTTGTCAATGTTTGAAGAAGCCTTGAAATCTTTCTCTAAATTCAGCAGCTCACAATAGCTGCTTTTGTTTTGATAATTTTATTATTATTATTTTAAGGATTAGTTCATCAAAAAAAAAAGGTGCATGCTACAGGCAAGATCAACAAAAAGAGAGTCTAGAGTGGGCTTAGGGGGTGAAGAGCTGATCAATGATCAGTGCTTTAATTTATTAAATCCTGCTGCTGTAGTAATATCTCTAATTGCCTTCAATTACTTGAGGTTAGCCTACTTTTGTTCTCATGTGCTACAGTTTTGCCGATCGGTAATCCTATTACCAGGAAACAGATTAAGGAAGAAACATTAAGCTTTCAAACATTTCTGATGATTTAAAGTTAGACAAGGATTTACCAAACAGTGTGCAAAAATGAGCTTTCTAATCACATACACATTGCCAATGCATCAAAGACTCGTAAACATTTTAATTATTTTGTCCCAGAGCTTGGGATTTTATATGATAGACCAAAGTGTAGCATGGTTGTGATGTCAGAGGACATTGTGGCGTGTCCATCTGTCCATCCATTTTCTAACACCTCTAACACCCTTGTCCCCTAGTGGGGTCAGGAGGGCTGCTGGTGTCAATCTCCAGCTAACGTTCTGGGCGAGAGGCGGGGTCACCCTGGGCAGGTCGCCAGTCTGTCACAGAGACAGACAGGACACACAACCATGCACACACACACTCACACCTAGGGAGAATTTAGAGAGACCAATTAACCTGACAGTCATGTTTTTGGACTGTAGGAGGAAGCCGGAGAACCCGGAAAGAACCCACCATGCACAGGGAGAACATGCAAACTCCATGCAGAAAGATCCCAGACCAGGAATCGAACCCAGGACCTTCTTGCTGCAGGGCAACAGCTCTACCAACTGCGCCACTGTGCACTGTGTCAAAACAGCTGAGGTAGAAAAATCTGTCAGTTGTACAAATATTAGTTGTTACTCGCCAATCCACACTTTGAGGAAGATTGGCAAGAGCAAAGCCAAAATAAGTCCTACTTTCAATTTGTCACAATCAGTGTAGGGGACAGAGCAAAGACGTGAAGATTCTCTGGTCAAGTCAGACAAGCATTTACATCTTTGGATAATGTGCAAAACTGTGTAAATGGGGGTAAGGAAACGCTTCCAGTGACCCTGAACACATCGCCATGAAGCATCATGTTGACAGGATGCTTTTCTTCACCAGGAAAGTTGGTTAGAGTCGAATTGTAGCTGCGTTGGTGGATAGAAGTAAATCAAAGCATTCCTGGCTTTGGAGGCTGCACACGACTTGAGACTGTGGTAGCAGTTAAATATAAAGCCAGATATTTATGTGTTTGAATTCTATTGAGAATCTGTGGAAAGACTTAAAAAATTATGCCTGTCGACTCTCCATCCAATGACCAAAGCAGAATAGAGAAAAACTTTTTGTCAATACTTATACAAAAGTAATAAAGACATAGTTCAAAAGACATGCATCTGCAGTTGCATCAAATAGTTTTTCTAAAAGGTTTTGACTTAAACACTTGATAATTGAATAAATTAAAATGAAAAAAAAGGAGTTTCCAGTTATGACAAACAGAAATCTGTGATTTTCACTCAAACAGAACTTTTTAAATTCTTGCAAGAATCAAATTCTGTTCAGCTTGACCTGTTTCAATCAGACAGAGAGTCACTGCCGTCTCTACCTGGGTTATCACAGAGTTTCTCACAGGGAGTATGGGAACCAGCGTTTCTGGCTCAGTATTTGGATGTTAACAAAGACATCTGAAACCCTGAAAAGGGAGGAGCGCTTCACTCTTATCGAAACCCTCCACAAGTTCCAGTAGGGTGGAAAGACAATAGGCCTCACATAAATGTTACTGTTGCTGCAAAAGAAGGTTAAAAGTTTTCCCCAGATTATACAAAGTATTCAAAGAAGCTGTTCTCTAAAATGTCACAAGCAAAATGCTACAAGTTGTAGATGTTATTTGCAATAGATATTCAAATGTGAACTAAGAAATGGTTTAAAGGTTCTGAATATTTTTATATCGTACTCTAGATTTAACCCAGTGAGCTCAGCTGATGTGACTTGAATATTGAAATTAAGATATTATATAATAGTACATATATTACTTATATATGTGCAGTTGGTCTGCTATAAAAATTTTGAGTCTTATCTCTCCAAGCACAGTTATCAGTATGATTCAGTTGAAGTGAAACAAGTGCTCTCATAAGACATGATAACCTTTCTAAGTAAATAAAAAAAGAAACATTTTTAGGTCATTTTTGGACCGAAGAACTTTCTTATTTGGGTTAAGATGAAAGTGCAGAGGTGGCTGCTTTCCGCTCCATCTAAAAACCAGGATCAGCTCTCAAGCCGAACTGGAGCAGATATCACATGGTCTCAGTTTTGACCTTCCTGGAATTATTACATCACACATTTGTTATCTGGTTGTTATTTTATTTTATACTAGAAACCTCTTAAGAAGGTTTCTAATATAAAAGAAACCTTTCATAGTGGTAAAAGGAAAATTTCTTCTGTAAGTTAGAAATCTGACAGTTTGTGAAAGTCAAACACCTCTGAATTAAGTTTAAAGGTACATGATATCTTACTGATCCATATTCATGAAATGTGACCAGAGCACCGTGTCTGAGCCAAATGCATTCCAAACAGAGCGGAGGAAATGAAACTAATCGTAGCTGACTAGCGCTGCACACTCAGAGAAATACTCACGCAGCCACAGGGATCCAAGACACAGCAGCAGGACCAAGATAGCAGCAGCCGCCTTGCGCTTCACACCCATCCTGACGTTCAATCTGCAGCCCGCCAGTTCGCCTCTGTTGCTTTTTCTCTGCCCTTTACCTTTTAATTCCTCCGTGTTTCACATGAGGACTTGGGCCCTTTCACTGGCTGTCACCGGACCCCATCCTCTGACCCCCCCCTTGTCCTCTCAAACCTATCATGCTCTTCCTCAAAACTTCAAAAGAAAACATTTCTCAGTCACTGCATTTCCAAAACCTGTATGCATGTTCCCGTTAGTTATTCCTGCTTTTTTTAAGCTGCTGTTTTCCCTTGTGTTGTTTTCCCTTTTTTTTATCATTATTCAGCTGCCAGTCTCCTGGTGAGTTGCTCAATCTGAGAGTCCAGAGATCAGCCGGGAGCAGCCTGTAGCTGATAAAGTACAGCCAACTCAGCTTATCCGACAGTGACCTCTCTCTTCCGGATACATCTTCTCCGTATGCTCTATATTCCTGGTGAGCAGAGAAATGCTTGCTCCTTCACTTCTCCTCCCACCACTTCGCTCTCTTCCCCTTCCTCCCTCTCCTACGCTCCTTTTTCTCCCTGGTCACATCAAAACTAATTTACACACGCCACAGGGAGGGCCACAATGACCCTAACACACACAAGCAAAGCTCCAAAGCCTCTTAGTTTATGTAAATACAAGATGAATAGTTAAACTATGTATTAAGGTCATGTCAGCGTAGGTTAAAAAAGGGCATAAAACTGTTCAAAGGTGAAAAATAAAACTCCACAAAACACACTTATCTTAAATTTGTTTTAAATTAAAGTTTGACCTTTGTACCACAATGTAATTTTCTTTAGCTAAAGTCTAAGATTTATAAGTCATGTTTGTAAACTGACTAATGTGGCTCATAAATTGCCTGATTATTGCCTCCGATGGTTCAGTCAGTGCCGTCCAAAGGGAGCTAAACAGACATTGAACTCCACACTCAAGCTGCAGCACGTGTCCTCTCATGAAGAAGGGCTTAACAATGGCATTTTTCTGGAAAGGAGCAGGAAAAAAAAAAAAAAGTGAAAGGAGGGCCATTCATCATGAGACTGTTGGAGTGGGGGCCGCTGGACACAGGCCTTTCATTCAGTTGAGCCAGTGGATGATCTGATCTGAAATAGGCACTATCTGATAAAAGGGGGATGAAGGGACTCATTCACCAGCTGCAGGTATTTGGCTTCACATCATTACTTTGCAACCATTGTGATGCCTCTGCAAGTGTAAACTTAAACCAAAGAGGCTCTTTTGAAGAGGTTGGTGAGCAGAACTTTGACTGGTGTGTTCACTGAAACATTATATTAAAAAAAAAAGATCCAAATATTTACAACTGAGGTCTGCCTATCTGTTCTTCTCTTTGCAATAAAGCCCTTATCTAACACGTGAAGCTACAAATTACCCTCAGTAGCCACATAAATACTTTAGTTACTCTATGCATGCATACAGCTGGAAACTCTTTTACATGTAAGTTACTCTATGCATGCATACAGCTGGAAACTCTTTTACATGTTGTCTTGAAACAATTATTATTCTCACACAAAAAAAAAGTGTTCACGTTTGACTTATTTCAAAACTTTAATGTATTTTATTTGGATTTATTGGTGAGGAAATAAATGCTGGGCAGTTAACACTGTAACCTTTGCAGCACTATATAGTTCCTTGTCTGACTCTCGCCTATGGCGGGCGTTCTGCATGTTTTCTCCGTACATTTGTGGGTTCTCCGGGGTATCGTAGCTTCCTCCAACAGTCAAATAAAAGAAAATATGAATGTTAGGTTAACTGGCTTCTCTGAATTGCAGTTAGGAGGGAGTATGTGTGTGGGCATGGTTGTTTCTGGTGCTATCCGTCTGTGTTGCCCTGTTAGACACCTCGGAATTGCAGGGTTAGGGTTCTGGTTGCATGCAATATGACTGACCTTTAGCTGTCTTACAAAGAGGAATGGGCAAAATATGGGGGCTGTAGATGTTCAAAGCTTGTAGAGCACTGGTGTCAAACTCCAGTCCTGGAGGGCCTGCATTGTCCTGCAGTTTTTAGATGTGCCACAGATACAAAACACTGGAATGATCAGTTCTCCAGAGGCTTAGTGACCTAATTATTCCATTCAGGTGTGGTGCAGCAGAGGCAAATCTAAAAGCTGCTGGACACCGGCCCTCGAGGACTGGAGTTTCACACCCTTGTTGTAGAGACGTACCCCAAGAGAGGTGGTTCTGCAAATCTTGACTCAGTGCAGCCTTTTATAATTCAGAGCATATTCCCTGACGTGTCGGGTTTCATGTTCAACAACCTTAAATAAACGACAGCACCGTTTCACAGACTGCAAATTGTTGTTTATCTATAACAAAAGCTGGGTTGGAATTGAGGAAGCAAAGTGAGAAAAAGTAGTCTGACTAGTGTGCTGTTTTCACTGGAATTAGAAAGGAAAGTAGCCACCAAATTGTGACTTATTTTCAAGTGAGCGGCTTGGAAAATTGTTTAATTGGCACAACATTTCAATG
Organism: Gambusia affinis; assembly: GCF_019740435.1. Lineage (NCBI taxonomy): Eukaryota > Metazoa > Chordata > Actinopteri > Cyprinodontiformes > Poeciliidae > Gambusia > Gambusia affinis. Next base: position 12,105,979 of record NC_057882.1, on the reverse strand, counting down.
GCCCTTCAAATCTGGGTTTTCCCCTACAATCTTCGACGCACTGATAGGGAAAAAGAGGCTGCTGCCACGTGCACTGTGTACTTGACTTTATTTGCTAGCTCTTGTGGGAGAAATGTGCAGAGATCAGCTGCAACATTACTACTTTATTCAAAGTAACAAAATATGAAGACAAAAATGTTGTTTGGTTTTTGATTCTGTATCTGAATCAGTATCTCATTATTCTTTTGTAGATTTATTTTTCTAAAGTGTTTATACTAAAGTGTTGAGTATTTTCTTTGTCATTTCCTTTTTGTCCTAAAGATATGCAACCCTTTTTTTGTTGCATGTTTTCTTTTTCCTGTCTGTGTGTCATATCTCCGTGGTTTTATTTGCTTCTTGGTTTATGAAAGGCCGTTCAGTAAGAGATACACACAGCTTCAGTCGAAGACCCTCGTTGAAAACTTATTTTTGTACTTTTTTGATGTTTTCCTGGATGTAAACATAAGTGTTTTCTAAACTGGAAGTTGGACTGCTCTAGACCTGCGTCTGAGTTGTAAGTGTGAGACACACACACCCTCTCTAAACTCTAGTTACTGTAAAGAAGCCCATCTCTGTTTTCCTTGCTGTATATTTAGAAGTACGTCACATTCTGAGCAACTCACATGGCACATTCCAGATTTCCCTCTGTCACCCTTCGCCCTGAATAAAGACATTATCTTTGTTACTCACAGCTAAAATTATAACAGTAAAGTATGTCAGGTATATTTTGACTGCCATCTTGAAGTGAGCGGCAGAAAACATAAAAGTTAGCTGACTTATCTTGATGCAGATCAGAGACTCTGTGTTTTATTAATTTTTCTAAGCAGTGTCTCCTATTAATACTGGTAATCCACAGTCTCCGTCTTGCTGCAGGACTCCTGCAGTGGAAGTGGTATGAGTCTGCAGTATGTATTAATACCCAGCATTCATAGCAGAGGGGGGTTGATGGGAAGGGGGCGGGCCCACACATCCAGTCACCTGTTCTCCTTGCGACCCCAATGGGGGTCTGTGAGTCCGTGCCTTTTCGTTAGTTTCACGCAAAAAGCAGCTAAAAACAAATCCACGCCGCCAATAAAACTGGACATATGCATATCGGCAGGAAGCAGTTTCAGAAACTAAAGCACACAGGATGGACGGGTTGCATTGCTGTAGTTGTTAAATGATCTTGATGATGATTATTGTGGATGGCTGGAGTGTGACTTGAAGTCCTGGTTTAGTGCCTCCAGTTGCTGTGTAACCCGAGCCTCGGATAGACCGACAGCGGGGCTGGACAACAGTCAGGGTGTTTGATAGGGGGGATTTAAGGCTCTTCCCCTTCGGTCTTTACTCTCACACTCTTTCTCCTCCTCACACTTTATATTTAAACATAGTCAAGTGGAATGCATTAGGGGGCTCCAGGGGACATAATGGCTCTGTACTGTTTAGGGATATTTTTCGTATTTCTGACTGCTCTGGGGACTCTAACGAGCCTGGGTAAGTGGTGTGTTTGCAAACTTTTGGTTGCTCTTCAGTGACTGGCACGCTGTGCAGTTATGATGCTATATGTGGACAGACGATCAGTGTTCAAGGATGAGCAACTCTAAAGGTCTTTCTTTTAGCGATTCATTATACGTAGAAAATGTTCTGTGGTCAAGAAGTAAGTCATGTTAACCATTTACAACCCATAAGACGAAACAAAGTGAGATGGAATTTAGTAAGAATGCAAAGTTTTTGTTACGCTTACTAGGACTTTTACTGGTTTCTGTTTTTGAAACTGAATTTAATCTCCAAATGGTCATTTTAAGCATATTTTTTAATTTGTTTATACAGTTTAATTGAACAACATGATAGCAGGATTAATGTGAGAGTAGGAAAAGGGGAAAGCAGTACCTGTAACAGATGTGTGGGAGCATTACCAAAATGAAGGATTGTTATTATTCTTTATTTTTGAACGATCCTGATATTGAATTCAGATATGTAAAGTGTGTGGGGCCAGCGGTGGGGTGGTTGTGCAGGATCTTTGATCCTACTGACAGCAACACACAACTCATCGCGTTGAAAACAGTCAAGGCCCCAACATACAGGATCCCAACGCAGATTATGATTCAAAGGGACGTTTTTCAGTGAATTCTGCTTTGTGGTTGTTGTTTTTTTACCCTGTACAAATAGGAATGTTAGGATTGTTGATCTGTTGGCTTTTGTCATTTTTATAAATTATGGTCAGACAATGATGACTAGGGCAAATACAAAAGCAGTTTTAAAATTCCACTTTCAGTTAAAGGGTTAATAATTACTGGCCCTTTGTGAGAAAGTGTTTGACTATTCTTGTTAAATAGTAAATTTACTGCGGTAAACCACATTATCTTTTTTAAAGCTTGGCTCATTTTCACAAGTAAGTATTGTCTGATGTAAAGTTTCTTGTCAAAAAATTGTAATAATTTCTTTGGCAACATGAAATAGGCTAAAAGAAAACAACACACAATGTCAAAATCTAAAGTCTGCCAGTCTGGAAGAGTTATTAAACCAGGTTCAAATCTACAATGAGAGCCACAAATGGAAATTATGGACAAGAATCTTCCTAGAAGTGTCCAGCCTATCAGAATTACATACTACAACTCATCCAGGAGGTTATAAAAGAACCCAGAACCACATCTGAAGCATCTCCGACCTCACTTGTGTCAGTTAAGGTCAGAGTTCATCAAGAAGAAATATGGACAAAAACTGCATCCATGGGAAAACTTAAAAGAAAACAAATGCTGACACAAAAAGACAAACACTTCACTTGTATTTGCTAAACAGTTTGTGTTATTTTCAAGACTTTTTGGAAAAGAGTGTTTGGATTGACAGGATAAAAGGGAAACTTTTTCAAAATTTCATTTTACAGCCGATGCAAAACTAATAGCACTTCAGGAAAAGGACATTATAGTGACAGATCGACATGGTGGTGTTATTGTGACGATGGTTTGTTATAATTGATGGAAACATGAATCCTGCTCTTTAGAAGAAAATCCTCCAGTTTAACACTGATATCTGGTAAAGATATAATAACTGTAACAGGGGAAACTATTTCTGGTTGGTTTGGATTTTTTCTCTTAATCAAAGAAATCATCATTGAGCCGGCTTTTTCTGTTTACTCTAGTTATCTATTTAAAATGTCTGAGTGTGACAGAAAAACAGAAACGCCATACATCAAACTATCTGAATATACAGTTTCATAATCCACTAGATTTTTTTTCTGATGCTCTTTATCAGTCATTTAAGGACAACAAGAACTGTCTGAATAATTTTCGGATCGGGATTTACTTATCACTAAAATGAGTTCACTTCAGCTGAGGAATATATGAAAACTAACATACATTAATTATTAATGTAATCAATTACAAGTTTTATTTTAAATCACAGTAAGGCCTATTTAAAAGGATCTGAAACACAAGATAAAACGAGAATAATAATACAGATTTTGTAAACTGTAAGTAATGTTTTATTTAAAAAAAATGTAAATCACTTTCGCAAAATAATTAGATAATTAAAAGTTTAACTTTATCAAACATTTACTGACCACAGATATTTGTTTTAAATCTTAAATTGCCACTGTTTTAAAATTAGTATTGTCACAACTACTGCCCTTTGTTGTCAAATTTTTGGCATTTCTATATTTCTAATGCCTATTTCTGTTATTTCTGCTTACTTGTCTTGTCTTACCTGATGTGTGCTGCTTCCTTCTTGCCCAGGTCAACCTTGTGAAAGAGTTCTTTCTCTCAGGGGATTTTATTTGGCTAAATACAGATTACTAAAATAAAAACAACTGGTCTTTCAGGAGTCTACAGGAAGGATTTCACATGCTTTATTTCTATTCCATATGTGACACTCATAAATATAAAAAAGCAAAACTAAGCATAAATACAGCCCAGTGATGTTCTATCAAAACCAGCTGCATCTGGATGCCGGTCAGAGCTACTGGACTCAGCAGCCAGCATCCCTTTCGAACCTGTTTAATTCTTGATACTGTTCTTGATAATACTTCATGAGGCTGGAGTCCAGAAATCTGTCCTGTCTCTGTATCCCTTCACTTCAGCATGACCCAGTCAATATGTATTAAAGACGTCATTTGATGAGCATTAACTGAAGAAATGCATTATTGCACTCCGGATGGATTTCCTGCATAAGACATGATGTTCTGTAGGGGGAAGTTTAGAAAGAAAGAAATCTGTATCAGTGAACAGCCTTTTGAGCCACCGGCTCTTTTGTTAGACTTTGGGGAGAAAGTAGTTTTCATGTGAAAGGCCACATCTGGTGTGTTCATGCACACTAGAGTTTTCAGAATGGATTTTCTGAAATATGTCCCAAATATTGTAGAAAACATTGGCTGAGATTTTGGAACTGCTCTAAAACGTTGCACATCAGAGGTGAAGCCAGCAATGTCACACATCTAAATATATCTTTACTGAAATAATAAATAACTCCTTCGATCTTTTAAAGATATACTCCTAAATGAGGATGACAAATCAAAGCAGAGAGGGTAGAGACAAGAATGAGTAATTAATTTTTTTTTGTTTGTTTGTATTTCTGAATTTTGGGCTGCACTTTTTAACCTGGTGAGAATTGCATCATGCATTGTAAATACATTTTTATACATTGTCATTGACCTGAATGTATTTTTTTTGTGCCATTTGCCAGTGATCGGCTCGGCACAACAAGTCAGTTATTTACAAAGCTGCAACAGCGATGTTGTAATATTTACCTGTATGGTCATGTTGCTCTGACACAAGATGCTGTCAAGATGATCTATTATGCCTTCATGTCACAAGGCATAATCATGTTGCAGGTTTTGTTTGTCAAAGTCTTGATCCACCCTTCTGCCATCCTCTGTACGATTTCTTTTCTCTACGCTTGTCTTCACGATGATTTACGTATCAGCTGCAGGAAGTGAAGAGAGGTCAAAGAGCTGACATTAAATACTGACTAAACCTTTTATGCACTTGAGTTGACTGAGTGAGCTGTATTTAGAAGATAAGTACATACTGTTCAGTTCAAATTGCCCTGCACTGAAGTCAACAGCATTGTTTCAAACGGATATGCAGTGCAATGTTATTTTTATTACTGCAGGTCAAACCAAATTCACAGATTTCTGTTCTTTAACGTTTTTTAAAAATAATTTTTATTTAGAGACGCTCAAATACTGTTGCAGTTAGATATTCAGATTTTCACACTTTGATTTTGTTTGTCTCTGAATGCATCTTATATGAAGCTCAACTGTATTTAATGATTAAAAAAAAATGAAACAGCTGTCACCGCTGTCATTACAGAGCGGCAGCTATGCAAACTGTCCCATGGGTAGATTAAATATTTGCGCCTGGCAGGACCAGCCAGGCTGCCGGCTCATAAGGGAGAACATGATTCCATGTTTTGTAGTGTGTAACTTTGACCTTTCATTACAAAACGTGAAAACCAATTCTAGGGTTTATGAGCCAAGCCTGATTTAAAGTGCAGATTTAGGGTTGCTCAGTATAGTAGAAATTATATGTTTCTGCATATGGCATCAAACACTTGGAAGACAGATGTACAATAAGGCTAAAGTTATAGATTAAACTTAGCAGATTGATTTCATGTTTTACTGAATATGTCGTGATCGCTGGGAGAAAATTCCCCGGGTGTCTCTCTTACATCCTGTGTTTCATTCCTGCAGTGGTGTGTAACGAGGAGTCCGAGCTGATCTACGACTTGTTCAAAAACTACAACAAGAACATTCGTCCAGCAGTTGAACCTAAGGAGAAAGTGCAGGTTATGATCAAGCTGACGCTGACGAACCTTATCTCACTGGTAAGACCTGCAAGCTGTCATTTGTTGAAAAAAAGAAAAAGAAAACACAAATAAAAGATAAGAGCAAACTTCATTGCAAAAAGACTTCCACTTCCCAACCACAGACCTCAATGTATTTGAATGAGGTTTTATGTAAAAGATCAACAAAAGCTTATATTTTTGTAAAAGAAATCTAAAAAGTGTGCTTTCATATTTGCATAAAATCAAGTCAACTGCTTCACCAGGACAACAAATACTCCTGTTCTTGTGAAGTTTCTTGGAAAACATTAGTGAACAAACAGCTTCATGAACATTTTGGTAGAATGTTTGGTCATGTTCTCACCCAATCAAAGTTCAGACCTAAATTCTGTTGAAACCTTCAGTGTGTCTTTCCTGTATTCACTACTTTGTGTTGGTCCAAAATCAAGCTAAGACATAACAAACTGTGAAAACAAATTGTTTTACAAGATGTACCACTTTGATCAGCTTCTCAGCACACTATTGGTTCTATTTAAAGACAGTAAATGTTCAGTGCTTTTCTTTTTCTGCTTCTCCACCGAATTTTCAGAATGAAAAGGAAGAGACTCTAACAACCAATGTATGGATTGAAATTGTAAGTTTACTCTCTTTTCATTTAATGGAAGCAATATGTCTCTCTTTTTTTCTTGTTTGACTCCAGCCATGTCTGTATTTTAACGTCATTGGTGACCTTTCCTCTCAAATGTCATCAACAGCAATGGTCTGATTATCGCCTTGCCTGGAACGAGAGCAATTATCACGGCATTCAAGTTATCCGGGTCCCATACAACACGGTTTGGCTTCCTGACATAGTCCTTGAGAACAAGTGAGAGCTTTGCAAAAATGTGTCAAATACTGCATATTTTTTCCTGCTGCAGACAAGAATGCAGCCTCAGCATTGTTTCCAATTTCTCTTCTTCTTGTGCAGCATTGATGGCCAGTTTGATGTGGCTTACTATGCAAATGTCCTGATCAGCAGTGATGGGTGGATGTACTGGCTGCCTCCTGCTATCTATCGTAGCACCTGTGCAATTGAAATTACTTACTTCCCATTTGACTATCAAAACTGCACACTGGTATTCAGGTAAAAAATAAAATAAAATAAAACACAGTATGCAGGTCTCACGCTGCATCATAACTGTCTTTCTTCTCTTTTCTCTTGTCAAAAACCCAAAAAAGATCCCAAACTTACAGTTACAATGAACTGGACTTGATCTTGGCCACTGAAAACAATGAAATATTCGAGTGGGTGCATATTGACCCAGCTGCTTTTACAGGTACACAAAATCCATTTTGTCACTATCCTAATATTGAAACTCTGCATGTTTACCCCGACTGTTTATGTGGCCCTGTTACAGAGAACGGTGAGTGGGCCATTGTCCACCGACCAGCCAGGAAGATGATCAACTCCAGGTATTCCCCCGACGACCTGGAATATCAGGAGATTGTGTTCAACCTGGTCATTCAGAGGAAGCCCCTGTTCTATATCATCAACATCATCCTTCCCTGCTCTCTCATCTCCTCGCTGGTTGTACTGGCCTACTTCCTTCCTGCTCAAGGCCAGTGCAAATTGCTATTAATGACAGCACTTAAAAACAAAAAAAGAACAGAAAATTGGTGGGTTGTATGGGCAGTTGTCCAGGGCAGCATTGGAAAGGGGGCGCATGAGAATCATATCAAAAATAGAACTCATTCATCTAATTTAATTTCCTCCTAAATTAGTTTTTTTGTTGTTTTAATAGATGTGGACACAAAGGGGAGTTGGGCTTAAAGTTGTAAATATGGAGGTTGTGTTATGCTACATGCTAATCTCATTATGTCTAAATGAAGTGACATGAAAGTTATTCTATATTACCTTCTTTTTTTAGCTGGAGTGGCTGATTATATAGTATTAGATTGTATTAATTAATAGTTTGTGAGTTTTAATGTCCTCAATATTAATTTGACAGCAAAATAATAAAAATTGCTGCTATTATTGTCCAGTGATTATATTTTTAGATTTTATTTTTTTTTTTTTGCCATTTCCTTCCAGCTGGGGGACAAAAATTGACTGTCTCCATTTCTGTGCTGCTGGCTCAGACTGTCTTCCTGTTTCTGATTGCTCAAAAGGTCCCTGAGACATCGCTCTCTGTCCCTCTGATTGGAAAGTGAGTCATCTGTAGTCTCTCGTGACCCCTGCTGGTTATGTTTTACACTCTAATCCAAAACAGATCATCTCTAATGTCCTTCTCAGGTACCTCATTTTTGTCATGAGTGTCACAACTCTCATTGCAACCAATCAGATTGTGGTGCTGAACTACTCTCTCCGCAGCCCCAGCACTCACATCATGTCCCACACTGTCAAGCACGTAAGCCCACGGCGGGAAATGGCACATTTTGAAAGACAGACATACCGGTAGTTTTCCTGAGCTAACAAAGACTGTCCAAATTGTCTCCTGTAGTTGTTCTTGGAAATGGTGCCTCGTTTCTTGGGCATGTCCCCGTTGGTGGACGACAGTGAGGCGACAGCAGAGATGAACGGGTTGAAGGAGAGGCGACGCAGCTCTTTCGGCCTCATGCAGAGAGCAGAGGAATATGTGTTGAAACAACCTCGGAGTGAAATGATGTTCGACAAACAAAGAGAGAGACACGGCCTCACTCGATCAATTGGTGAGTGATTTTCATTTGATAAAGTTTCTTAAAGTTTTGCTATGTACTCCAGTTAGAAGAAAACCCCTCCTCCTGTGCTGATGCTGTTGACTCCAAAGTATTATTTGCTTCTATTAGTGGAGTTACTCTGATTCTAACTGTTATTCTCTCAATCTTTGTAGTGAATAATATAGATGTCAGCAGCACTGCAAACTTGTACAAGAGTTTAGCGCAGGCGGCACCTGAGATTAAGCAGTGTGTGGACGCCTGCAACTTCATTGCTGAGAGCAAAAGACAGCAGAATGACATTGGATCTGTGAGTATTGCATTTTAAGTTTGCAGATTAATTTTGTTCTGTTTTAAACAAATATGATGTGCCTTCCAAAAGTTTGTTTACTTCTTAAGGTATCTTTGTCATCTTATAACCTTCAATGTATTTTACTGGAATTTTCTGGCTTCAACATACAGATGAAACCAACTGTGCGTTGGTTTAAACTCATTTTATCTTGGGGATAGCCCATGCTATCTGGAATCTGTAGTAGCAGAAATGTTTCCTCCAACCTTTCTGCTGAGTTTCTTGGTCTTCATTATGCTTTTTCTTTCTCTGGTTTTCTCTAACAAACTCTCACACACGAGAACTTTACTTACTAATCGTGGATTTGATTTTATTCATGGGTATCAAAGTAATGGAGGCTGAATATAAATAGTTATGTTTTCTATAAACGTTTTAAAACAAAGTTCCTTTTTCCTACTGCTTTACAACGTCACGGTTTTGTCCTACTGTGTGTTAGTGCATTAAAAAAAACAATTCCAATAAAACCCATTAAGGTTGTTGCTGTTACACTTGAATTTCCCTTCTGGGACAATAAATACTGTTTCTATTCTATTCTATTCTACTCTATTCACAGGAAATTGAAAGCTGGGTTCTGATAGGAAAGATGATCGACAAGGTGTGTTTCTGGGCTGCCATGTTCCTCTTCACTGTAGGCACTGTGGGGATCTTCCTTACTGGGCACTTCAACCAAGCTCCAGACTTCCCATTTCCTGGAGAGAACAAGAAATATGCTCCAGTTTCTTAAAAAAACAAAAAACAAAACAAAAAACAACTATTGCTGTTCTTGGAGCATTTATTTACAAGGTTCACTTTTCCTCTGTGCTGTAAGTCAGCAGCACAGCTTGTGAAGTCCGAGCCTTTAGGGTCAGGTTGGATAGATCTGTGTCAAAATCACACTGATCATCTGCAAAGCAGCTGAGGGTTTAATTTGCTTTTAAATTTTGGCATTTTCTTTTGGTGATTCAATAAAGCTATGTTCTAAATCATAATAACGCTCAGGAAAATCCTTCAAAATATGGTTTGTGTTTTATTTATTACTTTTGAGTCTATGAGAAAGATTTCGAAACTGAGGAAGTTTAGGCTTTAGGCATTTCAGGAGAAAAGTCTGAAGGTTTTGACTAAGCAAATTTTATTTTACTGGAGGAAAGACGTATGTAAAAGGAGACTCCCTCTGAGGTTTAGCTGCTTTGTTTATATGTGAGGAGCAAAAGTTGCCTAATAGTTCACTGTCTTAAGAAAACCCAGAGCAAGCAGAATAAAACACTTATTTGCCTTCTTGTTTTAATGACCTTGTGTACGGCAGATGGATTAAATGATGATATTATGTGTTTATTGGTAAATTCTTTTGTCAATATTTTTATGTGTAACACTGAACTAAATAAAGTAACTTTTGTTATTGCTATTCATGTCAAAGAAAGCACATCGAGGCTTGTTTGATTTATATCTGTTGCAGCATTTGGGTGGTTGAACCAGAGATTCTGTAGCAATTCCCAGACTTGGGTTTTGTATTATTATTTGTAATTGTGTATTTAATAAATTATTCCAAAATAAAGTGTTTTGACTCTAAGTACTAACCTATTTTTTGCACTTTTTACTTAGAATAAGCCTTTTCAGTCCGAGCCACATTGCTAAAACTTTAATGGGATAAAACGTCATCTTGTGGCGAGAAATTGTACTACATTAAGATAAATTGATACAGGATAAATGACACAATACTGAGAGGAAGAAAAGGTAAAAAATGTATTCATTATTCAGTGGAATTGTCTTTTAAACTCCTTGACCTTAAAGCATCTGAAAGTTGTTACCAAGGATGAACCAGACTTGAGCAGCTCCACAAGTCTCTGCCTTATGTCTTGGGTGATTTATTTTGGCATTCCCATTGTGTCAATAGTTGACCTACTATATGAAGTTTTTTCTTTAACTATTGACATTTAACATAAAGATATAACCATCTATCCAACAGCTAAATCATTTTATTCCCGCAGGGTCACAAGGGGGCAGCCTATCTCCAGCATTACTCCAGCAAGTACCGGGTTACAGCCTGGACACATTCCCAGTTCATCACAGGGCAACTCGAGCAATAATGTACATCCACACTCATCTTAGAGTGACTAAAATAGTAATTTTTTGGACTTTGGGAAAAAGTCAGAGTACATGGAAAGAACCCAAACATGCACTAGGAAGTCACACAAATTTCATGCAGACAAACTCTAAGCTGCAACTTGAACCAAGGACATTCTTGCTGCAAGGTAATAGTGGTAGCCAAAGTGATATCCTTCAGCTTGCATAAAGGTATATATATAGCCAAATATCATTTTTCATCCATCTGTCCCCTCTTTACCTTGTGATAAGGAGAAATCAGTTTACATATGGGTTTTTGTATCATGTGTGAGACAGTAAAATGTAAACCCATTCTAACCCCAAATTTTTGGTTTGCTCCTTTAATAGCAAAGTTGAACTTAACTACTGCTAATCAACATTATCTTTCTGTATTGTCAAACATTTTCAAAATTTAATTTGAATTTCCCCCCCAAAATGACATGTTTAGCTTATGAGCAAAACCTCATCAAAATACTTTTAGAACTGAAAGAAGGTAGCTAAAATCACTATTTATGCTAATTTAAGACCCACATAGATAATCTGGATGTTAAGATTTTAAAGATAAATTATTAAATTTAAAACTTTCTGTGACTTTAAGGAATCTCTGAGTCATGTTTTACCATAACATGCCCTTAAAGTCCCATATTAAACCAATATGGAAGCCCACTTTTGCCTGAACATCCTTTCCCAGGATGACAGGAAAACCTTCACAATGGGACCAGAAGTATTTGTTACTTCAAAAAAAAAGAAAAAAAAAAAGTATTTGTTACTTCAAGGCTGGTCAATTGTTTTTCACCAAACTTAAAAAAAAAAAAGACTTCCGCTTATGAAAAGTGAGGATAAATTATTTGTTCCTTGAATCTGTCTCTGTAATCGGATTGATCTGATCTGATTATGTAATTCTGTATGATGTTTGCCGTAAGATGCCATTTGTTCTGAACTGCAGTTGAATCATTGTGAAGAAAAAAAAAAAACTATATGTATTTTTGAACTTAATTTTGAAAGAGCCCGTACCGGAAGTCACGTGCTCTTTCGCATTTTGTTGCACTAGTATGTGCGCTGCCACACATTCTTGCATGTGTTTTTCATGTTTGCGTGGCCAGGCTTGCTCTCTGTACTATGAGTGCAACATTATCACTGGAGGAAAGTGAAACTCCCCCATTCCTATTTCGTTTCTACTTACAAGAATGCCAAACATCCCGAGTAACTGATCTCTAACAGCATGAGTTTTGTTTTAGTGAACAAGCAGACAAGCCCATCCTAAACCAGCTCTTTAAAGATTTACAGAGGGCTCTCATCACATTTCCACCCCTTTATGCTGTCCCATGTTCGGCCGATGGGAGGGACTAAACGAGTGCATCACCTCAACTACGGGGTGACATGTTCACACTGGCTGGAAAACGATGAAATAATGGTGTAAATGCGCAGACTTTGACACAAATGTTTGGAGTGTGGAAGTGGACTGGGCTGCGGCTGTAATTAAACACGAGTAAGTATATTTTTAGGCATGGGCAAATTTCGCTTCATTACGTTGTCGCAGTGATGTAACGGTAGGTCTGACAGCAGATTTTCTTTTTTACACCCTGGGGTATGACAACAAAAATAGTTTTCATTTTTCACGCGTTCTTGTAGACGGATGTTAAGTTTATGGCGGACTACGTGGTAAGAAGCCGAGGGATGGGTGGAGACGAGAGAAAGCTAGCTCACATCCTTTCTGTGCCAGAATAACCTTGACATGAACGTCTAAATCGCTTTCAGCTTATTTTATTCTACTTATTTAATCTTTCAAGCAGATTTGTTTGCACTTTACAAAACTGTCTGACGGATTCCAAAACTTCAGTCACTTCTAATCACTTCTCGTCAGAAACAAAAAGGTTTTTCCCCTAAGTGCTTTTGTGATGTTTTAAAGTGACAGTGACACAAGTTGCAAAAAAAACAAAAAAAAAAAAACGGCAAAGTGCATTTAAAACTGATTCCTGGTAAGATCTGACCGTGTGTTGTTGTTTTAGTCATGATGGAATTTATGATAAATGTTTATTAGCTTCCCCACCAGGTGGCATTTATTTTCCTCAATTTATTGATAGAAAAGTCCAGGCTTAAAAGTACAAATCTGCCACTAGTCCCTTAAGATATTCCAGCATCCCAGATAATATGTATGTTTGAAATGTTTGATTGGAAGATGAAACATGCAACGGAATATAATCTTGTATGTGTCTGAAGCTTTAGTTAAGAATTAACCATCAAGCTGAGAAACCTGTTTGAGTCTTGAGTCCTGTGTTGTCAGTTTCACCTGTGACCACACCCAGTTTTTATGTTGCAAGAAGTGCCAGCCTTTGCATTGGTTGGTGGTAGAAACAAGATTAAAACAGTCTTAAAATGTCAACATGTTGCTTTGTTTTTCAGCTTACAAGTGCATTCATCTGATTTAGCGAAGTTACCTTTTCTGATGTTATAAAGAAACATATTTCAACAAGCATGCAGAACAATCTGATCTGGCATTCAGCCTGTGAAATTTCCTCTTGACTGATCGAAAAACAGACAAGATAATTCCATGTCTGTCTGATGATTAAATTCACTCTCACTGTTTAGGGCTGAACCAGTGACCTTTATGCGCTTTTAGAGTGTAGACTCAAAAGAAGACCATCATTAACAATAAATAATCGTGTTTATTGTTAACTTTCTTGACCAAAACATAACGTTTTTAGCAGAAGACATCACAGTACCCTGCTGGAACTTTTCCACGTATTATCACAATCGCAAAACCTTTATGTGTTTTTGGGGGGGGGGGCTTATCAATATTTAATGTGCTCAACAAGCACAGAGCAGTAAAAAACCATAAAGTGGTAGATAAAAAGGATATATATTTTTGTAAAACGATATGCAATCAGAAATTGTAAAAGTGCAGCAAGTATTCATCCGTCTGTACTGTCAGATCAGTAAATAAAATACAATCTGTGTGAACATTAGTGAACAAACATGAACGGACACTTTTCTTTTTTATCCATCTTTGGGTTTGAAATTGGGGTGACGGTTTTAGGAGTTTGTCCTCTAGCTGGTGGGTTGCAGCCGTTTGTCTCGGCCATTGTGTTCTTGCGCAAGACATTTTACCTGCCCCGCCTGCTGGTGGTGGTCAGAGGCTCCGATGGGGCCCGGTCAGACCGCCGCAGGGCTACTATGAAGCTTAACACCATCAGGATGTGGATAACTAAAGTTTGAAGTACTTTGGAGTCCTCTGAACTAGATAAACCGCTCTGCAATTTACCGTTGACCACTCGGAAGAACAGGAGAAGAATGCTTAACATTTAAGTTAGCTATGTTGTACTTAAATAATGACATTATTATTACATGATTATTAGATTTTACATTTAGTTTGAAAGAAGCTAGTGAGATAACTCTTTCTGGTTAGTAGATTATTAAAACTTCAAAGTCTTCTAATTGTCTTTTTCATTTAATAAATAATTGGAAAACAAATTCTAATCAAACATGCAGCTTTTTTCAAGCACTGTCCCATCTGTGAAACATTGGATTTCATCAGCTGGGTGACATGAGGGTCTTGTGATTATCTTACACAAGAGGGGAAGTGATCATTTGGAAGAAAAAAAAAACAAAATCTGATCTGTTCATGTTGTAGCTCTTCAGATCTTGTAAATGCTTCACACAATCGCAGATGGTGTTCCCACTGTCACTTCCTGTCTGCCATCCAGCCTCTTGTGTGTTTGTTTTCTCTCACATGTAATATTTAACCTCATTTCACATGGAAGAGCTGTGACATAGTCACACATTTCCTGGAAAAGTGTTTGGATTTACTGCAGATGTGATTCAGCTATATCTCAACCGCAACTCTCAGTACCTCTTTTATTGTCTCAGATATAAACACACATGAGTGCACGCACATCCGCCTTTCCAGTTGCCCTGTTTCCCAGGAAACAGCCATTCAGAGACATCTACCCACACACCACATACACGGCCCCACACACTGCCTTATTTTCTTACTGGTAGCTGCGTCCTTCATGTCTCATGTCGTATTGTTGCTCACTAGGTAGACGTATGAAGAGCTTCACGTTTTTTGGCTTTCAAAATTAAGTCCTTCCTTCCCATTTCAATAATCATGGTACAGATTTGGGCTGTTTTGTGTTTTTTTTCTTATCTCCTTCCTCTGTGATTATAAGCGCTCTATGATCCTGTTTGCTGATAATTAACCCAATTATTCAGACGTTGTCACTGCGTCACTCGGCTGTGTGCATCTTGTTTGGCAACAGAAAGTGTTAGTTCTGTGCTTGCTTGTGGTAGGGGTCTGATTGTTGCCTAAGGGAGAACAGAAACAGCTAGCGACGCCTCCAAATTGTGATATGAACCAGGCCTCAGAAATTGCCAGCCTAAGGACCTCACAATTTCTGAGAGTGAAAACTGTGTTTTGTTTCGTTATGTTTTTTATTTTTTTTCTTCATGGCAGTAGCATAATTTCAGCCTGAAAACAGAAAAATAAAATTTTTGTTTTTCATTTTATTTAGTCAGTTTGGGGAAAATACGACTTCTTTGGCCTGAGGAGTGCAAACATTACACAGCATGGTCATCCAATTGTTTTTGGAAACTCTGCGGGACGAGAAACATAAGAGAACATGTCGTTCAAAAAGACAAGACGTCTGTTGATAATGGCTACAAAAAACCAGTTTCTTTCTTATGAAGCTTAAAAGAACTGAAATTGTGATAAATTAGTTTATGTTACTGTCGTTGGAAAGATATCAGTGAGGAGCATTTTAAAGGAGGCAAAAAGAAAAGTTGAATTGTGATATTACTGTATTCACCCAGAAGGTAAAGAGGAATTTATTTTTAGTGTTTTATACTAGACATGAGCCTATATGAGATTCCCCAGTTGGAAAAACATGAGCAGAAATAGCAGTTTCCTGGTTTCACTGTAATTAAAACAAAAGTTATACAACACGTCCCAGTTTATTATATTTATTACATCAAACTCACAATGATCCCTACCTACAAAAGCTTCACCTTAATAAAAATGATGGGTTGCAATTTTTTTTTTTTCTACAGCATTGACCAGAAATATTAGTTGAATTTTCTCATTGCATAATTTGGTTCCCAGGACATTTACATACAAGTGTGGGCAATTTTGCTGAAAAGTTTGTGGTTTTAAATTTTTTGCGAATAACAACCTTGTTTGCCTGCACATAATACATGATAATAAGGAAAACAAAAATAAAACCAATAAACATATCAGTAATAATAGCAGTTCTAACAATAGCAGTAATCTAATTAGAATAATAATAATCTTATTTTTTATTATACAAAAGTAAAATTGATGTGAACTGTATTTCATGATGACTATTATTAATGAGAACAATAGTAATAGTGGTGAAAGTCCAATAGCAATACTCTAACAATATTGCTAATAATGGTGAAATGAATAAAAATGATGTCTGGCTGAAACAGCTGATTATTGGAAGGTTATGCTTAGCAACAGGTTTGGGAGGGGCTGCACTGTGTTATTCTTTCCACATAGCTTGAAAAACTGTGGTTACGTTTCAACTTTTTGCACAGCTTTACTAAGGCTATTTTTATTCTTTTGATCAAAACTGACATCAATTTTATTATAAATTTGCTGCATTTAAACGCCAGAAACTTTGGCCTCCAAAATTTAACCAGCACAAAGAGTCTGATCTTGTTTTGGTCTTTCTGTTTAATCTGTGATGTCAAATTTTTTGGATAATATTTATTTTCTTTCTCGTAAGGCAGCTGGATCTTTCTACGAAAGCGCCATGGCCAGTCCAGATGATGAGATCGAGCCTGCAGCTGTGTGCTCAGCTGTACCGCACCTCAACAAGAGACGCTTCTCGAGCGACCGCTGTGACCTGAAACTAGTTGAACTGGACAGCCTCCTAAAAAACACCGGTAGGTTAAAAATATAACTGATAAAAGATTTAATGTATAAGCTGGCTTGTTGCTTGACATCAACCCTTTTAGTAACGTTTTTCTTCCAATTATCTATATTCTAGAGGGCCGACCTTTTACAATAATTCATCGTCTGACTGAAATTAAAGAAATGGATCTACCTTACTTAATGCCTGGTACTCCTATTACATGCAACGTGAACAACACAGAGAAACACACTAGTCGATCAAAGGTAAATATATAAAAAAAAATTTTTGAATATCCAGCTAATAAATATTTTCTTTGGTAAAATGCAACTCAAACAGAAAGGAAGCACACAAATTTATTTTTAACATTACACTCATATGCAAGGTGATAGAAACATGGTGTAGAAAAGACCTTGAAATAAGAAATGTCTTTTTAATGTTGTATGTCATTTAAAAGTACATTCATATGATTCAAAAGCATTTGGTTCTTAAGAAATTATGTATCCAAAATGGAAAAGCTTTGTCTAAAAAGAAAAATGAACTCCATGATTAAATGTGTAGGTGAAGAATCTGTTGCACCAATAACTAGAAGCTTTCAGGATGATACTTTCCCTCATTGTCGGATCTAAAGTATAGAACATTACTTCAGTTTATTGAAGTAATGCAAACCTTACTTTCTGCATAAGTATTTTGTCCTCTTACACTGTACGGGTTTGAACTTTGACTTGACCATTTCGATGTATTCTGTACTTTTTGAGCCATTCTGTTGTTGAGTTGTGGCTGTGTTGGAGATCACTGTCCTCTTAATGTTTTGATTTTAACCCAGATATTATTGCCTATTAGACAGATTTGGCTTAAAAATGTTTTGATAACACAAATTTATTGTTGATTCAGTCGCTTGAAAGTTTTCTTCCTAAGCTCCATAAGACATGGTGTGTTAAATAAATGCGCATGATTTCACTATGAGAAATGTATGCGTTGCATGTATATGTTTTGTTTACATGTTGAAGTGTAAACAGTAGCTAACAGTTTAAGCTCTTATGACAATGCAGATCAGAAATGCTAAACAATTTAATACAATTTTATATTTTTTTATGGATACAAACCTTACTTTAAATGAATATTCGGTGTTCTCTCTTTTTTGGTCCCTTCTTTGGTATTTAATGTTTGTTTTTTTTATGGCTAATTAATCTGGTTCACATAATTTGAATAATCTGCCCCCCCCAGGTGCGTGTACGAAACCTGTACACGGTGAAGTTAACTCATGGACCCTTTCACTGGGTAGTAAAGCGGAAATACAAGCACTTTCAGGAGCTTCACAGAGACCTTTACAAACACAAGATGATGCTTCACTTTATGCCCACTAGAAGGTCGGTGTCTCGACTGACCTGCAAATCAGCCTCTTACTCAGGGGGACGTGTGTTTGAAATCTGAGTTCTGTACTGCTTTGAGATTTTAATATTGGATCTCTCAAGCACAGGTTACTTTGAATATTCAAACTCTGTTTTTTTTTTTTTTTTGCAAAGGAATGAGAAGGAAAGGCAGCAGCTGAGGGTAATGTCAGAGGAAATGCCCAGCCTACAGGGGACAGAACGCGCCAGAGGAGCCTCAAGCAAAACGGTACCCAGGATTCAGGATCCTCTAAAGGCTTCTTGATTTAACTTTAGTCTCTTGCAAAAAAAAAAAAAAAACCCAAAAAAACTAGAAAAATGATGCTTTTAGTCACATTTTTGAGATTCGATGATACACAAGTTGACACTGTTTTGATAAAGTGGATTATAAAGGCAAGAGGTTGCACTGGATTTAATTTTTAAACATACAAGAGAAAATTGGTCTGAATCGAACAACAGGAAAACTGTGCTTCCTTTTCTTTTCACTTAAGAATTTTGTTTAGTTTTAATATGAAATTTAAATATAACTCACTGAGGATGGTGGTTGTAACATGACAAGATATAGAAAAAATATTCAAATTGGCTACGTATTGCAAGGTAATGTCATTCTCATACATTCTTACAAAAAAATATTCTTGGGGAGGAATAATCTGATCACATGTCAACTGGTACTTAACTCTCTTTTCAACGCAGAAATACCTTGAAGAGTACCTGAACGATCTGCTGGAGAACAGATTCTGCAGAAATGACCGCAGCATGGTAAATTTCTAAAACATCTTTTTTCTTAAAAGTTTTGTCGGCTCAATTAGACTTTATTTGACGATTGACGAAAACAGGCCGCCCCATTGCCGTGCCAAAGCATCTTATTTTTTATGTATTCAGTGGACGTTGCACAGTCTACAGTCAAATTTCATCATTACATTCCTGTTGTCTTTTTCAGATTGAATTCCTCTCCGTCGGCGCCCTCTCCTTTGTCACTGATCTGGGACCAAAAGGGCTGTAAGTAAAGAAAATGTTTGAATGAAACAGAGACTCTTACGAAGATGACTGGACGATAAAGGCTCACTGTGACGTGCGTGTGGATTCCTTTCAGGGAGGGACCGATCATTAAGAGGTCGGGCGGTCATCGCGTTCTGGGTCTGAACTGCATCGGCCACCATCGGGTGTGTTTTCGCTGGTCGCACCGTTGGCTGGTCGTCAAAGACTCTTTCCTTTTGTATATGAGCCGAGACAACAATGAAATCAACTTTGTGCTGCTTTTTGACCCCGAGTTTGAGGTGAAAGTAGATAGAGCCGAGACTGGAACAGAATACGGAGTCTGCATTAAGAACTTCACACGGTGTGTCAGATTTTCTTTTTTATTGTGTTTAGATCTTATTGTATTTTTGCTCATTTTACTACACTTCTGGGTTTTTGTAACCAGGGATTTGATCATCAAGTGCAGAAGCTACAGACAAAGCCAATGGTGGACTCATGAAATCAAGCAGCTGGCTCACTCTTGTGACTTTCTGAAAGTCCACCGTTTCCAAGGCTTTGCTCCACCGCGAGAAGACACTCTTACCAAATGGTCAGTTCCCTGATCCACACATGACTCCAACAATCGCAGTTAACTTCAGTCATTCCTTTCAATTATTTATTATAGTTCATTGGCTTTCATTTAAGGTATGTGAATGGGAAAGATTACTTTGCAGACCTGGCTGATGCCCTTGAACAAGCAAAGCAGGAGATTTTCATCACAGATTGGTGGTAAGAGAATAAACAGATTTATATACTCCATCAACCTGTGCAAAATTTACCATTTTTAAAACCACAAACTTTCTTTTGTTTTATTGGGATTAGGTGTTGTGGACTAACCCAACATAGTACATAGTTGTGAAGTGGACAGAAAGTGATAGATGTTTTTTTTTTCTTCAATATTTTATGATAAAGCAAAAATATTCTCTCTATACTCTGATAATCCTAAGTAAAGTTAATTGCATTGCTAGTTAGCAAACAAAGTTTTGACCAGGGCTCTTTCTGCATGTCGTCCCTGTTCACTCCATGGACTCTGATATTTTCCCACTGTTAAGGTATTGATTGGGACAAATTGCCCTTTGGTATGAGTGTGTGCAACAAAACACAAAAAAAAGCAGCATGAAAAAGCAGGTTAAGCATCTGTCATCAGAAAAATGAGAAAATAAGAATAAATAAAATACGGCGCAGCTTCTAGTTTATTGGCACCTCCACATTAAGCATGGAGAGTATTATTTAAAGAGGCACTCACGTGACCTATGATAACCATCCATCGAAAATGACTGTAAGGGCAGAATAAATGTAGGAGATGCATATATTTACAACTCAGGTGGAAAAATCTGTTGACAAGACAACTATTAGTTTTGCCATAAATCAAACCTTTTTGTAACAGAGTACAGAGAAGAAACCTATTGCTGAAAGAAAACCAATAGAGGTTCTGCTGGCAGTTTGCCACTTGCCACGTAGTGACAAATGGAAGAAGGTTCTTCAGTCGTAAAAGAATAAAACTTACACTGCTCACCACCCTAAACAAACTCTCTCTAGGGTGAAACATGGAAGTGGCAGGAACAGGGAATGTGTTGATGGAATGATGAATGAACCTCAAAACAGATCAATTCAGAGACAAAACCTCCTAGAGGCTATAAAAGACTTGAGCCTGGTGCAGAGGTTCACCTTCCTAAGGTGGCTTAGATTAAAAACATGTGTAAGAGTGATCAAGTCAGTCAAACGGAGTCTAAACCTAGATTTATTTCTAGATCTGTGACAACAGCTGAAACTTTATATGTATGATTAATGTCAGGAAATGTTGAAAATCAACAGAGAAAGGTCTTTGGATGTGAAACACTGGTACCAACACACGCCTAGATTCTTATAGCTACAGTTTAGCATCACAATGTGGTCCCACAAAGATACTGACTCAGGTGTTGGAGTCATTAATAAGGTATATTAAGATCATATATTTTGTGCAATGCCTTCTGTCTTTAATATTTTGTCATTCTCGGTAAGGTTAATGTCGATTTAGGTTAGCTTTATTGTGAAATTCAGGTTTTTATTTTGAAAGCGTTACTTCCTGTTGAGCCAGCAGAAGGACGCAGAATCTGCTAATGTTATGGTTACCCTGTTGTCATAACATTGGCTATGTACTGACACCACAGGTTTTTTTTCTTTTCTTTTTTTTTTTTAAATATACAAAACCAGACTCTTTTACTTTGCATTTAAGCACAGCCTCAAGTGGTTTTCCACTTTAAAATTTCCAGTAGAATACCTTAAGGCTTTCAGTTGTCACATGACAAAAAGAAGAAAAGTTGAAAGTGCCTTTTGAAGGCACTGTATTATAAAAGTTACATTTCCATGGTCATTAGCATACAGAATGATTTTTCTGATTTTTAATCTCTATTAGGCTGAGCCCGGAAATTTTCCTAAAGAGACCTGCCACTGATAACCACTGGAGACTGGATGAGATACTAAAACGGAAAGCAGTAGGGATTCGTTCTCTTTTAATGAAACACTAAATTGTTTTTTAAATTTTAAACTCAGTTGTTTTTGTTTCCAAACCATATTGCCTCGTTTATCTGTAGGGAGAAGGAGTCAAGGTTTGTGTCCTGCTTTACAAGGAGGTGGAGATGGCACTTGGCATCAATAGTGACTACAGCAAACGGACTCTGATGAACATGCACCCAAACATCAAGGTCTGTGATCTTCTGGAGTAAAACTGCTTTGCAGAGTTACATTTGTTTGTTGTGCTCGACTAACAGTTAGATCTCCTGTAATCCATCAGGTGATGCGACATCCAGACCACGTTTCATCTGCGGTGGTCTTGTGGGCTCACCATGAGAAGATGGTTGCCATTGACCAGACGGTGGCGTTTGTTGGGGGACTTGACCTGGCGTTTGGGAGATGGGATGACAGAGAGTATCGACTGGCCGACCTGGGTCAGGCAGAGGTGTTAAACGGGGGCACGGGGGAACATCCAAACAAAGATGCAACTGTAAGGATGTGCCCTGTTGGCGTTGTTAATTGGTGTGCTGTGCGTTTGTTTACTGTCATTTGTGTGGCCAGAGTCCTAAAACCGTGACTCTGTTAAACAGGACAATGGTGTGGCTGATGGCCACAATGCACATAACCAAACAAAACAGGATCCAACTAATCTGGCTGGTAACACTAAACTGTGGCTTGGCAAGGACTATAGCAACTTCATCAAGAAAGACTGGACCCTTCTGGACAGGCCATTTGAAGGTATTGAAAACCTCTTTTGGTATATGTGAAAGAGTTTACTCAATTTATTGAGCTCTCTTGTGACGTAAGAATAAGACACTTTTTCCACTGTTAATGTGGCAGATTCTGTATATTTCAACTGAAAAATAAATTAATAATGGTAAAAAAGAAATTAAATAGCAGACACCCTCTTAAGCTAAAACTTTGTTAAAGCACATTACACATGAAAGATAGAGCGATGAAGGTACCAGGAAGACCGGCATAAAGGAGAGACATTCTCTTTAAAATCTATAGAGCTGAGCTGTGCTCCTCTGTCCTGTTTGGATTTTTTATTCTTTTCCATTTTAGGTTGATCGTTTCACCAGATTGAACAAGTGAGCATTCACATTTAAATCAAATAGGTGGCTTAGTAAAACGACCAGCATGGCGAGAAGCTGTGACGAATCACAATAATGATGAAGATGTAAACAAGGTGCAATGAAACATGTTGAGGCTGTTTGGAAATTAATTCAGTTGTGCATAGGGTACATCATCATGACACACTTTGCTTAATCCAGTCTAGATCCAATTATCAGTTCATTTCTATCAACTGATTACTTGGTGAAATATTTGCTTTTCCTTGTGTGTATGTGTCTTATTTTGTTTCCCGCTATCAACCAATCAAGCTAGACCTTATTGATATTTTGCAGGAAGACTTAGGAAGTAAAAGCTACCCGGTCTTATTCTATTTTTTTAAGAGGGAGCAATTTGTAAGGTAGGATTTGAGAGGTCTTTATGGGCGACATTTGGTTTATGTTATTTACCAGTCGATGGCGGTGATTCTACATTAAGCTGCCATTAAACAAGAAGGAGAACCAATCGCAGTCCCTAGAAGATAGCGTCACACATGAGCGTGTAGAGTTTTAGTTCCTTAAAGCTACAGTATGTAACTTTTACAAAAATATGTTTGTCATATTCGTGATAGTGTAATATGAGACAGATAATTTGTGAAAAGATTGAGCTCCTCCACCTCCTCTCAGTGTTACTACTGTCATCTGAACAAATCCACCACTCCTGGTCAAAAACAACCAACCAGAGCCAGGAGGAGTGTCTTAGCGTCGCCAATAAATCTTACGTATGCACTGCTAAATATGCTAATGGCAGAGAAACAACTTGCCATTTATCCTGTGTGATCAGTGGCCTTGCTAACTAGCTTGAGCGTTTATGGCAGCCTCTGTTGTGGCGAACCTGCTGTAGCGTAGCTGAGGGAACGGAGGAGGATGAGAGCAGCACATACACAAGGGTGATTGACAGTGCATGGTCTGACATGCAAACCAGTTGCATGTCAGACCATGAGGATACTGGTGTCATCATGACAGTTAAGAAGTTAAGTCCACTCTAAAAATGTCAAGCGCATTTGAGCTAGAAGATTTTTATTTTTTCAGACAACATTGACCGCACTAAAGTTCCTCGCATGCCTTGGCGTGACCTGGCTACAGCTATGCATGGCAAAGCTGCCAGGGACGTTGCCAGGCACTTCATCCAGCGCTGGAACTTTACTAAGGTAAGGTTTTAATGCTTATATTATTAACGTTTTGAGTTTTATGAACATGTTGAGGGTGCACAATGCCTACTACTACAGATATTTAAGAGGGAGGACATATAACAGATGCTTTAGGGGATTGAAGTCATGTTATGAATGGACTTTCACTGTTAAAGTATGTTTTTATGTTTTAGATAAAAAGAGCAAAAGTAATTTTCTCAGTAAACTTTACTGTGTAATTCTTCTCTGATTTTGAATCCATGCATTCAATCATTATGCCTTCCTCAGATTTTCAAGGTCAAGTACAAGGATAACTTCTACCCCTACCTTCTCCCCAAGTCTCACACTGGGGCAGACTTGTTGCCATTTATTGTTCCTGGATCCCAGAAAGCCAAAGTTCAGGTAGTTGGTTACACAGATACACACGCACACACACATGCATGCACACCTTGTATGTCTTTCTGTTTTCACAGGAACTTTGCATTGACTTCCATACATTTTTCATTCATTTCTATAGACTAACCCTAAACCCACATGCCTAACCCTACATCTAACCTAAACTCAATTCACACCTTAGTGTTAATCCTAAATCCTAACCCAAGAGCAGCACTAACTGCTCCTTATGGGGCCCGGGCTTTGGGCCCCATAAGGAGCAGTCAGTTCCCACAGAATAGCTTAGTGAGCCATTTCACTTTGTTGTTTTCGCTGCTTTGACAGTTCAATAAAACATCTTGAAAACATGTTTGAATTGACATTCAGTGGAAGGTGGCTTCTTTTCATACCAGATAAAGTAATGTATGTATGGAATTACCAGAACTGCAGCAATATCGAGGAATGAAATGACCAACACCTGCTAAAAGTCTTGTTCTCTGTTGCTGCACTCTGAATAAAGTAGAGAGACCTTCAAAGAAAATCTAGTTTCCTTTTAAACAGCTTAATATACCTCTGCCCCTCCTCTGACTTCAGTTTTAAATACCTCATTCATATCAAAAAAGGCTAACTAGGAGAGTTATTTTCAAAGTAACAACTTTTACACCAATGTTGTGGCCTGTATGACTTGTAAGCGCCTAAATATAATCGGGTCAGTAACATGAAAAACATCTTCAGATCACCAGTCAGGGTTGGTGGTTTCAGAGCTTTTATGCAAACATTGAGTAAACTAAATAAAGACTGCTCTGTTGTCCTAATAAATCTCTGAATTTAGTTGTGGATTGCATCTCTCATTCAGAATGATAGCAGCAGAACAAATGCCTCACTAATTAGACAGTACCAAAGATGGGCCTGACATAAACCAGACTTTCTTGGTCCAATACAACAGAGAAAGTTCCCAGAGGCTTTACTTCAGACGGTAGAGTAGAATTTCTCTGAATGCTAGAAAGCGATACCACATTACAGAGGATGTAAACGGTGTTGCATATTATAATTTAAGAAGATTGGTGATGTTGGTGTGCTGTGAGACAGGCCATTGAAACTGAGCTTGAATGTCCCTCTTGACATTGTCTCCAGATTAGATTTACACAGGAAATCAGACGGATAACCTTCCAACAAAGAGACACTGTTCTGGCTTCTGAAACACAGCATTTCAGTGTTCACGGTTCTTACGCTGTGACAGATGGTGGAACAAAAGTAAAGCCTGTAGAGCGAAATTACTTCCAGCATTTTTGTACTCGTCTGCAAAGCACTATCGAAGAGTGGGAAAGAGAGTAGAAGCATCTTATTTCCAACAGGAATCTTTAAAAAAGTGGGTTTAGATCTAGCATTGGAGAAGAGGACTTCTAGCATTATTAGCAATAATGCTAGAAGTGCAAAGCAATCATGACAACATTAGTGTGGAAGCAAGCTGACTAGCACAGACCTGCTGCATTAAATGGCTTGTTTAAAATTGTCTAGATATTGAGCATTGGGCATATACGTTCAGAAAGCATTAGCTGCTGATGTGTTTACGTTCTTTTATTCCAGTGTGGGCGGTGGTCTGTAACTGTAACCCTTGTGGCCCCATTATGTTGTTGTTTTCCTGCTTGCTATTGTGGCTGCATTATTCAGGTTTCAAGGCTCTCTGGTTTCATTTGATGTTGCTGTTGGCGCAGGTGTGCTGCTGTTCACTCCACAAGCCAAGCATCCTTAAAATTAGTGGAAGTAATATTGGATTATCTTTGTTCCATTTAGGTTTGCTTTATTTGCAAAAACAAAACATTCATCTATTGGAAGTGTTCATCTTCTTTTGTAATAAACCAAAGTAAAAGTATGAGTTTGATTCAGAACATTTCCTTCCCTCCCACTCTGTTTTTTGCATGTATTGTATATCATAGACATTCACTATAAGATGTTGTCCTCATACTTGATCAATTGTCCTGGAAGAATTGATAACTCTGGGAATTTGTGTGTGTTATTTCCTCAGGTGCTGCGCTCTTCTGAACGTTGGTCAACGGGAAGCTGTGAGAATTCGATCCTTCAGGCTTACATACACACCATTGAGAACAGCGAGCACTACATCTACATTGAGGTAAGACAGCAGCATTTATTTATTTATTTATTAGTTATATTATTTAGTTACATTTCAAAATCATTGCATCTCTAAATAGTTTTATTTCGGTCACGGTAGACCTGGCCTTGCTTCAGATGTTCATTTATTTTTATTTGACATTGCTCATGCTGCCTTTCTTTAAGGTGATCACACATAAATTAATATTATCACCATTTTTATTTGTGGAGTTACAAATGGGGTGCTTTATGAGATATGTGTCTAAAACACATTTTATTTCACTTTGACAGATTTGGTGCCTAATTGAGGTTTCGGGAATGCTCTTTGCCAGCTTCCTACCTGCTTTTGCCCTCGCCTCATACAGAGTCACCATCTGCCTTGTCTCTGCCCTTAGAACCAGTTCTTCATCAGCTGTGCAGAGGACAAGGTCGTCCACAATAAGATCGGGGATGCAATTGTAGATCGAATCCTGCGAGCACACAGGTGGGCTTTCTCTGACAAGAGAAGTGCAAACTGTGATTTATTCATGTTTTATTGGCACAATTATGTAGAGCCAATTTATAAAAGTTTAGGTTAATTAAACTTGTGCTTCAGCTAATAGAAGATTTGATGTAAGAGTTTTGTTTATCACTTATTCAGCTCATCACTGAAATAATCAAAAACAATTTTTTGGCCGTTATGAAGATATATTAAAGGTCTGTGCCGTCAATCAGTCCAGATGTAGTTTTCCATCTATAGAACAACAAGTCAATGCAAGTTTTTCTCTGTTTGGCTTTTATACGTTATTTATTCAAGACTAACTCTACCTGTTAAACCAGTTCCTTGTGTGTTAAAGCCTCTGGTTACACATCACATAAGAGATGAGGCAATTATTAGAGTTCTTTTGATTACATCCCGTTTAAATTTTTAAATTAAATTCCACTTTTAAAAAGTGTTTATGTGGCTGCAAAACATTTGAGTTGCATATAAGGAGTCCTGCAGGTTTTATTTAAATTAAAACAACAATGAAACTGGAAGAGTGGTGCAAAGTTCTGGAGAAGACCATTGCTAGTCACACTTCATGTCAGAATGCATCATAGCCATGATAGTCATAATCTGTGTCAAATACTTACAATTAAAACCCTTTAAACTTGAATGCTTCAGGATCTATGTCAAAATCTGTCAAACGTCATTCATTTGTCATCCTTTTTTCTATATCCACCTGATTGATCCTTTGGCCTCATGCAATCGGCCCAAATGCATTCAAGCAGTGTATTTTTTTTGTTCTTTTGTACACTTTAAAAAGAAAAAAAACACCCACCACTGGATGTTAGTACCTTTAAAGTACAATCTGTGCAACTGGAACCAATCAGCCATTGTTTTTCCCTGCAGAGAGCAGAAGAAGTACAGGGTGTTTGTGGTGATTCCTTTGCTTCCCGGCTTCGAGGGAGACATTACCACTGGAGGTGGAAATGCAATTCAAGCCATTATGCACTTCACTTACAGGTGAGATCCTTCTCCTCGCATTATCATTCTACTCTCAGCCCACAGCACAGAAATAGCACAGGAAATGCACTTTTCACATCCTGTGGGAGACATTGAGACATATTTTCTTTTATGATAAAATTATTCAACATGTAACTGTATAGATTTATTTATCTTACTAACCCAAAAATGCTGAATTACATTTATAGTGTTTTGTTTGTGTAAGGACTATGTGCCGCGGAGATCACTCGATTCTGTCAAGGCTCAGCGAGGGTAAGTTTTTGATTGCCCATCTGCTTAGTTTATCATTTGAAATTCAATCTACTGACCTCCTGTTAAAACTCTTATCTTCTGCTTGTCTTTCTGTTCCTTTACTTGTCTCTGCACATCATTGTTCTTACATTTTTCTTGATTTCTTTTTACTTTAATTTCATAAGGAGCTCTCGTGTCTGTCTGAGTTGTTTCTAAACCTTCCCAGTAATATTTTCTGCAGTAAATAAAGTGATTGTGATCGGTTCCCCCAGTGAAGGACCAGTGGACTGAGTACATCACATTTTGTGGCCTCAGAACGCACTCCCAGCTCGCCGAGAAACTGGTCACAGAGCTGATTTATGTTCACAGCAAGGCACTCGTTGCTGATGACCGCCGCTATATAATTGGTGAGACACTGACGGCAAACTCATTCAAGGAATCCAGTCAGTTGTTAGAGAAATTATGTAAACTGCAAGTTTTTTGTATTTAATTTTGTTTTATCTCCTTAAATTCCTTAACTACCTCAAGGTAAAAAAACAACAAATGTAAAAAATAAAAAAATTACTCCTCCATTCATTCATGATATCTAATCTTTTATTATTATACCTTGTCGGACCAGAGACAAGGGAAGTAGCAAACTGCTGTTTGCCAAACAAAAACAAAAAGGATGTGCCAGATTTAATGTTTCATTGAAATCGTTTGTGTTTTTGCATATTAGAATTTGCCAGCCTTAAAGAGAAAAATGTTTGTAAAGGCACCCGTTAATCATGACTGAACACTAGAAAAGTTTAAAAATACATTGAACCAGTATTATTGCTTTTAAAATAACGCTTTAAGATATGTCATTTAAATGAACCTCTTTCTACGTGTGCTTCAGGATCAGCCAACATCAATGATCGCAGCATGCTGGGCAGCCGAGACAGTGAGCTGGCAGTGCTTGTGGAAGATCAAGAGAGGGTCCCATCCGTCATGGGAGGACAGGAATACGAGGCGGGACCGCTTGCGCTTGCTCTGCGCAAAGAGTGCTTCAGGTCAGGACAGAACATTGTTACTGAGATAACACCCTAGTAAGGACAATGGCTTTTTGTTTATTTGGAGTCTCAAGCTAACAAAACTGTCAGACGCTTAATATGCAGCGCCACGCAATACCTACGCAAGGATGAGTTTCCCAAGATCTTGCTGGGACATTATTCCTTTAACAATATGCTCTGACTTAATCACAAAACCCAGATTTTGGGCCTGATCAGCAGTTTTTCACTGGAGCTGGGTGCTGACTCTTTATTGTTCCTCTTTCTGTCAAAAAAAGAATTACTTTAGTTTAGTTTCTGTTCAGTTGAAGAAAGTTATGACACAACCATGCAATGATTTGTTTTGAGCATCTGCTCAGTGCCGGAATGGGTTCATAGTCATGTAGGGCCTCATAAATAAACAATGTGTACACAAAAGATTCTGCAGCACCCTATGCATTGCAGCAACACAAACTTTTTCAGCCGACCACAACAAACCACAAAACCCCAAACCACCCCTAAATACACTGAAATATGAACCCATTCAGTGTTATTTAACTCTGAATGGATGGAAGCGTCAAACCCAATGTTATGGTGGTGCAGGCAGTACAATAAAGCCCTATGGATTTTATAGTAATTCAGAGGGGGCCCCAGAAAATATTTGGGAACCATTGTTGTAATGTAAGATGACATGAAAATGTTCAAGGCTTACGAATACTTTTGCGAAAAGAAAAAAAGAAGCTTTGTACAGTGCCTTGAAAACTTTCTTTGATCAGCATTTTGTATTGTTCAAATGCACTCTGATGAACTTGCAAACAACATCTAAGTTCTGTGCTACAACAGGGTTCTAACGGGAGCAACTTCAGACCCCAGCATCAACATTGACGACCCAATCAGCGACTACTTCTTCTTCCTCACATGGAATGAAACGGCTAAACGTAACGCCATCATTTACGACAAGGTAGGATTGAACGCAAACGACGCATTACTACTGTTTGCCATCACTTTGCTATGTTCACACTGCAGCCTGAAGTGACCCAATTCCATTTTTTTTTTTTTTGTCAAATGCGACTTGTATGTGTTATCTTGTGTGAACAGCAAAAGACCTGAAAGTGTCCCGCATGCGCAGTAGAGGGCGCAATAACGTCACACATAGAGAGCGGGCTCAGTGTTTTACCAACCGCCATGAAGAAGTGCTCAGTGTTCGTGGAAGTAAACGTGGATGCTAATGGTGGAGCTAACGGTGTCACTGTAATAACTTAATCTTCTAGTTATTAGAACAACAATGAATACTTCTAGTCCGCCATGGTTGTTGTATCAAGATGTAGAATAGTGAAATTTTTGAGTGTCAACAACGTTCAGGTCAGATGAATGAGGCTTGGATGTTAGGTCACATTTGAAAAGATAAGTCGGATACATATCGGATATCCAAGTGGCCTGGGTCGCATTTGAAAAAAATCTGACCTGTGTTCTTCAAACTGTCATGAAAAGATCAGACACAGATCGCATTACGTCAAAAATATCGGAATTAGGTCACTTTGGGCTGCAGTGTGAACGCAACCTTAGTTTCATGTTTCTTACCTTTCTGTTCTATCCATTAGGTTTTCAGGTGCCTTCCCTGTAACAGTGTTCACAACTTGCTTCTGCTGAAGAACTACAGCTCTCAAGAACGCCTCTGCGACACAGACCCCGAGCAGGCAGCAGAGGAGCTGAAGGCCATCCGAGGGCTGCTGGTTCACTTTCCGTTGAAATTCCTGTGTGAGGAAAACCTGCAGCCTCCTCTGAACAGTAAAGAAGGGATTGCTCCTACAGACCTTTGGACATAACCACATGTCTGCCTAGATCAGGCCACTACAAAACTGCTACAATCGTTGCTAACCTGTAGTTAAATCCCAGCACACAAAACGAATTTTAACACCAGCTCCCACATTAAAACAGTTTATGGGTCAATCCTAAATCTAGTCTGACTCAAATTACTTAAATTTTATCATCTGTTAGAATAATAGACAAACCTGCACTGGCCAGTTTATTCATGATGCCTATCACGTAACTTCTATGAACCAACGGTAGATGCTATTGTAAACTCATATAAATGAATGTGTGTGACTCATTGGAGGACTGCAAGGTTGGACTGGTAATCAACCATCTCCCATGATCTGGGAACATAGTGTACATCTACGGGTGCAAGATTTGTATTTTATTTTTTTTTTTTGGTGGGTAGCTCTGTCTCTTCCTCTCTCCCGCGCTCTCACTCTCTCCCTCTGAGGCTTCACCTCTCACTGCAGTGCCAGGAAACCTGTCAGAACATTTGTGGTTGTTATGGTGACGGATATAAAGAGATGACTGGATCGCAGCTGAAATAAAGGCTCCATGGGGCAGAAAAGGAGAGCGCTGATAGGACGGATGGCTTACTAAATCGGGATGGTGCGCCAGGAAAAAAGAGAAAGCAATATTGCTGATCGAGGATGCGGTGACTAGTTACTTATGTGTCATTTTTATATCTAAATGTGAGAGAGAAAATATATTTAGCTTGTTCGTCGTTGAAATCTTGTTAAATTTTACTTTTTTTTTTTTTTACCTTTACATCCAAATGGACTGCCTGGAGTACAGCACACAACTTCCCACCCTCTGTTGGCATTCTGCAGCTACTTCCGTGTCGTGTCTAGGAGCCATGAAGAGTCTTGTGTGTCTACCTTATGTTGTATTTGCTCACAGGCATGAGGCATTTGTTGAAGTCCAGCTGAGAAGTTACATAATGTGTCTGACACACTTCTTTCTCCTCGAATGCTCAGATTGATCACTTGTTGACCAACATGCAAATCTCTTGCACTGGACTTTTTTTAAAAAATATATTTTGTTTCCTCATATGGGGAAAACCTATACTTACTGCACAACGCCTTGCAAAAATATTCATAACCTCTGACATTTGTCACATTGCTACATAGGATATTACATAATATTAGGATTTTATATGGTTTGTCAACACAAAGTAGAGGTTCTTTCATGAAAAGTAGGAACATTCTTTATTGTTAAAACATGTTTAGTCACTAAAAATGTGAAAGAACCCCCTTTACTGATATCCCTAAATAAAACTGAGTGCACCGACAACTAGCTTCAAAAATGAGCCGATTCGTAAATGTGAAAAGTTTTGCAAGGCGTCATGCATTAAGTGAGTGGCAGAAAACATAGATGTGTTTTGAAAAAAAAATCTGTTCTTCCCCTTTAAAATGTGTTCCTAATTAGATGCACACTTTTAAAACTGGAAGCTCATCGGGTTTTTAAATAAGAAATTAGTGTTATATCTCCAACGTTGTGAAAAAGTCTGCATTGTATTTGTTTTTGTGCATGTGTGTTCAAAGGGGGTAAACAGGATTCTCTAATATTAACAACACCATGTTGTTTTTCAAGTTAAATTGTACTAAACTGTCAGATAAGCCTAGGTAAAGTGCACTACTACTTGGTTTCAAACTGGTGTGATAAATATGACTGACGGATGCCTCGTGTGAACTCACTCTGCATAAAAGCTCCT
The DNA here is from genome assembly GCF_019740435.1 of Gambusia affinis. Lineage (NCBI taxonomy): Eukaryota > Metazoa > Chordata > Actinopteri > Cyprinodontiformes > Poeciliidae > Gambusia > Gambusia affinis. The sequence goes on along the minus strand of NC_057882.1, from coordinate 12,073,359 downwards.
TTTACACAGGAGCCAGAAAAAAACCATCTGTGTTTAGACACAGTACTCTCCTGGTCTCAAAAATAGTCACACTGTGAAGAAAAAAAAAAACCCACTCTGAATCTTTGCACAGTAGATGCTGGCATGTTTACTGGTTATTTTGCATAAGAAAAAAATAAATGTTTAAAGTGCTACACTTTGTGATGGGAAAGCAAAAATGCCTTTAACTGACCAACAAGTGATCTTATAATCATTCTGTTTCTATTAACCTAGGAACCTGTCTTAGGAACTCGTTTTTATGAATGTAATACTTGAGAAATATTTTTCATTGCATATTATCAAAATCTATATTTCCATTTTTAAAACCATTTTATATGTAGATTTGTAGACACAATAAATGAGACACTAACACTCGGTAGATATAATTTTGAAATTGTCTTCCTAACTACCTTTTTTACTCTGAGCTGTGCTGTTTTTCTTATTTCTTCATACTTGTTTTTAATTGAAGTTGGATCAATGTCTGCTCTCATTGTTTTGTAATCACTATAATCTTTTAAACCTCTATAATCTGAGATTTCACATTTATTTTAACCTGCAATAAAAAAAAAACATGTTAAATGTAATTGCTTGTTCACATTTATTAGTATACAATTATTTTATTATTTTTTTTATTTTATTTTTTACAATTTTTTAGATTGCAGTTGCTTCAAATTGATAGAAGTCTGGTAAGTAGTTGTTTACTTCAGCTTCTGTGACCAGTTTTATTTGAAAGTTATACCTAAGAAAGATGACCTCTTTCTGATGACCTCTAACTTTTAACAGAACCTCACCTTTATGATTCTGAACTATATCTTTAAATAAGTATGGGGTACACCGGGAAATATTCCTGTGACATGAAGCTGCTTAACAAGCACCTTGTACAGATGCAGAAAGGCATACCTTATTGACACAACTGTGCGTTCAGTTTCCCAACTTGTTAAAATTAATAATTTTATGTAGAAACTAATGAATAGCTGCCAACAGGTTTTACTTGCTAATTCCATCTTTGAGCTTCTCTGTGAATGGCGACAGTAAAAGATACAGGTTAGAGCTATAGAGTCTCAATTACGCATGTACCAGACTGTTCTCCTGAACTTTTTAGAGGTAAATCATGCATTATTTAAAAGACTGATGATCTGTTGAAAACAATGTAGGCAAATGTAGCAATCATAATCTGGGTCAATGACATCACAATAGGAACATGAAAACAGCTGACGGGATGGTATTAGTAAGATTTTTTGACAGACTGTGACAGATTTCCTGTCTAACTCCACTTGAGGAAATTCTGCAAGGGGCTGGTTTTCGCCAGGCTATGACAAACTCTAAGGTGTTCAAATTGTGTTTGATTTGAAAGAAATTTAACCTTCCATTTTTGAGCCAATAGCATTTGTACTTGATGTTTACTGGTGATTGATAATGGCAATAACTGTTCAGAACTCTTAAGTGGTACAGGTTTTTTTGTATTCCTGTTTAGTTTTTACCATTTAGTGCATATTCTCTGCTCGTCAAATAAGTAAAGACTGTTCCTTTTGGGAATCATTCGTTATTCCAGTACAGTGGCTTTACGTTACTTTACTTTTCCATTGTTCTTATTGTTGAACGATGGAAATAGCTTCTTACTGTTCAGATACAAAATTGGCATGGTTGTTATTTGTGTAATGTTTACTTAATTGTTTTACTAACAAATTTTTCTTTGCGATGAAAAACAACGTATGGGACAATACTTAAGATGTACAGAAGAAGGCCCATGTAGAGTTATTCTGTGATTATACTTCTACAGCTGCCTTATGTGACGTCACCAGAAACTTGTAAGTGTGGAAAGCTATTTTTAGGACAGTAGATTTTATCTTCATTTCCAACTAAATAAATAGAACAACTAGGACATGGAGTTCTAAGTGACAAAACGAAAGTCAATTTAACTGAATTACAAAGTCTGGTATGTTGCTTTAAATTGGTAGAGTTGGGTGAGTTCATCATACTTTACTTATTAATTGCCAAACACGAATAGCATATTAACTTTTTAGGGTGTGTTCAGGTGAGTTTGAATGAATGACTCCGACACGGCAGCTCAGAGTAGACATATCTGAGGTTAAGGTCCACTCTTACTTCTTTTTTTTTTTCATACAAATTTGTCCCTGCTGCAACTCCGTAGTCCCTTTCTGGAACAGAAAACACTTGAGGAGTGCAGTGTGCAGCCAATCGACATTACATTAAACGCTGGAAGTAGGAGGCTGGACTTAGGAGTCAAAACATGGCGAAATAACAAGTTTCGCAGGTAGAAGCTACGCCGTACCTGGCACCGTTGGACTGCAGTTTCGACAGAGCTGGACGCTGGAGGAGACGACAGTAACCTTTAAGTTTAGCGAACGGATTGCTGCAGTCTTTTAAGACATAGAGCCTGCCTGTGTTTTCCCCCGGAAGGTTGGCAGTGCTAGGCGCGACTGTCAACACAGAAAAAATATGGACTGAGAGGGAAAGTTTATCCTGGGAAAAAGCTCGCTAGCTCGGCTACGTTAGCTGCGGGTTGATTAAAGGCACACACCTGAGTCAGTACTCCGATTACTTTGCGGTCGGCTTGAAAAAGTGGGGGATTTCTTCTTCTAATTTTTTTTTTTTTAGTCGTCGTATAAAGTTTGACACGAAGAAGCAGTGGGAGCTGCGGGGTTTTTTTTTGTCTTTTAAGTCAAATTGTTCGGCTTGGATTTAACTGCAGTATTCCGTTCATGTAAGGCAGCCAGTGCCAGTTGGACGTTCGGTTCTGGTGCGGACGGATCCGGACGCCATCACATCACAGACGTTGCGTTCTTCTTAAAAACAACCACTGCGTTGAACAAGCACGCACATTTTTTACATTAATTGTCAGCACAATTAAATGTGCTCCTCCGTCAAAATCGGGTAGGAGTTTTTTTTAAAATTATTATTATTATTATTTTCTGTGCTTGCATAATTTTATCAGATATATTATTAATAGGAATGTTTTACAGCAGCAGAGACGCGGCGTCTTCTTGTCCAAATGAACGCAGCAAGGTGTTCAACAACACTGGAGGTGCGCTGCGTTTAAAACCAACCAGTTATTAGCTCGGTACTAATGGCCGGCTGAATTGGAACGGTGCCATTTTGTAAAAAAAATAATCTTATTTTACACTCGTTGTGTTTCAGTCAGAATTTCTAGCTGACATTTTTCTAAATCAGCTGCGGAAAACGTCACAGCTCTCGGCCGGAGTTGACGTGAGCTATCCTGCTGGGTGCGTCTGATGCAGCCTCTGGGATGGACTTGCTATATTAAAGGGTTCCGCATTGATATATAAAATCAGTTTTCCTTTATGATATCGATAGATTAGGCTCGTGGGCAGCCATTTATTTTTTTCCTGTCAAAGTTCTTCTTGTGCAATAAGTGGCTAACTTGTTAGCTAACGTCATAAGTTTGGCCAGCTATGTCTGAAAACGCCCCCACACGAAGCCTGGATGACATAGACCTCGCAGCTCTCAGGGTGAGTATTATTACTATCATTATTGCAATTATTGCAAGTAATTTAGTCTTGTTACAGTCGCACCCAAGATTCTCTTTAGATGTTATGTCATTTTTGAGTTTTCCTCTGACACAAGCACAATCATGTTGCACCCACGCAACAAACTTAAGTCAAACCAACAACCCCCAACCCTCCCCGGGCTGTGTGCTGTGGGCAGCTGGGATGTTTACAACCACAAATCACAGCAAAACGTATCTAATGATTTATCAAAATCTCATACTCCTTTTATTCCATGTCTTCTTCCTAATACTTTAAAAGATTTTCTATCAGTTTTTAAAGGCATGTTTTCTCTATAATCATCCAATCTTAAATCATATTGTCAAGGACATTGTAAGAATTTCAATTGATTTGAGAGAGAGACTTTTTTTAAGTTGTATTTTTTTGGCACTTTTCTTGTCCCTGGCAGACTTTGTGACAAATGCCATAAGTACTACCACATCCTTCTTTTCATGATAAACAAGGTTCTGTGGCTTGATATTTGACCACTGGCAGGGTTTGTTTAGTGACTTTTCTAGCTTTTAGTTACCTTTCTTTACTTTGCTTAATTTATGCATCTTTGGTAGGTTTGTGATTGAAATAAATCATTACAAAAGTTTAATGCTGGCCTACTCTGTCCATTCAAAAAACTCGTTTGATGTTCTCCTGAAACACTCAGTTGTGTTCAAGCTTCAACCATCAAGCCAGCAGTTAATTTGAGTTAAAGTTAAATAATTTGGAGGTAGTAGTTTATTTCATTACGCCATCCACTTTGTGCCTTGCATCAACATCAAAACATCCTCTAAAAATGATGCTATCCCCACCATCTCTGGCATTTGACACAGTGCTCTGAGGTTTGAACGCCTCATCTTTGTTTGTCCACTTGGACTGTTGCATTGAAACCAGTTTTTAATGTTCAAAATAGGTGAACGTTAAGCTTTTGGAAAAGTAATAACCATATTGAAAATATATGTAATGGGCTTAGAATCCATGTTCATGAAAGAATAAAAGAAAAATACTGATTTAAATGTGTTTTAGTTATTCTGATAAAGAGAAGTTAGAAATGCCCATACCTTGTTGTTCGCTACAAAAAATAATACAGCTTTGCTACATTTTGCACAGAGGTATATGTTTATTTTTGTATGTGAAATGAGTCTAGAGGCAGATACACTAATATTGGCTTTAGGACACCAGCTGCAAATGTATGGACATTAGACAAAAGGTAGAGAATTACCAAATATGATACAGATCATATTTGACCTTCCTCTTTATTGCTTTTCGGTGTTGTATATCAATGAAAGAGATTTGTATTAACATCCCTGCATGTCCATCGGAGTCATGCTGTTCTTCAAAACAAATCCATTTAAAATGGGAAATTGTTTAACCTCTTCCACTAACTGGTGCAAAGGCATCAAATGACACTATATTCCACAAGATGCTAGCTAAACACACATTTGGGGGGAAAAAATAGGTTCTTCCTCTCTGCTTCTTGGATCTAGAATGTAATTTCCTTTCCCTTTCATATACTACTATAGGTGGAAGATGTTTAGGTCCACTTACTGCTTCAGTCACTAAAGTTCTGCTTGAACTTTATCTGTTCTCTATGCTTCCATTTTTATTGTAAGGTTTTATCATCAAAATCTACTTGGCCAGCAGCACCCACCAGAGACAAGTGTGAAAATGTTCTTGTGATTTTGGAAATTGACCATGTAAAGGTGCCATGTAGAGTTGAATTAGAAACAAAGTTAGGCAGCCTTCATGATCATCATCTTGTTTTCTTCCCTTCAGTTGTATTTGCTGGTCACTTGGCTGGCTGTGGTCCAACAGGTGATGGCAACAGGTGTTGATTAATGGAATACCATGCAGTCACACATGGCTACGTACTGCATTGCCTTCGAGCCAGTCGGTTCAGCTCGCTAACATGATTACAGACACTATTACAGTGGAGGAACATAGTTAAAATATTTCCAATTTCAACAAACGTCTCAGTGGCTCCATCTTGATATTTAAAAATATGAAATATTTTTACATAAAGACTTGCAGCACACATTTCTTAACAATTAATTTGAATAGGATCATTTATTTGATTTTACAACATTAATTTATCTAGAGATTGGTGTTCCCAGGTGACATTGTTGGTTACATTTTGAGGATTAGGACCTTGTGATCTAATCTGAGTTGGAACATAAGTTTGATTCATTTTGTTGCTAGACATCTAGAAATACATTCTTATGTTCTAGATTTAAGCTGAATTTTTGACAGTGTGATAACGACTAATCAAAAAAAGAAACAAAAAAATCACACCAAACCTGCGCAGCTTCATTTTTCTTCATTATTTTAACAATAAATAAACGTATTATGTTCCAGGAATAATTAGCATTTATCTGTAGCCACCCTAGCTGAACACATTTCCCTCCCTTTTTTTGTTGTTGTGTTTCATTCTTCTTCTTTTTTTTCAAAGCTGATTTGCTTATGCTAATGTTTGAATATAAGTGTACCCTTCCCTTTCTTTCGGCTCATTCGTCTCATCCCACTCTCTGTGCCGGATGTGGGTGAAGCAACCACCTCTGCCTCATCGCCCACTCTGTCATTACATTATTCCTTTCCATACCATTATTCTCTTCCCTCCCGTTTTACGCCACATCTCTTCCTCTTTTGTATCCCTATTCATAAGATCCTTCAGAGTGTTTAACATTAGACGAGCTATCACCTTTAACACTCAATTCATGGTATTTTTTATTTTTTTTTCCTGGATGTTTCTCAAAACTATGATTTTGGTTTTTCACATCCATCTCTGACCCTGAAGTGAAAATCTTCATTTCGAAGGTAGAAGGCCCCTGATTGGAGATGGATGAAAGCAGGATAGGTCATGGTGTACATTTTAAACCCAAGGCAGCAGTCTCACCACCCACACATCTTCTTAAAGCCATATTGAAATTACATGAAAGTGGAACTGCTTGTCATTTTCCCTTGTCTCTAGGGGGTGCGGGTTGCATAATTTAGTCAAAGCAGCCTACTCGTTATTGGTGTCTGTGAGATCTGTGTGCACAATGCAGAAATTTACATGGACCAAATCCAGAAAAGGAAGGAAAATTCATGTGAGAATTTAGATTTGTGTCTCATGTACTATAAAAAGTTGGATGCACTGTGATTCTTTTCTTTATATTTAAAAGAAAATTATTTTCCTAATTCAAGGCTTGGTGGTGGGAATGGAAAGGTTAGAGGATCTCTTTGCCGAAGAATGTTTGATTTTAATTGGCGTGAGAGCACAGAGCAGATATCATTCCAGTTTAAGCTATTAAAAGAGCTGCATGGTTAAGTGACGAATATACATCAAAGTTTATGGTAATATTCATACTCACAGATTAGAAAATCCATGAAACGTAATTATAAGTGGACACTTTTATGACTTATATAGAACCATTTATAAGAACAGGTGGAGTTTCTTTGTTTGACGACGACTTTTTATTTACTGAAGAAACCTGAGGTGTAACAAAGTTGCACACAACCTGTCAATTAATTGTATATATGTGGAGGACTTCTTAAAAACTAAGTAAGCATAGTTTGCTCCAAGTTTATTTGTTTTAATTGAATATTTTCTCTAGTAGGTGAAACCACAAGAGCAAACTCAGTTGGCATCATTCGTAGAGTGAGACTTTTTAATAATCTTTTTGTATTCTGTTGTTTTTCTCATCCCAATGTGTCGTTCTTCCAAAGGATCCAGCAGGAATCTTTGAGCTGGTCGAGGTTGTCGGCAATGGGACGTATGGGCAAGTGTACAAGGTGAGCCATTGTGCATATGTACATGGAGGAATTTACAGGCACCTAGGAACTTAAATTGGCAATCTATGACTTTCTGTTTTTCTGGGGTATAAATAAGACAAAGACCCATATGTTTTTTACCCATTGATCACTAAGGCTAGAGGAGAATTTACAACCATCTACAGTAAATGAGATGGTAAGAAATGTTAAAAAAGATTTCCAATTCTCACTGTTGAAGATAAAAAGAAAATAGTTGGGGTTGCCAAGTCTTACAACTATCGGACATTATCTACCTGCCAGGCAGTTGAGCTGGAGCCATGTCAGGGAAATGTCATTTTTGTGTTGCCATTAAAAGTTGAAATGTGGAGTTTTGATTAACTCTATTTGGACTTTAACTGGAACTGAATGCTTTTAAGAAATAAGACAAAGATGTAGTTTGATGCGAACAAAAACTCCTAAGTGAATCTGATTTTTAGCAAATGATGAGGCCCACTATTAATCATGATGAAGGATCTGTGTGGGTTTCTTTCTCTTCCAAAGTTGGTGGTTATTCATATTAGAGATGAATGACAATTTTCAACCAATTCTTTTTTATTTTTATAACCAATCCCTGATAAATACTGCCGATGTTTTTAAAACTGATTCTTGAAGTTGATATTACTAATTTACACGACAAAAGTGATGCATTGATAACAAATGTCAAACAAGTTTCAATTTAAACAAAAAAGAAATATTTACAAAACAAAGGGTAGCAAATGATGATGAACAGACACCATTGTTCCCTCTAGCTCACAGTGAGATGGAGACAGACTTTCAAACTGCAGATGCAGCTAAATTAGACAGTAAAAAATACAATAAAGATTGAAAACTTACCTTTTATCCCCCTTGTTGTTGAAATTCGGTCTTGTAACATCATCAGCCTCTTTCTGCCGTGGAAGGAGAGGTAATGCAGGCCGTCAGGTGATCTCAAGTAGTGATGCATGGATAAATTGGCCTTGATCACCTTAATTTTGGGAGGTTGGTGATCGGCCAATACTTAAATGTGAAGCCAGTCTTATCCAGTGATCTTATCTGCCTCGGCAGCAGTCTAAAAATCCCCCTCTGTTCTCTTTTGCTCTGCCATGAGAGAGGTTTGACTCACAGACCGACCCACCAGATCATGTCTGCTGTTGACAATCGTCACCCCACGTTGCTAGGTACCAACCTAGCAACTTTTTTTTTTGCTAAATTTAGCAACATTTCAGTCAAAACAATCGGCCAAAATCAGAATGTTCAGGTTAGACTTTTTAAAGATTGGCAATCGGCCAGAAAAATGCAACTGGTTCACCCCTGATCTCAAGGCACGACTGCAGAATGCGCTAAAGGATCCAACTTGTTCCTTAACCAGGGCCGTCACGTGAAGACAGGCCAACTGGCCGCCATCAAAGTGATGGATGTTACGGAGGAGGAAGAGGAAGAGATCAAAGCAGAAATCAACATGCTGAAGAAATACAGCCACCACCGCAACATAGCCACGTACTACGGTGCCTTTGTGAAGAAGAGCCCGCCAGGACACGATGATCAACTTTGGGTCTGTTTACATTTGTATCTGGTCCAATGACTTTAAGAGAGCTTTTGTCATTAATCATGCTCTCGTTAAGCGTGTTTGCCTTTGAACAGCTGGTGATGGAGTTCTGTGGAGCCGGGTCAGTGACTGACTTGGTGAAGAACACTAAAGGCAGCTCTCTGAAGGAGGACTGGATCGCTTACATCTGCAGAGAGATCTTAAGGGTGAGAAACTGTGGTTTTGACTCTTGGATCAATTATCCAGCAACCTTTTCCTCTCACTGACTGTGGTTGACTTCTTTGTTTGCAATCAGGGCCTTTCTCACCTCCATGCCCATAAAGTTATCCACAGAGACATCAAAGGCCAGAACGTGCTGCTAACGGAGAATGCGGAGGTCAAGCTAGGTATGCTGAAAAAAAATAAAAAATACTGAGTTTGTTTTGCTTTAGTATGTCTCACTGTACTGGTCTCAACCCTCTCAATGCAGTTGATTTTGGGGTGAGTGCTCAGCTGGACAGGACTGTGGGGCGGAGGAACACCTTTATCGGTACTCCTTACTGGATGGCGCCTGAGGTCATTGCCTGTGACGAGAATCCGGACTCCACTTATGACTTTAGGGTAACCGCAGAAAGGCTGTATTTATCATCTGTGCTCCTTTGCAGTGAAAATAAAACATTAACCAGAGGCATTTATTTTACAGAGTGATATTTGGTCTTTGGGGATAACGGCCATCGAGATGGCAGAGGGAGCTCCTCGTAAGTGAATCTTCTTCATTGACTATCATTTTTTTTATTCTACATGTGTCTATTCAGCCTTTGATAATTTTTCATAATTTTTAAAGCCAGCTCTAAGGACCTCATGAATGAGTGTGTGTTGTGCTTGCAGCCTTGTTGTCTGTGTCTTCAGATGGACAGCTGACTCACTGTAATTAAGGTAGTGGAGTTGTGAGCTGGCAGTTGGCCTGTGGAGGCTGATGGCACAGATCTCTCCATGGTTTATGAGGAGATCTCTCTGCTGGAAATCTGGTGCAGAACCAAAGATTGAGAGAATAGTGAAGTGAGGCTAATACGCTTGGTGAAGAAGTTTTTTTTAACCTGGGCTTAAAGGGGTAACTGTTGGCTTAGATTTTGTTTTGAAACGGCACAACTAATCTCCAAATCATAATAAATCTAACAGAAGACTGCTGTGGAAATCCGGGCCTGTCCGTTCCCATGCCAGGAATGGAATGTGTTGGGCATGGGATGAGCTGATGGCGTGATGACCCTCAGCAGACCCACTGTTGTTTTGGCTCAGTTATGGTTCTGAAACAGTGGCTTTAAAATCGTATCGCGCTATCAAATTATCACCACCAGGAAAGTTCCTCTGATTCAGTTTCTTACGTCAGAGAGTAGAAAACACTTGAGTGTGTTGAGTGAGATTTTAGTTTTATGCCCCAAAAATATTTATCTACAAAATAGTAGAAAACGTTTACATGGAATAAACACCTCCTACAGTTAAAGGTATACTTATAATTACTATGTAAAACCGTATTTCTTTCCTTCCATTATGCTTTCAGTAAAGTACCCTGACAAGATGCTGACGTTTGGATTAGTTGCCTCAGTAGACTGTTTATTAGACCTGGACCAGCAGCTGCAGCTTGTTGCTGACATTTAGTTTAGCATTACTTTGAGTTTTCTTAACTGTTGAAAAATGTCTATAAATTGTACTTGGCTTTTTTTTTTCTTTTTTTTTTTGCCCTGGCGTTAAAGGGAGTCGCCTTCGTTAGCACAGCTGTCTGACAGCTTGCAGCAACAGATCAGAGAGGGAGTTGCGTATATATTTGGAGAATGGCAGCAGAAAAACCAGCATCATTATCGTTTGATGTTAAGATCCTTCTTTTATAGTATTGGACACTGTCTTGACAGTGATAAAATATATATTATATTTTCACACCTTAAATCTTATTATCATTGGGATTGCTACTTAAATTTTTTTCCTGCTGTTTGTTCCATAATGTCAGCATTTAATATCATGCTCCAAACAGTAAGTATCTGAGCTGTATTTGTGAGTTTTTCACTGTAAGCTGTCTGAGGAATACCATTTATTTCCTAAAAAAAAAAAGACCTGGTTTCTCTCATTACTTCTTTGTTTTTGATATTCTTACCTACGAAAAGGTCTGTGGAAATAAAATTAACTTAATTAATTTTAAGTAATCCTAAACAACGTGCTTAAAAGACTGTGTTTGGGTTTTGGTTCTGAATCATTTAATGAAAACAAATTGCTATTTTATTTTACAAAATAAAACCTTATGTCACCGGGTGATCACCAGTGAAAGCTAATGAAAGGAAAATCTGAGGACTGAAAACTTGGACATCTGGTGCATAACTCTTAAGAAATATTTGGAGAATTTCACAATTTGTCCCTCTTTATTCTGAATAAACTGCTTAATTAGGGCTGAGCAAAGTCATAAAAATATGAAATATTGTTGCTGATTATAATAGGATTTGCAAAAAGGAAACGAATATTTGGATCTACCATGTTAATGCTGGACTGCTTTGTTTTTATTTCAGTCAAAACCCCAGATTCTAATTTGGCATTTATATATTTATATATTGAAATTCAACAAATATTGAATTCTTAGCAACTGTAAATATTGTACGCACTTGTATTGGGATGAGGTCTTACTGACCACACCGGTGCAGTTAGTTACTAAAAAATCAGAAAACTTAAATAAATACTTTAATGTTTTTAACAGAATCCAATTTTTTTAGACATATGTAATACATAAAGTAGTATTTTATTTTCCTTTTATTTGCTTTCTTTTTTACATTATTGGTTACATGCAGATGCCTTCCTTTTTGTTTTTCTTTCTAGCAGAATAAATGCACCTTCATCACTTTAAGATGATGTTATTGACTTAGTAGCCACTAAAATATTCTTTTCTTTGCTTCCTTAGAAAACCAGGGTTTCCTTTGTATGCAGTGTGTTGAGGCACTTTGTTTACATGTGGCTGCTTCAATAAACATGAATAACCAAGGAAGTCATGCAAACCTACACCCTCATGCTGCTGCTGCTGCAGGATAATCTTAGCTTTATCTTTCCGGAAAGTGCTATTTTTGAGTCACACCGACTTTTTAAGTTATTTTCCTCTAAAGTTTATTTGTTATATTTCCTTTTGAGTATTGATGAGGGTGACACCTCTGGTTGGGCTTCAGGACTAGTCTTTATGGTAGATTTAGTCAGTGATACCAGTGTTAACTGAGCAGTACTCCACCTATATAGGCCAATCTCTCAAAAAGGTTTTTCTTTATGATTTTATTATAGGCGTGTGGAATATTAGTGATGAAAAAGTTATTGTAGTAACTGTAATGAGTTTATTGAATCTTAAATCCAAAATAAAGCCAGGAGTGTGCACTAAACTATTTATTTTAGTTAATTATGAGAAATTCTGAACGTTTCTATGGTTTATTTTCTCGTCACTGATGCAGACACACGGCTCCGACAGACTGCTGCTATGAGTGACATGCAGCCGGGTATGCAGGCCAACTGTCGAGCTGGTGTTGGTGTACAATTATAAATTATGCAGGATGTACTTACACCATCACTCCAGTGACTGAAGTAGGTTGGAATGGTCCGTTCTATGAAATTCTTTTTTAATTATAGGTGCTGAAGCCATTTCCCAGCTTCTCACTTCATGCTTCCGTGTAAAACGTTAGGCATGTCATCTGTTAAGTTCTCTTGCAGATGTCTTTTGTCTTTTCTGTCTGTGCTTGTAAACTTGAGTAAGCATAAATTTTCCTTTTCTAAAGATGGTGCACTGTTTCCCTTTTTGTTGTTTTGATAGCAGCTGTGCATTGCTGTAATTTAAGTCACATTATCGTGAAAGGTTTTGCTGATCCCACAAAGTAATATACAAAATTATACTCAGTGAGGCTATTGCTTACTGAAGATGCATTATCATAGCAATTCTCTATGATACTTATGCTGGGTGTGCATTTTCTGTCCATTTTCAGCCAATTCGACTGACTCTCAGCCTAATTGTGTGGTGTAGTATAATATACAGTGAGCAACAACCAGCGTATGGTTGCACAATAATCAAACCCACTTGTGATTGTATCGCACCGTTAAAGCAGCAACAGAGGCCAGGCTGTCCTGCACCTCTCAACCTGTCACTCAAGAAAAGAATGTGATTTAATTAAATAAGTATGACAATCAATATGGTAAATTGAGATTGGAATTCAAAGAAGACATGTACATAATTTAAATATTGGAGTTTATAAACTTAAGATGGCTTCCAAACAGTTTGAGCTGGAGTTGAATATGACTGAGAATATTGTACCGCAGTTTACTGCTTCTTCCAAAAGTATTCATACCCCACATATTTGTTGTTTTTGACATATAGCAACCAACAAGCTTAATAAGCAATTACTGCATTATTAAGAAGTGGCTAAAAAAATATATTGCTCAGATTTTGTATATGCTACTGTGAATACACAATATTATTTCTCAATTGAATCTAGGACTTTGACTGGACCAATCCAACACAACAATATGCTTTTATTTAGGCATTATATTCTATTTTTTTTTTTTTTTTTTTTTTTCAGGCTCTAGAGGCGCTTTTCCACTAGCTAACCAAATATCTTGGAATAATTGACTGTAGTTTACCTAACCCTGCCTTAAGCTCTCTTATGCACAGGATTCTGTCGATTGTTAGTGACGTCAGAAGGCAATTGGTTGCAGTGGATTTATTTATGGCTATCAGAGTAAAGGGAGTTAAATACAGTAAAGTGTTGCTTTAGATTTTCATTTGCATATAAAATGTGGAAACCATGTTTCATTTTCTTTCAACTTTACATGATGTGATATTCTGTATTTGTTTATTGTATAAAATAAATGGAACAATTTGCTTTTGTGATTAAAAAGCTCAATAAACTTTGGTAATGTTAATACTAGCTGTTTCACAGCGTTTTTGCCCCTAAAGTTGTTAATAAGATAAATGTAATTTTGTTTTAGAAATACTTAAATTTTGAGCTTTTAAGTTGTAAATTGTCTGTGCAGAAAGTGGCCAAAAAGTCCTAAAAAAATCTGAATTTCTCTCATATTATGTATTAAAACTCCTTCAGTGCTTATATCTGCACTTGGATCCTTTCCTCTGACAGGAAGTTGCTGTTCGCCAGCAGCCAGTGGGTGATCCATCCTTAAAAATTACATCTGACGTTAGCTGGGATTCTTCTGGATTATTGCGGCCCTTCAAAAACCTAAAGGGAAAAAGTCGGATTGCCTTTGACTGTGTTAGTCACGTTGCTTGTTACCAAAAGACTGCATAATACAAGCCTATTTACTGTGAAACTCTGAAGCTAACCAGTCTGGTTTAGCTGCCTACCTACACTGGGAACACAGTGACTCAGTCCTTGCTTTTACATTCAGTGCAACAATAAGCCTGAGGCACCAGGAAAGATTGGGTAACAACAGCTGTAACCTTGTTTCAGTGTAGAAAAAGCACATATAACTGTGTTTTAAGGTTATTTGCAAACTATGTTAACACAAAAAGTATTTTGTTCTGCATTCTCTTTTGTTCCTTAGCTCTCAGCATGGTTAACAGACATTTATAATCTTCTTTTTCTGTAGCTTTGTGTGACATGCACCCAATGAGGGCTCTCTTTCTGATTCCAAGGAACCCCCCTCCAAAGCTTAAGTCCAAGAAATGGTGAGTGTAAATTGCTCTTCTTTTCCAGATTCTGTCGTGAACTGCTTCTCCTTGCAAATATAACCGAGTGTTCAGATCTGCTTAGATAAAGTTGCGGTGGCATTAATGCGTGTAGTGGTTTCAGATTTCTTCACTGTGGAGTTATTTGTTTCAATTCTTTGAGCTGAAATTAATCCAACATATAAAGTAAACTGTAATGATGGGAATCCGAAGACAGTGATATAGAATGACAGTATAATAAAAGGCAGCCCTGCCATGTAATCACTTAGCAATGCAACAGTTAATTGGCTAAAACTCATTAGAAGAGAAGGGCGTTAAATGTAAATGATGCTGAGTTGTACAACAAACGGCTGCATAATTTGCAGAATGCCTTTCGAGACAAACGAGCATGGGAAGGTTCAGAGATATTTAAGACTTAATTTCTCATTGTTTGTCCGATCCTGTGCGTTTGCCTCTCCTATTTCTCTCTTTCTTCTCAGCAAGTGAACGATGTTCCCACAAGAGCCAGAATCTTGTGTTTCCTCTTCTGTCCTGATCGTCAAAAACATATTAGGATGCGGTGGCTACTGGGTTATGAATACTTCAGAGTATTTGTTTGATTAGTCCCACCAAATATAAAACAGGACTGCTAATTGTTTGGCAAGTTGGTCCGTAGCAAGAAACAAAAAGTATTTAAATACCCAAACAGAACTCCAAAGTGTACATTTCTCATTCCATATGGCACATTTTCATCCTATAATGCCTACATCCAACATGTGAAGACTAGTTACATAAACACAATATGTATAAATGGAAGTGGTGCAAACACATAGAGAAGTTTCTATAAACTTCTCTGTCACAATCTATGAATCTACCAGGTTGTAGCTCTTAGTTATTTTTTTCATATTGGCATCATTTTCACCCCGAGTTGTAAATTACAACCACTTGATCTCTTGTATATTTAAAGTTCATATGCCGTTTTTTTCAACGTTTCCTTCTCAGTTGTGCTCAGGCTTGTACTTCAGAGTAGGCCTGTCACAATAAACAATAAATCAATTAATCGCACAATAAATTAAAACTATCAACCTCACTTTAATTATCAGCTTTATCGTTTCTTCCAGCCTTTTTCCCTTTCTGTTGATGACACTGAATGAAAAAAGGCTCAACTCTGCTGCTCTCCACTGACCTTCCCTTCCTCATTTCTTTAGTGTAATGCCCAGCGCACACTACACATCTTAGAGCTGTCGGTCGATTGTCGGCCCATTTTCAAAACCTGAGAGATTTAGCCGACAGAAATCCTAGGTATAACGGTTCGGGTTCGATCCTGCCGTGTGGTGTCCAACAATGGGCACAAAATAATGGCTACATGTAAAGTTAACTAATTTTAAAACCAGGCATTAATCAATGCTTTACTACAATCTACCTGCAACGCATGTGGCTCTAGTGTCAGCGTAACGTCCTGACTGAATGAAAATCATTATAATCTATTTATGTCACTTTAACAAGAACAGCTGAAAAGTTACCGGGTTCGTCAACTGCTTAGCAATTTCGCTCCAACTCCTCCTCTTGTCATTTCTATAATTTTTGCACAAAACGTTTTATAAACATTAATGTTGTTTCCACATATCATCTCCAATGTCTGCTGGACTTTGCCGTGTCAGCTGTTTTGCCCCTTTAGTGTGCTTCAGCAAAGCAAAAGAAAAATGTGATATTACTTTTGCAAAAGGAGTTTCCAGAGCTTACACAAATTCCCAGAAGATCCAACGGGGTCTTTAGAGACCCCTTACAGTTCAAAGAGCAGTATTCTGGTTGTCCCATGCTTTCCTTGTCCCCAGAAGGATTGTCATTCTTTGATCTTACTTTTCCTCCCAGGTCAAAGAAGTTTATCGACTTTATAGAAGGCTGTCTCGTCAAGACGTATCACAGCCGTCCCAGCACAGAGCAACTGCTCAAGCATTCGTTCATCAGAGACCAGCCCACAGAACGTCAGGTCCGAATTCAGCTCAAAGACCACATTGACCGCACACGCAAAAAGAGGGGAGAGAAAGGTAAAGAGAAGAGACTGAAGGATCTTAAAGTGCATTGTAGATTGCTTTTCAGGAGCTATTTTTGCTTCAGATTAAATTTTTCTTTTTTGTTGATCTCCCTGCAGAAGAGACGGAGTACGAGTACAGTGGTAGTGACGAGGAGGATGAAAATCGTGGAGACGATAGAGAATCAAGGTAATTGATTTGATCATTTCTGTTCGGTCTGCCAGTCTAGGTTTTGCAAATGTTCTCCATTCATAATTTAAATTTTGATCATCAGTTCCATCCTCAACGTGCCTGGCGAGTCAACCTTGAGGCGGGACTTCCAGCGGCTGCAGCAGGAGAACAAGGAGCGCACAGAGGCCCTCAAGAGGCAGCAAGCCCAACTGGCCGCCCAGCGCCGAGATCCTGAGGAGCACAAGAGGCAGCTGCTGCATGACCGACAGAAACGCATCGAAGAGCAGAAGGAACAACGGCGTCGACTCGAAGAGGTACTGATTAACTGTTTATCTCTAGTGTTTCACTCAATCGTATATTTTGTTCTTTGATAATTCATGTGGCTTTATACTATGAACTCACCTGTTTAGAGTTGCCTTTGATTAGTTAATCAACATGCAAGGTGTATTTGCTTGTAATGTCTACTTACATGTTTCATAATTGTATGATGTTTTGTGACGTAAAACACTTTGAACTGCCTTGTTGCTGAAAATGTGCAATACAGATAAACTTTGACCTTTGTAAGCAAAACTATCAGAATATTTCAGTGCAGTACTGAGATTTGAGAAAATATACTTTGATTGTGGACCAGGGGTCTCAAACTCCAGTCCTCAAGGGGCGCAGTCCTGCAACTTTTAGATGTGCCTCAGCTGCAACACACCTGAATAGAATAATTAGGTCATGAAGGCTCTGGAGAACTGATCTACACAAGGAGGAGGTGATTAAGCCGTTTAATTCCAGTGTTTTTTTGTATCTGTGGATCATCTAAAAACTGCAGGACACTGCAGGCCCTCGAGGCCTGGAGTTTGAGACCCCTGTAGACAAATCTAATCAGGCACTTATTCAAAGGGTCTCTGCGTGCTAAAATTAATTTTAAAAAAATGTTCCCAACATTAATAACGTGAGGTTCAACAATATATTTGCATTTGCTGTATTTACTACTCATTTATTTTCTTGGCTTTTTATCAGAGCTCACCAAGACATCAGCATCGTTTGCCAACACTTTCTTTTTTATCTTTTTATACATTTGCCATTAATAATTTACTGTCAGTATTAACATTTACTATGTTAAATTTAAGAGCTAGGAACCAATGCCAGTAGAAATAACATCCCTGGTCAAGCTGAAGACACTTTAACTAATCAACATTTTAAAAGTGAATAATGCCTCCATGATTAAATTACTAGCCAGGTATACATTTGTTTTAAAATTTTGACATGTTATAACCATAAATAATTTTTTTTTGTGATGGATCGGCACAGTTATTCATAATCCATAAAGAGCTTTAATCAAGTATTATAGTTTATCTAATATTCTAACTTCTGGAGAAGTTTAATTTTGTGTTTTTATTAACTGTCAGCTGTAATGATTAAGATGAGAAACAAATGCTTGGAATGCATAATTTTTTTAATTTATCAGATTATTCATTTATTCACAATACCCGCATTTTGTAGAACTTGCATAATTTCTCAGATTTCTTTTTCTTAATAAACATAAGTCACCATGGAGACATAACAGAAAAAGAGGAACAAAATGAACATTGATAAATAAATACAATACAAATAATCAAATAAAAAATATATACTAAGTGGGTGGTCACATGATGGATGCATAAATTTTTTTAATGAATGCTGATTCACTTTTAAAATTATTCATATAAAATATATTCTAAGCTATTGTGATGCGCGTGTAAAACAATGAGCAGCAAGGAGGCATGTCAAAGGTCTTCACAGCGCAATAAAGAACAAATCATGTGGTTTTACTAAAAGATGTTAGTAAAGCTGAGTCAGTTCTTTTATTCATTTTTCTCCAACTCTACAGTAAGTTTTTATTTTTTTATTTTTATTTTTTTTCCCCTAAGCAGTCTAATTCATCTGCGCAAGCATAACCCCTCTGCTCATTTCTCTCCTTCCTGTCACCTCTCTCCCAGCAACAGAGAAAAGAGCGAGAGATGGTGAGGCAGCAAGAAAAAGGCCCCCATCGGCGACTCGACGATATGAGACGGGAGGAAGACAGGAGGATGGCAGAGAGGGAGCAGGTAACCAACCGCAGCAGAAGCAGAGCAGCGCCCGGCCAATCAGGAGAGGGGTGGGCGTGTCCGCCCGGCAGCGCTGTGCTAGTTGCACTGTTGGTGAAATTCCGTGAGAGGGTTGCCATAGCAGCAGGGATCTAAATTAGTGTATTTACTCAGATGAGATTTCTGTGGGGGAGCTCTCTGCGTCTCTCCATTTCCAGTCTATCCTCGGCGGCATCAGAGTCTGGCATCAGAGCAAGATCATCCTTTAGTGTTGCAAACTTCACCAAATTCACACTGACCTCCTAAATATCTGAATTATTTAATGCCTTGTAGCTTATCACATTCTCTGTGTAGCTCCTCGCAATTTCATATTTGATATAATTTGTATCTTTTTATCCACAAAGGCTCAGCAGCAGAAGCAGCAGCTTTCCTGCCAAAATAATCAGCAGAATCTTTGACTTTTATCAAATCGTCTCCTGCTTTTGCTTGCTGGACTGATATTGCGTAACCTTCTATCTCTGTGTTTATCTTCCATTCCTCTCCCACATCATTTCCTTTTCGTGTGCCACCACCTTTCCTCTGTGCCCTCTTACCTCGCTGCAGGAGTTTATCAGGCACAAGTTAGAAGAAGAGCAGCGGCAGCTAGAAATCCTGCAGCAGCAGTTGCTTCAGGAGCAGGCGCTGCTTATGGTAACTAGTCCTTACCAATGCTTAATCACTTCCTCATTTGCTTGCAGACATTTTCTTCCATGTTACTTCGAGTTATTAAAACTGAAATGAACTTCTGTGTTAGTGTGGTTTGCTTCCATTTATGTCAAATCTGCTGCCTATCTCAAAAAAATAACCAACCTTTTCTGAAAAGGTTTGTCCATTTTTGGTTATGAAGTGTTTTTTGCTTCGTTTAGAAATGCTACCATCTCTGCATTTCTGTCTTCAGATTGCTATTGTGATGCGTAGGAGTTGCTGTCATTAAAAATGAATCTTTGTTTCACTTTAGAAAGAACATTAGTCAAAAGCGACTGTATGCATGAGGCTGTTGCATATCAAGTTGTACCCGAAATTATTGAATCCTTCACTACAAAACAAGTTTATTGGCAATAATCTAAGAATTTCCGGTGCTTTTGCAACAAACAGATAACAGAAAAATAACTTAGTCATTAAAATACTAGAATTTAATCTATATTGAACACTGTGTACTATCTCCAATGGGCCCTGCAGTTCCAAAATGATTCACTCTGGAACAGACATCAGCTGTGTGTTTAGGCACAGCCTGACGGTGGCTCAGTGATGCTGTGGGGACAGCTCTGCTCTATATTTGGCACAGGAAATAGTCTAGAAACGTAATGTACTCTGTAGCAGGGGTCTCAAACTCCAGTCCTCGAGGGCCGCAGTCCTGTAGTTTTTAGATTTTCTACTGGTACAAAACACTGGAATGAAACGGCTTAATTACCTCCACCTTGTGTAGATCAGTTCTCCAGAGCCTTAATGACCTAATTATTCTATTCAGGTGGTGCAGCAGAGGCACATCTAAAAGTTGCAGGACTGCGGCCCTCGAGGACTGGAGTTTGAGACCCCTGCTGTAAAGGAGTCCAAAGTTTAGCTGTCATTAGACGTTCCAATAGGAGAATGATGTCAAGATTATCTCAAAGTTCACTGTGTGTCTTCAAAAGAACAGCAGTAATTAAAATTGGCCTTTTGTGTTGAATTTTGAAAGAAAAGGAAAACAAGACGGGAGTACTGGACACTTCAGATCTGTGGCCGAGATGTTAGGGTTGCCATGACAGATTAATAAATGCTTCTTAAATTAGATTTTTTGGTGCTTTTTCTGAAGTCTGTTTATTGAAATATATGATACTCATGCTGAAATAATCAATTGAAAACAAGACGCACACTTTACAAAAGTAAAGTAAATACATGAATATTATAATTCACAAAACAAGTCTGTGCGTACTGCCTTATGTAAGAATGTAAATGTGTCCTGTATGTTTATAGTTTCTTGATGAGAGGGGAAAAAAAAGCACTTGGAGAGCATCAATGTCTCAACTTTAAAGTGCTCATTTTCACCCGAAGCTCTGGAGCTTTTCTATTTCTGTTGTTGCTTTTAATTATCAAAAATGCTTCCAACTCATTAATGGACTTACAAGCAGATGCTGAAACTCGTATAGCAAAATGGGAGTCATCACATTCCTGATTTGTAAAATGTTCGCCTTTGTTTTTTCATTTTGGTGAAAGCTGAAGGTTTGCACGTATGTATTTAGGAGTATGCCTCGTCTTCACTACTGTGCCTTGCCTTCCTCAGGAGTATAAGCGAAAGCAGCTGGAGGAGCAGCGGCAGTCGGAGCGGCTGCAGAGGCAGCTGCAGCAGGAGCATGCCTACCTGGTGTCTCTGCAGCAGCAGCAGGAAAAGAAACCCCAGCTTTATCACTATAACAAAAACCTGGAGCCCAACAACAAACCCACCTGGGCCCGAGAGGTTGGAGTGTCTGTTTTCGAAAGTGTTAGCATGCCGCCGGAAAAGACTCTGTTCTCCAAATCGAATCTCTTGGTTTCTTTACTGCAGGTGGAGGAGCGAAGTAAACTAAACAGACAAGGGTCACCGAAAATCTGCACCACCGTGTCTGACACTGCCATCCAGTCGCGCTCGGACTCCATCAGTCAGTCGGGAATGGTCCAGTCTGCACAAACGCCTCCAATGCAGAGGCCAGTTGAACCGCAAGGTGGTCAAGGAAAGGTGTGTGGCTTAAATATGTGGTTTAACAAAACCTTGCAGAAGTACTAATATTTCTCAGTCTTGACTGGCTTACACTTGATATCTGGGCTGCTTTATTCATGCTTTTCTATCCTCTTTCTTTTCTCTTTACATCTACCCATTAAAACTGATACTTTCTACCAACCCCATCTATGCATTTCTCTTCACTTTGACCTACATCTTGGACTATCTTGGGTGCTGCTCCTTGTATTTGGCTCCCGCCTGGCGGTCTGCTGCTCCTGCTCTCTGCAGTTCCAGATGGCTCACTTGGTTCCGCTGAAGCCTTACGCTGCCCCTGTCCCTCGCTCTCAGTCCCTCTGTGACCAGCCAACTAAGAACATGTCCGCCTTCCCCACTCAGGACCCCTCCCTTGCCCCTACACCCCGCCCCATCCACTCCAGAGAGCTTGTACGTCAGAACTCGGATCCCACTTCTGAAACCCCGGGACCTCAGTTGCATCAGATCAGGGAGGATCGCGGCCCCTGGATCCGGCTGCCTGATGTAGAGCTCCCACCCAAGGTAAAATCCAATACCTGAACTTCATCTAGCATTTGAAGAATCAAACAGAATATATTAAAAACTCTAATATATTAAAAAACAAAGGATTCTTTTTAAACTATTTTTTTTTTTTCCTGAGAAACTAAAAACACATTTTGCTGTTGCTTTCAGATTCCTCAGAGAACTGCATCCATTGCCACGGCTCTTAACACCAACCTTACCTCTGGCATTAGGCATCCTGTAAGAGCCAGGTACTGATGACAATATATATATTTTTTTGCAAATTAGATCATTGTAATGTACGGTTAGAGTTATTAACTTTAGATTACCTTCATGACAGCAATCCAGATCTCAGCCGCAATGATCGCTGGGAGAGAGGAGACGGTATGAGCATCATATCTGGTCTGCCCCAAACTGGCTCTCTAGAGAGGCATCGCATCCTCAGTGAGTTCCCTCCTCCCCAGTGCTGCAAACGTGGCCGACCACGTTTGCAATAAGTTTGATCACGTAAAATCTTAATAAAATACATTGGAGTTTTGCATGAGAAAATGTGAAACAGTTTAAGTTGCATGGATGCAGGTTTGCAAGGGACCCTGACGCCTCTGTATTCCTCATCAGGTACCTCCAAAATGGATTCACCAATTCTCTCCCATGAAAGTCGCCATAAGCCAGGGGAATCCCGTACATCCTCTCGTCCTGGGCGACCTGCTGTACGTCTTTTTCTTTTGTTTTCTCTTCAGCTGCATCATATTAACTATTTTTCAAATTACATGTTTATGAAACTGTGTTGATTGGAGGCACAACTGTGTTTAAATTAGGGTTGTAACGGGAAACTGTAACAACACAGCTTCAAGCAAGGGAAGCAGAAAGTGGCCTCTACAACTGATTGGAAATTTGTTTTCAGAACTGGTAACTTGAGAAGATCATTGTTTATATGTTTTTTAATAAAGCTCCTTAAGGAATTGAAATACTTTTTTATTCCCGAATATAATAGACGAAAGAGCTCAGCTGTTCAGACATCACGTCTGGTCAGAGGTCCAGTCAAGACAGTAGCAGTGTGTTGTTGCTGCTGTGCAGCATTTGGGACTGGTTGGTTTCTACAAGCAGCTGGATTTGATCTTTAGCAGATTTTTTTTATGTTTCAGTGAAATTTACCTTCAGATAAGTACCGTATTTTTCGGACTATAAGCCGCTACTTTTTTCCCATGCTTTGAACCATTCCTGGAGTGGCTTTTCCTTCTTCAACCACCAGGGGGCTCTTTAGCAGGAAGTGAATAATTGGAAATCAAAATTGCAAATCAAAGAAGAAATGCTAATTTCCATTCGGCTTATAGTATGGCGCGCTCTATTCTCCGGAGAATACGGTAAGTCATTGAAGTGCAGAATGAGTGATGCGTCTTATTCTTGTTGAAAAATGCGGACCCTAACTAACTTTTGCTCTGGTTTATTTTTCTCTCTCTGTTGAAGCTGCGTGACAAACCTTAACGTTACTAAATGGTAGTGCTTAGTGATAGCTGGAAGTCATCTGCTCAATGTTGGTGTCACTTTTTAAACTACAATGCACGGCGTGCTTTGATCACCTCAAACATTCTGCGTGTGTCGAGGTATAAAGCAGCGCTGTCTTTGTTTGGTAAGCCTGTTCTGTACATAATATTTCCTGTAGGAATACCCGCACCGTTACACTCCTAATGTTTATGCAACTGAAAGACCGCTGCCACTGACAAGCAGTCACAACACACGACACAAATTTACAGACATTTTACGGTACTTATATTGGAAATTTACTGGTTGCTTAAAGTAAATCTAAGGGAAATTACAGAAAGCTTATTCACAATTAAAAATGCCCTTTCAGGCACAAACTGATTGCCATTAATTGAACCCCAGTGCTAGTCTTAAACGGCTGCTAAAATTTTTGATGTAACATTTAAATCTAGGAATATGTGACCTCTCATGTGTTTTGGCAAATGTTAAAATATTAAGCATCTCTTCCAACTTTTCTCCTGCATGGTTTCCTCAGGTTCATCTTATGCTGCATCTGACAAACTGCAGTTTGTGCTACAAGAACATAAAACTAAACACATGTACATTGAAATACAGTTTTTATTTCTGGAAATCCAGCTATGCACTCTACATGCAGTGCAACATTCCTGTTTGGTGGAAGAACATGCTTTGAGGAACGGTATTACAGAGTACTTTGTGTAATACTGTCTGAGTGAATCAATGCTTTAACATTCTCAGACTGATGAAGCCATCAGTGCGACCATGATCCATGTAAGAAGTGCTTACTTTTACACAGTGGGCACCTTTGCTGTCACGGCTCACGTTTCTCATCTTCTTAACTCTCTTGTTTGTTGACTTTGAATGTGCAGAGCTACAAGAGGGCTATAGGGGAGGTTAGTAGCACTGTGTCCGTGTGTTGAGCAAGGCTTTGAAATTATGCATGCATTTGTTTTCCTTCACTTTTTAATGTTCGCGCAGATTTGATTAAGCGGCTGATGTTTTTCTTCAACTGTAACATTGCGATCCTAATGGCATGTTCTGTTACTCTGATTTATTTTCTCAACTTTGTTTTTGTTGTTGATGATCCTGTAAAGTCCCTTTTCTTTTCACACATTGATCACTGTTTGCGTGAGCATGTGTGTGTTGTTTGCTTGTTTGTTTCTTGCTAGAATATTCTGTTTTAAGTGCCTTTTGTAAGTAAATTGTGACGTCTGTGTGTTTAGGACCATGGGCTCTACGCTAAGGAGCGTACTGAGGAGCCACCGCGTCCCCCTGTCAAGGCCAATGATTACTCCTCATCTTCAGAGAGCAGTGAGAGTAGTGAAGAAAGCGAAAGCGGCGAGGGACCAGAGGAGGAGGAGAGCCCGACTGATCGGTATTGAAAGTGTTAACACAAATATTTCTGATTATTCAAGACGCAACAAACTGCTAGGGATGATCCTATCTCTTCTAAGGTACCATCTCTGGGTGTTGATCAAAGTTGCTTTTATTTAAAATTATCTGTTTTGAAGTCTTTCACTAAATTTAATACCAGATACACCAGTAGAGCTACTAGTTGTGACTGTTAGTAGATTTAAACGTTTCTGTGAACACGGCTTCCAAAGCTGGCCTGGCACGATTTGTTGATGAAAAATTGTTGGTTTTCCTTGAGAATCTAACTATTTTTCACCTTTTACGATGACTTTGAAAGTACAGTTGCACAATTCCAGTCTGTTTGTGTCATGTGTCTGCTGTGTAAGCTGCATTTCAATTCCCACAGACAGTTATTGCTGTAGGAGAGAGAGCAATGCAGAAAATGAAATATAAACAACCATTACTGTCCCGCAAAGGAGCAATTCAGGTGTAACGGCAGCATCAGGTGTAAAGGTTCACACAAAAAATTCTTAGTGTTAAAAAGCAAGATTAGCAATAACATTTAACAATGTTTAATGGTAGTAAAGATAATGTTAATACTATAAAAGAGTCACAAAACAGAAAATACTGTGCAGTTATTAGAAATAAAAATATTTGACTTGCTGTCCAAAGGATGTGCAGCTGAGTCGGATCACTTTCTGTGTTTAATGTGCATTCAGTATATTGAAAAGAGAAAAAGACGGACCATTTACACAACATTATATTGTTAATGCAGAAAGGCAGATGTACAATAACAGCAGAGATATTCTTTAAAAATGAGTAAAAACAGAGCAGGTAATTGTGCAAACGCCAGCATGTATGTGAATACTTATTTTGTTGAACTGCCTACTATTTTTAGTTATTTTTTTTAACTTTTAAAACAAATGTTGAGTTTATGGAGCAACCTGTTCTGTACACTTTGGTCTGCACATAACGAGCTGAAAAATTCATCCATGTCAAACCAGAGAAAAAAAAACATCCTAATGGCAGATTAACACCTCAGTGAAATCCTCCAGGTACAAAACAGTCTTTAGCAGAAGCAAGACATGAGTTCATTGGAGACTCAAGGTGTGTATTCAAAGCCGATGCATCATCAGAAGCAAAAGGGACAGCCTTGCACGTTTAAAATGACGACTTGCTAGCAGAGTGGATGCTGTGTTGGACGCAGCACATTTTCACTCTCCTGCAGAAAGTCTGGTTGGGACAAAATAATTGTCAAAAAAAAATGAAGAAAAGGGATTTCAGCATAGCAATGTTAGCCATATTGGACTGGCACATTAATCAGCAATTCTTAAATTACTCTAAACAGGTTGGCGCGTACTGTTCAGGACGTCTATTTTATGGTAATTATATTCACTTAGCTTCCGGCTTCATATCTTCCTGATCATGTTTTCTCTCTTATCCAGCCACAGAGATGCAGACAGTGATTCAGTCAACACCATGGTGGTTCATGAAGATGAGGGTGAGGTGGGAGAGGGAGAGCAAGCTGGAGGATACGGGGATCAGACCATGCTGGTTCAGAGAGTGAGTCACCTCCATATGCAATGGTGTTTAAAATGTATCTTAGTGTTTCTTTTTCACCAGTGCAAAACCGATGATATTTAGAAACTGTAGGAAAAATTACTGGATTTGTTTTGCTGTCATTTCGTTCTAAACAGGCATTTTAAACTTTTGTCAAACTCCTCCATATCGCCCTAAGCTCCCCTCTGGCCAAGCACTGTTACGTTGTCAGCTGAAGTATTGTTGAGATATCTGTGGAGACAACCATGACAGGAGACATCTTCCAGATGACTCCTAATGGGATGAATGCTGTGAAGAGCATTTGTATTCATGTCTGTTTTGATATGCATTACTGGTGTTATTTGTACCAAGTTGCATTGATAATTGGAAAGTAAGGAGTTCTATTGTTTATCAAGTGCAATGGCCTCGCTGTACAGGATTTATATGATTTAAGTCTAGGGTTTCTGTTGATCTGGTTTTATGTTTTGCAATATTATCTCTTAAATACTCAATGACAGCTTATAAGAAGAGTTCACAATGTTTTCTTTTTTAACAGCCTGATGTTTGAAAGAGCTCACGAGTACTTGCACTCAATCAGGGCTCCCAGGCGTTTTAAAATAGATTTTGTTACCATAGTTAAGACTTGGTCTCATCTGACTAAAGCTCACAGTTCCAGTTAAATTCCCTGTAGCTTCTTCTCGACAACTTTTTGCCTTGTAGATTGGGTATAAGGGTTGTTATGGACACTTTTGGAGCATAATAAGTCACTCTTTGCTTCCAGGATTATTCTTTTCCACCCTTGCATCTCTCTCACTGTTTGTAATGGCAAGATGCACGAGTCCTCGCCCAGCCTAGTGGCTTTCATGTACAGTGTTTCATGTCAAATTTATAACTACAAGAAATATAAAATCATTGATTACTAGTTTTTGATTCCTAAAATTTAACCTACTTAAAAAAAAAACCCTGCCTTCAAAGCTGAAGAGTATTTGCTTTGTTTGATGTTCTCTGTAAAAATAGAAATTTTCCCGTTCAGCCATTTATTGTGAAAATGAAAAACTTTGCTCATAGGTTTGGTTCATTTAATTTTGGGGAACATCACATATAGTTAGTTTCCAACAGGAAGTTCATGTAACTTTTTATCTGGCAAGCATTTTAGACTGAGTGTATTTCAAAATTTTTCTTTTACCTTCTTTAAAAAAAAATTTACATTTTGTGCTCAAGTTTTTCTAATTGAAATGAATTTTGACTTCTGAAAGCGTGGCTAGTCCAACTCTTTTTCAAATCATAGATGATAATTGTAGGGAATACTTGATAGGTTTGATAAATGATAAAGGAACACATGTTTCTGGTTCTTACTTTTGGTACAATATATAGGCTTTAGGTGCGACAGACCGGCGACCTGTCAAGTGTGACCCTGCCTCTCGCCCAGAATGTTAGCTGGAGATGAGAACCAGCATCTCCTGACCCCACTACGGACAAGGGTGTTAGAAAATGCATAAATATAGGCTTTATGTCTCTAAGTGGTTAGTTAACATGTCATACTTGGTCGCAGCACGTTAGCCCAGATTCAAATCTGTGGCGTCATCATTACATAACGAATTGTGTGTTTGTTTTACCTGGAAGACCCCAGAGAAGAGGAGCCATAACGGATACACTAACTTGCCAGATGTGGTGCAGCCCTCCCACTCTCCCACCGATTCAGCCTCTCACTCCTCCCCAGGGAAGGACTCTGTTTACGATGCAAGTTTCACTGATTCTAAGTATAACAGTCCTCAATCCGTGGGTTATTTTTACGTCTGCTATGTATGTCATCATGTCGGGCATGAAATGTTCATCAAACCTTGTTCAATACATGACTATTAGTTATCTTTGTAAAGTGATATAGGCAGTAAAATGACATATACACTGTGTGTGTATAAATTATTGAAAATTAAATTTCTGTCGCCTTAATGTGGAAATAACGACGACATTTTCAATCCAGTATCAATCCAGGGGTTTGGTGAAGGCATCTGGCAAGTCTTCCTTCACCACCTTTGTGGATCTTGGCATGTATCAGTCACCAGGTGGTACAGGGGACAACATGTCAATCAGCGGTGAGTCACAAGCTTTTCAACCGTCCCAGAGCATCTGCTCAGTGTAAATATTGACCCATTAATATTGCAGCCACTGATTGTTTTTTTGTTTTTTTTGTTAAACTTGACTTTTTCAAAACATTTCTAAATTGCAAAATTAGTTTTAGCATACGTTTAGTCTGTATACATTTGATCTGTCATATTTGCGGCGATATTCAACCCTAATCTGTTGTGCAGCAAAAATATTCTGAGGGGAATCCCATGTACAGTTCTGTTGTTTTGGTTTTATGCAAATGCCATTTGGAAAAAAAAAAAGTATATTAAAAATGATCATTAGTGAAAACAATCCATTCCTGTGTTTTTTGCTCTCTAGGCTCCAGATTTGAGCAGCTGAAGATGGAAGTGAGGAAGGGATCCATGGTGAATGTCAACCCGACCAACACGCGCCCTCCTAACGACACACCTGAGATCCGCAAGTACAAGAAGAGGTTCAACTCTGAGATCCTGTGTGCTGCACTTTGGGGTGAGGATAAAAATCGCACTGTTCTGTTACAAAAAGAGCTAACAGATTAAAGGAAAATGCATTTATTTAAATTATAAGCATAGTAAACCACGTAGACCTGCTCCTATAGAGTTTTTGTTTCAAAGGAGACCAATTTACAGTTTTTTTTTGTTGTTTGTTTTTTGTTTTGTTTTTTGCAGTAAAGAAGAAAAGTCAATAGAAAAACATGAGTTCTACTGTGTTGTTTTTAGTTGTGGCTACAAGAATGATAGTATTGGAGTGTTTTTCACACCCAGTCTTAGTTATTTATGGATCCACGTGTTTTGTCTGTAGGCGTGAACCTGCTGGTGGGCACAGAGAATGGCTTAAAGCTGCTGGACCGCAGTGGTCAAGGAAAAGTTTACCCACTCATCAACTCCCGTAGGTTCCAACAAATGGATGTTCTGGAGGGCCTCAACCTGCTCATCACAATATCAGGTACACTAACTTCAGCTGGCATTCTGTTTGGGTTTTAATAATTACCTTCGGGGGCAAAAAACTCAGAATTTTCAATTAGAATAGGAAGATGCTAATAAAATGGGGCATAATGCAAGTTTTATGTGGTTTGATGTTGCTCTTCAAAGAGAACAATTTTTGAAGAGCAAAAATTGTGTTATTGCATGATTAATATTTGAACACAAACTATAATGTCTTTAAAAAAAACAAACATTTTTAGAAAACTTAAATAAATAAATAAGCAATGCTAAGCCTGGTGGCCCGCCAGGCTTATAATACACTCATTGAAACCCTGATGCAATTTTGTTTCTTGAGCTAATCACAACATTTAACATGTTTTTGATCAAGTTCTCCTTGTTGTTTAAGGCAAGAAGAACAAGGTGCGTGTGTATTACCTGGCATGGCTGAGGAATAAGATCCTTCACAACGACCCGGAGGTGGAAAAGAAGCAAGGCTGGACCACTGTGGGAGAAATGGAGGGCTGTGTACACTACAAAGTGGGTAAGTTTCATCCATGTCGGCCATCTTTTCTCCTTCTGAGAAATGATGGTGACTATAGGTGGCACCAGGTGGTTAACCGGGTGAAAGGAAGGCTGACTAAAATAAATAAGAGTGAATTATTAATTATTGACGAAGAGCCTTACTCTTGTTCTGTCCAGTGAAATACGAGAGGATAAAGTTCCTGGTGATTGCTTTGAAGAATGCGGTGGAGGTTTATGCGTGGGCGCCCAAACCTTATCACAAATTCATGGCCTTCAAGGTAGAGCTCCTCTTTCCCATCACATTACATTCTGAGATCAATCTATCCAATTATTTTCCTAAAGAAATTCCCACATGCCCTCTGCCCTTTTAAACCAGTCTTTTGCAGACTTGCCACACAGGCCTGTACTGGTTGACCTGACTGTAGAGGAGGGCCAGAGGTTGAAGGTCATCTACGGTTCCTGTGCTGGGTTCCACGCCATCGATGTGGACTCTGGAAACAACTACGACATTTACATCCCTGTTCATGTGAGTTGTAAAGCTTTCAGTCTGCAGTATTTCGGTGGAAGTGAAATCTCTGGGGAAGCTTTGACCTTGCTCCTTCATTGCAAGCAGATCCAAAGCCAAGTGACTCCACACGCAATTGTGTTCCTGCCCAACTCTGACGGCATGGAGATGCTGCTCTGCTACGAGGACGAAGGTGTTTACGTCAACACCTACGGACGGATCATTAAAGATGTCGTCCTGCAGTGGGGCGAGATGCCCACATCCGTTGGTATGACTCAAACCCAGCGAACTTTAAACCTGTGTTGGTTATGTTAGGGGGAGTTGCTTTGGTCATTGCTAATGTTTCTGTGGTTTGCAGCTCATATCTGCTCCAACCAGATTATGGGATGGGGTGAAAAGGCCATCGAGATCCGCTCTGTGGAGACCGGTCACTTGGATGGGGTCTTCATGCACAAGAGAGCTCAGAGACTGAAGTTCCTATGTGAAAGAAATGATAAGGTGAGAGAGAAATGCTTAATGAAAAGAAATGAAGCAAATAAATGCCAACAACTAGATTAAAATAATCTTTTCTGAACTTGGAATAAAAAATTCTTTAAAATAGTTAAGTTTCATATATAGGTGGTATTAGATTTATATCTGTAAATATCAATTTCCAAAAATGTTAATAGTTTCTCCTTTTGATTTAGGTGTATTTTTTTTTTTTCTTGGATTGAAACGTATTAATTTATTAAAATTATCTGTGTGATCGTATGTTCTGAATCTTTGTTCTGTTGAAAGGAGAACAGTCACATCTAGCCTCTGTCCTTTTTTCCTCTAAAAATGTTTCTTCCTGTAGAAACTTCCCTGTTCCCACAGCATAATGCTGCCCCCACCATGTTTGACCGTCATGATGGTTTTTCCAGTGACAAATGTAGTTTTCCTTTTCCACACTTAATGTTTTTGCTTACTGTCCAAAATGTTGCGTTTTGGTATAATTTGAGAACAGCATCTTGTCATACTCTTGCTGTGTTCCCTCTCTGGCTTGGGGAAAATTGCAAAATTGACTTCGCATAGCTTTGTTTTAATAATGACTTAGTTTTTCCCCACTCTTCCAAAAAGGCCGGTCTACTAGGAGTCCAAGACTAATAGCTGCTTTTTTTATTTATTTTTTTGTTAATGGCCTCTTGTTAGGATTGTCAGTTTAGGTTTACAGGCATGTCTTGCTATGTTTGCAGTTGTCATACTTTCTGTTTTCAAATGATTTCAGATTTTCAAAGCTTGAAATACACTAAATACCAAAACACCAATTTAGTTTTTAGTTGTAGTGACAGTGCAGTGAACTTCAAGTGGTAAAAGTTGCGTTTCTAACTCTTTAAGACTTGTGCAAAGACGGGAAG
Organism: Gambusia affinis; assembly: GCF_019740435.1. Classification (NCBI taxonomy): domain Eukaryota; kingdom Metazoa; phylum Chordata; class Actinopteri; order Cyprinodontiformes; family Poeciliidae; genus Gambusia; species Gambusia affinis. Next base: position 12,041,533 of record NC_057882.1, on the reverse strand, counting down.
TGACCTGTTTTTTCAGAACAGTGCTGCAGATGCTAATAACCCTGTTATAGATGTAAGTCCTGTAACACTTGCATGCCCTTTGTGTCTGTGCTGCTCCCCAGGTGTTTTTTGCTTCCGTTCGTTCAGGAGGCAGCAGCCAGGTGTACTTCATGACCCTGAACAGAAACTGCATCATGAACTGGTGAAGCGGCAGCTGCTCTGATCAGTGCGTAGAACCCAGCAGAGCCGACGTTCTTGCTAACGCATGCACACACTTTACAAACACTACTCCCTTTTACCCTGAAGCTCCTACATACTTGCGTTCTCCCACCGCAAACGCAAAGAGATCCAGAACTCACACAGAAAAAAAAAAAACAAAAACAAAAAAACCCCAACAACACGCATCACAGAACCAGACTCTACATCCATTCCAGCCTAAACTGCTTAAGGTACAGTTTATACAGAGACCCCCTGCTGGCAGTCTGCTGGGAAACGTCATGAAAAGTCGCAGATGAGATTCAAATGTCAATATCCACAATTAATTTAGACTCTGTATATATAACTTAGCTTGATTCTGTTCTTTTTGTGAAGCTGTCTTCTTTAGTTTGATCTATTTAGTTTCTACTTGTGACGTATGTTAACATTCCTATATTTGAGGAAGGCATCATTTTTCAAGTACTGTGTTCAAAGTCAATAATATATCGCCTGAGACTTGGACGAGAATCCGTTTCAAATGTGCTGTGCTGCACAGACCTTGTTTGTTCAGAAGTTTGCCGTTTTGAAATGAAGCTGTTCCATACCAAGATTAACCACAAACATTTGATGTATTACAAAAAGATGACAAAACCAAGGTGCAGCGGTTTGTTTAAATACTTCAGTTATTTATAAACCCAGTTTGTTTGTTTTTCTTTTTTGATGTGACAGCAATCAGGCCTTGAATCGTTTAAATGTACATTAAATTTCAGTCCAATATTAATAAATGATAAATCTAGTTCAAAGTCTTTTTTTTATTAGGTAAATAGAATCAGAGCAGAACAACTTCCTGCTTTAGTTTCTTCTTGGGTTTGTGTAAAAACCAACTTCATTCAACTTGTATCCATCTTTCATAGGTTTACAAAGTAAGCAAAATTTACTATTTGTATGTAGTGGTTCTGTAATAGTTCTAGGCTACTGATTTTCTTAATTTTTACTGTACTTCTAATGTGATATTATTGCAATATATTCTACTGTTGTGGAGTCTTTTTAAGAGGGGAGTTTGTATGTGAGGCAGCATGATGAGAGCTTCAGGAGGAGGATGGGTGTGGAGGGACAATCGCTGATCAACTCTGCTGTATCAATCTTTAGTCCTCGAATTGTTTTTTTTTTTGTTTTGTTTTGTTTTTTTGCGTGACTGTGGGTGAGGAGTGTTTGTGCAGGAGAACGGCTCTTTGTGGTCTTTGGCCAGCAGAACAATTTATCTTCAGGGGGACACTCCAGTTCGGCAGAGTACTCCAGCTTTTTGGGCACTTTGGAGAGCGTGAGTGGAACTCGTGAAGCGTAATATATTTTATAGATTTACATTCTGCCAAAGTTCACAGTGCATGTTGGGATTGCTGGGTTGAGTCGAGGCCAAAGAAAGCAGAAACTAAATGGAAGCTGTGAATAGAGGCGAAAACGACTCGCAGATCACTGACCAAGGCTCCTCTAATGTATAAATAGTTGGTTTATATATATATACACACAGTGTTGATCGAAGGTTTCGATACACAGATAACCTCAACTGACCTTTTTTTTTTTCAATGTATAATCAAGATTTCCCCCAGAAAACTTGCTAAGCCCAGTGGTAAGTCATTCATCCGGCGGCCCGTCGTGTTTTTGAGTTAAAAAATGTTTAAAGTCGACTAAAAATGTGACAATTTGTGTTATTGGAAGATTTTAAGATTAATATCTGAACACCAACTATAAAAGTCTTAAAACATGCAAACATTTTATAAAGACTTGAGTAAATAAGCAATGCTCAGCCCGGTGGGGGGGCAAGTAAAGCCTAGTGGGCCGCCGGGCTTATAATACACTGGAGGGAAACCCTGATAACGATAACATAAAATACAACAACGCAGCCACATGCATTTTCTTTGTATATACCAACCATCTTGTGACTGAATATTTGACTACTCTTCTTTGCAGAATTGGTAGTTAATTGAAACTGATTGGATTCCCAACAAAGAACTGAATTTTAAACACTTAAACCTACATTTTAATGTGGGTTGAGGCCAGGAGATCCCAGAAGGTCCAATCAACGATTGTTTAATCGTCCAGCTTTTATCTCCGTCTAGCTGTTGATCCAAGTGATTGAGCTTTTATGGTTCCTGCCGTCTCGCAAACTTCTAAACCACTTTAGTTTCTTCTGAGCGCTCGAGTCGGATGAGTCGGAGAGATCCCAAATGCACGTTAAAGCAACCAGTTCAGATTGATTCTACTATTTCTAATGAGAAGAGTGTGCAAAAATATTCAACCAGATTTCTGTCTGATCAGAAACTAAACTAATTGAGGAAATGATGAAGGAACCTTTGATTAGTGATCAGTGGGAAACTCTGCTGAAGCTTGCCCTCTTCAGGATAAGATGTACCGCCATAAAGCTATAAAGATCGCAGGACTTGCTTGAGTCAAAGTTAGGATTATTATTCTATAGATAGATGGTTTATTGTACAGGACGAAAATTTAAATGGACATGGGGAACACTTTTCCTTCAGTTTGCAAACCCTTACAGGTGTATATCTAACACATACCACAGTGTGCATTGAAACAGTTTGTATAGTACTGTATGAAACGTTTTTATCTTTCCCCTTGTTGAATATCTTTCATGTGCCATGCCCTACACTGCAGATTTACAATACACACAGAGCGGTGGCACTTGCTTTTCCTTTTTATTTTCAATCAGTCTGCCATCGTGTTTACAGATTAAGTAGTGCCTTGGAGTAGGGAGAGTTAGAAGCCTAAGGAATCTTTTTTTTTTTTTTAGCCCTGTCCCTTGTCTCTTACTTGAAAATCCAAAAAGACGTTTTGGACTAACACTCAGTGCCGGTTAAGTGCACTTAAATAAAATAAAGTAAGATCTAGAATATCCCCTAAGTGAATGTGAGATGAATTTTCTTTGGCACCAAAATCAACTCCTAATGATTCATAGCGCGTCCAATCAGAAAGTAGTAATAACTGGGTTATTACGCGTTCAGTGAGCTTAATGTGATGTGCAGTGGATCAGCTTACAGAGGGAACCAGCACAGAGAAAAGCCATGTGTATGAAACCAGTTTGGAGAAAACCCTCAAGTGAATATGTGTGTGTGTGTGTGTGTGAGAGAGAGAGAAGTGTCCTCAAATGATGGTGGTAATTTAGGTTCATGCTACAAAGATCAAATAATTGCTTATCCTTCAGTGATGTTGATTGTGTAACCTTGTAGTCGGGAGAGTAGCTTGTTATATTCTCAGAAGCCTATTTTATAAAGTTTGTAAATTAGTAATATTCAGAAATAAAGGTGAATGTACATCTATAAAACAGGTTTGTATTTGTATAAAAGTGTAACACTATTCTAAGCACAATGTATTTTAGGATGGATCAACTTAGCATAACAGAGACGGAGTCCTGTTCCCCACGTTCTCTGTCGTCGGGTTTGTCAAACCCGATAAAATGGCTGTTTAAAAATGAAACGGTTGTCGGCTGTTGCATCGTCCAGACAGACCGTCAGTTTTCAGAGCGACGTCCATGTTGGTTGATGAGCCGCGCGGGGCTGACGGGCCGTCAATATTCTCAGGTGATCGTCGTAAAGGAAGTGCAGTGGTGATTTTAGCCTCTTATCAAGGGAACAGCAACCAGAGAGTCAAAAGTTTGTTTTAACAATTTGTCAGAATACCAGAGGTTTATGTTTGTTTTATCAAAATCCGTTTGTGAAACTAGACAAATAAAGGATGTCGACGGTGGTTAAAACTGAGGACTGTAGTGTGAAAACATGGTAGGCACAACTAAAACTAAATAGGATCAAAAGCTAAGCCAGTTTGGCGCTGCAGTTCTTAACTTTAAGAAGTAGGTTTTCATCGAAAGGACAACAATTATTCCAAAATTAGAGCCTGTGCGTTAAGGTAGGATGTATATAATTTATGGGAGATCTCTGAGGCAAAACTCATCACATTTTAAAGTCAAACTTCTGAATTTAATTGACTCGTTTTTTGAAAACACTCAAGATTTGTTACTGAGGCTTATAAATGTAAGCCTTACTGTAAAAGAAGACATTAAAAGCATTAAGACTACACAATAAATTTATGGTTGACATGATACAACATAACCAGACTTGCACCAATCAGTTTTCTCCTGGCTAATATAGATCAGCATTTGTTTTGCCCATTTTTATTAAAATGGGCAAAAAAACATTTCTTTATGTTATGCTACATAAAGAAATGTACATATACATTTCTTTATGTAAAGGAATATAAAATGCAGTGAAAGTGGCTCTGAATCACTAAATGAAGGAATCCAAAGTATTTGTCATTATATATTGCGTTTTTTTACTGAGTAAATAGATCAAAGTACATGCTGGTAATTTAATTTTAGCTTTCATGCATTTAAGAAATACTTAAATATCTTTTCATATTTGTTCTTCTGATCACCCAGCAGAGACTATCAAGGAAAACTAACCAGTTCCAACCTTTGGCATGTTGGCTCGTGTCTCTCTAATTACAGTAAAGCATCCTTTTAAAAATACTGATCCCTAAACAGTTTTAAAATTCAAAAAAAAAAAAAAAAAAAAGCACCTTAACACGTGAGAGTTCTGTTCAAGTTTGCACTAAGCACCAATTGAAACCTAAACAAATACACTTTGAAGAAGGTCGGCGTTACTTTAGGTTCCATCAGTTTCATCGGTGTGATCAGTTGAAGGCGTCGTCTGAAACTGATGGAAGAACCGTGGCGAGACGGCGACGCTTCTGTTAAATAAGCAATATCTGAACCAATCGCAACCCTGGCTGTCCACCTCAGTGTGGCTCGCAGGTGGTGATTCTTCAGTGGCCTTTGGCAGAATAAATGTAGGCTGGTGTGTTTGTTACAAAACCATTCTCTTCTTACGTGTGTAAGTGCTCGAAACGACAGCTCCTCTCTGTCAGCTTAACACAATCACCTTCTAAAGACGACGAAATGTCAGAAACTGCCTTAATGGCAATGATGAATAGAAAACCTAGTAATAATCTGATGTGGCACCTCTGTTATTTTTGGTGTGGCGTGTGTGGATGGTAATAGCAAATCATAATCACCAGGATGTTTAGACGGAGCTATAATATCCATTTTTCTTTTCCAATAACTTGATCTTTTTTTTTTAAACATTTTTGCAACGTTTTAATGTGCCCACACCTGTTACTTGTGAGAGGTTAACTTCAGATTGTATTTCATAAACCTATAAACTTTAAACTTTCAAAAGATTGTGCTGAATGAATTTATGTCTTAATACAGGTTGTTTGAAAAATAAAATCTTGATCTCACTTTGGTTTGTTGGTGCTGTTTTTTCTGTTGATGTTGATGGTTAGATCTGCAATGAAAGGAAAAGACTATTGTTGTTTTTTTGTTTTTTGTTTCATTCTTGTCATATTTTTACTCCAAAGAAGCAGTCATAGAAGTCGTGGATTACTAATTAGAAGTTGCTAGAAACTTAAAAGATTTGAAGCAGAAATGATGATAAAATTAAATGCTTCAGATGCATTAATTTTAAAAAGATTGTAAAAGGGACAAAATCAAACATGATTTTATGTCTGGACAGTGAAAAATCTGGAAAAGATGGATTATGGGAACAGTTTTGTTATTTCCAGACTATCAGTTTGTCTAAATGTTGCCCCTCATCTGTTCCATATATCAACTTCATTTCTTTTTATGCCCTTTTTATTCCTGCTTTATTTTCTGTCTTCTTTGCTTCCTCTCTTCCATGTTTTCCTTCTTCCTGCCTTCCTTCCATCTTTGTGCCATTTCCTTTTTTTTTTTTTTTTACATTTCTTCTTAACTTCTTTATGTCTCTGTCTTTGGTCCTTCCTCCATGTTTTTCCTCCTGGTGGAACATGTTTGTTTGGTTTTTATTCTCCAGTTTTTACATTTAAAGCTGACCATTATCCTCAACCACACACACCAACACCACACACAGGTTGATCACACCTCAAAAAGTGTTTCCTCCAAATGAACGTCCTCTGGTCTACGTAGGGAATGACTGTAGAACTGCCTGATATAAATTCTAGCAACTTCTAACAGTTCCCCAGAGGGAACTTTGTTGTATTTTAAAATGAAGACGAATATTCAAGATAAATATTCATTCTTTTATTTTTTTTTATTACGTGGACTGAAGGAACCCGTGTGCCAATCACAGGATGGCTTGTAACGTCATTTTAAATCTGTTTCAAAGTGGACCGCAGCACCCCCTTGTGGCTGAAGACGATAACAGTCCAGAAAATTATTCATGGGTTTATTTTATGCAAGAATAAATACTTGGCATTCAACACAGTAATTGTAGTATCCCATCTGCAGCTTTAGAAAAGAAACCACAAAAGCCATCAGGAGAGGCTATTATTTATTAGTATTATGTACAATTATTCCATGGTATTTTCCAAATAATCGATGACAAAGTCAAAGTTTGAAAACTGGCTTCTGACACTAGATGTGTTTCTGTATGTTGTAATTTGTCCCTCTTTTCTCCAAGATCATTTGGAATTACCTGATGATTATCTAATTTTCAGTGTATCTGAGGCACACAGGGAAAACATGAATAAAACAAGTCTAAAAAAGAAAAGAAAAAAAAACAAGAAAGGGGAGCAAAAGTGAACTTAAAACCTAGCGTGAGATGTACATAGCTATAAAATGTGACCACATGACCTGAACAGCATGTCAGTGAAGCGTTTATGCACTTATGGGACTCTTCCTCCACGCCGGCGTCGCTGAAGTCGTATGATGCCGACACGGAAACGGTACAGAAAGGAACATGAAGCGCGTGTCGAGTTTCCTCGTGAACAAAGGCAGAATCATCCGGTGGGCTGTTCTCCCGCTCCTCTTCTGGAGGAGTGGTGTCTCTCAGGAGAACTGTGTGTGAATTAGGACTGTTAGATGTGTTTAAAAGGCTTCAGGTAACAGTGAATCTTGAGTTGTTTTTTTGTTGTTGTTTTTTTTTCATTCAAGCAGCTGAAGTTTCAGCTGTATTTGGTCACATTTGATATAAACAGGTTTTGTGTGCTGCTGTGCATTTTAGTCAGTACTGTGTGATGTAGGCGTGTGTCCAGATTTAATTTCTTGTATTCAAAGCCTTGTGGAATCAGGGGGTGTGTGGGTAAACTCTGACCTACGTTGTTCATAATATGTACAGTAAAATGTTGCAGTTTGGCTGTTAAATCTTAAATACAGCATCGGTGGGGGGAGAAGAAGGAGGGCTAGGGGTATGCGTGTGGGTGTGTGTGCGTGTGGGGGTGTGTGTGTGTGTGCGTGTGCGCGCGCAGGGATGCTGGGCGTGCGCGTGGTTCCTGCTGACGTGCGTGGCTCAGTTCCATATCTTAAGGAAGCTGTCCCAGGATCCGGTGCACGCCGCCATGCCGTCATCTGTCACACCCAGACAGCTGACACGATTGTCATGACCAGCCAGGACTCCTGTAGGGTGGACACACACACACACACACACATTAAAAAAAAAAGCTGCTTGTTGTAAAGATTTTTCATTTATTTTTCTTTTAGCTATGTAGTAACTACAGAATTAATAACGGACAAAACATGCCAATAACGTAAGCATTTCAACAAGTTTAAGGGCAATAAAACCAAAAATGTGATTAACTTTTTCACAGTAGTGTGATATTTTATCAACATACTATGAAACAAATGGTTTGTAAATCTGTCTTCGTGACCTCCAGCAGCTATTAACTGCACATCACAGTGATTTCCTCCATTAAGCAATTACATAACTTAGCAAATAAAACTATACGTTTAAGTTTTATCACACAACTAATTCATCTAATTAATTGGCCCTTGGCTCTTACATAATATAAAAGTGTAATTATATTTCTGTGTCATTTAAGAATAAGATGAGAACTATGCCGCCTCTTGCACCTGTTTGCACAATTGGAGTCCTATTTAAGTAATTTAACATTTTCAAAGCTTTTAATGTAGCACAAAAAGCCGTTTGCTTCTTACATTACTTGCACATCATTACATTATTGGCTTTGTGTTAAGAATGACTGTTTTGTTATTACATGTATGATTTTCAACATTGTTTCCACGCAAATATTCCTCAAACTTAATGATAAATGGAAACTGTGACGAAGTTTAAGGTTTTGCAGGTACACGTCGCTAAAGCTGCCTCGTTTAATCTGCAGTAACAACAGCTTTGTGTAAATTCGACACAAATAAAACTTTTTACTGTGGCAGCAAAATGTCTTAGTGAAAAAAATTGACAAAAGCCAAATGTTTAGTTTGAGTGTTTGCTCTTATTGTTAAGGAATAATTGTTTTTCAAATCAAAACAACTCAGAACTCTGTGCGCCACATAATCTGTCGCCATCTTGCAGAACTAAGACCTTTGCAGGTGTGGAACCCCTTCACGTTGAAAGCATCGTGCGCCCTGTTTCCGTCCGTGAGGCGGAACTTTTCACAATAAACTAACTTTTTATAACGAATCTTTCAGAAAAACCAGCCGACGACGCGCTGTTGTCGCTGCTAATCTGATTCTGTGGCCCACCTGCTCTGTCTCCCTTCATGGCGTCCCAAATGTTGCAGTTGAAGTCATCGTAGCCGGCCAGCAGCAGACGGCCGGAGCGAGAGAAAGCCACGGAGGTGATCCCACAGATGATGTTGTCGTGGCAGTAGATACTGAGCTCCTGATCTGCACGCAGGTCAAACAGCCTGCAGGTGGCGTCGTCGGAGCCTGTGGCGAAGGCGCTTCCGTTGGGGAAGAACTGGGAAAAGAAGTGATGGCTAACAAGCGAACTCTTGCAAAAGCAGCAATAAATAAGCTCCCAGAGTTGCTAGGTGCTTTTTTAGGAATCTGTTATGTCTGTGTTTCACTTAATCTGATCTGATCATTTTTAACAAAATGTCTCTCTGCTGTACGTCTCCTGAAAGCACAGATGCTCAAATAGCCTACATCACTTTAATTTTTCTTCCACTACAGATTATTTTCTCCTTTATCCAACACGCAGAATCTTAATAAAAGAAAGATTGCAGATGTGCCATGGCAAAATGTGAAGCGCTCTCAAGAGCGTTTATCACGAGGATCTCCACTGCGATCTGATCTCGCTGCGTTTCCTGAAACCGTGTCAAACTATAGATCCATGCAGGCAGAGAAGGAACGAGAGAACCGGAAGCCGTGTTGTTTTACGTTTGGCTGGCGCACTCACACAGCTGGCGTTGATATCCGACTCGTGCCCCGTGAAGGTCTGTCGGCACATGCTGTCCCGGATGTCCCACAGTTTCGCCGAAGCGTCGCAGGCTCCTGAGACGAAGGTGCGGAGGTCGGGCGACAGGGACAGACTCATGACGTCACCGCTGTGGCCCGAGAATACCGTGGTCTGCTGACTCGTCTCGATGTCCCACAGCGCGCTGGGGACAAAGAGCAAAAGAGTCTGTCAACAGCGGGCAGCTCCGGAGGACATGTTTGCACTGCAGGTTCATGGCTTTGACTCGTCAGACTCACCAGGTGGTGTCTCCTGAACTTGTGATGATTTGATTGTCATCAATAAAACGGCAACAGGAAAGGTAACCTGGGGTTACGGAGAGAAGAGGGTGTCATCTTTACAATTCTTTCATTTGAGTCGCTAATGGCCTCTTGGAGTTGCTGCCACCTCTTTTCAATGGCTCACCACTGTTCAATGTTCCAGATTAAACCCAGAATATTCACAGCCCTGGCAAATATACAGGTAAAAGCTTCCGTTTAATCAAGAACTTTGAGAAAAGAGACAAAGAAATATCTCAAAAGAAATTATTTTCCTCCCTCCCCACATTCCCTGTCAGAGTGAAATCGAGATCTTGACCGGAGTCTCGCTTCCAGCCAGAAGAATCATGTTGGTGAAATATGACTTTGAACATTAATCTGGCAGAGCGACGAATCGTTTTAGGCTTAATGGAGAGGTAAATTTCACCTGTGTGTCCAGGTAGCTCTCTGCTGACCCTCACGTTGCCTTCACGTGTTTTTAAGCAGTAGATGGAGCAGATGTTGTCCAGACCTCCGCACGCCACGTAGTTCCCAGAGGGGGCGTACGCACAGGTCATTACCCAGGAGGAGCGCAGAGGGATGGCGTGTATCTAAGGAGGAAGACGCATCATGTGACGAAATGCAAATTCTCAACAACGTCGCAGAAAGGAATCAGTGCAAAGGAGTCATGATGTGTGCAGACAGATTGATAAACAGCCTTGCAAAAATATTTATACCCCTTGAGCCTTTTTTTTTTTAAATCCTTACAGGCAAAAAAACAACAAAAAAACCGAGACATAAATTGATATTTATGTAATAGACTAGCACAAAGCAGTAATTGCGTTTTTCAAAAATGACACCTAAAAATTTTGCAAGTGTGGTTCATTCAGCCCCTTTTTAATCTGAAGCCACTCGATGAAATCCAGTGAGTCACCTGTTAGTAAATGAAGTTTTCAACAATCTGGTTTTGCTTAAACACGGCGACCAGCAAATGAGTAAAACAAGGGGCCAAAATTAAACCTTGTGTCCTCCATTCAAATCGCTGTAGGAAAACTAACGATGCACATCACTTTGACACAATTCCTATGGTTAAACATGGTTGAGGTATTTTATTTTATTTTTTTAAAGAAAGAAGCTTTCAAAACCATGTAACTAAGCATATATAATTGTATTTTTAGAAAATCTGAAAAAGTGCAAGGGATATGAAAACTTCTGCAAACTGTGTAGACTTAAAAAAACAACTTTTTCTCATTTTGTACAATAGTCTCTTTTCCTTTTTGTGAAATATCCACCCTACCCAGTTTCCCCTGTCAAAAAGGAGGTCAGAGGTCAATGGAATAGTGAAAAAGCATGAGAAACTTTACTTCATGTGTCGCAAAGCCAATATTTCTTTATGCAAATGTCCGACACACGTCTTAACAAATGTCTTGTTAACATTAAGATTTCCACTTATACGAAACAACCTGCAAATCTTTTCCATGGCCCAAATGTCGTCCAACGCTGTGGTTAGAGGGGGAACATGCATAAAAATCCTCTAACAGCAGGAAATCTCCACTGAAGCAACTGTAAATGTTACATTAGATCATTTGCAATTGTTGTCTGGAAAGCTGGCCTGAGTCACTCAACTCAAGTTCTCGTCCAGACAAGTCATGACCTCATGAGAGCAGAATTTTTACTGACTTTACCTTGTTAGTGGTGTGGCTGTCCCACACAATCAGTTTCCCGTCCTGAGAGGCACTAACCAGAAGCCTGCAGGAGCAACAGAAAGCAAAGGGTTGGAAACGCAAATCTAGATGAATCCCAGGCACAACCCAGTCTACATGTTGGATCACAGTTACCCCAACATTTACTGATGACTACATCAGACCTGCCATTGCTGAAACCTCCATGTTTTAATTACCCGTCTTTCTCTCTTACACAATGCACATATTTGGGTTTTGCCAATTTATTTATTTTTTACCAGTTAAATACTTCAGATTATTAAACCAATTTTTTTTATATAAATGACCTGAATAATTGCAAGAAGCAGTTTCTTCACCCTATCCTAAAACATGACTGCCTCTGTTGTTAAGTCATAAATCAATCTGTGATAACTATCATAATTTAGCCATATCTGATTACTGCGAGATCCGGACAATCCAAATGAGCTCAACCGTAAGCCAGTCTTCAAATTTACATCTGAATGACTCAAAAAAAAAAAAAGACCCAAAAATGAGAGTTTTGATATTTCCCCGGGTCCAGACTACAGTGATTCAGAGACGTGCTGTTGAAAAACATCTAGTGTGGCTGAATTGAAACAATTTTGCAAAGACAAGAACAACATGCAGAACATGGAAGGTATCGGGGGTCAAAACTTTGGGAGTCCCACTTTGAGTCTGTCGCCCAGTGCATGGCGTAGATCTTGGCCAGGTGTCCACGAAGGGTGCGTCTTGTCCGCATCTGGATCCGGCCAACAGGATCTAAACTGGCAGCCATCTAAATGAGAACACAAGATTTTCATGAGCTTTAATTTGCAGAGTGTTCGGTTTAATTATGATGTCTGCTCACAAACTCGTTACAATGCCACGCTAATAGTTTGTTTGGCGGTGACTGTGGGATCAGTGGGTAGTTTTCTTGCAGTCTGAACATTGATGGTCCGTTTCCTCTTGCCACACGTTGAAGGCAATTAGCTCAAGTTGCCTATAGATTCAGTCCAGTTACCGTTTAGTGGGCCGGTTTTCAGTACCAGTTACCTGGGTGAGTGTTGAATCTCCACAAGCTTTCCTGGCATCCTAATGAGCACACCGTCACAGGAGAGGACAGGTCAGGAGGTTACATTTGAAGAAAGATAGATTTTTTTTTTTTTTTATATTAATGTTGAACTTCCTTTTGCTTTCAAATCATGACTTACCCTTATCTGGTTCCTCAGCTGCTCGGCCTCCTGACGAAGCTGCTCCAGCTCGCTCATTTTGGATGTTTTCCAAGCTTTAACCTGTTGGTTAGAGAACAATTGTAATTTGATAAAACGTTGCCTTAAATACGATCAAATGTGTTTCAGGGTAGTGGCAGCGGATGACCGTTTGCCTATGTCCGCTGAGCTTCCTGTCTGGCGACAGCTGAGGTGGTTTCAAAGCCAGCCTTCCCTTTTCCACCCATAAGAGGAGATAAGCAGGTACACTCTGACCGTACATATGATTAAATCCCATCTGGGATATGCATAGTTCAATATTCTCTTAATCCGGTAATCCAGTGGTCATCTTAATCAAATATTTAACAATTAGATTTTAAAATAAACTTTACTTAAAGCACTTTTTGCACCCAATTTGTGGATATAAATACTTAAACCGAAGCGCACACTTTAATCTCAGAGGTTTACTGAAGCCACTGTGAGGAAAACATTGGTAATCTGTTTATGACGGCAAAACCATGTCTGGTTTAACAGGGGAGAATAATCTGTAATGACTAAGCTGCTACTCAGCTGCCAGTTTCATTACCAGGCAACAGATAAATGGCGAACGTTCCCTTTGAAGCCCACAAGTCAGTCAGACCTCATGATAATCCTGGGTGCCGTCTCCCACCAAAGGAGAGAGCCTCCACCAACATACAGTAAATACCACTTCATCTCTTCAACAACGGTTGCGCTTTTCAACTGGCTAACATTGTCCCTGTAAGAGCCAGCCCAAGGCAAACGCAAACTTATTTGCTGCTTAAGTCCTCCAGGCCAGCAGGGGGCCCCCCCAGAACGTTTAGCTTCTCACAGAAACGATGTACCTTGAAACTTCCTACTTGTAGCTGCATTTACTACGAATGGATTTAGCTTTAACTTCACTTTAAATATGTAAAGAAATTTAAAATATTTTTAAATTGACAAGGTACAAACTTTACTCACTGGTAGAAGTTTAAAGTAACTGTGAATAAATTTGTTTATGCGTGTTTTCAACCAAAGCTAATTAAACTGACCTCACATTCTCAACTCTTCAGAGTCTGCATTGAAGCACTTCAGAGGTGTGACTGTAGATCCAGATATTAAGTTTATTAGATAAGGAGAGAAGACGAGTTCAGTGTTTTAGGGAAAAGTAAGAATATGATGGGGTTGTTTTTTAATAAATATCATGCAACCTTGGTGTAACCCTATTAATAGTTTGTACAAAGATGTTAAAAAGTGGCAAAAGCTTCTTCTGGATGAGAATTTTTCATTTTGTCAAAGAAAAATGTGAAAATTCCCGTCTTCCTTCAAAGTGTCAAGCAGACACTTGGTATCAAGCATGAGGCGACTACTTGATGCTCAGCTGGGTAAATTTGACTTAAACGGAGAAGTACTGTGCCGTTTAGACACCATGAGATCTCGTCTAAAATGTACTGCGAGTATATTTTAGAAATAACATTGTTTCCTTTGCTTGCTTCCTGCTATTTATTTAATAAATACTGTTACATGAATGCTGTGATGGTCAAGAAAGAACACATTCGGTGACGTGCTTAATCTAAGTAAACATGAAACTCTGTTCATAAAATTCAAATCAAGTTTGCGCTACTTAAAATTGATGTTGTTGCTATGGTTACTGAGGGGCGATGAGCTTCACTCAGAGGTTGCTTATTCATTTTACTAAATAGCTCAATGAGTAACTGTTCAGGATCAGCTAACTGGCTGAGCTCAATTTACCCCCAAATGTATTTCATGATACGTTCCTGTGTCGTCAGCTGCTGGTAAAACCAGAACGATAAAATGTGACAGGCCATTATTTTTATTTTGCTGTAATAATTGGGACTCCACCCGACAGACTGAATTTCTTATTGGCATGTAGAATGTGTATTTAGGACAGTTAAAATAAAGGTACTAAAATACTGCATCCCAAGACATGCATGTATAAGCCTGTCAGATTATAATCAATTAATTGGATGATAGATTAAAGGCAGTGCAATAAGTTCCATTCATATGATGTATTGTCTTTCTCTTTTCTCTCTTTTTCCACCAAAAACTGGATAATAAAAGTCTTCAGTCTGGTGCTTTGGTCTCAACTAGCCTTTTTTTGATGGACGTTTCATAATTCATCTTATTTGTTGTTTTGCTTATTCATTTTGGATATTTAAAACGTCTTTAATTTCCACTGCCGAATGTTCATTAGAATTGAAAGTTTATTGATCTTTTATGCCCAGATGTGACCTGACATTCTTGCACTGTTATGCCATTCCCATTAGGTTTTTTTGACAATTGTCTGAAAACAACATTTCTGTTTATCGCAAAAAACTCCTGGGACAATTTATCGGTTTTCATGACAGGCTTAGTCATGCATTACTATCCAGTTATCGTAAAGTATTCTGTGTCGAGTGTTTTTCTCAGGCCTTTCTTGTCTGTTATTTTTTTAAATTTATTCTAACTAGTCTTAGAAATTGCATCCACAAATTGTTAAATATTGTTTGTGATCTTTTGCACAGCTGCTAACACAAAGAGAACTTGGACAGGATTTCTTCTGCACATAAGACACATTCTAGGTGTCATAACGTTTTAAGACACCTAGAATGTGGTTAGGCCTGTGGATCTTTAAAGTGGTTTAGGAGGTCTGCTGTTGTACTCTGGAAATGCTTTTATTTGGTAAAAAAAAAAAACAAAAAAAAAACATCTTTACTCCATTTGGGTCAGCAGTATCAACATCAGTCTAAGACTCAACAAGACTCTATATTCTGAACTCCTTTCCGGTTATTCTAAGACATTATTTTCAGCAGTCCAAGTTCTCTTCCAGCTCATGACCATGCATATGATCATGAACAATACATAACCTTAAGATTTATCAATGCGGCTTGTATTTAAGGTTAGGTTTAGGCATTGAAGCAAAAGATTTATGACAGAAGACAGAATGGGGTGCCTGAGTGTCACGATGCCTACACCGGAATACTCCTCAAATGAACACCTCCCATGACTAGTATTAGATTTTTTTTTTTTATTGATGTCAATAGAAAATATGAATGCCCAGATGTGACCTGAAGGCCTTAAGATGCACAGGTCTGGCCCAGCTGGGCCCCAAATATAACATTCCTTAGAGGTCCGGTGCCATCTTCCTCCAGCTCTGCTCCACGCTTTACATACTTGCAACCATCCAGTATATGAGAGCCCCGCACAACAAGTACCAACACAGCAAGGAAGAGCGTTTAGCTATAGTAGACTACATTTCCCTGGGGGGGGCCTGCGACCAGATGGATCACACAGCACTAATGGAAGCCAATGGAGGGAGCATCATAGGTCTCAGTCTCCTGGCACAGCTGCTCCTTTAGCCATTGAAGAGAAGAAAGACTCGGGGAGGAGGTGGAGGTAGAGGAGGAACACATCAGAGATCAGGCCTGGTTGACTCCAGCCAGATGCTCTGTGTGTGTGCGTGTGTGTGTGTTAGCTGCTTGCAAGCGTCAACCGGCTGATGGTTCACGGTGGAGCTGCTCTGCAGATTCCTCCTGCGCTGATGCATTGCTGAGCAGCACAGTTGAGGCTTTACCTCCCTCGGCTGTGAGAGCATGCATGCCGTACACCCAACACAAGATGACAGGAATCCAGAGACCTTGAGGGGACCCCACCCCTCTGGATGCACTGATCTGATGCTGGGCTAGCAGGGTGGTCGCATCTGCAGCTGGAGAGCTAGTGCAGATCCTTTTGACTGCTGCTTGTCTGATGGACCAAATGTAAATGTCTAAGGATGTGTATGCAGCAGCAGCAGCCTGCAGATGCAGGCCAGAAATAAAAAATCTACTGGAAAGAAGCAGCCGCTCTTCATGGGGGATGTATCTGGATGCATCAGCTCTGCATCTCTCTCTCTCTCTCTCTCTCTGCAGCCTCTCTATGCCTTTTATATCTATCTGAAAACGTCAAACACGAATCTACCTGCAATCATTTGGCCGTAGCCCATATGTGATCGAAAATAATCTGCCCAGCCATCTTAACGCAGACCAGGCTGCTGACCCACGGCGTTCAATAAAGAGTGGCTACCTGTTAATTCTCCCGATGGGCTTCAAAAAACACTCGTCGTCTCCGAAATGCCGTGAAGGGTTGAAATACGTGTCTTTTTCACGCATTAAAGATGCAGTTCGGGGACGTTCCTTCTTGAAAAAGTTCCGTGTTATCACGATCAGTGAACAGGCAAACGCAGGAGGGCTCCACACATTTCCATTTCTCCGCTTTTGGTGGAGCGCAAGGAAAAGAAAAAAAACTAGATATAGGAAAGGATCAAATCTGCTGCTGCTTTTTTCCCCCTTTTTTTTTGTTACCCCTTTCTGCTGACGGCGTCGCACCTTCTCACGTTCGGAAGGTTAGAAAAAACATTTTTTATCTAATGTAAGAGGGAGAAAAAATCAAAAGAACTGGCCCCAGTTTTTCCTTCCGCTGGCCCGCATCAAGGATCGTCCATTAACCGCTGCTCTGCCCGTTTTACTCCGTGTCTTCGTGACGTTATCCCCGTTTCCTTCCTCCCTCTGGTTGCCTCCTCCCTCCCTCTTCCGACACTCTAGCAGGACAGCTGCTCAGACCCGAAGCACCGACGCAAAATCTGCAAACCGATACCGAAGAACAATAAGACGAAAATCCTTGCAGCAGTATATCAATGCGTTTTGTAAACCCGTTTCATAAAGTCCTTTTTCTCACAGGCGAAACGAGGAGACCCCTGAAATCAGTAAGACCTCCTGACACAAAGACTTGAAGAGAGAAAAATAAAACAAACAAAAAAGGGACAATCCACACTATGCATTTTACACATGTAATGTAAATAAAATGTGTAAAATTTGTACACATTTTATTGTAAAAAAAAAAAAAAAGAAAAGTGACTCAGCTGTTCAGCTTAGCTGTTCATGTACACATTTGGATACAACCCTTGAGAAAATATTTGCAACATAATTAAATAATAATAATGATGACTTTAATAGCTACCATGAAGATTATACATAGTTTCTGAATTCTGACTTGAATTTTGATTTAGCCTCTGGCAGCAACTACACCTTTTGTTTTTTGTGGGGTTGACTTCTACCAGCTTCATCTGAATTACTGTTGTCCATTCTTTTCCCACAAAACATCACAAGTTTAGCCATTCAGTCAGATTGACTGGAGTGACTGTGCAGGTCAGTTTTCAAATCCTTCCATGGATTTAGATCTGGACTTTGACTAGATCTAAATCACTCTCTCTCTCTCTTTCTCTCTCTCGCTATACGTTTGTAGATATTGTCCTGCTGATGATGCTGCCACCGCCATGTTGTACTGTGAGGATGGTGTGTTCACGATGTGCTGCGTTGGTTTCCTACCAATGTGGACATTGTGCTCACATTATATGCGTGCCATGCATTTTTGATTCCATGATTCCAGCTAAAAGTTTTGAAAACACACAAAGAGCCAAAAATCTCTGGACTGAACAGCCTGATATAATTGATCTGTAAAAGATGATTCACAGTTTCCCGACTCCCTTGGAATGGGTGAGGATTATTTATGAGACTATCAAGTACTTTTGTGTTGGATGGTGAAGAGGGTAAAAGCACTAAGCGCAAAGTTGGAGAACTGGAGCATACATTGGCATCTTAATTTCTCCATTAGACGATATCTACCTGCAAACCATTTATTTTGTAGACATGCCAGATTCTTGCATGTAAATACTTTTTGACTTAATTTCCACGTCAGAACAGACGTAGGCTTATGTCAAAGTGAGGATTTCAATTGTCTTTCATTCTTATTCTTGACAAACCATTTCAAAACAATGTGAACTGGACAGCTGAACTACATTTACTCTATAGATTTATTCAGATTGTTATATAGATAGATGTCATAGATGTAATCAAAATACACTACCTG
Source organism: Gambusia affinis (assembly GCF_019740435.1). Classification (NCBI taxonomy): domain Eukaryota; kingdom Metazoa; phylum Chordata; class Actinopteri; order Cyprinodontiformes; family Poeciliidae; genus Gambusia; species Gambusia affinis. The sequence goes on along the minus strand of NC_057882.1, from coordinate 12,023,099 downwards.
TCCAATGGGAGTGAGTCTCCCATTGAATAATTACAGGGCTACTGCATGGCAGCTCGTGTTTCAGCTGGAAACGAGTCACTTAATCCTAATTGAGGCATTGAGTAGTTTCTGATTTCAACAGGCATATCAGAAGAAACATCTTATGGTCACTGAATGTTTATGTTTCAGATGAATCATATTATTGGCATGCATCAAACAAGGAGAGTAAGGAGATTGTTGAATCTACCAAAATTAGGTAAAGAACTTACCACTGCATTCATTGAAAGTGTTGAGGAAAAGAAATATGGATGGAAAAAAACAGTGAGCGATCGTAATCTGCAAAAATTTAGTCATAAAAACAATGGCAAAATTCATGGCTCTGTTTAAAAGTGAAAATAAGTGCATTCCCACTTATAAAATGTGACGTGAACTCAAGGGTTTGAGACGACACAGCTGTGAAGCCTGAAGTAAAACCATGGACCGTTCATCCTCAGCACCTACGGTAGAACTCTGTGGGTCAGAGCTATGATCTGGAGTTGCTCATTTGCTCAGGCAGGTTCAATAATATTGTGTGGCTAAACAGTGAGATCATCTGACTACCTGAATGAATTGAATGACCGGGTTACTCCATCGGTGAATTCTGGTTTCCCTGATGGTTTGCCCGTATTCCAAGATGGCCGTGTCAGAATCTATCAGGTGCAAAATGTGCCAGAGTGGCTCAAGGAGTCAATGATAGTAACTCTGGGCAGAAATAAATGTAAAAAAATAACTCCACAGCAAATGGATTTAAAGTCAAATATGACCACAATTAAAGTTCATTGATTACACAGACTGATGTGTAAATGTGATCAAGCTTTTCCTCTGGCAGCCTCAAAATTACAGATTACTAAGTAGATCCTGCTCAGACAACTTTAAAATCTTTTGAAACTTATATTTTCATCTACTGTTTTACTTTTCTTAAGCATGTTTCTTGTTTTCATTTAATCCAATGTTTTATGGATAGTTTTTTTTTTTTTTTTTTTTTTTGCCTTGAAGGTTTTATTTGTGTTTTGTGTCACTTGATTATTCTGTTTGTCTTTTAGTTTAGTGTTGGCAGATTGTGTTTCAGCTGGAAACGAGTCACTTAATCTTAATTGATGCATTGAGTAGTTTCTGATTTCAGCAGCCATATCAGACGAAACAGCTCTTCTGATATGGTTCAGTGTTTGTGTCTCCACGAAACATTCCTGGCTCAAAATTAAGAAAAGTAAAATAATGTATTCAGCTTGACTATGAAGCATTTGGTTGTTTTTCATTTGTGCTATGGACATAAACTTAACTCTGACGTTGGCATTTGAATTTCAGGAATAACTTACTTGGTTTTTGATAATATAACGAGGATCAAAAACAAAACTGGGGAACCCCATGTGCTCATTTTGAATGAAATAATTATAGAATATTGAACGTCATTACAACTTTTAAAGTAATTGTTACAAAATAAGAGATTTTAAGAAAAGCCTAAATATTGTTGACAGAGATCCGTGCATGGTACTGTACAGTGACCTCTTGTGGTGATAAAGAAAATTGCTAATTTTGATTAGCAATTCCAGTTAGGTTTTGTAGAGCTTGCTGTACATGTTTTTCTCTTATAATAAACATCCACTATTCTGTGAAATAACCCAGCATCTCCAATCAGCCCCGTTACTGTTGAAGATGCATTAAAGGATGTTTCCGAGTCAGCGATGAGCTCACGTTTGACAGGTCCGATATTAGGGGCGGGGTTATGTCCCACCAACAGTACCTTGGCTAGTGTTTGAGATGTTTTCGTCCTCCCCTTCTGGATGTCACATGGGGCTCTCTCTGTGCTCCCGTGACTCTTTGTAACAAATAACAGGGGGAACGAGGCGTGGCGGGGCAGATGTGTTGTTATTGGGCAGCACATTTCCCACAACATCCAGCTGTCCCGGAGGTAACTCCGAGCTTCTTCCTTTCACCGGCCTGCCGTGGTCGCATTTTGCCCGCCGGAGCGTCACCTCAACGCCGGAGAGCAGCGCGCGCACACCGGTATCAGCGGCGGAGCCCCGAAATAAGGAGCTAACAGGCAGGAAGTGGATGAAGCTGAGCGGTAAGCCTGCTTGGACGTTTATTTTATGAGACGTCTCCGGATGTTCCAGGGTGCAAACATCCAGGATGTTGTTATCTGACTGGGAAATTGCCCCATTCGGTCGTCCTTCCTGGGGGAGAGCGGGGGTAACTTCCTGACCTTCACTTCTGAAGCGTAGACAAAACGTCAAGTGTTTTCATTGCATCTTTTTGCCCTCTTAAAATGCGTTAACTTAAAAAAAAAAAAAAAAAAATTTATTTATTTTTTAATTTATGCTGCAGTCGCTCCACCTTCACCCAACGTCTTTTACGTGACGGAAGCGTTGGTTTATTTTGGTAAGTCGAAGTGGAGCTCGCTGAGGTACAGAGGGCCTTCAGATAGATGTGGTCTGTCTGCAGCTGCATCATAAGCTCATTGCGTCACTAACAGCCTCCTGCGGAGCATGCAACCCAGCAACATCACACTACAGGGAAGGAAACGCAAAAAGACATTTCTGCCTATAACTTCCCCTTTGAAGCGATACTTTAAGGTCATAGTGAGGCGGAAAGCCTCTGTAAACCTCCGAGTTAATTCACGAACAGCACAGAAAACTAAATGTAAATTGATAAAGATCACTGCATAAGAAGCTCTTGTAGCTCCCATTGCGAAACTACACAGTTATTTATGGCATCCCTTTGTGAAAACTTTAAATAAACTCATCTTTCATTAGAGGAACAAAGTATAACCCTGAAGATGTAGAATCAAACTTTGGATTGAGTCCATTTATTAACGGGGAAAACGATGAGAAATAATTGCGTTAACAAAGTTACTAGTTCTGCTGTGTGTACTTTGTCTAAAGCCCATTTGAGCAGCATCTATGTTTCTCCTTTAACACTCCCAAAGGCTGGAACATATGGAGAGACAGCATAATCTCTTAAAATCAGTCCTGGGTTCTGTCTAATTGTTCTCTTCTCTTCAGTTTCTTTTCTTTTGTAGGATTTAGTTCTGGAGACATAGATCCTTGTGGAAGAAGAGAAATGTTCTGCCTGTATGTTTTGGGTTTTTATCCTGCTGAAATAACCACTTCTGAACCATTTCCAGTCTGTTTTATAGACTTTTTGGTTGTTAGATTGAGGCAAATTCTATTTTATTTAGTTTGAAAAACAGTTTTGATTCTTTTTTCAATATATCTATTCTAGCCGTAATGAAGTGATAAAGATGGTGTCTCAGTTGTTGCAAGAGCAAGCAGGAAGACTGTTATCAGAGAGATTACATCCTCTTCACGACCGGCTCTGCTTGTCCCATCATGTGATTCGTTTAGCTGAGCAACTCATTGAGCATTTCATCTGACGATAAAGAGTAACCTTCAGGAAAAAAAACGAGTGAGTTAAGGGAGATCCGGGGTGTGGCGCTCTGCTGAAATGATCTCTTTCTGGTTTAAGCTGCATGTGAAAAGAAGCAAGCTGCTACGAATCAGATGACTGCGAATACCAACCTCAAGTGCGAGCGGGAGACTTTATGAAGGAGTGTGACATGAAAGCTTCACAGGTTCTCCTTTGGGGCCTCTGAAGGGCGAGACGCAATATCTTGTGCAACGATTTGCTTTAAAGTTCAAATTGTGAAAACCTGTTTTAAACACTGGAGTTTAGAGACTATAATGAGCAGAGCTCTTCAAAAGAGGAACTGCTGTAAAAAAATTTCTACTGGACAAAGAAACTTCAGGTGTTTATTTTAATATAGAGCAAATGACATCTCATAAAACGGTAAAACCTTGTCGTATTGCTATCGCTATTAGTTTATCACCAGCTATTAGACTATACAAAACCACACTGTTGTAAATTAAATTAGTGCATACTGTACGGTTAATGAATTACTAAAGTAAGCCTTCATCTTTTAAGGCTTTCACGTTTTTATCAAGCTCCAAACGGCAGCAGCCATGGATTTTATTTGGATTTTATGAGATAAATCAACACCAAGTAATGAGTGAATGAATGTGAGTAAGAAGGGAACAATGCATGGGTTACAGGTTCTTGTTTTTGCAAAAAAAAAAAAAAAAAAAAAAAAAGAAAGAAAGAAAGAAGAACTACCTTTGGCTGCAGCTGTAGGTCTTTTGGAGAGTGTCTCGAGCAGCTTCACACATAGAAAGTGAAGTTTTTGCCCATTCTTCTCTGTAAAATGGCTCAGTTTCAGTCAAATTGCATGGAGTTAGTCTAAAAAAAAATCACATTTAACATCATATATCAGTGCAAACATGATGCACTAATATATCAGCACTACAAAATCTGTGATTTGATTCAAAAACAATCAAAATCCTGGAGGGACAGCTATTGATTCATATGGGTTTTATCAATACATTCTGGTGCAACCAGATTTTTGATATGGCCCAAGATGAAACTGAGTTTGACACCCCTGGAGATCTACATGTGTGAAATGGTAGTTTCACATAACCCTGAACACACCATTCCCACTGTTAACCATGGTGATGGCTGCATCATGCTGTGGAATTGCTTTTCTTCAGCAGGAATGGGGGAGGCTATAGAGCTGGATAAAAACAAGAACAAAGGAAATATGAGGCACATTACAATCATATACTAGTCCAGTGGTTCCCAAAGATTTTCTGCCCCCCCTCCTGCATTATAATAAAATCTCCTCCAAAAAATGAACTGGGCTCTCGCATCGTTCAACCAGACATAAACCTACACACATATTTTTGTTTTCAAACTCCACTGAAGTTTATTTCATTCTTCAGGTTGCAACAAAACACACTACAAACCATCTTTACAGTGAAACGCTTCAACTGTTTTTATCTTTTCATTCATCCATACCGGCCCCTGCAATGCCACTGTGCCCCCCGTAGGGGCCGCGCCCCACACTTTGGGAACTAGTGAAGGACACGCTGCACTAGTGTGTGTCCTCTGTCAGAACGCAAACAAAATACACTAAGGCTTGTAGCTGTAATGTGATTATTTTTTGCAAACCATTGTAGAGAACTTTTCATCTTCAGATGAGTATATTTATACTGTATGCTAATAAAAAGCAACATGTACCAAAGTCTAAGCTGCTCCACTTAGAGACTTTTAGTCATATACTGTTTTAATTTTGTCCAATTACTTGAGTTTTCTTTTCTGAATCTTGTTTATACTTTTCTGTTTGTTGCATGGCAGCATTTTGTTTCTTTTATTAAACGTATTTTGAGACCCATCAATGAACACTGTTCACTGACTGTGACTTTCTGATGTCCTGCAGCCCATGAAGAGATTCCCATCGCAGACTCATGTCTGTTTTTAATGCTGTGCCTCCTCAGGGCACAATGATCACAGCTGTTCGGTATTTATCCATCTGACTTCCCCGCAGATATTTTTTTGCACTCTCAGAATCTTTTTATGACGCTAATTGCAGTATCTCTTTAACTGACTGTTAAAGGAATCTTTTTTTGGCCAGAGAACTTAATTAGTGGTGTTTCACTTGGTGTACTTTAACACAACACAAAGTGCCTCTCAAATGTATTTATATAGCTAACATAACGTTTTTATGGACATTTTACAGTTTTCAGGATAAGCTGGTTTTTATCAAAATGCTCAGCTTCAGAATTGTTTGATTTAAGGTCGTTTGAAGCACTACGATGAGTTTTATTCATTCTCTTGCAGCCATGCCGAACGAACGCTCCCCTCTCATCACCTCGGGGGTCTGCGGGCTGACCCTGACCGGAGCGACATGCGGCGCGGCGGCGGACTCCCCCCAGGACTCCAGCTCTGGGAAAGCAGCTCAGGACCCGCGCAGACTGAACACCTTCTTCGGTGTGATGGTGCCGACCATCCTCTCCATGTTCAGCATCATATTGTTCCTGAGGACAGGTGTGGCGCAGGCTCAAAAATAATTTAGAGAAGTGGGGAAAAAGAAGCGAGTTGAGTTTAGCTTTGCTGTTTGTAAAGCATTTTGGGCTCTGCTCAGTCATGGTGACTCAGAGCGATGTGACCTCCGTTTTGCAGGGTTTGTGGTGGGTCACGCGGGGTTGCTGCAGGGTCTTTTAATGGTGGTCGTCGCCTACACCATCATATCTCTCACAGTACTGTCAATCTGTGCCATTTCCACTAACGGAGCCATTCAGGGCGGTGGAGCATATTGTATCCTTACCAGATGTGAACAGACTGTGGGTTTTTAATTATTCCTATTAATAATTTGTCCCACTTTTATAGTTACTACCACTTGCAAATAAATGATCCTTAATGAAATGATTTTAGACATGATCAGCCGCTCTCTGGGACCTGAGTTTGGTGGAAGCATCGGTTTGATGTTCTTTCTTGCCAAAGTGTTTGCGTGCGGCGAGTACGTCCTGGGTCTGGTGGAGGCCGTCCTAGATGTTTTCGGAGCAGATCCTGGTATGTCGCGTCCACGCTTAAAATCCCAAACCTACCCTTGATAATCATCAGACTCCCTGGATTAAGGTCCGATATTTTATTTATTTCAGAGTCGTCTGTGTCCAGAGGGCTGCGGGTTCTCCCTCAGGGCTACTGGTACACGGTTCTGTACTCCTCTGTGGTGCTGCTGCTCTGTCTCCTCGTGTGCCTGGTGGGCGCCCACATTTACTCCCGCACGGCCTTCGCCATCCTGCTGGTGGTCACCGTGTCGCTGCTGTCCGTCTTCGTCAGCTCTGTGGCGGTCAAGCCGAGAGACTTTGTCATCACCCACCCGGGGTCCGGCAACCAGACGCTCCGCTACAACGCCAGCTACACGGGTTTCAGCGCCACCACCCTGAGGAACAATCTAGGCTGTGAGTCGGGACTATCGACAGTGAAGAAGAAGAGTGAATAGCGGAGCTTTTCTTTGGGTTTTGACTTTTCTTTAAATGGTTTTCTGTGCAGCCGGTTACTCTTTGGACTACAGCACCAACTCTGTCATGTCGTTTGCCACCGTGTTTGCCGTCATGTTCACCAGCTGCACTGGGATCATGGCTGGAGCCAACATGTCAGGTTACAAATTCATTATTTTTTGTTTCTGACGTCTATCACAGTGGATCAGCTCATTTTTGCATTAACCCTTTAACTGTCACCCCAACTACTGTCACATGCGGGTCAATGGGGACACCGGCGTCCTCATGGCAGTTAAAGGGTTAAGGATATTAACGTAAACTTGCTTTCATTTGGCAAATAATGAAAAACAAGCTTTGCTTTTGCAAGTCTCTGCATAAACATGTTCATAGATCTTTGCCGTTTCTCTACCTGTGTTAAGGTGAGCTGAAGACTCCAAGTATTTCCATCCCTAAAGGCACCATCATCGCTGTCTTCTACACCTTCACCGTCTACGTCCTCCTCTTCATCTTGGTCAGCGCCACATGCGACAGGTGCCTCCGCTGTCATACCCGACCATACAACCTACCATCTCCAGTTATGTGAAACAGAAACAGATCGTGCATGTTTTACTCTGTTTTAGGACCCTCTTGATTCAAGACTACGGCTTCCTGCAGCGAATTAACATCTGGTCGCCGTTGGTCACTGTTGGGATTTACTGTGCCTCTCTGTCAGCTGCGATGTGCGCCATGATCGGAGCGTCCCGCATTCTCCACGCTCTTGCTCTGGATCATCTCTTTGGTAAGTCGTAGGATTTTTTTCTTTTCCTTTTTGAGCTTTTCCTTTTCCTGTATGTGAGGGTTAATGTTTTCTTCTCAGGGTTGCCGTTGGCCCCGGCAACGGTCACCTCTAGCTCTGGGAACCCGTGGGTGGCGGTGCTGTACACCTGGGGCCTGGCACAGGTCAGTACTGCAGTTTAAATTTAGATTTTAAAAAATGTTTTCATTAGGTCATTTTCAGATCTGGATAAATATTGAAAAGATAATAACAATATTGTAGAGAAATAGCTGTACTTCCAGACTTTATTATCTCATTATCTAAATGTGTCCTTCTTACCTTTTTGATTTTTTTTTTCTTCCTTTCTGCATTGTCCCCTTCACTTTGTCCTTATCCTATATTTCCTTTCATTCTGTTCTTCTTCTGGTCTTTTTTTCCTTCTTTCCTCACCTATCTCGTTCTGTATTTTTTTCTTTTGTCCAAACCATCCCTTCTCTTCTCCTTCATTCCTTCCCTTTTTTTGTTTTTGCAGGCTGTCTGATCAAAGCCTTAAATAATGCAGACAGCAGGTTCTCAGACTCAACCCGTTTCTGCGTTTCCATGTTTCTGTCAGTGCGTGGTGTTTGCAGGGCACCTGAATGCCGTGGCGAGTCTCGTGACAGTCTTCTACCTACTTGCTTACGCTGCTGTAGACCTGGCCTGTCTGGCTCTAGAGTGGGCATCTGCACCAAACTTCAGGTAAAAATATACTTTCCTATTTAAGACTCTTCTCATATACTTTTGCTTCCTTGATTCCAGACTGTCTGGATCCAGTTTTCAGGGTTTTCTTTGCGTTTCCTCCTTGTGTTTTAACAGACCAACCTTTCAGCTCTTCTCGTGGCACACCTGCCTGCTGGGGATCCTCAGCTGTTTGGTCATGATGTTTGTCATCAACCCCGTGTATTCGTCAGGCAGCATCGTCCTGCTGCTGCTGCTGCTGCTTTTCCTCCACTACAGGTCGCCCACAAGCAGCTGGGGCTACATCAGCCAGGCTCTCATTTTTCACCAGGTATCTGGACGCAACATATGCAGAACTCAGGAATGTTCCCCTCCACAACGGTGCCATTTCTGTTCTGTCATTGATGTGTGTGTAGGTGCGGAAATACCTGTTAATGCTGGATGTGAGGAAAGACCATGTGAAGTTCTGGAGGCCCCAAGTCCTGCTGATGGTGTCCAACCCGCGCTCCTCCTGCCAGCTTATTCTGTTTGTGAACCAGCTGAAGAAGGGCGGGCTGTACGTGTTGGGGCATGTGCAGCTGGGAGATCTGGGTAATTATTCGTTTTTGATCTGTAATGTCCTCTTCATGGATCTCACCGTGTTTACCCCTGAAACTACCACCATGTTGTGATTCCCTGCTTAAATGATCTTGTTTTTCAAAAATGTAATTCTTTCACTCCCACCTTGATGTACTGCAAGAGTGAAATTGTGTCTGTCAATGGAGGGAGGGGATTTAGTTGTATAGTTTCATCTCCTTTGAACTTTTGGAAATTTTGTCACTTTAATACCACACATTGTAATGGATTTTACAGGATTTTTTTTACCTGCTGGACCAACACAAATAAGTTCACACTTGAGAAAAAAACCAACCCCCTCATGTGTTAAACTCATACTGAGATTAAGTATTGAGTCAATACTTTTATCTCCTAAAAGTATTGACTCAATACTTAATCTCAATACTCAATTGGATATTTGTCTGAACTTTGACTGGGCCATTTCGAACACATAAAAATGCATTGATCTAATCCATAACATTGGTGTTCTGGCTGTATGTTCAGAGTCTCTGCTGGGGAAAGGCAACATGCGTGTGTCCTCCACATTGTTTTTTGGAAACCTTTCTATCAAACTATGCTTTTCCTTCCACTTGGTGTCAGTTTATCTCCTAAAATCTCCACAAAATACATTGTTGTGTTTGTAATGTGACAAAATATTAACAATGTAAAAATGTCTGAATACTTCTGCTAAGCACGCCCAACGGGTGGATTAGTCATGTACCCAGAAGTATGCCACTGCGGTTACACATCAGCATGTGATGGTTTTGTCATTCATTCTAATGCAACAGATCTGGTTTAGCAAGATGTGGTGAGGCTGTAGGTGTCCGTAAGTTTACATACACTACAATAGGCAGCAGTCTCCTGTTGGGTCTGCCCTTTTCCCCAGTGCTGCTGTTGGCATGGCAAATATTAACAAAGGTTTTCTCTGAAGCGTACTGGCACCTGAGTGTTAGTCATGTGAATATTGAGTCATATCTGATTTCAGCCTAAATGGGTCATTGTTTTTATCTCCATGAACTCCAGGAAAATGCTTTAGGACAACAAGATGAAGTAATAGAAATAATGCGCTTTTCAAGTCGAATTAAACAGTTTTTCTTTGTTTTTATTTGCTGTATTTCCAGTTTTTTGTAAGTATGCCCCCTAGTGCTGTAGAAAATACATTACAACCCTAGTGCAGGTTACCTTTATTGATGCAAAGTAAACAATCTCTATGAAATTCATTAAAATCATTTCATTTTCACACATTATTTTTTAGTTATATTAATTAGTGGAGATCTTTTTCTGATTTCATCATAAACTAAACACAAGATTTCCAACAGTTCTGCTGATACCAAATCAGTTTTATTCTATTGCTTAAGATTTCATCATTATTCCAAATACATTGACAGAGATCACAAACCTGTCAGTCCTGAAGGTGCAAAATATGGAATAAAATACTAATACTTAAAGTGTGGTTATTTTCAATTACCTCAAAGCATTATCTAGGAAAGTCTGACTAGTGCCATGCAACATGTTTTCTTTAATATATCCGTATAGCAAACTTAATTCCCTTTAATGGTAATAATTTTTGTGAATTAGGGTCATGCTGGAATAAATGCTTTGTATTTCAGACTCCCTGCCATCAGACCCTGTCCAGACCCAGTACAACTTCTGGCTGAGTCTGGTTGATAAACTAGGCGTGAAGGCCTTTGTAGACCTCACTCTGTCTCCTTCAGTCAGACAGGGAACACAGCATCTGCTGCGGATCACAGGACTTGGTAAACGTTTCACCACCTTCTGTCGACACGGATTATCTCCATTGTTTTGTCTGCATGCGCCGAGTCTGATTTTTGCACATCTTTCTCCCAGGTGGTATGAAGCCCAACACTCTGATTCTGGGCTTCTATGACAGCTGCACTCCGGACGATTTCTTCCTGCAGGACTCTGCCTTCTGCCATTCATCTGTGGGAGAAGGCAGTGAGGGGGAATATAATTTTGGGGTGGACCTGCCTTCGCTGCAAGCCCATTTCCCTCCTGTCCGACACGTCGAGAGCCCCCGGTGGCTGTCGCCGGACGAGTACGTCGGCATTATTTCCGACGCCATTAAAATGAAGAAAAACGTGTGCCTCGGCAGATACTTCTTCCAGCTGCAGGGAGAAGGCAAAGACAGCAAAGTGGACGGGTCTGAGCGGACGATAGACGTGTGGCCTCTCAACCTGCTCCAGCCGGGCAACCAGGACTACCAGGACGTGTGCAGTCTGTTCCTGCTGCAGATGGCCTGCGTGCTCAACATGTCAAGCAAGTGGCGACATGCAAGAATGAGGATCTTCTTGAATGTGGAGACGGGCTCCTCTGACCAGGGCTGGGTGGTCAATGAAGAGTCGTTTCGGGAGCTGCTGAAGAAGCTGAGGATCAGGGCGTCCATCAAGATTGTGCCGTGGGACTCCGTGGTGCAGCACTACGCTCTGCCAGAGGGGGAGCGCAGCGAAGAGCCAACGCCGGGTTTATCCGACGACTTCCTGTCTGCAGTGAACCGCATGTTGACGGAGCACAGCTCTCAGGCTGCCGTGCGATTCCTGTATTTACCTCGGCCCCCTGCTGGTCGAAACCAGTCACAGCACTACTTGACTCAGCTGGAAGCAGTGACCAGAGGTTTAGGGCCTACGCTGTTGATTCATGGGGTCACTCCGGTCACGTACACTGATCTCTGAGCACGTTTCGCCTCATTTGAGGATGTAAATATCACAAAGTCTTAGTTCTCTGTTTGCTTAAAACTAACAATTCTGCATATTTAAGAATGTTATTCTGCAGTATTTATTTGTTTTACCACCTGAATCTTTTTTTTCTTTGCTTGCAACAGGTCCACATTCAAGTAGCACTTGAAGTTTAATTGGAAACATTCCTACTTTATATACTTGAAGTGGCTTTGTACTTAAGCCAGAATATTTGTGGTCATCATTTGTCTTGATAGATCTTTGCAAAACTGTGTCTCCAACGGACCGACGAGAGAAATAAACATGTTAAAACACAGTATATGTTTATATTTTTTTTCTCTGTCAAGCCGGAAATGGTGTCTTGAAGACTGTATGCTAAATGTCTATGGAGAAACTAGTTATTACACTTTAATGTCTTTCATTTTTTTCACAAACAAACTGTCTTCAAGCTTGTAAGCTTCTCATTGCCTCTTCCGAGCTTTTAAACCTTCAGTTTATTCCAGAAGTATATAATTTGGTTTTGGTCGGTTCTTTCTAGCAGTTTTGTTTTCTTGGACGTGTGTTTGGGGTCTTTCTCTCCTCCCTCCACTGCAGTTATAGATTGTCCTCTTAACCTTTATGCATTCCCTTCTAATTGATTAAACCTTCATTTAATACACATTTTGCATTCCTTCCAATTAATTTACAGATTTTTGTGTTACTGCCTTCTTCAAGTTTTGTCTTTTTCTTGCTGAGTGTTTTTCTGCTTAAAGTGACTCAAAGGACGCAAACTACCACATCTTACCTCAGACGCTGTTCTCACATCATGAAGCAATGCATCACATCGGCCACAGAGTTTGTAGAAACAGTGGAGAGGCACAGAATCCAAGTCGCTGAAGTTTTCACAGTGAGTGCTGATTTAGGTTGCTATATTCAGCTTGTGTTTTATCAAGTCCAAAGCTGCTTTCATGACCACGGTACTGCCGGTGCATATACTGTACAGCACATGGGAATAACTTTAAATAGGCGGAGATTTATGTATTAAATGTATTTATCGGATAGGTTGATAAATGTTTATAATACATACGTTTTTACATATATTCTGCAGTAATAAACAGGACTTATATTGCCCGCATTGGGCAGCAAAAAGTCAACAGTCATTTCAATCACCTCTTAAAAAAAACATAAACCTTTAGTTATTTTTTCCCCCCCAGTTTCACTCCTCTTCCTGAGTCACGTCTTTCGAACAGACTTCTATATTCGGAATTTTTCTCAGCCACTGGATGAAAAATGTCGACATCCGAAGCCAGTCCGGCACGAGAACGGAGAAAGCCACACTCTGTAGGATTTTGGGCAAGCAGAGAAAAGTGAAGACGTGGAAGGAGACAGTTTGAGACATTATCACAGATGACGACTTTCTGCTGCTCTGCTCTGACCTGCAGGGCGTGGGACAGACAGCCGCTGGTGAAGGTGGAGTGACCCACAGTGTTCAAAGCGTCATAGACGAACGCTGGAGCACTCTTCACAAACAAGTTGGCTTTCATGTTGTTTGTCATGTTGGTGGACACCATGAACGGGGTCACACACTGAGGAACAGTAACATTGGAATTAGAGAGCATAACAACAAAGGTCAAGATTCATTACAAAAGATGCTTATTTGTTGGATATACTGACAAATTGTCCTTAACAAATCTAAAATTTAGATTATTCAGTTGATAGAAATGGTGTGATAACCTTTAGTTGACGTAACTTTTATGGGAATTTCTCTTCCACCTGAGAGCTATTCTCATTAGTGCTGCAAAAATACGAAGTTCAATTCATTTGGTCTTCTTCTTGGACATCGTTATTCTCTGGTCTTGTTATTGACTCTGTGTTGGGTTAGCCCTTGAAGCACTGACACATTGGAAAGCTACCCAAACTCTCAAATAGGCTTTCCTATCCTCTCAAAGGCTGCAGTTATCCCCATGCACCTTTTCTACAACACGTTTTCCTTCCACTCAACTTCCCCATTAATATGGTAGATTGTAGCACCCTGTGAACAGTCAATGTCCTTTGTGTTAAGGCACATCAAGCATGTCTGCTGGACAAGTCACGAATCCTCTTGCATAATTCCTTAGGTCATAATGGGAAAATAAAATTAATGAGTTAAATACATTTTGTGTAACTGCTTTCTCAAAATAATCTAATATTCTGAGAAAATGTTGGAGTTTCATTAGTTGTATTTCATAATAATTAAAAGGAACAAAATAAATGCCTGTTATCCTTAGAAAGCCAGTTAAGTAAGGATAGTACTGCAAATCAACTTGTTTATCCTTTGTAATATTATAAAATATTAAATGATAAAAAAATGTTAAGAGTTTTTTTCAATCTAGAAAGAAACCAGTTGGATTAGTTCATACAATTATTTAACCACCAGTCCACACTGTTATATCTAAGTCATAAATGTCCTGTATCATTAAGAGAAATGTAGTTTTAGAGAGGGCAGGTGAGTTACCTGGACTGTGATTCCCACTGACTTGTACTCAGCTTGTAAACACTGGGAGAAATATATCACAAAAATCTGTAACAAAGTAAACGTAACGTTGAGGGTCATCGAGTGAGCAGATTATGATGGGATTGAATTAATGTGTGAAAATAAACACCAGAGAAACACCTTGGTGGCCGAATAAAGAGCCACCAGTGGATATGGACGGAGACCCATTTCAGAGGAGATGTTGATGATTAATCCTCTTCCTCTGGGAATGAAATGAAACCCAAGTGTTTATAAATCTGCTCATCCTAATGTTGCATGTCATTGATGTGTCTGTGGATACCTGAGCACCATGCGAGGAAGAACCAGCCTGGTCATCTGTATTGTGACATCATATTTTTATAGATAGAAAGTTGAATGAAACCCATGAGATGGTATGTTAGCGTAGATATCTTACCTGGGGTACAGAGAGTATGTTACAGTTGATGATCTCAGTGATTTTCTGTTCAAAATAAATAGAAATAAAATTAGAAAATACACAATAGCCTCAGTTAGTTTAAATCATTGAGTGTTTGGCCCTAAAAAAAAGGGATATTTCTAATAGATCACCTCTCCGTGATTTGATGTTTCCAGAAAATAGGCAAAATGATCATTGCAGATCATTCCAACGTTGTTAACTGTGTGGTTTAAAGCACAATAACTTTCATTAATAAAGTACTGGTGTTTTTTTTAAGGAAAAAGCAGCAAGTGTGAGAAACATAATAAACCAAAACAGTGTTTCTCTTATCTGGAGGTTTTGAATTAATCAAACATCTTCCTTTACTTGTAGGAGAAGCAGACAGCCTATACATGTCTTGACACATAAGTAATCTGTGTCTTGAACAGAAGAGTCTGTCCACCTGTGACATCTAGTCTCCCTGCAAACCAGCCTTTGAACTGACCAGCAGGTGGCAGCAATTCCCTCCAAATTAAGTCTTACTTCAGATTTTAGCTCAGGCATCAGCTACGCTATGCAGTTGTTTTTAACTGTTGGAGGAGATTTTGTATATGCAGGAAAACTAACAACAGTAAAACATAAAAATGTTTTTTAATGTTAAACACAAGCTGCTTATAAATAATAACTTTTAATTGTGTTTTATCAATATTACCCAGAATTCCAATCTCCAGGTCATGGAGTTCCTTAGCTATGGTTGAGTAGATGCTGGCCCCCTCTGTGAAGTCCACTTTGATGGTGTGAGTCTTTCGTCCGTACTTGTTTTCTGAGGCAGACAGTGGATGTGTGTTAACCGTTTTGAGCTTTACGATAAATTGAATGAGTTTATTGGCATGACGACGACATTAGAGGACGTCTCTATCATCTCTGCCTGACTCACCGATTTGTTTGGCAACCTTTTGAAGCCTCTCGTCAGACCTTCCTATTAAAACAATATCCAGACCCCGACGTGCCAACTGCAGGAAGACATGCAGACAGATGGTGAATATGCTGTAGCTCAGACAAGAATCTGTCTTGATCCATATGTAGAGTTTGTCTTAAATTACTGCACACAAAGATGGAACCAATACATCAAATCGGAAATCTACTTTTTACGAAATGAAGCTGCAAACTCACCTCAGTGGCAT
This sequence comes from Gambusia affinis, assembly GCF_019740435.1. NCBI lineage: Eukaryota > Metazoa > Chordata > Actinopteri > Cyprinodontiformes > Poeciliidae > Gambusia > Gambusia affinis. The sequence goes on along the minus strand of NC_057882.1, from coordinate 12,007,421 downwards.
AAGCTTTACCAATGCCAGAAGTGGCTCCAGTTACAACTGCATGAGGAAATCAGTAGAGATAAGTCAACTTTGTAGAGTGTCTAGTGATTTAAAAAGATACATTTTAAGTTTGGCAGGACTGATCGAAATGATGGTATAACTTCACAATTCAGACAACTTTACTGTCAAAGCAAAAGCTAAGAAGAGCTTAAAAAGTCCTGAGCTAAATATGAGGGATGAGATAAGCAGTGAACGACTGAAAGCGTCCTGAGCTTACGTTGTGCTATAACTGCGTGAGATTTACAGTTCTAGTTGTGGCCTGGGAAAGTTTTAATCCCTCCCCTCAAGGAAAAATGACACTCTGGGGTTTATGCAGTGTAGACCCCACACAAAAGCATGTTAGAGCTAGAAGTTAGTATTTTCATCAGCAATAAGGGGACGCTGACTCTTTACAGACCACACATGAATGACAGCAAGAGAAAAAAAATGTTCCAGCGGAGCAAACATTTTAGACAGCCAGGTGACCAAAACCTAGCTTTGGTTAGAGCACAGAAATATACAGAAGATGTTTCAGTAGCTAAATTATCTTAGTAGCTTGAATGCTTTAGAGCAGTGATTACCAAATGGTTCAGCCAATACTGAATGGTGGTAGAAAAGACATAGAAAAGTCAGGGGAAGACTGTTAACCTGTTTTGCACATGTATGAAACAATAACACACTAAATGTCGTTCTAGACAGCAAGGTTTCCCCCAGAAAACTTGCCCGCTGGTTGGGTGCCAGGGCAGTCGTTCATCCAGCGGCCCGTCATGTTTTTGAGTTAAAAAATGTTTAAAATTGACAGGAAATTTGAAAAGATCACCTCATAATCATGTGGTTTTAAAAGATTGGACGATCAATATCTTAACACCAACTATATATTTTAAAAAGACTTAAATAAATAAGCAACGTTTAGCCTGGTGGGGCACAAGTAAAGTCTGGTGGCCCACCAGGCTTATAATACACTGGGGGAAACCATGAGGACATTTCAAACGTCTAGAATGAAAGGATAGTTTCCCAAAAAGCTGCTTTTGCACATTATATGTTTCACTAGTGGAATTTTAACCATATATATGACTAAATATCTGGTTGAATTTTTGTGTGTGTGTGTGCACAAACTTTACTTTACCTGCCCATTGTCCATACGCCCGCAGGTTCACCTGACAAAGTGACGACAAGACATACTGCCTGAAGCCACGGCAACATTTCCAGGTGAGTTTCAGCAGGCAGAGAGCCAAAATTAATAATCCAAAGACCGCCAGAACGTCAGTCAGCAACGTCTTACGGGAGAACTCCAGACCAAGCAGCATTTTCAGCTGAATGTGGAAGAGTTTAGAAACAGCTTTCTCCTTTTTATTACAGAAGAAATGAGAACATTTAGTTTGTGTTTCTCCCCACATTTCTCCACCTCCTCTCAGTCGTTTTCCAAAACATTGCTGCAGTAGGGTGATTGTTGATATGGTGAACTTGTTGATACAGAAAGTATTTCTAAGAAGCAAACCTGGCCCAGGCGCATCCTCTGACTTTAACAAAATGTCCAACCAAGTTCTGATCCAGCAACATATAATATATTAACCTGCTGAATCGTATTTGAGTCCTACGAACTTGATAGAGCGCCATACAATTACAACCAATTTACCATTTAGGCAAAATGAGTTAATGACATCTTTAAAAATATCATTTTTAAAGATAAAGCATGGTTTGTTGTTTTGAGTCAAAGCATTATATAACCTATCTGCACTGATTGCATCTAATCACAAGAGGCCCAAGCAAAACCAGGTTCTTCTCTATCAGCAGTTTTATAGAATCATTAATAGAAAAATAGCAATACATTTTACCCAATATCACACAGTGCAGAAAAAGAACTAATTAATTCATTAAAAAACAGTAATAAACTGCCAAGTATCAGTGTTTTCATATGTTTCTTACCAGTAAAATAACACAGGTTCCCAGCCTTTGCCGTTAGACCAACGGCCATCACCCAAAACAAAAACACAAACCGACGCAATCGAGAACAACTTTTCTGAAGTTCCCAAATATAAAACAATTATCATCTACAAAAGCCAATAAATAAACCAAAAATAATAAGGTATAGTTAAAAATCTACGTCACAACATGCTTCCAGTTTTTTGTGTGTGTGTTTTTAGCTTCTGCCGTTAGTCCAACGGTAATCACCCAACACTCCACAGACGCACAGAAAAGCTGCATCAAACTACTGATAAAACTTAAAATATGCTTTTAAAGTTTACAAAAATAATAAATTGTTATCTATGACATGTCTTCACAATATAAAGGATACAAATATACAACGTTTCAACAAGCATTACCTGTGTAACGTGTAAAAGAATCACCGTAGTGATTTTAGGTTGCTTCTTTCTCATCAACAAGTTAATGGAATGAGAGGATATCGCAAAGGCCCCCTAGTGGTGGATGTAGTACTACTGGTCGCTTATTAAAATATAGCAATATTAATGCAACATAAGCTGCATTTAAATAGTTTCCAGACTTAAATATGTGCATTAATATAAATTCTAAACCCTTTTAATGCTATAAAATCACATGAGTAATTATATCAAATATGACAAAGCTGCACTGGAGACACAGTCTTCAACCTATCACAGTTGCAATGTGTCAGCTGTTTGTTTAAGGAGAAACAGTCCTCTTTCACTTAAAGGGAATGTTTGTACGTTGACAAACTGATACTGCCTCTGATTAAATTACAGAGGGACAACAATGGTGATAGCGCACAGAGTGTACGATTCTAGTCCTGTAGCCCAAATGATGGGAAAATGCTGGTTATCTACAAACTCTGTTTGTCTGATAAATCATGTTGTCATTTTTGTTTTGAAGAAATTACTATACTCAAACCCCTATTACTACCAAACATGTTTATGTTAAAATATACATGTGAATTTTTCCTTTTCACTCCTCACCGGTTAAGTAAATGTATCATTTTTGTATGACAGGCCAGTTAATGAGAGCAAAACTTGAATTTAAGAACCAACGTGAATGGAGCTGCTCGTCAATGGATCCGAGTTGTTGCTTTCTTGGGGGATAAATCTTACATGTTCGCTCCAGATCTTTCTGAAGCTGTCTGGGTCTCTTCTGGTTGTTCTTTTGACTCCATTTTCTGACGGTTTGTGAGCAGCAGCTGTTTGTGTTTGGTTTACGGTGAAATGCTGAATTTCCCTCTTCTAAACTTTGTCCCCCGAGGAACGCAGGTAAGCTTTCAGGAGTTTGGAAACACCTGAACCTCACCAGGATGTTTTATAGCAGTATAATTGTGAAGCTGTTCAGAGATTTTATTTTTAGCCATCATGAAAAGCTTTTTTTTTTTCAGAATCTCTTTCACATCACTTATTACTGAATCAGCTGATGTTACTTTGCAAATTCCTGCAGTTTTCTTGACTTTTATACATTTTCTTGGAGTTTTCTGAATATTTGTTAATGCCTCTTTATTTTAATTTACACATGATTGAGGGACTTAGTTTTTTTGTGTGTGTGTTTCTGAATTAGTCTGATAGATTCCAACTTGTGGTGTAATTTTCTAGAAATGTTTCTAAAAATAACATTGACATGTTTAATACTACGCCTCTCCTCCCTGCTGCAGTTGGAAATTGTCCTCTTAGCCTTTATTCACTTTCTACTAAGCTTGTATTTTGATTTCTTCCGATTAATTCACAGTTTTTTTAACATTGCAGCCTTCTTGAAGCATATTTTTCTATCAGGAGCAAATTACCATATCAGAATGACAGTTTTTGACGTTGTTCTCACATCATGAAGCAATGCATCACATCGGCCACAGAGTCTGTAGAAACAGTGGAGAGGCACAGAATCCAAGTTGCTGAAGTTTTTAAAGTGAGTCCTGATTTAGGTTGCTATATTCAGCTTGTGTTTTATCAAGTCCAGCCTAATCCAAAGCTGCTTTCATGACCACGGTACCGACAGTGGATATACTGTACAGCACATGGGCATAACTTTAAATAGGTGGAGATTTACTTTTTTTTTTAATTTGTTTACTTAGAGGTGTTTTTAAGTTCCTCAGTGTTTTTTCTGAGGAACATTAAGTATCAATCTGTCATTAATCTAATTTTGCTTTTTGCATAATTCACAGGCAGTTTTTCAGTCATTTTTGTCACTGTAGCATTGCAGAGTTACGCTGCGGTAATAATCTTCTTCTAGTGCTCAACTCTCCTCAATGAGACATAGAAGACACAAACCTGATCCGTGAATAAATAAATTGTGTCTATTTTAGATTAGACACAATCTTATTACAACGTTTCCTGTTGTAATAAGAGAACTCCTTACAATGGCCGCATTTGGCAACAAAAAAGTCAGAGATCAATTCAGTCAATGTAAAAGATTTACTTCTTTTTCTTTCCAGTGAGAGACTCCCTTTCCTGAGGCGCTTCTTTCCGACAGACTTCTATTTTCGGACTTTTTCTCAGCCACCGGACGAAAAATGACGACATCCGAAGCCAGTCCGGCACGAGAACGGAGAAAGCCACACTCTGTAGGATTTTGGGCAAGCAGAGAAAAGTGAAGACGTGGAAGGAGACAGTTTGAGACATTATCACAGATGACGACTTTCTGCTGCTCTGCTCTGACCTGCAGGGCGTGGGACAGACAGCCGCTGGTGAAGGTGGAGTGACCCACAGTGTTCAAAGCGTCATAGACGAACGCTGGAGCACTCTTCACAAACAAGTTGACATTCATGTTGTTTGTCATGTTGGTGGACACCATGAACGGGGTCACACACTGAGGAACAGTAACATTGAAATTAGAGAGCATAACAACAAAGGTCAAGATTCATTACAAAAGATGCTTGATTGTTCAGCTGAATGACAAATTAACCTTGGTTTTTCTCTTGAAGGTATGCCAGAAAAAATATCAACTTGTTCTTATATTTCTGTGTCATCCATGTTCAATTGCAATGAAGTTATTCTATATGATTTTCTGAACTGATTCATATTTATTCCGTCCTCCAGGTCCTCATCCAAATTGTTCTGCAAATTCACTCCACAGACTGCAATGCCCATGCTTCTCATTGGTATATGTGCTCTTTGCTTTCTAAAACTCATTGGTGAAGTCGTCATATAATGTTTTCTGGTAAGTGATTATTTCTTACTCTGTGTATCATTTGACCAGTTTTGTATTTGACGGGATCCATAAATCTTACTATGTCTAATTCAAAAAATAATGAATTTGTATGGTTGCTATATTCAGCAACAATACTGAATGGTTGCTGGATATTTATATTATGGGGTATTTTATATTGCAGGATATAAAATATCCCATTTTAATAATTATCCCTACTGCTTTTTATTTGCATTGTGCAAAGTGGCTGTAAAGTGCTTTTTTAAGTATTTCCCCAAATTTCCACACAGTAATTCACATATGAAGGCACCATTGAAAAGTATAACTTTAAGCATTCCTGGTTCATCAAATGCCTTCAATTGCCAAAACTGCAAAACTTTTTGCTATTTTTGCTCTTACACGCTTAAAGTGAGGCTTCCAGCAGACATTATGATCTAACATAATACAAAGAAATTTGTTCTCATGTACTTGTTCAATGCAGACATTATTCACCGCTACTGCATCCATTATTTTTTTGCTTTCCAAGCCATATAATCTTATGTGTTAATATAGTATTGCAAATTCATTTGTTGTCCAGTGTAATCTCATTAACTAAAACAGGGCAAAAAACAAACAAAAAAAGTTAATCAGAGCTTCTTTGAACCTATAAAAAAAAAACAAGTAAATTGAAAAGTCTACATATTTCAGTCATAAATTAACTATAAGACCAATGTAGTTTTAGAGAGGGCAGGTGTGCGTTACCTGGACTGTGATTCCCTCTGATTTGTACTCAGCTTGTAAACACTGGGAGAAATATATCACAAAAATCTGTAACAAAGTAAACGTAACGTTGAGGGTCATCAAGTGAGCAGATTATGATGGGATTGAATTAATGTGTGAAAATAAACACCAGAGAAACACCTTGGTGGCCGAATAAAGAGCCACCAGTGGCTGCGGACGGAGACCCATTTCAGAGGAGATGTTGATGATTAATCCTCTGCCTCTGGGAATGAAATGAAACCCAAATGTTTATAAATCTGCTCATCCTAATGTTGCATGTGATTGATGTGTCTGTGGATACCTGAGCACCATGCGAGGAAGAACCAGCCTGGTCATCTGTATTGTGACAACATCATATTTTTATAGATAGAAAGTTGAATGAAACCCATGAGATGGTATGTTAGCGTAGATATCTTACCTGGGGTACAGAAAGTATGTTACAATTGATGATCTCAGTGATTTTCTGTTAAAAATAAATAGAAATAAAGTTACACAATAGCCTCAGTTAGTTTAAATCATCGAGTGTTTGGCCCTAAAAAAAAGGGATATTTCTAATAGATCACCTGTTCAGGATTTGGTGTTTCCAGAAAATAGGCAAAATGATCATTGCAGATCATTCCAACGTTGTTAACTGTGTGGTTTAAAGCACAATACCTAACTTTCATTAATAAAGTACTGGTGTCTTATTTTAGTAAATAAAAAACAGCAAATATAAGACAAGTAATGAAACACAACGCTTATTTTTAATTGTTGATTTTGTATATGGAGGAAAACTAACAACAGCAAAACATAAATTTTTTTTTTTATGTTAAACACAACCTGCTTATAAATAATAACTTTTAATTGTGTTTTTCTATATTACCCAGAATTCCAATCTCCAGGTCATGGAGTTCCTTAGCTATGGTTGAGTAGATGCTGGCCCCCTCTGTGAAGTCCACTTTGATGGTGTGAGTCTTTCGTCCGTACTTGTTTTCTGAGGCAGACAGTGGATGTGTGTTAACCGTTTTGAGCTTTACGATAAATTGAATGAGTTTATTGGCATGACGACGACATTAGAGGACGTCTCCATCATCTCTGCCTGACTCACCGATTTGTTTGGCAACCTTTTGAAGCCTCTCGTCAGACCTTCCTATTAAAACAATATCCAGACCCCGACGTGCCAACTGCAGGAAGACATGCAGACAGATGGTGAAGATGCTGTAGCTCAGACAAGAATCTGTCTTGATCCATATGTAGAGTTCGTCTTAAATTACTGCACACAAAGATGGAACCAATACATCAAATCGGAAATCTAATTTTTCCGAAATGAAGCTGCAAACTCACCTCAGTGGCATAAGCTTTACCAATGCCAGAAGTGGCTCCAGTTACAACTGCATGAGGAAATCAGTAGAGATAAGTCAACTTTGTAGAGCATTTGAAGAACATAGGATGGGTGTCTGAAACACCAAAAATGCTATTATTGACATTAGTACTGTGTAAATAATTACACATTCTATGATGAGAATGGCATTTTAAATATCATTCAGTGTGGAAGTACTTTAAGAGTTTATCTGTTATTGGGAGATTTAAATAATCACATGTTGATAATAAGAGGGACAGGGAAATCAAAAGATTGTGTACATGCTCCCTTTCAAACAAACTGTATGAAATGCAAGTATGGTGGCATGATAATTTTACTGTGCATTTATACTTTTTCTGTTTGTACTTTTTATTGTCTGATCGAAAAGGACAAAAGATAAATACTTCAATAATGCTTGAAATATCATCATTTTTTGTGAATACTGGATTTCCTCATACTTTACCTGCCCACTGTCCATACGCCCGCAGGTTCGCCTGACAAATCGATGATAAGATGTACTGTCTGAATCCACGGCAACATTTCCAGGTGAATTTCAGCAGGTGAAGAAACACAGTTACACCTCCAAAGACTGCCAGAACATCAATCACCAACGCCTTGTAGGGGAAGTCCAGAGCAAGCAGCATTTTCAGAAGAATATGGAAGAGTTTAGGAGCGTTTTTTTCCCTTTTTAACAGAAGAAATGGAGATACTTAGTTTGTGCTCCTCCCCACATTTCTCCACCCCCTCTAAGTTGTTTTCCAGGAGATTGCTGCAGAGGGTTGATTGTTAATATGCTGTACTTGTTGACACAAAAAATGGTCCTGAGAAGCAAACCTGGCCCATGCAGGCGCATCCTCTGACTTTAACCAACCAAATTGAGATTCTAAATTACACACTATCAGATACTGAATCGTATCTGATAGTGTTAATAAGTAGAATGAGCAAATTATATATTTAAAATAGCATGGTTTGTCGTTTTAAATAACCTGTCCTCACTGCATTGGCACTGGTTGCAGCACGAGAGGCCAAGAAAAACCAGTAATCAAGACAGTTACAGAGATGTTAACTGTTTCTAAAAGCTGATGCTGTTATGTTACACCCTGTGAAAATGACCAAAAAACTAAAAACTAAAAAATAAATAAATTAGGGAGTGATTCTAGGTTGCTTCTGTCTCATCAGTTTGATATGTTAAATAAAACACAATACATGTTTTCAATACCATACAGGAGAGAATAAAACTAACAAAGAAATGATAATAAACTGCCAAATATCAGTGTTTTGATATGGTTCTGACCAGTAAAATAACACAGGTTCCCACGCTTTGCCGTTAGTCCAACGGCCATCAAGCAATACGCAACTGACGCACACAACTGATGCACAGACACATTATGTCTAAATCCTCAGGAAAATGGAGAGGAATTTTTCTAAAGTTCACAAACATAAAAATGATCACCTACAAAAGCCAATTAATGAACAAAAATGAGAAAATTTAGTTAAATATCTACGCCACAACATTAAAAAAGGACAACAAACAGTTTTTTTTAGCTTCTGCCGTTAGTCCAATGGTAATCACCCAACGCACATCAAAGCTGCATCAGACTACTACAAAAAAAAAAAAAAAAAAAAAAAGCGTTTAAAGATTGCAAAAATGATAAATGATTATCTATAAAATATTTTTTACAATATAAAGGATAGAAATATACAACGTTTCGGCCTCCATTACCTGTGAAAAAGAATCGCCGGAGTGATTTTATGTTGCTTCTCCAGCGCAAAAGCCCCCTAGTGGTGGATGTGGCACTACAGGTCAGACCCGTGAAGGCTAACTGATTACTGCTGTTAAGTCCCTCAAATAAAAATAATACAAATATTACTGCAACACAAGTTGGATTTCAGTTATTTATAGACGTATGTGAAACATTAATTAATATTTATTCTAAACACTCTTAATGTTATGAAGTTGTAGAATATCCCAGAACTGCACTGGAGAAAAAGTAATTGGTCTTCAACCTGTCAATGTTACAATATGTCAGCTGCTTATTTCAGTAGGAACAATCCTACTATTTCATTTAAAGGGAATGTTTGGGTTGTGGCGGTGGCGAAGGCGCGACCAATGTAGGCTATAATCCGTAACGCGGTCGCGTGTCGCATGTTCTCATAACCCACGTTCCTGTCTGCGAAATAAAGACTACAAAACGTTGAACTAAAAAAAAAAGAAAAAGGAAAAAGAAACAAAGGGAATGTTTGTACGTTGACAAACTGATACTGCCTCTGATTAAATGACAAAGTGACAACAATGGTGATAGCGCACAGAGTGTACAATTCTAGTCCTGTAACCCACATGATGAGAACATGCTGGTTATCATCAAACTCTGTTTGTCTGATAAACCGTTCCGTCATTTTTGTTTTGAGGAAATAATAGCTTCCCCTAAATACATCTGATACACATACTCAGCCCTATCACCATGACAAATTTTGGTGGACAATAAATTCTTCCAGTGGTTATTGCAATAAGCGATTATGCTGCTTTGAAGATATTTTCAAGAAATATAACACTGACGGCATAATAATAATGAAAGAACATATTCTTAAACATCAATAAACTTTGTGGAACTGTTAGACATTTTAAACATCTGAAATAAATAAACATAACAGAACAAACTAATAAAATAAATTATGAAACTGTAAACAAACTTGTCATCCAGTCCAGACCAACACACCAGACTAAAGACTTGCTCATCAAAAGCAGAAACAGCTTCTTTATTTTCAGATCCTTTGAACTAACAAATCCACACAAACTACAAAATGTACCTGCATATGATCAAAATAAAAACATACACTAAATTATTATTGTTAATAATAATAATTGTACTATGATAACAATAATATTATTTGCTTTGACAACTGTCTGCTCATTTAAAGTGTGATTTACATTGTGTATGAAATAAAAAATGAGTCATGTTTATTTATTGCAGTTGAAACTGGGAGACTTTCCTTTTGAAAACAAAAAATGGAGCCAGCTACAAAAATAAAAAAAAGATTCACTTGACCAAAAACAGGACGGCATTGGAAAGAAATCCTCCAAAATAAAATCCTGTCGCCAACAAATAATCTTAAAAATGTCAGTCATCTGTTTAACATATTGATTGGAGTATTAATTGTTTTGTGCATTTTAAGACTCATATATTCAGTTAAACAGTTAAAGCTCTTTAGTTATAATGAAAGTTTGCGACATCTTACAGTTGGCTGCAGGCTGCCTCATGAGGCTCAACCTGATCTGACATGGTGGTGCACTAGAGACTAATCATTTGTTGGATTTTCTCTGGTGGACATTTTGTAGGAACTTGAATTTCCGTGGCATAATTTACCAATCAACTGGTTGAAGTCCTTCAGGATAAACTGCTATTGTTTACTGGAATGCATGTAACACTGACCTGGTTTTGAATCGCAGGTTTTTTTCCACCCTGCGTCTGCATATCAACAAAGTAATGTAGGTCAAAATCCGATTCAAATTTACCATTTATTATCTCACTAAGATAGAGTCTCTCCAGATCATATTTATTTATGTTTTTATTTCCTCTTTTATCTGCTGTTGAATGAAATCCACTGACTCTTGTTCCCTCATCAGGATGATTAACTCCATTTTCAATCTCTCCCAGAACTGCAGGCACATTTCTCTGCATTTTGTCAGGTAATAGATCCTCTCAGGCAAGTTTTATGTATGGGTCACAAATGACTGGGTAGTGGGCATAAAAATGGGAATGTCTGGAGGCTAATGGTCCTACATGAGCTGTGCATATGGATGATGAAGCAGAACAACTATAGGGCAAACTGCTTTTGCTAATATGAGTTGTATTACGTCAACCAAAGCAGGTTCAATACTTCATTGTGAGCCAAACGTCACTTACATTTGTTGGCTGTGCTTCAGTCCCTCAAGCTCCTCACTTTTGGTGGTCCTTCTTTTCTTTGCTCTTTATTGGTCAGAGTAAAGTGGTAAAGCGAATATGTACTCCACACTTTCCAGACTTTCATGAAAGGTTGATGTTCGTGTATGCTTTCTCTTTCACACCGCAATTATTAATGTTTACCTTGTGTCGGTCTATCACAAATTCTAGTAAAACACACTGAAGTTTGATGCTGTAATACAACAAAATAGGAGAAAGGGAGGGTATTGAAATTGTCTGTTACAATCCGATGAAGAGTTGAGTGCTTGAAACAACAGCTTGGCCTAAAAGGTTTTCCTGTGTTCATATCATTTAAATTCCTGTAAGTCAAGGAATTTAAAGCCTTCATTTAAATTGTTGTTGTGCATCTTCTGTCTAAGTGTCCACAATAAATAATCTGAATAGATAATCTACTATATGATGGTTAATCATTTAAACCTGTCCGGATGGGGTCAGTGAATCAACTCGGCCTCTTTGGTTTGAAAAGAATCGTGTTGCACTTGCACTACTTCCTCAAAAGGTGGCGACATACAGTCAATACGACTCAAACCTCTGAAATGACCACGATACATCAACGTGTCTGTTAGCAAAAACTCACACAGGTAAAGTAAAGCTGCTTTTGTGATACTCTCACCAGTAAAGCTCGTAGAGGATTTAAAAAAAAATAAAATAAATAAAAATAATAAAAAAAGGTGTTGTGTTAGTATTTCCACCGGATAATTTGAAGGTGTGTGTGTATGTGTGTATGTGTACTGTATGTGATTCTCTAGGATTCATCCTGGAGAGGCAACATGCGCTGCTCAGGATTACCTTTGATAAATTACACTCCGGTATGACTTTCAGTGAAGACTCCTAGCTTTCCTACTCGCTGTTGATCCTGTGATCCTGGAAGGAGGGAGTGATGTCATTGGGAGAGTCTGCCAGATCAAATCACTTGAATAATTATGTTTGATCACGGAAAAGACTTTTGTTTCTCACAGACCCTAAAGTATTAAATAGATGAACGCTTTTACTTGAGACAATATGTGTTTTTTGAGCGTTGTACAAAATGTCTTATGACTGGTTTTGCAAGCAGGCGGCCTCACATCTACTGCTTGCTAAAAGAGCTCTTAATGAACCATAAGTGCTGATCACCTCCTGACAGCATGGCGAAGTGATGCTGCCTCTGCTGAGCTGGCTGTATGTCCGACCTTGCTTTGGAGTGATCTCTAACAGTGCTGTCAGCCATGTCACTAAGAGGCTTGCGTGCAGCTGACCAGTTTAGCAAGGCCTCGCCTGACTAATCTGATTACTTTAACAAGTCTTCTGTGGATGTGCAAGGCAGGACAAATGAGAACAGCGCTTACCTCACATATGCCACAACCAGAGGTCTTTGCATGTTTGAGCATTATTTCGGAGCAGCTTTTTTATTTTAAACTGAGTTTTTGTTGTTTCTTTCAGCTGATCAAAGAAATAATGTCCTGTTAGCTTATCACAATTAGCACAGCAGATATTTTCAGCTGTTTGCTCCAGCTTATATACTTCTTTTGCCTCCTGAGCATCACTGTGCAGATTCAACACAGACAGGTTGGATGGAAGGCTACTATGAACAAAAATCTTTCACCATGATTGGTTGTACTTTGGTTGCTTCATTTGTGAACATTCTTATGATTTCTGTTCTTAGATTTTCTTACTGGATGGTTGTTTTTCATTTTAATCGTTGCTTCATTTATATTCAGAAATCTTCCATAAAATGGAGAATGACAGAAACACTCACTTTTCTGCTTCAAAGCTGCTTCCATTCGGTAAATGTCACCCTCCCTGAATATGTATGGCGGACCCCCACATACTGTCACGGTTCAGTTTGGGCAAATCACACATTTTTCTGAGAAATGTAATTTCTAATTACTCACAGTAAATTTGTATAGTCAAGGATTTTCCTGTTGAGCAAATCTGTAATTTTCAAAAGAAAATGCAGCTCGGGAAGCTGAAACACAGTCACAATGGTACTTGACATGCTATTGGCTGGTGCCAATCCAGGAGCGTCACTTTGTGTTGATTGGCTCTATTCCTAAGAGCAGCGATAAGAATTACTGTCGATATTAGCTTCTGCAGTAGTGCTAAGATGGCTTCCACTGTGCCACACAGAGTGTGTGGTTTTTGAACAAAAAGTATTGTACTGCAAAATCAAACAGGTGTAAGTGTTTTTTAGAGGAGGTTTCAAGTATTCTCAGATTTGGAGGCGGTTGTGGTTCCTAAATGCTGTGAATACAGAGGATCTACTGTACAGCATGTACAATACTTCCCTATTTCTTTAGTCAATGTTCTTTGGAAACTGACTTGCTTGTTGTTTTCTGTGTTGTCCATTGTCCCCCAGTGGTGTGGTTGTTGTTGCTGCCCTTGGACATTCAGTTAAATACCATTAAATACTTTCTTTACCAAACTCCAGCCTCCACGCACTTGGGTAAAATTTCAAAGTAATTTCAAAATTTGACCAGTTGAAACCTGGAGAAATCTGTAATTTTAAGGTTGAGTTGTAATTGAGTCTAGAACAGGGAAGCTGTTCTAAAAGTGTTGAGATTCTGCCATCTCCCTTGTTGCTATAGGACCAAAACAATGGGGGGGTCACTTTGTTGGGGCTCAAAGTTGATCTTGTTTCCTGAAAATTGTTGACTGATTTTCCTTAGCTCACATCGTAGTATAACCCCATGTATCAGGCTTAGAAATTCATGCTTTATGACTTGTATAATTTTATGTTTGACTCCTGAATTGCAGCACCACATACCCTTCTTTTAGCCCCCAGTTATCCAAACCTCCCCTTCTGTGCTCTTTATCTGACTTGTGCCACATTCCCACAACCGCAGTGGCTTGTAGAGATCGTCAAACAAGATCTCGTATGGCTGTGTTAACGTTTGCTTCGTACTTGTCACTATTACACAAGATCAACTTTGTGGAGTACGCGATGTCTTGGTAGATTCATAGTTGTGCCATATTCTTTCCATTTTAAAGTGATGAATGGAATAATACTCTGTGAGATCTTCAAAAATCAGAGATCTTTTTAGTCTCTTTTAATATTTTATCCCCAACCTTTCTGGTGTGTCTCTTTCTCTTCAGCGTCAGATCAGAATATGGGATAAAATGTTCCATGAACTTACTTTTATGTTGTGTTGTAAACTTCTAGGTTGTGTCATTTGTCATTGATTTTAAACTGGCCTGAACTGCAAATCACTCAAAGTTTCTGTTTTTTCATGCAGACATGTGAAGGTACTGACTTGGTTAAACAGGATTTAAGTTTCCAGTTATCTAGAAGTCATTTATAAGCGCACTTTGTGCAATAGTTGCTTGGATAAATCAGCACGTGAGAAACAGTGAGTGTGCTTCTACTTTCACCTTCTTCTCCTGGTGATCCTCTCTGCCACTACGCTTCCCCCACACACATGTTTCCCACACTACCATGGATTAAAAGCTAAAGAAGGTTGAGAAGTCAAAGCCCTTCCCACTTTTTTTCCTTCCCTTTACTTATTCCCTCTCTCAAGCCCTCAGCCTATCAAGCCAATCTATTTTTACCAGTCCAAACTCTGGAACCGGGTTGCACCTCCTCTCATGTACCTGTGGTTTGGGGTGGGTCCCAGTCCAAAACAGGGACAGCAACAACTAAACCAAGAAGACCAATTCCCTGGAATTTTGAAGTTTTTTTTATTCAGCCTATTTCTAATAACTTGGACAAAAAAATTTCTAAACTTCCAGGTAGTTCTCTCTTTTTTTGTTTGTTTTGTACCTCCCATAAGTTCAGGATTTATATTTTCACAATGCAAGACAAAAGATAATCTCATCCTGAGTACACTTAATTCACCTGGAATTTGGATGGTGCTATTTAACGACAGACTCAAACCTTGACATGGCTCCTGTGTTGAAAACTACTCCAGGTAAGATCTCCATTAATTTGACATGGTTATGTGCTGTGTAAAAATTAACAATTCTTTATTTTCTGTAGCATTGCTTAGGCCTGCCTATGCTCGCTACAGACTTTAAATAAGTTTCATTTGAAAGCTTTTGATATTCAACAGCACCTTGTTACAGAGCTAGTATATACTCTAACTAACTGGGTAACTATAAAGTCAATGTTAGTATAAATAACTTAAAAAGTTCTTTGTGAATTACATATTTTGGTGAAAATGTTTTCAATTCTGAGTTTGTAGATTTAAATTACACACTATATAAGCAACAGGCATGGTTCAGGAGACTTGTATGACTCAGCAATTTCTGTTTAGCTATAAATTTAAAAAGGGACTTCATGTAATATAGTTCAAGTCCAGTTCAAATTTCATCACACTATTTTCAGAAAAGGAAACCTTAATTTTTACCAGATTGCATAGAAGTACCACATGTATGACTGGATTAGACTTCAAGATGGCGCAAAAACCTTGGAAAGACCAAATCACAGGCAAAGGAGATAGCATAGCAAAAAGAAGGTTAGAGAACAGTACCCAGATTTAGCTGATGGTTACCTGGAATTAGCTCTGGAAAAGATAATGAGCTTCTTACACACATGCTAGTAATTCTCCAAGGGTCAGCACGGGCAGCGCTTTCTCAGCGATGAGGCCATATCGATGCTGATAGGATTCATAATGACATTGTGTCAATGGATTTTCAAGGTTCATCTCTAATTTATAAAGATAAATCAGAACAAGTATTCAGTTCCAACAAAATTATGAAATGTTGTGTCTTATGTCTCCTTCTAATATATTTTCGTTCTTGTCTCCTGGAGGCAGTGATGTCTTGGAGTCTTCCACCTTTGGACTAGAGGCCTGCAGAGTGCCAAGGGAAGTAATCCCAGAACCAAAGAAAATCTCACCTACCATTGTAAACTCTCAGTTCATCTTCTGTGTCTGAGGCATCATTGAAGCTGGATGTGAAAATGACAAATCAGAGAGACCCTCGATGTCTGCACAACCTAGCCTACCACCCACGATGGAGGCACCACTCACTTAAAGTGATAAGAAAGAGGCATATATGGACGGTGATTACAAATAGTTTCGCTGGCTGTAGAAAGTTTCAGCTATCATCAGCACCATTATCACTGTCATCAAAATCCTTGTCATTAACACCACAGTTGCCATCATCCCCAGTGCAGCAAACCAGAAGATCTAGGGGGAACTGGTTTTATCTCCTCTTACTCATGATCTCATTATTTCCTTGTCAAGCATGGGCAACCACTTTCAAGGTGGCCCTAGTTGGACCTTGGACATGTGACATCTTATACTCTAAGGCTCTCCCTGACTTGGCAGCCCACCTTGCCACCAGCCGTATAAACAAGAACCCCTACCTTAACAAAGGGTACTGGTATGACTACACATTGATTAATGAGGACTGCAAGTCAACTCGTGCCCTTGCTCGCTTTGCTGATCTAGAAGGATACGGTGCTGCTTTCTTGGGCCCTGCTAACCCAGGCTACTGCTCCTCTGCTGCTTTGTATGCAAAAGAGTGGGATGTTGGGATGCTGTCTTGGGGTTGTCTCAAACCCAACATGAAGACAGACATGTACCCTACCTTCCTAAGACCACTGCCATTGTCTGCCCATGTAATTTTTACTGTGTTAAGGTATTTTCGATGGGCTCATGTGGCCATCATCTCAGAAGAAACAGATATTTGGGAAGCTACAGGACAGGAGTTAGCCACTTCACTCAGGGCTCTTGGCCTGCCTGTCAACCCTGTAATCACAATGGAGAGCGATAAGGACGGGCCTCGGAGAGCTCTGACAAGAGTGAGGGAAGCAGATCGAGTTAGAGGTAAGATGCACTTTTCTCAGAAGTCAAGAACTTAAGCCCATGAAAACTGTGCAAACTTGTCTTGTTAATCTTTTTGCAGTAATCATCATGTGCATGCCCTCTGTCCTGATTGGTGGCCAAGCCCAGTACCAACTCCTGACAACAGCCTTAGCTATGCGTATGATAGACCGTGGCTATGTTTTTATTACCTATGACACGCTTCTATATTCCCTACCATACAAAGACGCAAACTACTACATGCTAGGAAATGATACCAAGCTCCGAAAAGCCTATGATGGAGTTCTCACCATCACCATGGAGTCTGGGGAACGTGATTTCTATGACGCCTTCAGAGAGGCTCAAAACACCTTTGAAATACGCAGCAGTACTCCACCAGAACAGGTAAGACTTGTTGAGGAATCTAATTATTGAAAGTAAGAAACCAAAGTTAACAAAGCATTCTTCCTAAAATGTGTTGTCTGACTGCCCTTTGTTAGGTTTCTCCATTCTTTGGCACCATTTACAACATGATGTACTATACTGCTATGGCTGCTGAACAAGCCCGCACAAGAGGAGACCGTTGGGTATCAGGTGCTGTCCTGGGAGAGAGTGAGGGAGGCTTTAAATTTGAAGGATTCAATCAGCAGCTGCAGGCAGGAAGAAACGGTGAAGGGATGCAGGCTGGCTATGTAGTGCTGGACTACAGCGGCATGGGCACCTCGCTCTACTCCACACATTTTCTTCATGGTAGTCACACAGACGGCAAGACAGGAGGGTTGAAATATCTTGGTCGCTCAGTTCACTTTGCAGGAAGCACTCCCTACACAGATTCAAGTTGCTGGTTTAGCCCGTACTTTGCTTGCACTGGAGGTCAGTGTGTTAGCAGACTAGCATCCATACACTGATATGATAAATGTGGTAATTTACAAAACGTTTGTTCTTTTTTTCTCTCCAAAGGGATGGATATAATCACATTCTTTTTTCTATTCCTGTTGTTCATTTCTTTGGTGGGAGGTGTAGTAAACATCTTTCTTCACTTGAAGTAGGTATAGCAGAATAGGAAAATTACATATCAGCTTGCTCAGTATTTGTGTTTTCTTAATTATACATGATGTTTATGTGCACAGGAAACAAGGCAAAGTTGGGTTCGGCTTTGGGAGTAATGGAAATGGTGGCTCATCGAAGGTGATCCTGACTCTTGATGATCTGGTTTTTATCAATACTCAAGTCAGCAAACGGGTCAGTCTCACCGAATCAAAACTGACACCTCTTTGCATTTCCGAATGATTTGCTCTGGCATGACCTTTTTCCTCCTCTGTGTGAGCAGAAGCTAAATGATGAAAGTATCATGAAAAGCCAAGGAGACATGAAGACACCGCACCACTCTGTGTCTGGCCGTAGCTACCTAGCCTCCACTCCGGACAGTTCAAACGTTGCTGTGTTTGAGGTAAGAAAATCACACCACGCCAGATGCAATGGATATGTTTCCCACTTTTAGTTCTGTCTGGAGCCTCTGATATGTAAAATAATGCTTATTTTATCTTACAGGGTGACTGGGTTTGGTTGAAGAAAAGTCCCACAGGAACAGTTTCTAGTGTGAATGGCAGCACAGAGGTAGTCTTTGTGAAAGTAAGTGAGTTCTTGAAGTTTGGTCTTGACACATTCTGGGCAGAACCTTTTTCTATAATGTGGTGTCAGAGAAATATGAAGGTGTAACCTGGATGTTTGGATTTTAGAGTAATGATGATATGCAAGGCTAAATTACATATTTTATCTTTAGGTGGAAGATGCCATGATATTTGATTTCTTTATATATATATATATATATATATATATATATATACAAATGTGGCAAACTGAAAAAGTTGTATTTGTATTCACATTTCAAAATGGCTGAACTTGGGAATCTTTTGTGTTCATTGTGGTGGAATCTCCATCTTTGATAAGCCAAATAACTCAACAACAATACTAAATACTTTTTGGTCACAAAAGAGCAGAGCACAGTGGTTTGGTAAAACATTGAAAACGTGTTCCTCTTTTCCTCCCCTTTCAGCTAAGGGAGATGAGGCACGAGAACCTAAATCTTTTCCTGGGACTGTTCTTTGACTCGGGGATCTTTGGCATTGTTACTGAGCACTGCAGCAGGGGAAGTCTGGAGGATTTGCTGGGCAACGAAGATGTGCGTCTTGATTGGATGTTCAAGTCTTCCTTGTTGATGGATCTGATCAGGGTAAGAAAGACTTCTCTCTGTTTTATTTAACACATGACCAGGTTGTTTTATTACATGCATTTTTATTTTTTATTTTATTATCATCAGGGAATGAAGTACCTGCATCATCGCAGCATCATCCATGGGCGGCTCAAATCCCGCAACTGTCTGGTAGATGGGCGCTTTGTGCTGAAGGTGACAGATTATGGGTTTAATGAAATATTGACTGTACAAAGCATAGACACCGATGATGAAAAGCCTGAGGGTGAGAACACTTACAAGTTTGGAATAATTTTTTTCTTTATTTACTTATGCATAACAATTTGCTTATTGATGGTTGTGCGTTTTTGTCCAATAAAAAGACTTGCTCTGGTCGGCTCCGGAGCTGCTGCGAGACCCAAGTCTAAGGAGGAAAGGAACTTTCTTTGGTGACGTTTACAGTTTCTCCATCGTTGTGCAGGAGATTGTCTCTCGCTCTTCGCCTTTCTGCATGCTGGATATGCCTCCCAAGGGTGAGTAACGTCAGGCAAGATGGTGGTAGATTTTAAGTAATTTTATATATCTAAGGTTTTCTAAAAATCCTCCTCGTATGAGGCAAGGATTCTTAAACTAAACGTTTCCCTTTAATTTCTTCTGTGTTGTATGTGTGTCTAATATTTTGCTTGTTTTTTGTGTTGACAGAGATTATCAACAAGGTTAAAGACCCTCCACCTCTGTGTCGCCCCATTATATCAGTGGAGGAGGCCCCTTTAGATGTAATTCAGTTAATGAAACAAGCCTGGAGTGAAGATCCAGAGAAGAGACCAACCTTTGAGGATATCTTCAAGCAGGTAAAAATCTGAAAATACGTTCATTTGGGATTCTATAATGAACTGAAACTTACTGGGAACCAACCTTCTCATGACAGTTCAAGCACAAAGGAAAGAAGACTAATATTATAGACTCCATGTTGCGGATGTTGGAGCAATACTCCTCTAACTTGGAGGATCTCATCAGAGAGAGGACGGAGGAGCTCGAGCTGGAGAGACAGAAAACAGATCAACTGGTAGCTCAGATGTTGCCCAAGTAAGTATTCATCATGTGAAAACATTATAAAGACATGATGCTATACTCAAACCTTCAGTTGACAACGAACTACAGATTAAAACAGATGCAAAGGAGGTAACATTTTCACTACCAAGTGCCAAAAATTAAATGATGCTGCTTAGTCATAGTGATAGAAAGTCAAATGCTGCATCATTAAAGTGACTGATGGCAATGCAGTTTTTTTTTTACTGTGCCCAGCCTGTGCCCACCTTAGGTTTGTTTTTTTGTGCAAAAATGTGCAAACTTCCTAACAGGCAAGGCTCTCTTTGTCCTGAAGCAACAGAAGATCCAGGTGTGTTTCATGTCATTGAACATAATTTCTATTCGGATTATACAGAACCGTAAAATAAAAAATCTGTAAAAGTAACTACTTTCTAAACATAAAAGCCAACTAAAATGTAGCATTAGAATAATCCATAACCCGGATTACTAAATAAATATTTTGTACACTCTGCTCCCTCTTCATGGTACTTGTTATAAGAAACTTTTAGATCAACTGAACCCAATTTGTTTAATGCTTTTAAATTTAAACTAAAAATGATTGAGGCCGATTCTATTAACCTGTTTTTATAGCTTGACATTGACTTTTAACTGTGTATTTTTCTGTTGTATTTGTTGCCATCTCTTGGCTAGGACTTTCTTGAAAAATAGATTTTTAATCTCAATGGGTTTTTTTTATCCTAGTAAAATAAAGGCTAAATAACAATTTTTTAAAATTGGGTCAAAATTAGTTCATTTTATTTTTATTTTAAATGGAATGAATTAATGTAAAGAAGACAGCCTTGTCGTGTATGAAAGGACTTGACAAAGACCTGAATTTGGAAACCAAAATAAATAGGCTCAAAAATTTAAATAACTTTTCAATTAAAACTGCCACAAAATGACAAAGATAATGAACACACATAAATATAGATTCATAGCTTGTCTGCAAGTTGAATTTATGACAAATTCTTTGGTCAAAGTGTAAATGTTGAAAATGGCTAGCACTAGCTGGCGCTAACTACTTAGCAGCTAAAATGCTAACATTATCTTAATGCGAATAAACTCACTCTTTAGAGTGAAGAAACATCATTAATGTGTTCAGTGAAGTCTGATTAGATTGTAGTACAGTTAAATTTAGTGGTCATTGGCGAATGATGAAGCTAATTAGTCACATTTTGTTGAAGTTTTGAGAACAAAACTGCAATTGTTTGAGACCCGAGCTGTGTGTCAGCGCTACAAGCTCGCCTTTCAGTCTTCATGTTCGTGTTCCAGGTCTGTGGCCCAGGCGCTGAAGCTCGGAAAGCCTGTGGAGCCGGAACATTTCACTGTAGTCACGCTGTACTTCAGTGACATCGTGGGTTTTACAACCATCTCCGCGCTCAGTGAGCCCATCGAGGTGGTCGACCTGCTCAACGATCTCTACACACTTTTTGATGCCATCATCCCACTGCACGACGTCTACAAGGTTAGCATTCGTGGGCTGTTTGCAGCATTTAATAAGACTTTATTCTGACTTTACAATTTTTTAAGTAGTATTGTTTGCATGTCAGAGGAAACTCAAATATTGTTACTTTTTAAAAATGTTTTTAAAGGTAACAAACTACTATTTTACATTGTGTGAGGCATGGAATCAAACGATAACCCTTATATCTGAAAGGGATTTTGTGCATTATATTATATGTTTAGTTATTATACAGTATTATATATGAGTGGATCATAACTCTTTTGCTTATGACCTACACTATATCAATCAGACAAATGGATTCCCTCTGTAAATCTCTCAAACATTGATCTGAGGCTCATTAAACAGGACCATGAAATTATACTTTTTTTTAATTTATTGTTAAAAACTGATGTACTTCTGGAAGGAAGAATAATAAAATATGGTGGTGGCCATTATTTCATTTGTTTAATGTCTGAATATTATTTCAACCAACCCATGCAATGTTTAATGATACAGAGAGTTGAAAACCTTCTATAATGTCATTACATAGTGTAAAAACCTAAGAACATAGATGTTATCTGTAGTTAGGAAAGGAAACTCATTTTGTTTGACCTAAAATAGGAAATTAAAAATAGGCTTTGTCATTTTGAAACTGATCACACAGTTTCTATTTGTATTTTTCATTTAAACGTGGCCAGTACTCAGCAGCTACTGCCATTAATATTGCCTTTAAAGGAATAAAATACTTCATAACACGTTAGTGATTTTTCTTTTTAATGCAGGACAAGGCAGAAGGAGTAGCATCTGGCTGTTGGCATTATTAGCTGATTTCTATTTTTTTCACATGTGTTACTGATGCAAGTAGTAATTGTTGGATGATGATGCAATGCACTGTTTGTACTCTCCATATCTTGCATGGACTGATATTTGATGTTGTTTTGGCACACTGTATTGCCACTCACTTTTAAAACGCTTGAGTTTTAATGTCTTTCTTACTTTTTCAATAATTGCCCCTTGGGACTTGAATAAAGCTGAACATGAATTAGCTCTTTAATCAGATATATTTATATTCACTATTTCAAGACAAATGTTCCTAATTTGACACCTATTAGTATTGGGTTGAAGTTATCTTCACGTTTTGGTTTTCTAATTGTCTTTAAATGAAGGCTGAGACAAAAACCCCTCTCTTGTGTTTGTTCACCTCTTCATTTTTGTGGTGCTCAGGTGGAAACCATTGGAGATGCGTACATGGTGGCCTCTGGAGTTCCCACCAGGAATGGCAATCGTCACGCAGCTGAGATGGCCAACATGTCCCTTGATATTTTGAGCCTGATTGGGAGCTTCAAGGCTAGACACATGCCTGACCTGAAACTCCGGCTCCGTGTTGGCCTGCACTCCGGTGAGCATCGAGCTACTACTTTCTGTTCAGTAATAAAGTCCCAACATTACAACTGTACACCCTGAAATAGCATCTGGACAATTCCTTAACACAAATGATTGCATTTTGTGATCAGCGAGCTCTCATGACTTCATAGTTTGCAGCATATACAAAGAATGGATCAGAGCTTTCAAAGCTCTTTATGTCTTATCTACCATGCTTGGCTGTTGCACTTATTTATATAGATTAATTTCTCAGATTGATGCATCGTCTGAGAATAAAAATACCCTTAACTTAAAGACATACCTCTTCTTTGTGTCTCCGCTTCCAGCAATAGCAAATATTTCCCTTCTTTTATTGCATCTACAAAAACTTACAAAAGCAAAATAATACAATTATATATATAAAAAAGATCATCCTATCACAGTTTAGCTTTACTTCAGATTTTGTAACACCAGGAGGCCTTAGAAAGTATAGGGGAATAAATGAAGAAACTAAAAATAACACACAACAAAAAGGCATTCGTTCATTTGGAGAAAACTTTAAATAAAAGTAAATGATCGCAGTATCATTGAGCCAAAGTGTAATGATCTTTTTCAAGGACCACTAAGAATTGAACCAAAGCTTTGGAAAGTCATTCAGAAATCCCACGGTTTCAAAAAAGCTTCCCTAGAAAAATTTAATGATTGGAGAAACACTAATATTTTTACCTTTAATATTATCTTTGTCATATGCTGTATTTATAATTATTTTGTCTGTTACATAAAAAGTAATTACTGAAAAGCAGCCAGAACTCTTGAAAAGTCAGTCAGGAGTTATATTTGTCGGTACTGTGCAATATTGGGTAAAATCAACCTAAACTCCACTTCAGAGTGAATAAGAGTTGAAGAAGAATCTGAGTCCCCAAGCTGCTAAGTCAAGGAGATATTTTTACCTCTTTTATCCTCGTCTGAAACGTGTTCCTGGAACGGTGAAACACTATCCACTTAGAGTGCTGTCATCCTATTAAGACACCGCACAGGCTGGACGTCTGACACGGCCCAATGCCTTTCTGTTCTCTCCCGGTTAGAACGCCATCTGCCTTTATGAAAATGCATGTTTATAAACATCTATTGTGACGTATATGTGTTATTCTGCATACGACAATCACAGGTCCAGTCGTGGCAGGAGTGGTCGGCCTGACGATGCCTCGGTACTGTCTGTTCGGAGACACGGTCAACACCACATCTCGAATGGAGTCCACCAGTTTGCGTAAGTGTCTATAGATGGCTGCATTCATTTTCTAACATTTTTTTTTATGAGCGTTCTGGGCTGGAGGACAGGCGCATGGCAGTCCGAGTACACGTTGCTTGAGGTTAAATAGGGCTTTAAGTGAGCGGTACCCGCTAATCCTTTAACACTATCAACAGAATTAAAGGGCATGTCGAAGTTTCGGGATAAATGCCAATAATTACCACATTTATATTAATCATGCTCTGTGTACATTCAAAATTAGGCATAAAGCTGAGGGTTTACTGTGAAAGATCTCGTGGCCTTTTAATACATGAACATTTTTAAGACTTTCCCTAGAAGCTACAGTTTATCAGATGTAACTTTTTTGGGAATTTAACCAGTCGTTTTCGTTTGCTAATTTAAGCCATGTGGTGAATATTCAGGGAGGAACAGATGTGTAGTCAGAAACTGCCCAGTAATGATCTACTGCCACCAAGTGGAGGAAAAACTAACAACAACCAGTCTAACCTTACATCACCGTCATCAGCTTCGGCTTCCCAACTGTTTCCCAAACTGTGTCCCAATGTACTTGCAATTTGAGTAGCATCTATAAAGATGGATTAACCCGACACGAAGAGTTTCTATGTGGATATGTCATAAAGCGATGTCCCTACTCTGAAATTATGTTTCTTCTGCACATGCATAGCTTACAGAATCCATGTGAACCAAACAACAGTTGATCTCCTGAACAACTTGAATATGGGATACAAGATTCAGGTCAGAGGTCTGACAGAGTTAAAGGTATGTACACTGTAAGACTGACTTTTTAATAATGTGAGAAAAACTGTAGTTGACGCAAACTGTGATCTGATTTTAGGGAAAAGGTATTGAGACCACCTACTGGCTGGTGGGGAAGGAAGGTTTTAACAAGCCTCTGCCAGTTCCCATCGAGTCCAAAGAGTAAGAAAACCTTTTGTTTGCTCTTCCAAAATACCAAAACGTTATTTGTCTCGGTGAACTCTTCCTTCCAGAGGTATAGATTTTGTGGATCTTCCAGGATCTGCAAGCGCTTAAGATAATTCGAATTGAGTTTCAGATGAGCTACAATGCATCAGTTGAACACATCTGAATGTTAGGATTACAGTTTAGAACTGAAAATCCTGTATTTGTAGCTGCCTGTGCCAATGTGCAGAATAGTATTATTTGCATTGTAAATGTTTAGAAATAGATCGGTGAGAAATGCTGCTTTTACTTCTACTACTACTACAAAATAGTTTTTTGTTTTTTTTTCATGTCTGATTTAGGTTCAACCTCAATATGCAAGAAATGCATTCTGTAAATACATATTAAAGTGAATATATTAGATATATTTTGAAAGGCTAACCATATTTATTTGCATAATTGACTTAAGTGACAGAAACGATAATTGTAAATCTGGGAGTTTCTGAACAAACCACCTTATCCTGCTAGTCTAGAACTCAATAAATTGTTTAAATGAGTGTAACCTTATATCATCATGAAGGAAAACCTTCTGGTTAGGAAATAAATCTGTCATGCACCAGAACCAAGAAAAAAAAGCCTAACTGGAATCAAAAACAATCTGATCACTTTGTTTTTAGACTCAGTTGCTTAATGGTTTTCTACAAATATTATTTTGCCTTCGGACGCCTGCAGCAGATATAAAATCCGTCTTAGCGACGTCATTCGTCCTTTCCATCCATTTTTTTTATTTTAAAGTTGTGTATGTTGGGATAACTGTGCATAATTTAAACTTGTAAATTATGCACAGAAATACTTCTGTTTCAATGTCAGACACATAAACTGATAAAAATTTGTCATAAAATCATGTCTTTCAGCAGCTAATGAACCTCCAGCTATTTATTCTGAGTTTCTTTCAGAATTCTTCCTGGTAGTTTGTTTGTTTTCTGTTTTGTTTCTTCATTTGATCCCTAATTAGTATAATCATTTAATTTCAAATCAAGTATTACATTTCAAATCTTAAAATAAATATATTTGGAATCCTTTGTGTCAAATATGTAATAAAATGAGATGCTGACCAAGATGATTTACCCTTAAGATTGATTATTGATAGATATCAGACTGATAAGGAAAATAATTTTATTAATGTGACTAAAATGAATTTTAAAACCAGTATAAACAGCCTTACAGTTGTTACCTTTAATGGTTTGTTTCATTAATACGTTTATGTTTTGTAAAGTGTCTGTGAGTTGTATTGCGAACAAACAACATAAACCCTTTTTGGTTTATTTTCTCTAGTAATGTTGAACCTACTTTACTAGAATACAGTTTTTAATAATACTTAGACTTATATTTTGAGTAGTTTCTTTAAGTGATGTTTTGGAAAGACAGTGTGATCCATTAGTGGAAGCTACTTTTGCTTTAGTCTAAACAAGTAATTGAGGCTTTTATTTTGAAGAATGAGTCCTAATTTCTAACTTTTCTGACCACCAGTGTAGGTTTTTATTCCTTATTATAATAATACATATTATTATTATAAAGTGAAGTGACTGATGTGATTGTCACACAAAATACATTCTGTCATAGAATCATTTTAATTAGTTTTCCTCACTGGTTCAGTGTAGAACAGACTGTGTTAAATGGAGAGTTGAAAAATGTTCACTCCTGCTGTGTATTCCTACTAAATACATTGTTTAGTCCTGTACTCTCCTCACAGATACATAAAAACTGCTTTTCCTCTTACAGCGGTGTCAATCATGGTATCGGGCTGGAAGAGATCCCTCCAGACAGAAGACAAAAGTTCCTGGATCGACAGAAGAAGACGAACTAGGCCGGGATCAGGGGCTGATGTTCAAGATCTAGGAAAAAAAAAAAAAAATCATATTTCTACCACGCCAAAGACGTGCGCATAACGGGAAGCAGCAAACCCAGGAAACAGAAGCGCATCTGGAACCAGTGATTCTCACATTATGCGGTTTTTTTTTTTTTTTTTTGCATTAGTAGTGAGATCACAGCACTTCAATGAAGAATCCAGACTTCTCTGTGCAAAATGGAGGCAAACAGAAAATGATCTTCAATTGACTTCACATTAGTTGTTTTTGAACCAAAAATGCATAAAATACAGCAAGGTCTTTCATGCACATAGCAGGTCTAAGATGTCAGACAACCACCCAGAAATAAGAGAGATATCTAGCACTGCGTACCATGTGTTTGGATGCTGTGCTTCTTTTACTGTACGTATTCCTGCTTTTGTGAGTTATAAAGATATTGGTCAGATTTTGTCAGCAGCCCAAAAGCTCAGTTCTCCCAACTGCACTTCAGAAGCCCTGATTGTCAAACCTACACACATATTAGACATTAACTCCTATTACTACGAGTTTCATTAGGATTTATTTATCAACGCCTGGCTCAGTCCGGGTAGGTGAGGAAAACTCCGATCTTTGCAGTGCAAATCACAAAGTGGAGTAGATTGTTTATGTGACATTTCATTTAGAAATGATCTAACATGATCTTAAAGAAGTAAACTAAATTCCCTTGGTGTAAAGTATCTGCAAAGACAGAACAGAAAACGCTTCAGGGACCCTCTCACCATCCAGAACCTGCAACAAAACTGCCAAAATCTTTTGGCCGTTTTATGTTAAATTGTCATGTTAGTACCCTGATACTGTTACACTGTGTTTTCATTCAGGGTTATCATTTAGTGAGAATTTACTGAATGATATTGGTCCTATTGAGAACATGTGTTTTAAGCACTTTCCAAAGCGACTCACAGTGTTGGTTTTTTTGATGGTGTGCATACTGCTGTAAGCGCTGTATCCTATTTATGAACGCTTGGTTTCATCAATGCCGTTCCTCTATAGGCAGTCTGTTACAGTAGCATGCTTCATGCATGGCTGATTGCAGGCCTTTATTTAATACAGCATGTTTCTTCCACAATGATGCACAGATCTTTAGAGTCAATTGGCTGAAATGATCGTTTCCCATGCTCTGCTTCAGCCGGCAAAACTCGAAGGATCCCCGTCGCTCAGAGGGGAAATGTCCGTGTGTCTTTTCTTCAACCTAGAACTTCTGCTTGGACTCCTCAAGGTTTTTTCTTTGGCTTAATTTGTATATAATGTAAATGTGTACATAGTTTGTGTCCTGCACAATTAGGTTTTCTTTTTTTTCTTTGGTTTGTTTGTTTGTTGGATTTTTCTGCTTGGATTTCCTAATTATTTGACTGAACTGGAGATGCAAACAAATCACAACGGCTCAGTCACAGTCTGCCACAAATCCAATACTGATGTGTCAGCAGGCAGGCGAAGTCGAGTTATGAACTTCTTCTTAAAAACAGGCTGCAGACTTTTTTGGCAGCTTGCTGATTATCACTTTTAACCTTGCTGCAGTAGTTTAGTCTATAGAGACACAAACTAAAAAAAACCTGGACGCCTGATGACTTAATTATCAGGTTGCATATGATGTGTTACACACCATTAACTGTTTAGCAGTTCTGACTCTTTCAAGCACGATTAAACCCATGACAAAGAAAAAATCCTGAATCAAGATGAGCGACATGGGAGGAGTGGTCTTTTCTTTCATTGATGGGTATCTGAACAGCAACATGATTAATCCTATTTTAAAGGCAATACCTGTTTTTTTTTTTGTTTGTTTTTTTTAGATTTATAACCAATTTGCCAAACAGGTAGGTCACGTCAAAACTGAATGTTCATTTTGAGAGTGATCTCAGTGTGTTTCTGTAAATAAATGATGGTTTTAGTGAAGATTGTGTCCTCTTATGTCTGACTCGCTGCCTAGCATCAGTTCTGCGGAGGCTCATCTCCCAAGTGGCGGCCTGACAGTTGCCTGAATCAATAAAAACTCTCAGTGACGCCAGTACATCAGTGTTAAAATGGCTGAACAACTGCATTTAAACATGTCACAAACAATATATATTTCCTGGGGAGCCCAATCTCTCAGACAGTCGTGGCTAATTATTAGTTGTTGTTTTGTCACCATGAGCCTCAGTGATTCTGTTTTATGGTGGAAAATCCTCTTAAAGACATAAGAATGGGTCTTAAACAACACAATATCTTCAAGAGTCTGGGCAACATCATTTTAAGAGGTTATCCTCTGAGATATGCTATATTTCACACTCTAACCATCTTAAATGTTGTTTGCACACTTTGTTTTTCTTTTTGTGGCATCTTTTTGCTGATGGGAGTTCCAGTACCTGACCAGAAATGCGTATTTGCATACATAGATCTTCTACTTCTGTTTGGCACTTAATTCGGACCTATAAGTTATCCAAACCTTGACGGACTCCAGAGGTGAGCCAATGTTGTGTCCTCTTAGTTATCCAAGCAACAAGCCAAATTTAACCTGGACGAGTTCCAAGCTACGTGTCATTAAATACTTAATTTGTTGTTGTTTTGTTTGTTGAACCTTTTTAAAATAACCCCCAGATTTGAAATTGCTTGTGGGACTTGAAATATTATAGCATCAGTGAAGAGATTCCCAAACACCTTTAGACTGAAAACCTGGCCCAAAGGTTAAAGGTCGACGCCTGTCTCTGGTCCTGCTTTTTGTCTTCTAGTTCCTACAGGCCTAACGTATTAATCTGTAGACACCGACCATGATTGATTCTTCATTTTCCTGCCCCCCCACTTCATTGTCATTGTTCTTTGCTTTTTAGAAACATGCACTCCACACAGTTGTGGTTTTTATTTGGGCCGTACGGGGATTTGCGCAGGGCAGCGTTAAAAGGGAGATGAATGATCTGTAGTTAAAATGGGAATTGGGAGACTATCCTATGTGCTTTAAGCAAAACTGCCCTCCAGTCTATCCCACTCCAGAAAGTTATCTCACACAAATTATGCAACTGGTTTAGATTTGAAACCAGAGGTCTAGCGCAGAGCAGGCGGAGACAGTCATTGTTGAAAGAAAGCCAATAAGTTTGGTCTGAAGACATGGGGAAGATAGAAAACATGTGCAAGAACGTTCTTGAGTCAGAAACCTGTGTGGAAACTGCTATACCGCACCCTGAACACGTCAACTTGCCCAGTGATTGTTGGTGGCGCAAGCATTGCATTACATGTATCCACTACAATATTTTGATCTGTTCCGTTAAAAACAAAAATATAAAGGTTTTTTTTTTCCCCTCCTCCGAGCGCTGTCACACCTGAAAGTCATGTGAAATTGATTCAAGCATCTCATATTGTTTCCGGTTCCAAGGTGCAAACTGAAAAAGGTTTCGTCAGATACATAATGAGTGAATGTTTAAACTTCCATGATAAAAAGTTAATAGTTATTCAGCAGTGATGACAGCCGGGGGCAGTTCGAAGGTCCTGCATAACTTTGGATTGGCTCTAAGCACAGATTTCATTCATCAGCTCCACCTGATGACCTGATAACCTGTATGCTAGCCTGTTATCGGCAACATCTGATGCATCCCTGATCAGCTGGTGGCTGAAATAAAATCTTTAAGTTTATAGTAAACAGAGCTATACAATGATAAGCAACTTGCTTAATTACACAGCAGTAAAACAGTATAATTAGATATCTATGGTTGCAATAAAACAACATGTTCACCACTATGCAGGATATTCTGTAAACTTTTCCTCTCTAATAAGCATTTAGTGGATGGGTGACAGAACATATGCTGCAGACAAAATTCGACCTCAGGAACAACATGTTCAGCTGCTCCGTTCCTGTTTCTGTGAATTCAAGAAGATGAATTAATAAACACAAACTGCCTGTTCCTCTGCACGGTCGTCAGAGCGTCCCCCGGTTAAACCCCAGCCAAGCAGCCGCCCGGTTAGGTTTTTTTTTCTTTCTTTCTTTTCTTTTTCTTTTTTTTTTTCTTTTTTTTTTACCTACACACCGGCTTGGAGGTGCCAGCTTTCCTGCGTCAAGTTTTACAAGGGTGAGAGGGCGATTCCGGAAATCATGCGACGGTCTTGCACAATAAAAGCACGGATGGGTGCGCCATTAACCTGATGAACCTGCACACCTGGACCAAACTTCAGCATATTTTAGCATATTCCAGTTTCACAAGCGGATTACTGAGAAGAAATAAGATCATATTTGCACCCTAATACACAATTTAAAATGGAGCAAGTGCCACTCCTATAGAAGAATGACTTTTAACATTCATGTATTTATTTCAGTGGCCTGCCCACACAGTCTTTTATGCCTGATTTTCTTAAATGCGTGAAACAAAGAGGTAAATAAATGTCGCACTTTATTTGTTTACTTAAATATGTTCTCCTTTTTTGTCCTTCATAGCATCCAATTTTGAGGTTTTTACATTTAGCTCCACTCTCAAGGATCACTTACGTATGTTACAATTTATTAAACAGTTTTCTAAAATCATTGACACTGAAAAACTTGTTTTTCTATATCAAATCACTTTTTTGTAAGTTGTACCATAACAACATAGATTAATAAAACTAAAGATTCTGTTAAGGTTCTTGTTTAATTTAGCTCAGAGCTCATCTACAAACGTGTTTTTTCTCCCAGATGAAGCCACTGGAGGAAACAACACAATGCACTTGACTGTCCTCTGTCGCAACACACTTAATTGGATTGAATTGCCAAGTTTTTCTGATTTGAATTGGTGCTACATAGATAAACTGAATTGAATTTTACTTATTTGACATGTGTTTTGACTTTTTTTTTTTTTTTGTCTCCCACCTTAACATGACAGAGATATAACAAAACATAAAAATCTGTTTTTGGTCGGTTGGGGATTTTGGTGTGCCATGCTAAGGTTATTAGAAATTCTTGCCACTCCTTAGAAAACAGTGTGAGGTATATTTACTGTAGGGGTGTACAAAGTAAGAAATGGGGGACAATTGTGGCCCCTCTGAATGACTTTATGCAATTGTAGTATGTGGGTGGAAGCACATGCGGTTGATGAAGACGGACTCATGTTCATCTTTTATCTTTCCTTCACATGTCCGCACATGTGAAAGGAAGTGGTGTCAGTATAGACATCAAAACTGTCTCAAGACCTGAGCCCCCCATTCTCATAGATCCTTCCTTGGGTAAGAAAAACTGCACTGCATTTATATCTCCAGCAGAACCACAATTGAACATTGTATTCGTGTTCGAAAGTTTGAATTGGGATAAGACGAGGACTTTATTTTGAAAGCTGACAACGGAACTTGTTTGTTTTGCACTACGTCAACGTTGACAGTGTGTTTGTGAGGAGGGGAGGGGAGAGGGGGGTCTCCACAGGCTTTGGGCATCCTCAGACAGGTGGAGGAGACGTCCTCAAGCAGCTGAACTGCGCCGGGCTCGGACTTGAGGACTGGGCTGGGCTGCAGGACGAGCGGCGGCGCTCGCTGTGCACGCTCGGTGCACAGATCCCCCCCTCTCATCCCTCATCCCTCATCCCTCATTTGCTCCCCTTGCAGCTGATGCCAGATCCAAAAAACATGCTTCGGCTGATTTCACCCGTCCTGATCCCCCGCACACATGCTTGATATTTCCAGCGTGCGCACGGAGAAGACGAGGGATGTAGCCGCAGCAGGACAAATGAGGAGAACACATGGACTTCAGCTTTTTCCCTGAGATTCTTACGGTGTAACCGGGCTTTCATCGCGCTGCTCTGGTCATGGAGAGCCAAGCGGTCGAGCCGCAGAACTATGAAGATGTGCAGAAAAGCGGCTACCTCCGCAAGCACAAATCGATGCACCGGCGGTTCTTCGTGCTGAGGGCGGCCTCGGAGCATGGTCCCTCTCGTCTTGAGTACTATGAGAACGAAAAGAAATTCCGCAGTAAATCACCTGTGCCCAAGAAGGTCCTGAACCTGGAGACCTGCTTCAACATCAACAAGCGGGCGGATTCCAAGAACAAGCACATGATCGTGCTCTACACCCGCAGCGAGAGCTTTGCCATCGCTGCGGACAGCGAGGAGGTCCAGAATGAGTGGTACCAAGCCATGCTGGATCTTCAGTGCAACTGTAAGACATGAAGCGTGGGCTGTGATTCCCACTGTCTGTTTCTCCATCAGGCCTGTCCTGCCCTATAGGCTGGTTGATCTCCATATATCTGTCTCGCCCATTCCAGATTGTTAAAAAAAAAGAGCCCAGCTTGTATTGTCAGAATATGTTGATTTTTATTATTATTATTGTTATTATTATTACTACTACATGTGTGGTTTAGTCGTTTGTTTGTTTTATTTATTTTTAAATCTCATTTTATTCCGCAAATCAGGCTGTTTTTTAAGACAGGAGGTGGTTCATCTGACTGAGCGGGGTAGACCATCACGCAACGGGCGGCATGCGTTATGTGTTTGTGCAGCAGTCTCACCAAGCTTCAACATAGAGGATCAATTCCATTAGGCAAAAAAAATAAAAAATCTGATTCATATTTAATTGTTCGTGCGTGCAGCAAGGGAAAACCGCTACTTCTTCTGACCAAAATGAAGCCCGCATTCGTACGATGGTGTGTTTTGCATGACGCAGTGGGCATATAGCAACCATCCAAGGGATGCATCATATAGTAGTAGCCTATCGCGGTGCACTCCGCTGCAGCCTGTGTTTTTGTTTCTCTGCACAGCTCTGACTTGCCGTTCGCCTAACCTACATTCGCGCTGTGCGGCGCGGCGCGGTTAAGGCAGGATCTGGACGGCATCGGACTGGAAATTTTGTTTCTGTTGGCTTCCCTCGTGTTTACGTTGTTATCCTTATGATGGGAGCAGACCACCACTACCACCCGCCCCCCCTCCGCTTTGCATTTCATGCGTTTCAGTCAGTCAGTGTAGACTGATGGGCTTGCCCCTCTCCGACGTGTTGTAGTGGAAGCCTGAGCAGATACGCGCTCAGAGCGTAGTGCGTAGACCACATCTTGTTGCCAGGGACAGCATCAATAGAGCCGAGGTGTGTGTTTGCGTGCCTGCGTATGTGTGTGTGTGTATGTGCATAGCCTATATCTCTATGCGTGCATGACTTGTTTACATTTTTTGTGTGTCAAAATAGCATATCGTGCGTTACTGATCCGCTTCTCTGTTATCAGTTAATGAAATATTTATTGGAGTTGCAGCCATCAAACCATGTTTATAATCACTTTTTTTATATACTGGCATTTAATGTTTTATCTTTTATGATGATTGGTGATTATTCTTCACCCTCCATGGATTCTCTGTCAAATTCATGGTATTGAAAAACATGGTATTGAAAAGTTAGCTTAAGCCAAAATCTAATCTCTTTTGAATAATGTTGGGTTTATCTGTATTTAAAAGGAAGTTGTCCTCCGAGATTTTGGTCCGTATTAACATGATAGCAAGCACCCATGATGCCAATCTCTAACACATTTCATTTTCAATTTTGAAATACTTGTCATGCACCTACCTTTTTTTTAATTCAGATTCAGAACCAGCAGAGGTTTGTCTGCTTTATTTGTTTTGATCTTCAGACGCCATTTTCGCAACAGTGGCACAACTTCCTCGTGTACTAGAAATATTTTCCTCTTAGATACCTTTCAACCGGTTCTTTTAAAAATATATATATATTTATCTATTTATTTATTACATCTTTTCACAGTCTTGATTAGTACTTTTTAACTTTGGACTTTGAGGTTGAGATTGGTGAAAAAGAAAAAAACATGTTTCTCCATTATACATTGGAGGGGCATCCTGTTTATTTTTACATTTTAATGTTGGATATTCTTGCTTCCAACACCAGCGTAGATGAAATCATGTTTGTAAGAAAACTGAAAAAAAATTGAAAAAATCCAACTCCTTGTTGTAATACTATTTCAAAACAGCATGATGATATGATAGACAAACATGGAGTTTAATGAGATGCTACTTGTTTAAAAAGCTGTTTGAACTTCTGTCCGAAGTTTATTTCAGTGTTTCTAAAACCTTTAAATGGAAATAACACTTTACTAAATTTGTACTTTTTCAAGTAACAATATGTTTACTGACTTTTTGAAGACAAAAGTCAAAAGTTGAACCACTGAAGTAGGATAAAATAACAGATAAACTCCTCAAAGTTGAAATGTTGAGTGGGCAATGTGACCAGCCAACCTCCTGAGCTCTACTACCCACAATACAGTTTTTCTTTGTGTGGCTCTCAGGGGATGAAGGACGAGAAATCACAAATTGTGCTTTAATAAATGTGAATCAGAATGATTTATTTATTCTGACCCATGAAAAACGTGTTAAATTTGGCACTAGATCAAAACCTGTGAATTTTATGCCAGCTTTAGTGTCGCTAGCCTGCGTGGTGAATTTTGTTTAAGTGCTTGCGTTGTATGATGTCACATCCCATTTCACTGGACATACAAATAATCAACAGAAACTTTGTGACAAAAAATAGCTTGGTTTTGAACTATATTGCCCTGGGGGGTGAGCCACATCACTCATATCCAAAACTACCAACTATTTTAGAGAAAATGTTGCTTTAAATTTGAACAAATTCCTAGTTTACTGTAGTCGATTACATATCTGCATTTACCTTGAAAAATAATGATTACCTGTACCACTGTGGTATTATTTTTCAGCTAATTTATTCTAAGCCTCTTAGGACATAAATAATTATTATTTGCTGGAGCTTAAAGCGATGAGGATTAATTGGCTAGAGCACAGCTGCTAGGCAGAGACATATTTTGCAAAGTTTTTTATATCATGACAGACAATAATTAAATTCAGTGTTGTTTTGCTTTTTTTTAACATTTAGAGGTGTAACTGATTAATATATATTTTTTCCCTTGTTTTTTCACAGGTAAAACTCCTGAAGACTATGGCAGCAGTGGAGAGTGTAGCTCTCCATCTCCCATCCCGACTTTTAAGGAGGTATGGCAAGTCAAGGTTTGGCCTAAAGGTCTTGGACATGCTAGGAACTTGGTGGGCATCTATCGGCTGTGCCTGACTGATAAGACAGTCAACTTTGTCAAACTTAACTCGGACGTGGCCGCTGTGGTGTTGCAGCTGATGAATGTCCGTAGGTGTGGCCATTCAGAGAACTTCTTCTTCATTGAGGTGGGACGCTCAGCTATTACAGGTCCAGGAGAGTTCTGGATGCAAGTGGACGACTCTGTTGTGGCTCAAAACATGCACGAGACTCTGCTGGAGGCTATGAAAGCCCTGAGTGAGGAATTTCGTCAGCGCAGCAAGTCTCAGTCTGTGGGAACTTCTTGTGGTGGTGGTACTGCTTCAAACCCCATTAGTGTCCCGAGTCGGCGTCATCACCCAAACCTGCCACCAAGCCAGGTGGGCTTCTCCAGACGAGCACGCACTGAGACCCCAGGAACAGGTGGCAGCAGCACAAGCACATCACCCACGTCACGTCATGGATTTCCAAGGGCACGAACAGCCAGCATTGGAGCCAGGTCGGAAGAGGGAGGAGCGAGTGCCAGAGGGACGTGGGCCAGTTCCAGCCCAAGCCTGAATGGATCCTGCTCAACTACTCCAACGCTTAGGCCCAAACCCACAAGGGCTCCAACACCTGCTAAGATTACCTTAAGCCTTGCACGTTACACACCTAACCCTGCTCCCTCTCCTGCACCAAGCCTGTCCTCCAGTTCAGGTCATGGGTCAGAGTGTGGCCTGGTTGGGTCCGTAGTGGGAGGCATGTCAATTTGCTCCTACGCTCGTGTTTCTCAAAGAGTTTCTGTT
Organism: Gambusia affinis; assembly: GCF_019740435.1. NCBI lineage: Eukaryota > Metazoa > Chordata > Actinopteri > Cyprinodontiformes > Poeciliidae > Gambusia > Gambusia affinis. The sequence continues at coordinate 11,970,629 of NC_057882.1, read as the reverse complement.
TCAGGCTCACCGAGTGACTATGGGTCCTCGGATGAGTATGGTTCCAGTCCTGGTGAACACTCTCTGCTCATACCAAGTCTATCAGGACATCATGCACATGGAGAGGGCTCCTCCAGCTATATAGTAATGGGACAACGAGAAGGTCTGCTTGGTTCCCATCATCATCCAAAAGGTAGACGGATTCTGCGACGCTCATCAAGTCGAGAGTCTGAGGCCGAGCGAAGACTGCTGAGTAAGAGGGCATCCCTGCCTTTGGCATCCCATGAAAGACTAACCCCGCACAGAAAAGATGAAGATGATGACGATGAGGAAGAGTATGCCATCATGTCACAGAGTGCTAATAGAGAGAGTGCGGATCTGCATCAAGGCTCAGGGAATCCAGCAGTTCAGGGTGGGCAGCTTGACGCAGTAGGGAAGAACAGGAAGAGAGCTGACAAAAGCAGGGCACATGGGGACAGAGGAGCAGCTGTAGACAGTGGCTACATGTCAATGTTGCCTGGGGTAACATCTCCGCCTGTTTCACTATCTCTTTCAATGGGTATGTACGATGCCAGTGCTAAACCCGTGGCAGATGATGAGTACATGGCCATGACCCCCAAAAACAGTGTGTCCCCTCCTCAACACATCCGCCAACCCTCCTCAGAGGGTTACATGGTCATGTCTCCTAACAGCAGCAGCTCCACAGACCTGCATGGACTGGGCATATGGGAGAGCAGAGCCAGCATGGAGAGCCGGGCAGCCAGTGACTACATGAACATTTCCCCTGTCAGCAGTCGCTCTGCCTGCAGCACACCACCTTCACACCCTGAGCAGCACCAGCTGCAACCAAAAATGTTCAATTCATACTTCTCCCTGCCACGAGCCTATCAGCATACCCTCTACACTCGCTTTGAGGAGGACTTGAACAAAGGGGAAGAAAAGAAAGACAGTGGGCATGAAAGTGCTGGTAGGGGAGGGAGAACAGGGTACAGCAAAAGAAACAAAATTGCAGTGGGCTCTGCAGGAGGCTGCCAGCTCTCCATGTCTTCCTCTTCTTTCTCCTCCAGCTCTGCTAGCAGTGAAAGCCTTGAAGATAAGTCAACATCTGGTGGGCGGGGGTTAAGTTTATTAAGAACTGGGGCGGAATACAAAAGTGCAGGAACATCCACAAAGGACGGACATCACCACCAAAAGCGTGCCTCCAGTAGTAAAAGCCCAAAGCAACAGAGGAGGGGGCGTCCTTTGAGTGTATCTTCAGACATTGCTAAAGCGAACACCTTGCCAAGGGTTAAGGAGAATCTACCACCATCAGGGTCCCAGAATGTCGGGGACTATGTAAGTATTATCTTTAAGGAAGATGGTGCATTCAATAAAGAACGAAGTGGAGGGTCTCTTCACGGACCGCCTTTAATCCATGGAACTCTTCGGCCCATAAACCAGCCGCTCCTCTGTCATGATAATCCTGCTAACCTTCCCCGCAGCTTCTCAGCACCACTCTCCACCTCCGCTGAGTATGTCAACATGGATTTAGGGAAATCCTCGACACCACTGACTCATGTTAGATCCACATTCAGCACCCTACAGGACCCACCAACAGTTTCCCCCAAGGCCCGGCATGAGCACAGCTTGCCCTCTCCGCTGGTAGCAGAATGCAGCGCAGGGTACAGAACAAAAATAAAGATGGCAACAGGGCCGACGGATGTTCCATTCATAGACAGCAAAATTTCCAATTCGAGCAACTTAGCAAGACCTGCAACTCACTCTGGTCAACCACTTTCTAGAGAGCAGGATGCAAGTTTGGGTTCTTCCCCGGTCAAGTCCTTCCAGTCGCCTGATAAGAGCAGCAGGATGGTCCGAGGTGATCAACAGGGACACCTGAGCCACCGGTCAGAGACGTTTAGCTCACCGCCATCTTTGCCACCATACGCATCTTCTTCTACCTCCCTCTTCCCTGAGGGCAGCCACGCAGCGAGTCATCGGCAGGGTTTGGACTGCTCACTGTGGGAGAATGGCCAGACTGCTGGTTTGTCTGCCACGCCTCCACCCCAAGCCTCCACCACATCCACTGAACAAGGCCTTAACTACATAGACCTTGACTTAGCCATGAAGGAGAGCCCTCAAGCTGGAGCAGAGCGCACCTCTCCTGTCTACAACGTCGGAGCGAGTACCAGTGCCGGCTCTTCCCTCAACACTTATGCCAGTATTGATTTCTACAAATCGGAGGAACTACGAACGAACCAGAACAGCAGGAAAGACGGGCAAGGTGAGCGCTACGAATCCTCTGACCACAAATATCTGAAAAGTATTCATTCTGAATTGTAAAATGACCAATTGACAATTGCAGACATTCAGAACATTGCCTGCCATTCACAATGGCTTCATAAGTAAAGTAAGAACCAGCTGCAGGCCCAACAGTTATGAAAAAAAATCCTGTCAATGATGTAAACATTTCAATATAGCTAAAAGGAGAAAAAAACATTTAACACTAATCAGATTGGATACATGCTTTGACGTGATGTTAATAGTCATCTGATAAAATCCTCTTCTGGATCTTAGTCACTGCTGCTTTCATCTTGCACTGATGTTTTCCAAGGCTTCAAGCTGGTGGGCAGCGCTGCGCTTCCAGTCTGTGGGCTGTCTGTAGAGTCTCTTATTATCACAAGTGGGTGTTCAGAGAGCAGGGCCAATTGATTTGTCTGCTGGTAATGAGCCATTTCACATGAATGGAGGCACAGGGGACAAAACGCGGGCCAGGTGTTTATATGTTTGTATGTGGGCGGGTTGATGGCTGCTGAATTTCTGATGGCAGCATTAAGTTGCATTCCAAAGATCGGCTTAGTACTGTTTAAGGTTCACTTTTTAATTTTTTTAAAAAATAAATTGACTTTCATGAGCACGTCTTCAAAAATATGCGCTCTATCAGCAATATGATTCTATGGGCAATCATATTCTAAATGGGCAGCTATTTATTTAGCATTTACATAATTGAAATCAAGGCTCTGGGAATATTCTGTCCATAAGTAATTATTTATGCTGCAGTTAATGACTGATCATGCCTTCCAGTAATCCAAACCTCTATAAGCCCATTTATCCTGGTTTCATTCACTGTAACTGTTGTCTGATAAACTGTACCTCAGAGCAGTGTCAGTGTTTCATTATAAACCCAGAAAGAACCTGGTTTTCTCCATTTCCAATCAGAAGTTGACATGCACTCATCCCTACCATGATTCTTATATTGATTTTTGGGTTTTTAACTATTTATTTGTAGGTTAGATTTTCTTTCTACAGCGAAAGGTTGTACAATATACGGCTTCAATGATTTCAATAAGATTTGAGTGCACAAGTTTGAATTGATTATGGATTTTCTGTAATCCACACAGGGACAAAACTGTACATATAGTCTCGGGCCTAGACCTGTATTTGGTCAAATGTCCCATAGAAAGTTGTACCTTGACATCAGATATTTTTTAACCATGAAAGAGCTTCTGACAAATTCTGGCAGGGTTTTTGACCACTCTTCTTAGCAGAATTGGTATAATTTATTCAAATTGGTTGGTTTCTCTGGCATGGATCTGACTTTTATGCATAGTCTGTGAATTTTCAACAAGTTGTGTTCGGGGTGACTTCAAGCACCTAATTGTAAATCCTGGAAAACCAGCATCACTTTCCACAGTGAAGTAAATTTAACATCAAAATGGAGACAAAACCTGCCAACAAACAGAAAGCCCTGCTCCAAAACTATTGGCATCAAGCTCTCCTAAAATTTGAGGGTGGAGCCCAACGCCATCCGGAGACGTGTTTTGTTATCAAAAATGAAGATATTTCATTTTATTGAGAAGAAGTATGTCTACATAAGTCAGGGTTAGACATTCAAATTTGAGAATGTTGAGCCAAATGCCAACCATGGTGGTCTTAGATTCTCCCTGATGGTCTGGTTTACCAGTACTGGTCGACTACCTGAGGAAGAAAACCCCAATTCTTCAATGTTGACACAATTGTTGATTGAACTTACCTTTAATATCAACCTTATTGAAAATATTTTCTTTAAAGCTAGATCCATTTTTGTGTAGAACAAATTTTAAATTAGTTCTACAAGTTCTGCGTAGAAAATTGAATCCAGAAGTGTGTTGCTGGCTACAAAAACCACATCAGTGCTCCACAGCTTGTTAGTGGATACTACAACAAAATCAACAAAAATCTGTGGGGGGAGATATATATATATATATATATATATATATATATATATATATATGACAGACAGACATATATATATATATATTTGAGTCTATATGACTCTGTGTGGATTACAGAAAATCCATAATGAGTTCAAATCTCTGTTTAAAAAAAAAAAAAATTCATTAATTTAACAGTCCAGACATGAAAACCTTGGTTCAAATAAATCATCTAAAGCCAAACGTTTAGACCTGTGACGAGAATTGTAGGTACTGCCACTTTATTATATTGAAGTGATCAGATTAGATCAGTGAACACTTTGTGCTGTCCAGGTGGTTATCAAGAAACGAAGAAACAATAATCTGTGGAAGTGATAAAGCTGTCACAAACACACACAATATTGATATCTGCAACAACGGCCCTGGGACCAATCAGAAAATCCTTCAACAAAGATATCAAGCGTCATGTGATATTTACTCAAGCTGCCAGCAGGACTTCTAGATTAAACAAAAGCAATATGCCTGGGCGAATATATAATCTAGACAGAACGGCTTTATCGGCTGTAACATTCTGTGCTGAGGAAGTCTACGTTAGATGTGCTGGGGGGAGAAAATCATTTTTATGCTTTTAACTGCATGAAGATGAGAAAATTCCTTGTGTCAAAAATCTATCCTTGAATCTATCCTTGCCTTCTTTTGATTCTTTCATTCCAGAGTGTTGATCTCCGTCTTTGTCTTTGATGCGACGGCTCGCCGTGTGTTGCCACAACAGAACTGTACGCCGGAGTCGGAACGCTGAAACTATGGAAATCTCATCCCTTCCTGTTTGCTGTTTTCTGTCAACCAAATGTGTGCCAAACACACACACACACGCCCACCCCCACACGTACTTACACACACACACACACAGCCTTACAAACTCAACACACAATCAAAGCGTAAGGAAAAGACGTTACGTTGCTTGAACTAAGGAGACACTTGATCTTTTTTTAACTTGGTACAGAGAAGCTCACATGTGACAGGCTACAAAATATGATTGCCATTGTTTTGTACTTCATTAAAAATTTGAATTGTTCCAAAATGTTTTATTATGTGTGTTAATGTAAGTTTCATCGAATTCTATAATTGGCAAAAACTCTATCTGTCATTTTTGAGCGAACCTGTTTGTTGAAGTTTTGTGCCACAAGATTGGAAAGCAATTACATGCCAATTAGTGAGCTTATTTAATTTCACTTCAGTGTTACATCCTTCTTCTTTGCACACATAGTTTAAATGATCAACAGGTGTCCCTTAGGTTCAAGCAAGTAAGAAGATAACTGCTGGACATACGTTTCTAAAACATTCACACCATCTCACTGTAAACAGTTTTAAATTATTATCTACTGTAAAGTTGCCCCAAAAAAAGCTTTTATACTTCTAGACTACTGCTCTTGTGTTACCGAGGTGCTTCAAAAACTGGTCAAATGCTTTGAAATGTAAAGACTCACAACCGAGCCCTTCACATGTATTTGCTCTCCTGGTGAGGATGTTTAAAAATCTTTAAAATAAATTTCTCCTTTATTGCAGTAGCAAAATTTCACATAAGAGGGTTCTAAGACTAAAATGACTTTTCACTGCAAGCTGCCCGAAAACCTGCTGGCTAGTATCTAATGGTTGTAATACAAATCTGACAAACTCTTTGTTGGAGTTTTCAAACTATAAGTTGCCTTGTTTGCCTCGGCCAGCCTTGTTTGTTCCCTTTATTGATTTTAATTGTTGCTCTATCTGTGGCCAAATTTAGATCATCATCATCTAGGTGTTTGGAGTCATTTTCTAACTTATGGGGTTGATGTTTTTCTTGAGTGCCATGTTCTCTTGTCTTTCCCACGTTGGAGAACGGAAAAGAGCAATGTGCCTCTGCGTCACATAAAGGTTTCCCCAAGGAAGCCGCAAGTCATGCATTACAAATTAAAGGTTTCCCAATACAATAAAGAGATTCAAATTACATAAAAATAAAATAGGAACTTATTTTAAGGCTTTTTGCACGTCCTTACAGAGATGCCAGTTAAAGTGAAGGATGCTTTCCCACCATTTACCTATCAATCCCCATTGCTGTGACACAAATCAAATCCAGCCCCATTCAAATGGGGAAAATACTTTTGCTTGTGTTTATGGAAATGTCCTGGCTGATAGGTGCTAAAGAGTCCTGAAAATAAAACTAGCAAGGCTCTTCATGTCCCTCTTTAAGTGTTCAAAGATTTGAACACAGAGAAGTTGAACAGACGCAGCCGGTCTGCGACGTCTACACGGACAGAGAGCTGCAAATATCCCCCCATCGTCCGCCTTCGGATTCCTCTTAATAACAGTGTATCAGATGAGGTTGACACATGACTGTCAAATCAATTACATGATGTCTGAGTCACACAACGAGCGCTTCAGCAGGAGAGACCACCAGAGGAAAAGAAACAGAGATATACACGTTGCTTTTTTTTTTTTTTTTTTTTTTTTTTTTTTTTAGTTGAAGACTTAAAATCATTTTGAACTTTTAAGTAATACAAACTTAGTAGAAAAATTATAAATGCTTTTTTTTTGGCATCTTAGCTTTTCTATTACAACTGTATATTACACTATGGTGTATACTATAGTAATAAGAGTAGAGTGACAGAAACTATAGTACATACTGTGGTTATAGTTTTCCTCATTTCCAAAACAGTTAACACAATTTTAATATAAAGTGACACACTACAATGGTATATAAAATATACAGTATACATATAATGAATAATACTATATAGCCTAGATATCTATATACTCTTTTATAAAGTGCCTCATTTTTGATTGTAGCTGTTTTTACACAGGTTATCGTAAAATGGGTTGTGAAAATGGGGCTGAGGGAAAACAATAACATTTCTCTTCAAAGCTTAAATTTGTGGAAGGAGGACAGACCAGAAACTGCTGCCATTCAACAGTGATTAGATTGCCTTAAAGTGTTTTATCAGAGACATGAAAGAAGAAGCAGTTTTGATTTTGTTGCAGTGCCTAACACTGAAGCCACAATGTAAGCACATGCACCCCTCTCGCTATTTTATTTTTATTTTTTTGGTTGGTTTTGTCAAACTGAGGTTTTGCTTTAAAAAAAAAAAGAAGAAGAAGAAAATAGAAAAGACAAAGAAGAAAAAGAAGAAGAAAGAATCCTCTCCTCATATATTTTTTTGTAGTGGTCCCATCTTTCTATTTCACTCTCATGCACCCACCTGAAAAAAACAAACATGTACAATACATCATTCATACCTTGCAAAACTATTCATTGCTTTTGAACATTACAACCACAAAAGTCAAACTGTATTTTATTGGGATTTTACAAAATAGACCACCACAACGCAGTGCACAGTTGAAAAGTTGGAAAAAAGTGATTTTTTTTTCCAAAATAATTACAAATTCAAATAAGAAAGGTCTTTTGGGGTACGTCAATCAGCTTTCCTCAAACAACGTAGACATTCTTCTTTGTAAAGCATCTGGGAACAGTAAATGTCCAAGTCACAGATTCCCAATTGGATATAGGTCTACACTTTTCAGTTTTTTTATTAATAATTCATTTTTGAGACACATCTAATCTGTACTCCACAGTTATACTCTATTCATGTTAGTTTTGTCAGATAAGATCCTGATGTGAAAGTGATGAATACCTTTGCAAAGCATCTTAACTTTCCTGGTTTCTACTTCACGAAGAAGCTGCCATCTTGTATGTAAATAATGAACACGATATTAATGAATTAACTTTTAAGTTTTCAAAGCACTCCCTTAACGAGCTTTTGAAAAAATGGAGCGTGCTTGTGGCTGTGAGCTTGTTTGTGTCAAAACTGTATGAACATGCTTTTCAGTGAATTGGTGATACAGATATTGATTGAGCTTCCAGTAATTGTGAGTAGTTCTGTTTCTCTATCATGTTGTCTTCTTTTCTCCACCCACAACATCTGTAGGACTGTGGACCAAGTCTTTACACTCATTACCTCCTCTTTTATAAATCCTGCTGCAGCCAAGCAAAGTTCCCAAAAGAAAAAACTAAAACAAAAAACAAAAGTCTAAAATTAATGAAAGGTTTAGAATAATTTGTTGGTCTAATTTAGGAGACACACACATCCAGACATCAGTCAAGATATTCTTTCTTTTTAAAGTTCACATTGTGTTTCTCTGACGGTACTTTGACTGGGGGGTGTTTAATCACAGCTACATGTGGCAACATTTATTTGGCCTTGTTGTGACATTGCTGAAACTGCAGACCATTTTAATTGCAAATACTTTAAGAAAGAAAAAAAATGTCTGCTGTATTTTGTTGATAAGGTGATGCAATGCAGAACCAAACTTGTTCTGAGTCCAGGGCTCCGGCTGAGTGCACACAGGGTAAAAACAAATGAAAGGTTTTCTTGATGGAGTTCTGACATTTGGTAGCTTTTCCCACATTTAGATTGATTTAACTATTATTATTATTTTTATTTATTTATTTATTTATTTATTTATTGTAATTCAAAGTAACTCAGCACCAGTGTGGTCAAGTCAGTTTAAAGTTTATCTCAAAATCATCTTTTTCTTAAAGGTTTTTATTGGTGCCTGATTATCGCATCGAATTGTGAGGAAACGGCGGGAATCACCATGGCAACCAATGTGCATCTCTTCATAAAGAATGCAGTAGCTAAAATTGGACTTTCAAAGTAAAACTAGCAGGTACTTTTTAAAATTAATACTAGAAGTAAAGAAGGATACAAATTACTGTTTGGCCTGGACAGCCACTAGCAACAACTTCATTTGGATTTTCAAAATAAGGTTGCCAATCCTGCTTTTTTAAAAAAGGGATTATGTTAAAGGAAAGCACATTTATTTTCTTCAGCATAAGAAGTTTCAATCTTTTGTATATTTGCATATTGCAAAATTGGGCTCACATACACACCTAAATTAAGCATGACTTTTATGACTTCTTCAAAATAAATCACAATTTTTAAAAAATATATCTTGCCATTTCATAGTTTGATTATTACAATTATTACATTTCTCATTCTTTGTCACCAAAGATAATATTTTGGGCTCAAATAAGACATATTAAGCACCAAGCGTTGGGCACCACTGAGGCTCCTTCAGGATTCCTTACAATTTTGATATTTTTAACATAGTCTCTGCACTCTCAGTGTATGGTTAATATTGACAATCTTAACCAAATCCATACAGGAGCTTCTGTTTTCATAGTTTATCTTATCGAAGGGATGTTTTAATCTGTTTGTGTTAGCCTCCATTCTAATTGGGGATTAGCGAGATTCTCTGACTGTACTTTATAATCTCAAATCTGAGCAGACGCAACAGTTGGTGTTACTGTAAAGCCCCCTGGAGAGTCTGATGTTGGCTCAGTGGGGGCAAACGCATAAGAGGAGTGCAGAACTTTACAACCAAAACCACTGCAGCTTAATATGTTAATATCTGCTGTATTTCTAGTGCATTTCTGCTTTCTTTAGCACGGTGCACAAGCTGCTCCACAGACTCTAAATGTGGGAAATGATACTGTATGTACAATCAGGATACCTGCTATAACTACAGTAAAAGAGCATCGTATGTATTTTAAAATCAAATGATCCTACTTTGATAATGATGTAATTGTAAAAGATGAACAGGAACTATAGGTATGTAAAGTTTAATGTGTATAAAGAAGTTTGCTTAAAGGGAAGGGAGGGGAAGGGGCGGCATGGGGTTCATTCTGTTTATGGCAAAATTGTTTCAAACAGAATATTGATGATTTTTGTCTGTGATGTAGACAACAACAATGTTTTTTTTTTCTTTTGATAAAAGGCAAAGTGATATAAAAAAAAAAGTGTTCTGTGATTCTTTTATTATTTTTGAATTAACGACATGGAGTCAAATGAGTCTAGACCGGTGCACAGTAAGCCGCCACAGGTCTGAGTTTTAAAGGATAAGCTTGTCGACAGAGTTTCTTTAATCCTTGCCTCCTCTGTTTAACAGATGGAGTTTGGGTAGTTTTGGGGTAAATAACAACTGAGTGAGGCTTCTGCTGCTTGACAGTTTTTGTTTCAGTATTTATTACCCTGTGAGTAACATCAACTCATTTTCAGTAGGAAATTTGTATTTCACGGAACCCACAAACATTGTGTTTCCATTAAGGTGCATAAAGCAGGACTCTGGTTGGATGTTTGTCTTTTAAGAAGCTTAAAACTAGTTTTCCATTTTTCATTGTCCTGTTTGAGTCATCCTTAATTTTGACAGTATTAGTCATGAAATAAAAATTTTGACCAAAATGTTTAGTTTTAGGGACTAAAACTAAAGTCCCTAAAACTTGTTATTGTAAATTGTAAGACTTAGAGGGATACGTTTCATTCCTCTAAGAGCTCATAGTTTACAATACAGTACTATTCATTTCTTTAAACATATTGACATATTTATCTTTATGACTTCATCTCAATTTCCGTTTTCAAGTTTTAATCTCATAAATCTTAATTGGGGTGATATGGTTCTGTACAAAAATACTTCATTCCTTATTTAATTAAAATTTAAAAATTAAAAATCAGATTTATTCTACCGAAAAAAAATGGATACATAATTTTTTACATTTTTTTTTTGTAATTATGATGTTTGACCATGTGTCGATTAAGAAATAATTCACAATCATATTTGATGTAGAGGAGGCAAATCTTGGTTTTAAAAAGTCCAGCTGTTTGTTGGGTGATCACTCCAACCGAGAAAAAAAAAGAAATTTGAATGTATCATAAATGACCTAAATATTAAAATGGCATGCATTCTATATATTAGCTAAAATAATACAATAGACATTTGTTCTCCGACATGTATAAAAAGATAATGTTAATTTTTCTGTGTAGTCTGCTGGGGTTGGGAATTTAGACTTTTTTTGTTTGTTTGTCAAGTCAAAAACCTCCAAACAAAAAAATTTTGATTTTCTCTAAAGTTTGGATGCAATCTGTTTCCCTTTTTGCAACAACTGTCACACAGATTAAGAAAAGCAATAACTTCAATGTTAAAGCCTTGAAGACACCCGAAATCTAATAACTCCTGAAATCTTAGTTAAGGGAAACAATTGTACTGTAAACAAAAACTGAAAATAGAAAGAGACTTGAGGTCGTCACTATGGAGAATTAGCTGCCATAACTGAAGTTCATCAGTCCACTGATTCAAATAAATAAATAAATAAATAAATAAATTGGGGAAAAAAAGATGTTTCTGATCTGATCTTGTTTTTTTCACAGCCCTGAGAGTGTGGGATGTTCCTTCTTCAGAAAAAGAAGGACATGTTCCCTCAGACAGCCCTAATATCAGGAAAGGTAATTATGGATGAAGCCATTTGAAGAGCCGAGATCTCAGAGTACCCTGGATTGCTGTGATCAAGAACAGGACATTCTGAGAAGTTCCTTGATAGGACTGCATTTGATGCCTGCACTGTTACATATTTCATAATGGCTCCTGCAAGAGTTGACTTTGAGGTGGCAAGATGTTTTTTGGTAAAAGAAGAAATGCATTGTAACATTTTTCCATGTGATGGATTTGGTACACAAGTAGAATTAGTAACTAAATTTCCAAATATTTAAAACAATCTCTTCTAAAAACACAATCAGATTCAAATGAAGGGAACCCTCGCTATTCCCACCTGTTTTAATACTAATCTGCATTGATACGTTCAATTTCTTTAAAAAGAGAATGGATTCTGAAGCATTGACATTCGTTGAACTTGTTTCTGTATTCTGTGTGACAGAAAACTAAGGCATCATATTTCATATGTTTATATTTTTATCTGTAAAAATATAAAAACCGCTATGCATTTTCTTCCACTTTACAATTCTGTATTATTTTGTGTAAATCTTTCAGATTAAATTTTAATTAAACATGTTTAAGTTTGGGATTCTAACATAAAATGGGAAAGAGATCAACTGATTGGAAGGCACGTTGTATTTATAAAGGTAACACACGACGGCGCTGTACTCCCCTATAATCAGAGGGAACTTTATTTTGAAAAAACAAACAAACCCCAAAACAACCGGAACTTGTAGTTCGCTCTGTGCCATGCTGTTTCCTTTCAAAGATCTTAAATGAGGATAAACACAATCACACCGTACAATTTTCAAACCCACCGTTACGTATGCTAAGACTTAGAACCGTGTAAAACAAAACCCTTCTAACCTGCTATTCTTTTGTATTTTTAGTATACAAAAACTGCTTGTGTTAATGTAAAGTATTATTTGTTGCAAACGTACATTTGTTTGTCTCGTGGATGCTGATAGATTTGGTACCTGGAATTTAACTCTGAGCGAGTGGTCTGTAGCTTTTGCTCCTTGTGAGGGAACAACCTTAGATTCCCATCATCTCCCCTCGATTTGACATCTCTGATGGCCGAACCGTGCAGTTGATTGTATCGGTGAACTCGGCGGCTGATGTTGGACGCCATTAGAAAGCATTAACACACACCATGAGGCCCACCGTGGATGCTAGCGTCGGTCAGCAGCTCACAGGGTCACCGTTACTCTTAATGTTTGACTCACAAACTCCGACTTCAACCTCTGATGCTCTGTTTTGAAGTCCTCGGTGTCCTGCTAGGTTTGTATATGCAAATAACAGTCCGTTTTAATATTTTAGCTTTCAGAGTGGAGTTAGTGGAGTGTATTTTGGGGGAAATAGTAACTTTCTTCTATATGGCATTCAGCTTTAGTATAGCAAACTGAACTCATTCAAAGAAAAGTCACATTTGACTCTTTTTGTTCTTACGTGAAGTAGAAAAAGGCAGATATTGACACATGTTCGCCATTTAAAGTTGTTTGAATGCTGGACAGATGGTAGCATTTTGGCGCCTTCTACTGGTAGCTCTTTTAAGAGACGTCAAAGGGGTCACTCTTCTATTTATAAAACCTAAAACTACTCTGTCTGGTGCTTTACTCGACTTAAAGAAACCCTGTGTGTATAAATTCGATAAGGTTTTGCCTTATAAGATGCACAAAAATAACCAGAAGAAAATGCCTCGTTTTATTTTTTAGTAATGCAAATGGATTTTTTTTTTTTTTTTATTTGTATTTTTTTCACCAACATTCAGGGGGTTTTTAACCACTCCAGAACACAGTGAGGGGTCAGGGTGACAGGTTGCTGAAACTCACTCGCACATGATAGCAGCTGCAAGTGTTGGGGGGAAAAACAATGTGTAACTCAGCTGCTGCTCTCTGACCCGATCCAATCCGAAGCGCACACATTCCTGCAGACAGCCAAGTATTGAATAACTGCTCACGACTGGAGATCTGTAACAAAATTTTATTTTCTTTCTTGCCTCTAGGTTGCTGAGAGAAGGAGAAATCCACTCAGGTGACCATGGCTCCACACCAGGTCGTCCAGGCCATCATCGATCTCTCTGCAGGAGCAGTTGGTAATTAAAAGCCTTAAATGTTGTGCAAATAATTACTCTTGACACGAAGCGTCTCCGGCAGCAGTAACAATGCCTCGCCAAAGGACAAATGTTCACCTTTCCGTATTTTTCAACCTCAGACATTAGTCTATGTCATTGGAAGTTTATGTGAAAGATAACAAAAAGTGGCATAAAATTGTGAAGCAGGAAAAAAAAAATTATACATGGTACAAAGCATTATTTTTATTTTTTTTTACAAATTAAAAGCTGAAGTTTCAAACTTTTTTTACAATTACAGCTGCAAGCCTTTTAGGTTGCATCTCTCTACCAGCTTTGCACATCGTGTTTTTTGTGTTCATTGTATTTTATGTTGTGTTAGCAAGCCTTCTTGTATATATGCTGCACCCCTTACATGTATTATGACAAACTGCAGTACATAGGGTATTTTTTTTTGTAATTTTAAAATTTTTCCCCGCTCTGCTGTTTGACAAACATCTGGAGTCCTCCACATAACATCTGGATTTCAACTGAGATTAAATGAAACACAGGTTGATTTACTAACGCGGACGTTTCTGAAGGCAGTTTGTTCCACTGGATTTTATTTAGGGATATCAATCAACAAGTTTGAATACAAATGCAGTTATTTTGAAAAAACTACGCATTGATTTTCTTCTACTTCGGCATTGTTTTTGTTTTGGTCTGTCACATAAAATCTGTAGAGGTCTGTGGTTGCGATACGCCGTACATGTCTTAAAGGCATTTTAGTTTCCGTCAGATTTCTCCAATGTTTGTATTGATTGAGCTGCTAAACCAATTGGAAATAAAACCGGAGCCGAACTGAGTTAAGTGATAATAAGATGGTTATGTGTCTGACACCCCAGATGATCATTCTGATGACGCCTGACTTTTTCCGGCTCGTTTCCCGCTGCTGGTTATTCCGCTCAGCCGAGTGCAGCAGTCTGCATCGCTCTCAGATCTTTATCTCTCCGTACACAATGTGCAGTTTGCTCTTTTGTGTTTGTGTGTGGTTTCACCCCCGTGCCGTAGGAGGGGCTGCCTGTGTCTTTAGCGGTCAGCCTCTGGACACAGCGAAGGTAAAGATGCAGACCTTTCCCACTCTGTACCGGGGTTTCGTCCACTGCGTCGTCTCCACCTACAAACAAGATGGCGTGCGTGGGCTGTACCAGGGCACCATCCCAGCGCTGGTGGCCAACATCGCAGAGAACTCTGTGCTGTTCATGAGCTACGGCTTCTGCCAGCAGGTCATCCGCTTTGCAGCTGGACTGCACCACGACGCTGTGCTGAGGTTCGCCGCCTCTACCAGTAAAAGAAGCATACGTACATGTCCAGTTTCTAAGTGTGGGTTTGATTATTCTTCCCTCTTCATCAGCAACTTGCAGAAAGCCTGTGCTGGTTCTGTGGCTTCTATCTTCTCCTCACTCGCCCTCTGCCCCACTGAGCTGGTCAAGTGTCGGCTACAAGCCATGTATGAGATGGAAATGTCTGGAAGGATTGCCAAAAGCAACAAGTATGGTTTTTTTTTTGTCAGTATTATTTAAGTTGACTATATTTGTGGTCACATACTTACGTTTTAGAAAGACACGCAACAAAGGGCTGTGTAATGTTATCGATTCTACAATATTTATTGATATATTTTTTTCCTTGTAAAGTATCGGTTTTTCATCCGCGAGTATCGATACATTAAATCCCACTCAAATTCCTCATGTTTCAACAAGCACGTGTACATTAAAAATGACATGTAACGGAACAACCAGTTACAATTTCTGAAATCAAATAAATTACATTATGTAATATAAGTGAGTAAGACAAAAAAAAGTTCCTTTTCTGTATAACCAAATGCACAAAGCCACACAATTAACATTTAAACAAAACAAATGTATAACAAAAACAGCATTTATTACACCAGTATTACACCATCAGTTCATTGATGTAATGCAAGTCACAAAATGTCACCAAAATCACTGTCCCTCTAAAATCTTTCAGTAAATCTTAAAAATATATAAAATCGTACAGTTTACTGAATATTGTGATGTATATTGTATTGTGAGAACATTGCGTATTGTATCATGAGGTTAGTGTATCGCTACAGCCCTACCCAACAATATGCTGACTCTCCTCTTATTTGAGGAATTTATTAGAAGATTAAACTTTCCAGTCTACGTGCAAAATGTAGTGTATAGCAAAAACAGAACGCTCTCTGAATTTCTGCCTGTGCATTCTGGTGGCAGCATCATTGTGTAGGATGCGTTTCTTCAGCAGGGACAGGGGGAGCTGGCCTAGTCAAAGTCCAGTTTTGAATCTAATTAAGAATCGGCTGCAAGACTTAAATTTAGCTTCAAATTCATTTTCATACATTCCTGTTCAATCCTGTTTACACAAATTCAATGCAGCCATGTAATGCCAGGGTGTCCGTGCTTCCTTAAAAAGTATTTAAAAGTCTGAAAGCATACGTTAAGATACAAAATTCATTTATCTGAAATTCATATAAAGTGACGTAAATTGGACTTAGGCGCATCAATCGCAGGTCTTACATTTTACAAACAAGGGAAATCTGGCGTTCATCTGTTTCTACAACGTTCCTCCATTTCTCTTTAGCCCAGTCTGCAGCTGCGTCTTCATTACAAATGTGTGCAAAATTTTGACAATATTCCGCTAATGTCGGAAAAACGCAAATTTGCTATCGTGGTGTTTCCATTTAATAAGAATCACAATTAAAATCACATGCTAATAGGTTCGTTCATGCAGTAAGCCATCAAAAAACCTGCCATGACGCCAGCATTCCTACCACTTCCTGTCATCATCTCCGCCTGTCCCACCATCGATGAGGTCTGGGTATTGATCACGTGACCTGTCTGATTATAAACGCGTTTCCATTGGAGTTTGGCGAAATCCCGAAAAACCATCTCATGCTAGCACAAAAACTTTATATCAAAAAACAAAATTTTATTTTATTTTTTTTTAAATTGGCTTGCTTCCAATAAGGGAATTCATTTTTGTAATGGAAAATTTACAAAAGTCAAATTTTTGCCGTCATATTGTCAATCGAAAGGCAGCTAGTGTGTCCCTTGGTGAACTCTGACGTCTTCAGATCGTTATTTTCTAACAGCAGGACTTGCAGATGGTTTGGCTTCACATGCACACATGCGCGGCCCGACTGCGTGGTCAGTGATTGTTAAGCACATCTGTAGATCGACTACAACGTGTGTGTACTTGAGCTCGCCTAATGTCCGAGTGAAAATGTGTCTGGTGTGTCTGAAGCTCGGTGTGGTCGGTGGTGAAGTCCATTATGAGGAACGAGGGTCCGCAGGGCTTCTTCCAGGGACTGACCACCACTATAGCCAGAGAGGTTCCCGGGTACTTCTGCTTCTTTGGCGCCTACGAACTCTGCAGGACTGGATTCGCAGACTACATGGAATGTGAAAAAGATGATATAGGTACTGGGAGCGGAACGATAACTCTGTTTCTGTCCGATTCCGACTCGATAACTTTGTGTTTGCTGCACGTGCTGAAGGCGTGGCTCCGATCGTACTCAGCGGCGGCATCGCAGGCGCGTGCCTTTGGTTGGTGGTCTACCCCATGGACTGCGTCAAATCTCGGATTCAGGTCATGTCCATGACGGGGAAGCAGGCGGGGTTTTTCAAAACCTTCATGACCATCGCTCGCTCTGAAGGTAGGCACCGGCAGGAACGGGAGGAGCTACAGACATGTGACGTTCTGCTTTCTGATCCCTTTCCAATCTTGTTTGGTGTGTTCAGGAGTGAGGGCGCTGTACTCCGGCCTCACCCCCACCATCGTGCGCTGCTTCCCCTCTAACGGAGCGCTGTTCCTGGGTTACGAGGTCAGCAGGAAGCTGATGATGAAGCAGTTCGACAACTGAGCTGCTCCGTCAAACTGCCACACTCCCACACTTGCACTGCCCACAAACCAGCTGTGAGACAGTGTTTACAAGTATCCTTATCTGGATGGTCAGTGTTTTAAAATGTTATAACTGGGTTTCTGGAGTGCTGTACTGAACATGTGACTGAGGAAAAGGCGTGCAGTGAAGTTCTGAAGCTATGAACACTCAAGCTGGTAGTATCTCTCCTACCTCAACAACATGGTGTCCGCACAACTTTCTGCCAGAAGACACATGAGTGTGAGGAAGGCTCCGTTAGACGGTGCGGTTTACTTTATTGAATTAACTCCTGTTTTCAAGCTTAACATTAAGATCACATATGAAAAAGGTGATCATAATGTTAAGATCATTAAAAAAGTGTCATATTAATTGATGTAACATGTAGTACAATGACTGTGTTTTTATTTAAACAGACTTTCCCAGTCTGCAGAAAGCTGGAATTTGATTTCATTTATTTCCCATGTCTCCATATGAAAAAGACTATGATCACAGATTAATATTTCTGTTTTTTATAGTTTTTAACCCATAAGCCTTGAAATGCTTTCCTTTCCTCATCCTTGCCTCCTTCCTTTGGTGTTTACTTTCTCCCTTTTCTTTCTGACTTTTCTTTAAGTTTCCTGTTCTTTTTGTCTTTCCTTCTTTCTGATATCCCATCCTTGTCACAAATCCCTTCTTTCTTTTTCCTTTCTTTCATTACTTTTTCTCATTTCCTCCCTTCCATTCTATTGTTCTCTGCCAAATGTAGATGTCTGCCATGAATCCAAAGTGAACATTAATACTTTATGTTCTGATTTTAGCACTAAGCACAGGTTGACTGTTCAAAGAGTGGATTATTTTTTTCCCATGAGAAATATGCAGGAACCTTGTTTAAAGAACCTCTTCCTGGTATTAAGGAACCTTAATGTTTTCATGCCAATAAACCTCCTCAAGCCTTTTTTCTGTACATTTTAAAAACAGGAGAAATCTTGCTTTCATCTGTTTTCATCTGTACTTTTTAGGTGCTTTTAAACCTCCTGAGATTCTATTAAAAACACCCAGAAAACGATTCATTTCCAATACTTTTTTTTCCACGCTGGTTTTGTTCTTTTATTTCGCTCCTGCTGTTCACTTCTCCCCTGTGTTGTTTTTTGTTATGTAGAAGAAAATCATTAACATATCAGCTGCCTTGTTACTTGCTCTTTGAGCCTGATTCCATGTTCTGTGTTTTTATTTGTTGAATACATTTTATGGTTTTGCATTAAAATGCATTAAATACATGAATTTAAAAAAAAAAGATCTTGGGGGTTTTCATGCATTTTATTTGTTCTTTAAGGAAATCACTTTAACAATTAAACACTGAAACAGAGGTTACAGTTTTTTGATAAAATTAAATGATAAAAACAGCTGCACTTTCTTGCACCATAAGTGCAATAAGGTTTTTGGCTCGTACATAAACGTCACAAAGTTTATTTTTTTATTTATTTATTTATTGTTGTTTTAAAGGATCATCCTGGTTCTCTAAGCAGACTTTACTTCTGTCACTGAATTTACTCAACAGCTGCTTAAAAGCAGCGTCTTCACAGTGCAAGTAAAAATCAAACGACTCATTAGGTCCAGTGTTTCATATCCTCAGTCTCTGAGAATGTTATCCTAATTTAATAATGGCATGAAATACAATTACAAACCTGTACATGGGTATAAAATGAGCCTCTTCTAAGCAAAATGATACAGCCTTTCAATACAGAAAGACTATTGAATGTAAGTGCAAGGTAGTACATAAGTAAGAAGCATAAAATGGACAAAAACGTGGACAAGTGTCTTCAACCTTTTAGTTTTAAGACACTTTCTGTAGCCTTCTGCAGTTCTTATTGTTAAAGGATGCAGCAGGGGGCGCCAGTGAGAAACTTGCAGCAGCTGGGAAAGAGAAAAATAAATGAGAGCGTTAAGATTTCACTCGTGTATTTACTGTTTTAGTGACTACTTAAAAACAGCTGTATTAATGTACAATTAAGTACGTTTTGACTCTGATTAAACTAGTCAAACTAGCAGTTTTGCTAAATATGTTGGCATTAAATAATTATTCTTTTTCAAACGTTGCCTAATTTTGACCAAACTTGACCACAAACGGTAACAAATCACGTTCATACGCGTGATTTGCAATCAGCTGTTCGTAAAGTATTGACATTTGTTTGTTTTTAAATTTAAGAAAAAGAAACTTAGATTCATTGCACCCAGAATGAAACAACAGGTCATGTTGTGTGTTAATTTGTTTGAACCAGACGGTGCAGCGCGGGCATCTTAACACTCATGTTGCGTTTAAATGTGGCTCGGAAAAACACGTTACGACACGTCAATTGCGGTTTGAACTGTTATAATGGCTGAAAAAAGTGCCATTATAACAAATACAGTGCAAGGAGTCTCTATTAAGTCGAGATAGGAATAATAGAAATTTGGCCACTCCAAGGTGAACGTTTTTTAAAAAAAACAGTGTCAATGCCCCCTGATGCACGCCCATGCCGCTGGGGCTGGTGTGAATTGTATTGATTATGACTTGCAGTTGCAGATTAATGAAAACTTCAAATTACATAAATAAAAAAATAAGACCAATGACAAATGTTTGAACATGTAGCTGTCATAAAGTGGTGTCTTTGAAAGTGGACCAAAATGCAGAGGGGCTGAGACGCTGAGTTAGTTGATCAGTTTAATGAAAAGGATGATGGATAACAAAGCTCCTGCCTGCCAGGTAAATTCAAAACTGGGAACCAGAGACACGAGGAGAAAACCCATGGAAGTGACGAGAGGAACAGGCAAGGAGTGACTGAGGATAAGGTGCTTAAATCCTGTGGAGGGTGAATGCTAAATAAAAGACACAGAGTGATGAGATAACAGGTTGTAGGTGTAGTGAGGGGAAAGAGTACACTGGAGTCTAGGAAATAAATCTAACAAAGAATAACAAAAAAAATTTAAAACTAGAGTAACTAAGAATAACTTGATACTAGAAATATAACAAGAAACGCAAAGAACTGAACTGAAGTAAAACAGAAACAAGACTGATCTAAACAAAGAAAAGGCATGGAATAATAAATTAAACAACTAAACAATCAGGATCTAACAATTGCCTTATGTGTGGTATTAATTAATACTTAATGCTTTAAGTTGAATTACTGGAATCTCAACGATGTGGGTACCTGCTGGTTCAACATCTTCAGATCATCTCTTTGTCCTTCTTGACGCAGGTGCCGCACAGACAGCCGCAGAGCCCGTTGATCATCTGAATGGCACAGAGGATTATCTGCAGGCCGCTGGTCACCAGCAGAGTGCTGAACAGTCCGATGTTGAACTGGACGATGTTCTCAGGCGCGGTACACCTCCACCATATTGAGCTGTCGCTCAGGTAACTGGTGTCACTGTGAAAAACAGAAGCTGTTAAGCTACAGACGGCACACAAACATTAGCACCTTAGAGTTCTGGGTCTTACCTGTCTTTGAAAGGCCTCATCCAAACCAGTAACACTTTACACAAAGGTCCATTGTGCAAGCCGAGCACGGCCACAACGAAGCTATACAGGGCACCGAGCACGCCCACCGCAGCGAAAGCGATAGATAGGAACATCTGCAAAGGTTAGAGGAGAGGGTCAGGATCATGTTGGTTGCAGTTTAATTCCAGAGTTTATTCAGAGCTGAGGAGAAGCTCCCCACTTGTTGATTTGCATCAACAACATCAATGTGTGTTTGGTTTTCACGCAAAAGCATAAACTCAGATCTAAACAAATTATGACTGTTTGACTTTGTCCTGTCTGCATGGGACGATTGATCACAGCACTCAGTCTAAAATCAACTTCTTACAAGAAATCTTTAGGGAGTTTGAGGCCTCAACATGTTTCCTCTATTTTAAAAAAAATCCTTCCTCAAAACAAGATGGTGTACTCAAACTATGATAAAAAGCAGAATGAATTCTATCTTTCCAAATTATTTTTGCAAAGCTCTTTTTATCCCGTAAAATTTCTGTGTTATCACAAGCTCCAGGTTTATGTTATTGAAACTTCGCTTTATAGACTAACATAAAGGATCAGCCATTGAAGTGCAAAGAAAATGATCCACAGTTTTCAATATTTCTGACAAATAAAAATCTAAAGTTTGTCAGAAAATGCAATTGATTACGGTAAATGCTTATTAGTTGAATCAAAATAAAGGGATCTGGAAACATATGTATGCTTAGAGTAAATTGTTCAGAAATACAGTAGTTACTGTACATTTAAGTTGGAATCATTATTTGACTAAATTTGACTCCATATGTGTCATAAATTTGGGGAATATCTATTTATGGTGACTCGTGTAATGATTATTTAACTCTGCAATACAATTTTGACATTTTTATATCTAGTGGACACTTTATTCAGGAGTTCGCATCGTTAACCTGTCACTGTATTCACTGTTTCCTGTATGACTCACCCCACAGCGATTTCCACAGCAGCCCTGCTTTCCAGTCAGGTGAATGTGAAGTGCAGGGATCAGAACCTGTATTGGAGGTTATTTTAGCACGTATTCAGACTCCGGTTTTATCATGAGGTCAGATTCAGAATGCATAAATTGTTTACTGAAAATATAGGAAAGACAACATTTACTCAGGAGACAATAAACATTTAGCAGTGAGATTCATGTGGTATTTGTTATTCACCTTAAAACGAATAAGAAAGCATTATACTGGACAGATGCACTAAGGCTGAATATAGGAAAAAACTCACCAGTATCCCTCCGCCAAAGACTCCTCCCATGTACTTCACCTCATCTGTAATGTGTCCATCTTGAGCGTACTTGACGCTTCCATCAGGAAAGAACAGCACAATGTTACAGATGATGGAAATGAGCACCAGCGGGTACAGAGTCACCGCAATGCAGAGGGAACACTTTCCAGTACACATGTTGGCCGATTTCTGGAAAGAAGAAAAAAAAACTTCCTTTAGGTTTAAATTTCAGCTCAGGCGACTGCTGTTCTCCGACCCTGGGAAGATCGGGTAGTTGTAGTCCGGTTCGGAGCGGGGTGTCTTTTGAAAACGGCTCGACTGTGGGAGGTTTGAATCTGATAAGATAAGAAAGGCAAACAGAGTCAGGGATAGGCTGCAGAAGTGAATGTGACTCACTCTCCGCTGTCATGGAGATGGGCAGAGTGTTGTTTTGTTGGGTTAGTAAAGCTAATTTGGACATTAAGCTTTTCATGGCTGAGGATATCATTTAGGTCATCTCAACCAGACGTGTTGTTGTGCTGTCCCTATGGTTGTGCAAAGTCTTACTTTCTTGAGTGATCACTTGCTGAATAAAAGATATAAGAAAGTTTGTGTTTGCATTTTGCTGTAACAGGTGATTCTGATTGATTGTTTTTTTTTGTGTGTGTGTGACACCCACAACATTCCTTAAAGGTCCTTTAGCTCACAATGTTTACTCTGTCACAGTAGGAGCTTTGAGCAGTTGAACTTTGCACATGCAGCTGCAGGAGCGAGAGACAAACAGAACATGTCTGGCTTTGGTGAAAACCTGGAAAATATCCGGACTGAGTGACCAAATACAATTTGGACATGCTGAGCGTCTCTCGTTGTTTCTCTGCTGTTCATCAAATGATTAAAGTTTATTGTCTCTAATCAGTAACGACAGGAAGTGAGGGATTTTATGAAGAAGCTTGGCCTCTTAGTAACATTTGGGCGAGGCAGTGTTACTCATTGTGATAAGATTTACAGCCATGAACGGCTCCTTGAAAAACTGGAACCCCCTTTCTATACGAGTGCCTTATGACAAGCCCATTATTATGAAATTACCAGTTATCAAAAAAATAATAATAATTCTCTGTTATGTAGAACCACATCTTTACTTTCCTTTTTTTAAAAATCTTTTATCTGATATCTCTGGCCACAGGCGTCGCTGCACAAACTGCAGTTATTAATAGGCATTTGTTTCACCTAAGACTTTATTAGCGCTGACTGAAAAAAAAAAAAAATAGCAACTTCAAAATATTAACACGAGGACCAAAAGTGTGCTACCTGATAAAACATTTTATTTCATTATTCAATTTATGTGCATGGTATTTCCAACACTTATCTCCTCAGATTAATACACTGCAAGCAGAATCAAGCATTTGTAATATATTGTGGAAAGAACAAGCTAACACAGCTGAAGAGAACATCAGTGTCAAAGTAAGCATTTTCTTTAAAAAGCAACCAGGAGGCTATTTCCAGATGTTGCACGGCGACAGCTTTTTGAACCCTTCATGCCGACAAACTCAGAGTTCCTGTAAAGAAGAAGAAATGAGACAATGAAAACATGTCTGAATGAGGAAGTGGAAATTAGGACGTGTTGAAGTCACGCAGCTTTTTCTGACCTCCTTGTCGTTGCAGGTTCCACAGATGCACCCGACGAAGCCGTTGATCACCTGGCTGACACAGAGGAGACCCTGCAGAACGCTGGCCACCATCAGGGTGATGAACAGACCCATGTTGAACTGGACCACGTTCTTTGGCTCTAGGCAATCGTTCCAGTATTGAGAGTTTTTCACATATTCCAGGCTGCTGAGGATGAGACGAAAAGGTCATAAATGACCAAATCTCAACAAGAACAGCCACAGATGCGTTTCAACTTACTTCTTGTCCATAAACGGTCGTTCCCATTTGTAAGATGAGGTTCTGCACAGAGGCCCGTTATAGAGGCCGAGCAACGCCACAATGAAGCTGTAGACAGCACCAGCTGCACCCACAGCGGCAAATATGACGGAAAAGAACATCTGCCAATATTAAATGAGAAACAGAGGTCAGTTTAAAATGAAGATGGTTTTAAAATAGTTAATTGTGAGTTTACCTCCTTTTTCACTCACTTTAAACTGGAAAAATATTCACCGATTCCCTCTCTTCATCACAGATTTTACATATATATATATTTTCATCAAGTTTCACTATCCAGCAAATATGTGCACGCAATGAAAGTATCTGCAAATATTTGATTGTTTTATGTTAATATTAATGGCCACAGTGCATAAGCATCACACCTACAAAAGAGAGGAAATGTATGTCACATATGGTAAACCGTGGTTTTGTTATCTCCATCAAAAGTACCTTGGTGTTGTGCAATGGTGATGCAGCACAACGCAGCATATTTCTTCAGCTCAGGAGCAACTGAACTACTCTGAATTTAGCCTGTTTTGTTGCAGATCTTCTTGAACTTGGTTACAACTTGTATTTGCTGCCCCGTTTCACCTGAAGTTAGGTCAGAATAACTCACCCCCAAGCGGTTTGCACAGCAGCCTTGTTCTCCAGTCAAGTGAATGTACAGTGCTGGGATCAGTACCTGTGTTAGGACACATTGGGTGGATCAGCGGATTGCATTCGGTTTGCACAATAAGAGTCAGGTGAAGGTTTTTAGCAGCACAAACTTTCTGCAGCCCCTGGTTTGGTTTTAAGACATTTGATAATGACTTACGTCACAAAAAAAAAAAAAGAAGCATTTATCAAATCCATCAAAGGTGTCTATTCAATAATAATTTCACAAACTCTAGAACACCTTTCCATTTGAAGTCTCGTTTACCAACCAACTACTTACCAAGACACCACCACCGATGAATCCGCCCATGTACTTCACCTCATCAGTAATGTGTCCTTCTTTGACAGACTTGGTGCTCCAGTCAGGAAAGAAGAGCAAAATGTTGCAGAGGATGGACAGGAGAACCAGGGGGTACAGAGAGATCGCAATGAAAAGGGAGCACTTTCCAGTACACATGTTGTCTGCCTGAAAACTCGCCGACTGCCACAAAAGCTCCAGTCATGCTCGTTTTAGCCAAGATAGTTCCTGTTTTCACAATAGTCCCACTTTGAACATGACCAAAAATGCTCAACGCGCTTGCCCTCGTGTCTGTGTGACTGTGATGAAGAGGTTGAATAATTAATTTTTTAATAACTACATGGTTTAAAATGACAGTTTGCCTATGCTGCAGTTGTTTTGCAATGCATGTTGGAAATAAGCATTTGAGGGCCTAGGGTT
Organism: Gambusia affinis; assembly: GCF_019740435.1. NCBI lineage: Eukaryota > Metazoa > Chordata > Actinopteri > Cyprinodontiformes > Poeciliidae > Gambusia > Gambusia affinis. Next base: position 11,945,192 of record NC_057882.1, on the reverse strand, counting down.
GAGCCTTGTGGCATGCCACAAGTTCTTTAGAATGATGGGAATACTTTTTTATTTTGCAAGAATGTGGGCAGAAAAGAAAGAATTATTTAATTTTGACACAGCATGGCAGTTAACTTGCTTTCTACAGAGTCCAATTGCAACTGAGCAATCATTGTCTCAGCAATGACTGCGACATTACTAATAGCCCCAAGTACAGCCTCTGATAATATTTTGAATAGGAAATACATTTTCTCCTGAAGGAAACCACAGCGGATTAACTTGTGTCTCCATCTTATCGAATGTTAACTCTGGCTAAACGGACTAACTGGAATAATAAAAGACCAGTGAAAGGAGACGTGAAGTCAAAATCTGGTATGCTTGTTCTTAAGAGCAATTCTTTTTATTCAGGATTATGGTTGCCTGGTTTTGAAAAGTAAAATGGTCATAGTGCGTGATAACTACTCTTTATTAAAATAGAACCTAATTTTAATAATAACATGTTGTTGTTATTATTATAGTTGTAAAATCTTTTATTGATTTTTTTTAACATATATTTCTGCTGTAACAGTTGCCATTTGTACATTTTCTTTTGTGAATCTTTTATTTCATGTGAAACTCGTTTTGAAATTTGACGGTGTAAAATATGGTCAAGTGGACTGTTTTTCTGTTTGACCTTAATCTGAATTTTACATTTATTTTAGAAGTAAGATTTTAATACAGATCAAACCAGTATTCAAACTGAGCACACAGACTGTCGGTGAAGCGGCAAAAACATTAGCTCATCTACCACACTAATTAGTTAATCTGTAACTAACTATTAATAGTTACAGATTAATAATTCACACAAAGATAGGATTTATAATCTAGTTTGAATACAAGCATTGAGCATTTATAAAGGACCAACAGTGGGTGGACCCATTCCATTGGTTCCAATGCAGCTCTAAATAATTTACATCTTATTTAATTTATTCAAAGCTGATCAAACAAAAACAAAAAAAAACTAAAGACTAAAAATTTTATTTTGATATTTATCATTACACAAATATGTTTAGTTTATTCCCTTTCTGAGACCAGGCCCTTACAAAAAAAATCCCATGAAAATCCCATGTGATTTTACCACAAAATGTTCCAGAATCACACATATACATGTGCTTTCACATGTGATTCACATCATTCACATGTAAAACGTTGTATGAACCACCTGTGTGGTTTTCATGTGGCACATGTGACTTTCACAGTCACATCATGAAAATCCACATGTGACTCACATGTGGATTTTCATGGGATTTTTTTGTAAGGGAGGATCAAAGTGTGAATATTGAGTATGACTAGAATTAGCACGTGGCTATTAGTTAGCAGTTAAAATGTAAATAATAAGTTAAAGGTAAAACTTTTTGGTCAAGAGAAGTCATTAAAAAAATCACTTATATAAACAGCGCTAGAAATATACCATATTTTATCCCGAGAAAAGAATTCAAGTATAATAACGTCATTCAAAATGGCGGCTTGTATTAATTGATTAGGCTATCTCTAGTGTTATCTAGAAACTATCCACCGTCTGCCTCATGAACCCTGGGTTAGGGTTACAGAAGAAAACACTCCAGTATTTGAAGTATTTTGTCATTAAACATTAGAAGCAGGCAGGGTATTTTTTATTTTATTTTAAAAAAGCGAGAATAAAAAGGACGGATCATTTTCTTCTCATTTAAGCGTCACAGCTCACTTACAGCGCCCCCTGTAAATATCTGGGAAGCATTGGACCACTCCCCTTGTTTCAGCGAGTCATTCCCGTCCACAGCTGGCCCACGATGGACACGTCTCCCTTGAAAAACCTCCTTGTGGGCCGTTTAATGCCAGAGAAATGCTACGAGGAGCTTTTTGTCCGCTTGCATTTGCACGGTGAGGGTCTTTTGAGGTGAAATATCAGAGCAAAGAGGGAGGAAAGTTTCCAGATGTGCGGGATATGGCGGCCGCAGAGGAATGGAGAACATGTTGCTCTTGCAAACTTACTACGATTTTAATCAGCCACGCATGGGGAAATAGCGTTTAAACATTACTCACTGTGTGGTTCAATAATTTGATGTGATCTGCCGATCGCTATTTCTTAAAATTATTATTTTCCAGGTCCCTGTCTAAAGTTTGTGTTGAACAAAATTGTCGGATTTTGGATCATACTGGACACATTTTTGGGTAAGACTGTTTTATATCAGAAAATAATAAAAATGCATTATTAATTTATTATTATAAAAAAAACCCAAAAAAAAAAAAAAAAAAAAAAAACGTGCAGTGGCTTGAACTCCTAAACTTTTAAACATTTCTCATATTAAAGCCACAAGCTTCAATTTATTTTATTGTGATTTAATGTAACTCATCAAGTAAAGCTTCATTTGGAAATTACAACATATATATATATATATATATATATATATATATATATATATATATATATATATATATATATATATATATATATATATATATATATATATATATATATATATATATATATATATATATATAAAAAATAAATATCTAAAAAGTGCAGCTTGCATGTGAATCTCCTCCTCATGTCCCTAAAAAGGTAAGAGTTCATTCAATTAAAAATAAATAATCCACCTGCATCCGATATTGAAGGCCTCAGAAGTTTGTTAGAGTAAATTAGCGAACACAAACAGAATCACTGAAACCAAAGAGCACAGCAGACCAGTCAGTGATTAAGTTATGGAGAAGATTAATGCAGGTTTAGGTTGTAGGACAACCTATGACGTTTCGGTCCATCAAATTAAAATGTTCAGCTTAACTATTAGGTGAAGAAACAAGAACATTTATCTAAAACACCCAAGATGTTAGTATTATCACTGGAGGAGCTGCAGAGACCCCCAGCTCAGGTGGAAGACTTTTAAACACACAGCCAGCTCCAACTAAAACATGGAATAATTTACATCAAAATGTATGCATGGTTTCAAAATCCAGTACCAAAACTTAACTTGTGACAAAACATTTGATGTTTTCCATCCAGTCTCACTAAATGGGAATGATTACTTTTCCGAAACACTTTGGGGTTGTCTTTATTTCCAATGAGCCTGAATCTAAATTTGCTCTTTGACTTTTCGTTACTTTGTGATGGAAAGCAATGATCTAATTAGAAGAAGAGCCCGTGAACTCAGATAAACAACAGTGACAGGCTATGTCTCCAATTTGAAAACAAAGACATCAGGCCTGGTCCTGAAGCCTCCTCATTGTCATGCTGCCTGTATGCAGAAGCTGGGGGTTTGAGCAAGCTTCCACTTTACAATGCAATCATGTTGTTTGATGAAATCAGCAAGCTGCTTACAAGATAACCATACAAGCTTAGTAATTAAAGGGTAGAAGTCATCATGAATAGCTACCGCGCACTTTTTTACGTTTTCATTCTCATTTTCTGTTTCCACATCGATCATCTGTCGTGAGCAGCACAGTTCCCTCAGCTGCTGAAGCTGCTGTGGAGAGGAAGTGCAGAAGGCCTGAGTCTGACCGCCTTCCTGCTGCAGCTCTATGCTTTGTCATGTCCGGTCGTCTACGCTGCAGCCAACAACTTCCCGTTCTTGTAAGTAATCAATAACCACTAAATAAGCAAGTCAAGGGTTAGTATTCCGTTATTTGTTTGTGACTTTGTTTGTGTTTTCTGCTTGCTGACACAAAAACCGTCAAAGAACCCAACATTGCGGGAGACTCTGTTGACCCGGGCCGTAATATTTTCTTCCAGACGTCAGCACAGAAAAAAATTCACAAAATAATACAACATTTCTGGACGGGATCTAGATTGGTGCAGCTCACAGCTGAGTGTGCTGGATTTAATCAGGTCCTCTAATTTGAGGCTTTCAAAAAGAAATATTTATTGAACAAAAACGTGAAACTACAGATAAGGATAATGTTTGTTGTACTTTAAAGTGACTTGTTTCATTCATTTATAAAGACAGCTTTTACAATTATTAGTAAGACTGAAATGGAATAAATGTAGCTGAATTTGAGTGTATCTTTATGATCAGATGGGTTATGTAATTTCTGTTTATTCATCAGATTTGTTTGTAGTAAGGTACTTAAAATGGCCTGCGTTGTGAATTGATTGTGTAAAAATGAAAACGAGGGAAGAAAATGAAATAATAGAGAATTGAGCTTCATCTATATGAGGCTGGGCTCTGTCTGGTGAAGACCCTCCGTCCTGGTTCACAGTTACAAAGAGCCGCTTCGGATGCCAGTCAGGCTTAGTGTCAGGATGCCTTCAGGGACCTGCCTATTGAAGGTTTTCTGGACATTTCACACTAGGGGGGGATTTGAGGCAGAGGAACTAGATATTCTTTTCTGAGATCCTCAGAAATACGTGGGAGATGATGGCTGGATAGACTCGTTTCTTTGCTATTGATTTCTTAAATTGCTTTTAGGGTTTTAACAAAGCATTTATCTCTTCCTTGTAATTATATATATATATATATATATATATATATATATACATATGAATGAAACAAACAGGAATTTCCCAAAGTAAGGGTAAGGGTTTTATATTTAGTCATTACCAACATGCATGACTCTGAATATCATTTGAGCTGAATTATTAATTGTCAGTTTTGTGACATTTTAAACTAAATAAATTCATCTTTCAATTCCCTCCACCTTTTTGTAATTCATAGTTGTTTGGTAATTTAATCTATTAACTTCTTTTCCACATATTTTCTTAACTTTCTTAGATTAAATGTGTATTATTCAACAGGATTGCACAATGAATTGTTGATTTGAGTGACTGAATAAGTTTCCTTGTTAGTTTTTTTTTGTGGTTGTTGTACATTTATGGTGTTCTCTTGAGTAAACAGGATTCTTCTGTTTTCTTCTGTTTTTCTTGTGAAATCTAAAGAAGTCGTGTTGGACTTCCTGTAAAAATCTACCGCCTTCTTTCTTCAACCCCTAAATGTAATTATTTTGGTTGTCTAATGTGGGAACTAATGATCATTATCATAAGATTTAAAGTCTTTTGTTTTTAGCTTTGTAGTTTTTGCCATTTTATGCCACGTTTTTAATGTAAAATATACAATTGCTTCCGAACTATTCAGGAGGTTTTTATATTTCTCTTTACCGGCTTTTTGATGTAACAGTTTTGAGGACTGATTTCATTTAATCTGTCTCTATTTTACTTTGCAGTTTGATTTACATTAAGCTGCACTCCAGGACCATCGCGTCATTTAACTTGCTATTCATCTCCATGTTGCAGCACTTAGATGGTTCATTTGTAAATACTTGCTTTATAAATACAACCGTCAATGGGAGTGCAGCTGTTTCCTGGGTTTCCTGGGTGGTCGTCCATTTTCTGAATATTTCGCTTATCAGGTCCGCACTCCCCATTATGACCGCATTCAAATTCAAAGACTCTGGTTCTATTAGTGTCCAAGCACTGCAGAGTAAGTAGCTTTTTCTGTTTAATGTCTGGCAGAGTATGTTTACCAGTATGCCTGCGCTTTCTGTTTGAACTTCTGCACAGTGCCTGGGCTGAGAGGCTCTTCACTTCGGCTCAGACAGCAACCATCATCTTCCTCATCCTGCATTATCGCGGTGAAACCCTCAAAGGTCAGATTTGAATCAGTATTCATCCTAAATATAGAAAATAAAGGGAAGCAGGAGGACATACTGGTAATTATTTTATCTTCAGTTCATAGTTATTGAATTATATACCTCATCGTACCAGTATCCCATGGCTGGGATCATTCATGACTACCTTAACCTACTCCAGATGTTTCACTGGTTAAATCTTTCACAAAGTACATATATATGATTTTGTTATACAGTACAGACCAAAAGTTTGGACACACCTTCTAACTGAATTAGAAGGTGTGTCCAAACTTTTGGTCTGTACTGTATATATATTCTAAAATCTTAATTTCTTAGGGTTCAAGTCCAAACTGGATAATTGTTCACAGAGCTGATTTCCACCTTGTGGTGTCTTTTCAAATGAACAGACTTTTTAACCATGTTTGTAACTATCAATTCAAAAAGGTCTTGCTTTCTCTCTGGTGTTGCTGGGGTCAAAATGTATGATTTAAATCTTTGAAATGTGTGTGTATGTGTTTGTCAGGATTTCTACTGCTCTTGGGTTTTGGTGGCGTAATCCTCCTCCTGGTTTCGTTTGCGGCTGCGGCCGTCATCAGACTGGTGTACACCTCCACTTTGGCAGCTTTCATTTTAAGCAAGGTAGCAATCTATCAGTCTCTTCTTCCTGCCGATGTGTGGACTCTTTTATGCAGACAGATGTGTGCCCTTATTACTTTTTCCAGGTTGTGCAAATTGTGACAAACTACCAGGATGGCCACACAGGGCAGCTGTCCAGCCTGTCAGCGTTACTGTCATGTACAGGTGCCCTTGGTGCTGCCATTGTTTCCGTACAGGTAAGCAGTAAGAAACAATTGGATGCTGTACTCTTTTTCTGTCTTACTTGGGATTTTTAACTCCGGCTTTGTGAAACGTTTTCTTACAGGAGAGCGGAGGATCTTTCACTACTTTGTCTCACATCCTGTCCACGTGTCTCAGCTTTGTCCTAATGGCTCAGATCGTCTGCTACAGGAGGAGCACTGGCTCTGCTGCCAAGAAGACAGATTAGCTTCAGAGGCAGCAAGTTTTTCTATCACTAAGATACTGATGTATGAATGATTTTAATAATATGTAGTTGTTGTGCAACAATGTGTGAAGGATATTTCCTCTCTAATATAAGGCGCATGTTGTGTTTATTATTATTAGAACTTTTGTGAAGTTTTAATACCTCTTGTCTTTAGATTAGCTACAACTGTTAGCGGAATAAAACGTCATGTAGCACCCTCTAGTGGCTTTTCAAAAAACGACATCCTCAGATTTCAGTCTTAATAAGGATCTGTGAATGCCTTCTTTTTATTTTTTTTTTAATTTTATTTTATTGTTTTTATTTATTTTTCTCTCCCCTCCAGGGGGTCTTTTTGTGGGCTCTAGTGTCCCCTATATGACAGTAGGCTGACAGAAAAGGGGGAATGAGAGGGGGGAAGACATGCGGCAAATGTTGCCGGGTCCGGGAATCAAACCTGCGACGGCCGCGTCGAGGACTCAAGGCCTCCAAATGTGGGTCACGCTGTCTCCTTCTTTTTATTTAATGCCAGCCAGTTCTTATTTATCCTCACAATATCCTCCGTTTGTGTGTTTGGTTTGTGAAAGGAGCCGTGTAACTGGCAGTCATCTGCATAAAAACGAAACATGATATTTGCATAGTATTGGGCTAAGTGAGGAAAATACAAATTAAAATGAAGAGGTACAAGACAGATAAAGGAAGCAGAGGATTCCTGGCAGACAGCAGAATGTTTTTAGACTTGATAAAACACAGTACCAGTAGATGGGATAGTTCCCACATCATATGTGACTGTGGAGACTTAACTCATGATTCCTGACTCTGGGATCTTGGTTTCTATGAATTTAAAGAATAGCAGATGTTGGATCGTTGTCATAACTGACATCTTAACACAACGAAAGCAACAGATGTGGTGCATGTCCTGTTAACTTCCACTCAACTTCCAATATTATGCTTGGATACAGCACTATGTGAAAAGACAATTTTATTAGCAATTAGCTTTCTTAAGACTTTTTTTAGGACATTTTTAATTCAATGCGTTTATGAACTTTCACCAAATGAGCCTCTGTAGGCAACACATCCAAGGTTACATGGCTGTTTTCTGCAGCTGCTCAGGAGCTAGACTGTCCTTCCTTATCGTTGGTATGAAACTGTTATTTTGTCTGCCTGTTGTCAGAATCCACACAGAACCAACTCTGAGGCTCACTTGGACCTTTAATCTGACCTGTTCATGACTTTTTGATCTTGTGTCTTCGGTATTGAATAATCTTGATTGAGTGATTTTCAACTAACAGTGCTTGACGCAAATTTTTTCCCGCAACAATTGACAAGTGTTAACAATTTTTCCCATGATGGTATGGAACATAACATTTATGTGTCAAGAATCCATTGAATGATGTAGTGAAACTCTGAACGCGCTACACCACCAATCCACAAGTATTATGTTTCTAGGGGTAACATAATACTTGGAGAAGTCCAGCGTATATTTTGGTGTTAATAAGCTCATGATCTCAGTCGTTTTCCTTCAGTTTCTAAATGAGCAGTTTCCTCAGTTCCAGTCTGGTTTCGTCCCGTGCAAAACCAAAAATAATGCAAGAGCGTAAAGTTCCTCAACACTTTCTGTTCTCCATCAGCTGCTGCAGGATTCGTTTGATTTCATTTTTGGTCCTGTGTCGAGTCAAACCCTGGTAAACCTCAAAACTTTGTGAACGTTTGGGTATTTTCAACAAAAGCTGATTGCTCATTATTTGTATTTGAACAGAAAGCGTAAAAAAAAAAGATAAACACAATAGGAATCAATACAAAAATCCTTTATTTGCTCTACATGTCCATCATCAAGAGAAAACAGACAAGTCTGTTGTTACACATTGACTGAAAAAAAGCCTCAGCTTTGTCTTCATTACATGAGACGCATCTTTCATATGAGTGAATATGTTTCAGACGAAGAATCGTTTTGTGTGAATGGAGTCTTGTTACGTCTTTGCAGTGTTTATGTCATGTTTGAAGATCCTAAAACAAGCAAAATCCCTTAAAAGAGAAACATTTGCTCTCTTTTTAGGCAAGTTGGCACAATATTCTGACTTCTTGATGGAAAGTTCAGAGCAGCTGCTTGTTTAGATTTTATAGAGGTTCATTTTGACTCACTCTTCCTCCACTGCTGCCATGTGTATTTTTAGACTACCACGATCGAGATCAAGCAGACATTCACGATGGGGATTAAGGATTAACACGCTGGATTATAGTACTCAAGACTGCATCTACGACATTACAACCAAAACAGTTTGGCTCTATGAATAGCGACCTCCACGTTTGTTTGTACCCTTGACAAAGATTCGTACAAAGCCTGATGACTAGCATCATTTCTCCCTGAGAAATTTGCAACAATTCTTAAGCAGAATTTTTTTTATTTTTTTTTATTTTTAACTGCCTTCATCGTTGTGCTGACTGTGCATTTTAGCAATGCTAACTTAGGGTGTTAGAAGTGGGAGTTTGTTCCTTTTCTGTGTGAGATTATACTGCTGCCAAATAGTAAAGAAATGAACCTGAATTATAAGGTTTTAGTACATTTTTACGCTGGATGCTACAGATGTCAAGAGGTGACAGAAGTGTAACTCTTAAGTCAAGGTGCTCTCAGCAATATGGCATGAAAATAAATGTTATGATTTGTCAGCATACTCTTAATAATAGCTCAGTGTATTTTTTTTTAATGGAACATAGATGTAATATGTTAGACTGTGATCCTTTCTGGTCAGAAATGCTTCAAGTTTTACAAATACTCTTTCATATCATCTTTAAAAGGCATGTAACACACAAGTCTTCATTTACACAATTCTCCTAAACAAAATATTAATACACAGTCTTGCAGACATAAAAGCCCTCGCAGGGAATCATTCAGTCTCAAAAAAAGCTCTGCGTAAAACAGCCAAGCTACTTTTTAAAAGTAGAGAAAATGGCAATAGGTCTGCTTCGCATAAAATGGCCAAAAATCTAATTTACTTCCACAAATCTCACTCCACCTCCTGCTTCCTTTGCGCACACAAAGAGGGAAATCACAAGGCGCTTGCATGCTGAAGGCTTTTCAAACACAAGCTCATTACATTTTTGACTGTTGGAGATAGGGGTGCACTGATTGCAGTTTTCTGGCCGATCGCAAATTCAGAAAGGCTGAATTTTAGACTTTTGCTGAAGTAGATAAGATCGGTGAATAAGCTCCGCTTCACATTTAAGTACCGGCCGAGGAAATCCACATTTTATCGGCAGGCTGATTTATCGGCTACCCCTACTTGTAGGTGGAACCTTCAAAGCACCAAATCTGCCTGACAGATGAGACATCAGCTTTGGAAACCCTTCTGTAGAGGATAAGAAATCATGTTCCAGATTGTCCTCTGATGAGATGTAGATCTGCTGAAGGCAGTGAAACAGACCGACACATGTCAGGGATGAATAATAAAACTCAGTGGACGACAGCTTGACAAAACTTTTGTTTTAAAATGCTGCTAAATTTATAGCTGTTATTTAATCCGTAATAAAACAAAATGAAACAGTTAGCCTAAAGTGAAATGTCACTTAAATAAAAAAGTGGACAACTTATGTCCAAGATGTCTCTCGGCAACATGGAGACAGGCACCAGCCCCCCTGCTGACTTCACCCAAGGATAAACAAATAGTGAATGGATGGTCATTTATGCCCTGGATGAATTTTTAAGGCACAGAAAAATCATTATTGCATCATATTAAATATGCCTTCAGAGTAACAAAAATAAGTCCTCTAACTTTTAAGTGTTTAGGCATTTTCAAAGTACTCAGCACAATTGCTGAAAATCTGGGAGAATTGTAACAAAAAAATTTTCATCCACAGGAAACGAAGGTTTTATGCTAAAAAGAAAATCAAGCTCTGGTTATGGAAAACAAGAATTGAGTAATAAAAGTTAATTCATCACCATTGGCAAGTGCAGTATAATAAAAACTGATGCTGCACGACACAGAGACATAAAAACATAGCCTATATCACTCAATCACCTGAAACTATTTTGACATTTTTTCAGGCAACTTTTGTTTCATTTGCAGAGTTTTTACAACTCTTGGTCCTTTCTGCTATTAATACACATCATGGCTTTTCGCCTCAGTGAAATTTGTTGATTTTTATAAAGGAGGTAGCCTGTCACCCAGCACCCTGAGAATGGAAAAAGGGAAGATACATTTCTTTTAGTTTCAGTTCCCGTTTCAAACACTTTCCTGGATCCGTTTTACTTCTCCCACTCTGGACACTTCAAAGGACTTTTCTGTGATTTTTTTCTTCCCCACCACTAACAATCCTGCAACAAATCAGAGTTTAGCCTCTAGTTTCTATGAAAGTTTCTCTTTTATTTGACCACTTAAAATAACAATCCTTTCTTATTTGCACTTCATCGCGAGCTCTTCAGAAACTAATTTGAGAAATTCTGGTTTATCAAGCAGCACTTGCACCGGGGGAGAGATTTTCCCTCAGCAATTAAAGCATTACGCTGTTTCAACATTACACTGTGAGTCAGACGGGGTCAAACTCAGGCTGCGATGGGATCACAAGTCTATTCAGACTGCAGAAATGATTCGGCTGCAACATAGGCTCATGTGCTGCTTTCTCCATAATGCATGAAGTGCACATTTTAAATACTTTGGAATGATGTAATTAGGGTGATAAGGGGAAGATGTTTCCCTATATGACATACTGCATGTGTTTTTGTCTGTGCACACATAGCAATGTGACAAATCAAGACGGTTCCATTAAAGATTGAGCTTCTGGGTGAAGTTTCAGACCAAATTGCATATTTCAAGTTTAATGTGCTTTCTCAACGGAGTGTTGTAAACCTTTGCTCCTTCACAGTAAAAATAAGCAAACAGGACAGCTTCTGGTTTTTCCTTTACCTCCTTGAATGAAGACTCATTTCACCTCTGCATAATGAATTACCCATTTTTTTCCTCTGGTTTCCCTGATGTTATCTGAGCTTCTGGTACAGTTTGCGCAGCTCATCCCAGAAGAAGAGGGACAGAATGGTGTGTGGGCCGAGTCGGAAATAAGAGGCTCCCAGGCCTTTGTAGAGTCCTGTGAGGCCCTCCTTTTTCAGAGTCTTGGAGAAGCAGTCACTGAATCCTTTGTACAGCTGCCCCTATACAAAAAAAAAGACGAGAAAATCGCATCAAATCAGGAAAACAGAAGCTCTCTGTCTTTCCTTTTCATTCCCAAATCACATTACAAGCACAACCCTCAACATATTTTATGGGGGTATTTTATGTAACAGAAGAATGCAAGTTATGAAAGGCAACAATAATAATAATAGTAACAAAAACATACAATAAATAAAAGTCAGAAGTCCCTGCGTAAAAGACTAAGCAACTATGTGCTCTGGTCAGATGTGCGCAAGAATTAACTTACATTTAAGATATTTTGTGTGGCAAGAAATTAGCATCGCAAATCCTTCTGAGCACACCGTCCATGTGGCTATATACGGTGGTGGCAGCATCATGCTGTGGAAACTGGTCAGAGTTCACGGAAATATAGACGGAGCTAATCCTTAGAAAGTGATGTTCACAGACTCACCTTGGGCTGACGTGGCCAAAAATATATGGCTTGTGTACAAATGCACACGCCACACTTTTCAGGTTTTTATTAAACAAAAACAACAACAAAATAAAAACCCTACTTTGTGTTGGTTCGACAGATAGAAAGGTTTGTGGTTATAATTTTTACAGCAACGGGAAAAAAGTCAGAAGCAGAGATAATGTCTTCTTATCTCTCACATTTGTCTGGTATCAGGAGCCCTTGTGTTTGATGCTACAGATGATATAATAACACACGACTGTCACAGTTTTACTTACAACACCTTGAAGAGCAAAGGGACAATGGATACTATAAATAACCTGTGGATTAAGAGCTTCAGGGAGCCTTAATAACGAACTATGACTTTCCCACAAGAGGAATGCAGCAGTTACTTGCACACCTTTGCATTTTCAAATGATTTGGCACAGAGAGAACATTGTGTGCCTTTGAATCCTGACCAAAATTTGGAGGCGAATGTAAACGCAGTGCTGGAGCCTGAGGCATTCACACACACACACACACACACACACACACGCACACACACGCAGACTGGCCTGAAAGCTACAATTGACATAAACCTGTGACAGGATTAGACAAGATTAAAGACCAATCCATGGCAGTGACTAAAACGAAAAGGTCGTCCTTAGAGCAAGTATTTTTTAATTTAATATTAATAAAAACCTGAAGCAATCAATTTGAAAGTAAAAATTCTTGTTGATCAACAGAACGTTGCTCAAGTTGCCATTCATCATATTATATCATCGCAAGCAACCTACAAGTGAGCACAAGCTAATAAGCTCACACCTGGAATGTTTTCACTTCTGAATGTTGCCAGAAAAATTCAACTGTCAATCTTCTCATTCGAAATCAGCCAAGACACAGCAGGTAGTGCTTTCACACGGCTTCATATCTCTTGTAATTTCTGAAAACGCCTCTCATGTCTACAAAGTATTTGTGCGGCTTATAATAAACCCTTGTTTCCTCCACTCAGCGTGTGCTGGAACATGTGTGACATGTACAACGCGGTACACGCCTCAGGACAAAGATGCCTTCACCTCGTAGCACTTTGCCAGACTAAATGATCGCCTGACAAAGTTAAATGGATCCAATTGGCACACACAAGAGATGAAATTATTGAAATTAGGATCAGAAAATACAGAGTAATTTCAGCCACTGAAAGCTTTCTGTAGGCCTTCATCTACGAAGTCAGAATCTTCATTAGTGACGACAAAACGTCTGCATAGCGTAGAAAGAAATAAAGTAACAATATTTATCAGAACGTTGCTGTGACATTCAAGTAGTCCCTTTGTCCATTTTGTAGCAATGACGCATATTTGCAGAAAATATGGCATCTTTTATTATGAGAGTTGTAATTTTTTGACAAGTCCAAGTAAAGATTAAATTACTGATTGGACAGAATTTGACACAACAGAAATGTGAGGCTTGAGCAATATTTACTAAACCTGTACTCTTTCTCCCTTATTGTCAATTTATGTTGTGTAATTTTTTGCATTTAGAAAGATGAATTATCTTAACTAAGAGCTTGTCACATGAGGTGAAACTGCTATTTTGGAGGTTTTAATACCACTTGGTTCCCCTGTTGTTTTATATTATGCAAACTTATAATATTCGAAGGTTAAAACTGATCCGAGTGTCTAAATGGGAATCTATTACGTTACATTTTAGGGTAAATGTATATAAAGCCTGTAAGTGAAATCATAGATGTTAGCATCTGCGTGTAGCGTAAACGCAAGGCATCTGTAGATCCGATGCACTGAAAAACGCAGACTAAAAACTCCCCCTAAATGGGCACCCAATTGTTTCCCTACATTTTTATTTCACTTACTTTTCCCAAATGGTCGACAGGCTGGTTGTAGAGTCGCGTGCTAACCACATCGAAAGGCGTCATTGCCAGCACCACCATCACGCTGCTGATCATGCCGGCACTAAGAGGCACCAACCAGCTGTCCTGCGGGAAAACCTGTGCAAAGATGGAGATGTCGTAAGGCATGCGATGAGCGAGTGTGGGCTCTATAGCAGTTCTGAGAAGAGGTCTGACTGTGCAGTGGCAGAAAATGAGGCCATCCTTACATAGCAACTATATCTAATTTTAACTAAGTGAAACAGAGGACTGGTTCTAAAATTAGCACCTGTGTTACATGCATACTACAGCAGCAACTGGTTACTGGTTTTCAGTATGATAAAGGCATGGAGAAAGCCTTAACATACATTTCTCAGTATTGTACTAAGATTTTTAGAAAAAATCTAATTAGAATTGCAGGAAATTGCTTGCACTGTAAACAACCATCCTCTGCTGCAAAGATAGAAACGCTGATCTGAACGAGGCGGCTCTTAATGTTCATTCAATATTTGGAAGTGTGACCAAAACGGACTAAAAAACATTGTTCATCTCCTCTGCTGCCATTGCCAAAATTACAGATTACTATTCTAAAACAGCGCAGGAAATCATCATTCACAACTTCTACTGTTCACTAATTGGCTTCGGTAGAAAAATCTACCAAAAACAATCCAAGTGAATGGGAGAAAGCTCAGACTTTGCTGGAAGCGAAAGCAGAATTGCACAGGAAGACGATGGCTAAACATATGATGTCTTCTCTAAACCCCACAGGTTTCAGACAAGGAACTGAAATGGCTCTATTTGAACCATTTCCGTACGCTATCCATCCATTTATCTGGATGATTAAATGGATGGATATTGAGTTTATCATTATCCAGCTTTAGTAAAAACTATTTACATTTTTATCTGTTTTTCTTAACTGGGCCAGATTTTCATTTAAAATGTCCTCGTATTTTAGAGACTTCATAGAGAAACAGGCCCACGGCATCAAATACTATCCACAGTGCATAACTGTGAGCACAGATGTTTTATCACATAGTAGCAACTCTCACTCTCCTCCCTGAGGAAAGTATCCTGACTGGAAAAAGTGAAACTAGTTAAGCGACACTGAATTTAGTATTCAATATAGCGGCACACATAAAGAATGTAGTGTTCTCAATTATATAAGCCATATACTAAGCATTTCTCACAGTGTATATTTTAATAAACTCTTCCGTTTTTTCCAAGTTCACAATGTCTGTACTACTCCGCTTTCTAATATTGCTCAATACGAGCAAGATCAGGTGGTTTCATTTTCCTTCCTCCACTGAAAAACAGCATTTTTTAAATGTCCTTTCTAAATGTTTTTGTGTAAAATGCCTACCTCCTGCAATAAAAGATGAATTTATTTAAGGCTTACTGCACACTTTACTAGAAGTACCAATAAATGTCTCTGCAGGGAACAAATCCACAGCACGCTGGCTAAAACCCCTTTATCTATTTAAATGTGTTATAGTTGTAGACCAGTGAGTGGCAAGCAGCAGCCTATGTGTCTGTTTGTATAAAACACAAGGCTGTCCTGTATTTCAGACGTTTAGCAGCATGTAAATGAGCCAATGTTGGCGGAGATGTTGGGAGGAAGGGTTCGGCCCCCGCTTCCTCCCGGTGACTTTTCACAACAGAGCAAATTACACAACGGAGCAAATAGTTGAATAATTCCTAGAATTCTTCCTGTCAAGTAGGGATTAACACTCTTTAATCATCAGACAACTTCTGGAGTATCAAGGACTCCCTTCAGCTAGAGTTTAGGCAGCAAGGCCCACCAGTAAACTGAGGCACTGGTTGTGCAAGTCGAACGTTTTCAGCCAGAGGGGCCCAGTAAAAGGTGTTGGATTTCTATTCCAGTGGAGTGCATCACAGAGCGTTTTGTCATTGCAACAATGACTGTTTGTGTAATCGGTGCACAGCTACTGGCTTCAAATGATCGTCTCTGGATCAAATGATTATATTAGTAACGAGGGAGCCTGGTAATCTTTTTAACCCTGGCAGCTAAAACAGCTGGAACAATTTGTTCTGTAAGGCTAAGAATAGGCCTTGGACCACAAGGTACGATAACCTGGAGTGAAAAATAGTACTATTTTTTTTCACGTATTTGTTGAAACTTTCACTATCTCCTCTGTCTTTTCCCTGCGCTCACTACAAACAACCAATCAGAGCCAGGAGGTGGGTGTTAGCGCTGTCAATCACAATCTTGTGTGGCGCTGCTCATACTGCAACTCTCAGGTAGTAACAGAAAAGCAACAGTTATATAGTTATTGCTAGAGTAGCACATAGTAACTTTTACAGTCATAGTTAAACATACCTTGACATTTCTTAATTGTTATGGTGATTTTGACATGTAGAACTCCGTTAAAATATGTAATAAACATCTAGCATTAGTTTTGAAGAGCCTAGAAAATTTAACCTGACAATTATTTCCCTCTTTATAGAGTATAGAGCAACAGTGGGAGTATAACAAGCGATAATAACTGGTTGTTTAGTCAGGCTATCTGCTCTGGTCGAGACTGAAGTAGTTGCTTTACAGAAATGCTGCAACACCCTTCATCTCATTCTGATAAATTCCTTGGTGTTCAGAGGCCAGTCCCTCCAGTGAGTTCTGAGTTTTCCCCAGGGTCTCCTCCCAGCGGCATGGGCCCAGAAAACCTCCTCCCCAGGAGAACCACCTCAACTGACTCCTTTCAATATGGAGAAACAGTGACTCTACTTCAACCTCAGCCCAGATAAGGAGTTGCTTTGTCTACTAAGGCTGAGTCTGATCACTCTATGCAGGAAATTAACTTTGGGGCCACTTGTAATCGGGATCTTGTTCAAACTTTTGAAACATTTGATTCCAGTAAACAAACAACATTAAATCCCCAAATATTCAGACAGCTCTATCAAGTTATATGGCTAGTTAACCCAGATACTTTCAAACAGTGAAGTCATTTATAAAACATGCACACACAACAGAAAATTTATAAAACAGAATTTTACATCTTGGCAGGATGCCATCTTCATCTAACCCTAAGGATGAATATTTTCTAACCTTTAGGTCGACGACTAGCTCCTTAGAGGAGGAGAAAGTTGAGAGCTGGGTTGCAGAGCCTATGCTGACCCTTGGTATAGCAGCACTGGAGCCCCTCCACAGTCCCAGAATGCCATGCTGCCTGTAGATGACTTTGAGAGCATGGATCATCCCCTGTCCGGAGAAGAAGCAGGGGGAGGAACACATGAAAAAAACTGCATTTACATTTTCACTATCACTTTGTGTCACTGTGCGTTACCTCGTGTCTGTGCTGATGTCCCACTGCGATGGAGGAGGTAGACTGGCTCTGCAGATGTGTCTTCACCTGTCAATGAGGAGAGTTCATTGTTAGACGTCAGAGGTGACGCCTGACTTATTCAAAGTGAATTCAGCTACTAACCAGGTACACAGGGCTGCCCATGACGGCGCCTACAACCCCAGCACTAGCTCCCGCTAACGTGGTTTTCACCGCGCTGACCCTTCCGTTGGTGTGGATGTAACCTGCCGACTCAATGATGGCGTAGGAGCCGAGCCGGACTCCATTCATAAAGAACTGATAAAACAGTCCGGGGACCAGCCCTTTCTGCAAGCCGGCTAGTCCGTCCACTTTACCGATAGTGTAGAAAGCGTGGAAAACGTTGCGATAGTAAACCTGGTAGGTGCCGCGGCTCTTCAGCTCCCCTTGAAGTTGCATCCGCGTCTTGACGACCTCCAGCGGGTTGGTGAAGAGACACGCTCCGCAGGCCGCCCCGCCGCCCAAGATGAAGTCCATCCCGGTCAGATCGACACAACGGGGAGTTCGGGCTCGCTAACACTGGTTTCTGTCCTTCATATTTGTGACATTTTGCTCAGCTGCGATGCCCCCGCCCACTTTTACTGTACAACTCCCCCACTCGCTGTAATATCGTAAGCCGCAGATACATGGCCGCTAACTGAAGCGCTCAGACGTTGCTGCTTCACGAGCTTCCCGTACAGTCGGAATTTTAATAAACAAAGGTCAAAAGCGAAATATCCGCTGAATGCGGAGAAAGAAAATGGCTTCTTCACAAATGTATCTCAATTTAATTCTTATTCTATGTGATTTCCAATTGATTTGAATCTATTTTGTACTTTTAAGTCGCATATTAAGAAACCTAAATGATAGATAAAACGACGAAGAAAGTCACTACTTTCTGTGCTTTCACAATCAAAAATTAGCGGCAACATTAAGTCCATCATAACTAGAAACAGTAACTTCTTGCCAGTTTTCTCTGGCACACGATACAGTTACATCAAACCCACATTTACATTTAACCCAGTTTTTAACTCACATTTCATCCTTTCGTTGAACGTCTCATCTTAAAAAATAAAACAATACGAGTGTTCGTCACTTATGGTAGCCCATGAACAGGCTTTGTCTTGTTACAGATTATATTTATAGAATCCTGCATAAAGTAACTAAAACCAAAGCTGCAAAGCAGCGTGTAAAATTGGACAGTGTTTTATAAATAAATGCATGTGATTCACTGAAAATACATTTTTGCTACGCTGTACATTAATCCTCCAATAAAAAAAATAAATAAAATAAAGTCAACCCAAGTTTACCAAAGTGAAATGATGGTGGTGAAGAAAAGAGTTCAGAAGTGGAAAGCCAAATATTGACTTTTGATCTTAATTGGCCACAATTCCTTTACACTAGGGGGCGGCAGCCACCTGTATCTTAAACCGAACAGGCTCAAAAAAAATAAAGAAAATAATAGATATTAATCATAACTGTTATAATAAAAAGTAGTTATAAAATTCAAAAGTAGTAATACATTGGTGGGGCTGCACAATGGCACAGTTGGTAGAGCTGTTGCCTTGCAGCAAGAAGGTCCTGGGTTTGATTCCCGGCCCGGGGTCTTTCTGCATGGAGTTTGCATGTTCTCCTTGTGCATGCGTGGGTTCTCTCTGGGTTCTCCGGCTTCCTCCCACAGTCCAAAAAACAAGACTGTCAGGTTAATTGGTTTCTCTAAATTCTCCCCAGGTGTGTGTGTGTGTGTGTGTGTGCGTGTGCGTGTGTGTGGGTGTGTGTGTGTGTGTGTGTGTGTGTGTGTGTGTGTGGGTGTGTGTGTGTGTGTGCGTGCATGGTTGTTTGTCTTGTATGTCTTTGTGTTGCCCTGTGACGACTGGCGACCTGTCCAGGGTGAACCCCGCCTCTCGCCCGGGACCCACCTGGAGATAGGCACCAGCAACCCTCCCGACCCCATTTAGGGACGAAGGGTGAACAGAAAATGGATGGATGGATAGTAATAAATTGTCTATAGCTTAGAGGAAGACCTACAACAGCATCACCAGTGGGAAAACAGCCAACTCAAAACTACAAACTACTTCAATGTAATAACAAGACTGCTGTTTTTGAAATGAGCCAGTGTGTCATATGAACTGATTCAGGCTTGGGTTTATTTCACACAATTTAGATCAGATTATGATTCAGCACGCTGGGTTGCGTTTCCAACTCAAAAAATGGTTTGAAGCGAATAATGTATAATGTAATGGCAGCTAAAACTTGGATTTAAAACTGACCTAAAGCTTAGATGATTAAACAAGTCAGACTTAGGATAAAATTTATTATTTGTATACATATATCAGTCCAGCTTTACCACTACTATCTCATTGCGGGGTGGTAAGACTAAATTAAACTGTTGCTAACAGTTTAGCAGGTGAAAGGCTAATGTTATTTAAGCAAACAAATTGGTTTTCTTTAGTTGGAAGAAAAATCATTGGCACAATCCACTGATTAACATCTTTAAGCAGCATAATTTTAACATCTTATTTAAGATTCATGGAAGACGTTCCATGAAGTTTGACCCGGTTGTTGTACAGTTCAAAATGCCGGCCAGCGGAGCAGAATGAGACTCCTTTTAGTTTCTCCTATGATCCAAGAGGGTCACGGTCTTTAACCCTTTTTTTTTAAAACTACAACATCTGCCCCAATAACATAAATCCAACAGTTGCATGAAATAAATGTCAACGGTTTATTAAGGGCACATTCTGCAGTCTTTTTCTCCAAGCTAATCAGAGTGAACCAAAGTGAGTTCAGCAGAGGTTACCAGGTTAGCCTCATTGAGTTCATGACAGATTAGTGTTGGAGTTGGAACGTTGACGTCCAAAACCTCATTTAATTACATCTATTTAATCAGTTGACAGACCTCTAAACACCATAGCAACAACAATGTCAACATTTATAATAGGATGTTTTTTTTTTTCTTTTTTTAACTTCAGGGCGTTATGAAACACTGATGGGTCCTCTGACAATAGGTGAGAAGGCCTTTCAGTCGGTGGCCCCAAGGCTGTGAAGCAGTTTGCCCTTGCGGATCCATTTTGCTGACTCTGTGGAGGGTTTTAAAAAGCAACTTAAAACATTTTTTATCTCTTGATTTTATTGTGTTTCATATACACACAATATGTTGGTTTTATGTTTTGTATGGTCTTCAGGCTGATTTTTATCGTACAGCACTTTGTACAATTTATGTCTGTGAAAAGTGCTTTATAAATAAACTTTATTTACTTATTTACTTTACTCACATTAGAATTATAACATGAATGCTGGATTGTTACATTTATACATGGCCACTTTACCTACTGGCCCCTCCTGGTTAAGTAAGTTTGACCTGTCACTGAGCTGGATTAGACTGGACAGTAAAGTGTGTTTTATGTTGATTTGAAGAGCAATATATTAGAGCATTTAATCTTATAATGTGCAATATTGTATAAAGCAATATACTTACTGTGTTTTTTACTGAGTTAAATTAATTGGAAATAATTTCTTTTCCCTTCAGATTTTGTGATCAATTAACAACGATTTAGAGATGTAACTTGGTATTATTTTAGTGTGTAAAGTGAATTCTCCTTACTTTATAGTAATTAATTACCTATTATGAGCTACTTTGGGCCTCTTTGTGTTCTGTGCTATCACCCTGTCTGTCCTCTTTAGCTACGTGATCCAAATCCCTCTTCTCCGTTTCCTTAACCACACACTAAATCCTCTCACCTGAAACGTACCCTCTCAATTCTCATGTCCTTCTTTTTAAAACACACAAACGATTTAAGAAGAGCAGACACATTTTCATTAAATTCATTAAAGTCTTCACTTGATTACTGAGAGGCCTGCTGGCAGAGACAAGTTCAAAGGTTATGTTGAATTCTTGTGCGGATATGAAACCCTTCAAGGATAATCCTGGTCAGATCCGAAGTCCTTCCTTTGGAGCTGGACTGTGGCTCAATCACCGCATTCTGTGGCATCAAACTGAAATCACATTATTGTTAATTTTATTACCTTGAGGAATGTATCAAATAGTCCTGTTTAAGGTTGATTGGATGATTATAAAACCCATGACACTACAATCTTT
Organism: Gambusia affinis; assembly: GCF_019740435.1. Taxonomy (NCBI): domain Eukaryota; kingdom Metazoa; phylum Chordata; class Actinopteri; order Cyprinodontiformes; family Poeciliidae; genus Gambusia; species Gambusia affinis. The sequence goes on along the minus strand of NC_057882.1, from coordinate 11,923,752 downwards.
AGAAAAACTGTCCCATGAGCTGGATTTCCTATGATCATGTCTCTGTCTGAGTGATCCAAGTCGCTTCCGCCTTTTTATTATCAGCAGCCAGTGAGCTGCCAAACGGGATCTTAGGAGCAGAGTAAACCTCAACCTGAAGTCTTCACCTTCCCATCACATCCCACTGCAGGAAGAGGAGATGAGAGGAGCTCTCTGACAGGACAGAGACCATTCTGCCTGTGCTGGCTGATTTAAAAAGAAAAAAACAGCCAAAAGGGTAAAAATATTTATGTTTTTGGATCTAGAATCCTGAATTTTAAACAGCTTTTCCAGACGCGGAAGAAAAACAACACGGTAAGTACTACTCACTTTATCTCAGGAGTGTTACAATTAAGAGAAGGATCTTTGCAAAATCAAAAATCGCAACATTTCTTGGTTTTGCTGATGATTTTATTCATTGTGATAAATATACTGAAATATAATTGAGGCAAAGGGATTGAACATCAATCAAAACAGATTACTTTCTGCTTATCTTTTATAATTACATATAACTAAAACATAGCGCAGTCAGGCCTGGCCTCAGAGAACCACGTAATTTGGGCTAATTAACAGTCACCGGTTCATGAAGGGTAATTAACGTGAAGATCAGTCATTCATACGGAAAGCCGTGGCGTTAACGGTCAGGGTTAAATGGACAACCTGCAGAGGCCAGCGTGTTACTATCTGCTCCAACAGCACTGGGTCAGGAATGAAATAAACAACCAGAGTGACCTGCTGATCCACAACACACCTTATGCTCAGCTGTCTCAAAGAAATGCTTTTTAAAATAATAATAATACAATGGGTTTTTTTATGTATAAACTGTGAAAAAAAATGTTTTTGATTTAAAGAAAATATTTGATCAACTGCTCCTTGGTTTAGTCTTGCAAAACAAAAAGAAATAGTTGCAGTCTTTAACTATTTAACATTTTCTGAACTGATTAATTAAGTTATGAACTTAAGTTATGAACTTAATTAAACCTAATTAAACAAATGTCTTAGAAATAGAAACAATAACAAACAAAAAGCTGTGAGGCATAAAGGAAACCAATTTAGATAAAGAAATATTACTCACATTTATGTAGAGACGTTCTTAGAAAGAGAATAAGAACATTTTTTTTAAAATCAGCTGAGAATGAAATGCTTGCTTACATTCACTTGTATTTAACCAAATTCCTAGTTTCTTATTTATTCAGACATATGGATATTTCATAAAAATTTTGAGAAAACTAAAAGAATCAAGTAATATAAAAATGGCAACAAAAAAAAAAAGACCTTTTAAAATTTTCAGTTTAAAAAAAGAGTATTTGAGGCGCAGGTTATGAGTCTGGTGATCAGGGAATCTGAAACTGAACAGAGACATCCTTGGTGTGACCCAAACAACAGCACTCCAAAAGGAAAGAGGCACATGTACAACTGGGAAGCATGGAGGGGGATGTGTCATGGCTAGTGGATGTTTTGGCTGAGAGTTAAAAAAATAGGAAGTCCTGAACAGAGTAAGAGATCAGCTCTCTGATATTCTGAGATGCAGAGGAGTGACTTGAGCAAACAAGAATCCCAAACAAACATCGTAGAGCTGAATGTGAACAGAGTTGATGTGAGAGACTGGTGTGTTGCTACAGGACGAGTCTCAAAAGATACTTTGACCAAAGGGAGCAAAAACCAGCTATAAGGCGGTACCATGTCCTAACTTTTTCCTCAGTTAAATTACTATTTTTTCTTCTTTAAGTTATTGGCTAAAACTATGTATTTTCTGTCTCTCTCTTTCTCTCTCTCTCTTTTGTTCTCCCTGTTTTTATCTTGTAATAAACAACTTTCTGCTCTTTTGAAAGCACTGATTCTTCAAAGGGTGTCCTAATTTTTCCATATGACTCTATATAAATAAGGATGTTTCTGACAGAAGCAATCCTTCATATTTGACTTGTGAACAGCAGAGTGCAGCAGATCCCAACATAATTTCCCAACATAAGATCCCAGCGGATCACTTGCTTTAAACTACCTTAATCTGTAGTTTAAAGCAGGTGTCCAGGAGTAGATTAAGCAGCGAACCTTTGGATTAATATATTAGAGATAAGTATTTAAATACTCTTTGAATACTTAAAGAAAGAGTATTTATGGAATCATAAATGAATATTGGAAGCACAGTTAAAATAAGCATCTTAAAATATGTTTCCCATTTGTGTGTTCAGCCTGCAAAGGACCCGCCTGAACAAGAAGCAGAAACATTTGCAATCTCAGCAGAATTACCTGGTTTTCTAAATGTTGTCACAACATGAAATCTGGTCTTTAATGGAAACAGTGCTACCCCAAAATGTCAACCATTCATCGTTTATACCCGCTTGGTGCTTGACTACAGCTGCCATTGAAAAGACTGGTGAATAATTTGTCTTAATAAATTAATAAATGGTGCCAGAGGACTTACTTCTCACTCAAATCATTTTGATTTATGAATCTAAAGTTACCTATGCTCTACTTCCAATATTTGAATCATCATGTTAAAATACTGTTACTGTTCACAACTGTAACACAAATATCTAAGGAGGAATACAATGAAATGAGGTCAGTCACCATGACAAAACAGCTGCTGGAGAAGGGAAAGATAACGGCAGGGGAATCCGAGAAAAACTTTCCAGAAAATGAAGGTGGGAATGTTAGAAAAAAACATATCCCTCACACATTTCACATTCCTTTCAGTAGATGTGAAAATTGTATCTCTCAAATAAAATTGTATCTCCCTTCTTATGTCATCTTTGCTTTCAACTAAATATGAGAATTATTGTCTGTGGCTGAATTAATCACATATGTGGTCCTAATCGCCAGCATAGTTTGAAATGTCATCAATGGTGCTCTCCCCCACAAGATGCTGCCCTGGGCGGTTGCCCATATCGCCCATATCAGAAACTGCCACTGACTGGATGTCAGGGACTGGAGGAAACGTTGGCTTAACTCTTTACACGTTAAGCCGTAGGTGGGGAAATCCAGTCCTGAAGGACAAATTTCCTGGAATCTTTGAGACGTGTCCTTGACTCGTTACAGTATGTGTTCAAACAGAAAGTCATTTTAAATATGCAGGACAATGGTCCTCCATGACTGGAAAAGCAAAATCTTAGCTTTATAAGAACAACGGCAAAGTATAATTTCCTTTAAAGGGAGAGAGAGAGAGGGAAAAAAAAACCTTTGCAAATTTATTTTAATCTTTAATGTATAATTTTTTCAGGATTTATGTTCTGAGAAACAGATTGAAGCAGCCACAGGTGCCCAGGATTACCAATCATCCATTGGTGTTTAGCTTGAACGGAGCTGACAGGCACTCAATACAAAACCCAAATCCAGGATTGATCATTTATCAGTACATCCTTAGAAAAACAGTGATTGCTGTTTAAGAGTGCCCATGTAACAACTGATGGTAGTTATTTAAGCTCAAAGCACTTTAAAGACACTACTTGTGCTTTTCTTGATATGCTTATCCTCCTTCTCTTGACAAAGGCAAAGCGATGGACATCGGTGGTTTGGAAACTGTCGTAGCAAACTCAGCTTACGTGTCAGCCCGAGGCGGCGCGGATGGATGTGCAGCAGCCGCCATGCGCGACAAAAAATGCGTGCCAGGCTGAAACTTCCTCACATCAGAGATTGCCAACACATGAAGACCACTGTAGACACAACCTTTGAAAGCATGTGTACCAAACAGCCCATTGGCAAGTGCTTGTTTCAGCAGTTCCTCCAGAGTAGTGCCACCTACAAAAATGCTGGAGAGCTGTGGAAAGACATAGAAGACTACGGTATAAGCCAGGAGAACGACAGGCTGCAGAAGGCCCGGAGAATGGTCAACACGTATTATGAGACAGATTCGAAGCATTTCTGCAGTTTCCTTGAGGAGAAAGCCATCATTCGCGTCAAAGAAGACCTAAAGAACGTCCGTGCTGACCTGTTCAAGGAAAGTGAGCAGCAGTTGCTCCGACATCTGGAGAAGAAGGCCTTAGATGAGTTCAAGAACAGCATGTTCTTCCTACGTTTCGTTCAGTTCAAATGGCTGGAGAGCCAGCCCTTTGATGAAGAGTGGTTCATGGACTTCAGGGTTCTAGGTAAAGGAGGTTTTGGGGAAGTGTTTGCCTGTCAGGCGAAAGCAACGGGTAAAATGTACGCCAACAAGAAGTTGGAGAAGAAGCGACTTAAGAAACGCAAAGGCTACGAGGTAAAGCAGGAATTATTTTGTACAAAATGTTAAAAATCCTTTGTTAAAAATGTTTTCTCTTGGAAACTTCAAGAGAAATTGAGATACTTTCCTTATATCCCTTTATATTTGTCACATTTTGTAATTTAAAATCACAAAACCGTGTTATAGAGGATTTTTGAGACAGACCAGTACAAAGTAATGAATATTTGTGGAATGGAAGAAATACTACTTTTTCTACACACACAACTTTGAAAACAACAGTATGGTTTTGTTTCAAAAGTGTAGATTTCCCTCTGCCAAAAAGCTCTTTCTTCATATTTGCTTTACTTTAGGTTGTACTGAAATAACCTGTGAATATTTTTCCCCACTTATCATATAGTGATGTTTTGTTTCCAGTTTGCAAATAGATAACTCTATTTTATCTTTTCATTTCTTTCCAAACCACAACAGTGGTTTCTGTGACCAAATTTACTTACTGGACTTGACAAAAACAACTGAACTCAGCACAAACACACCCCTTCAGCTCATGGATCTTATGACTTGAATACCATTTGTTTGACTATATGATGCGGTTTTGTGAGGAGAAATATCTTAATATGACTCATATCTCAAAAACAAAAAGACACGTTGCACGTTTATCACAGACAAGCTGACAATAAAATGCATTTGTTCTGTTAAAATTGTAGCTTCTTCTTCAAGTAATTCCATTGCAAAGTATCTAAAAGAAGAGAGGTTAATAAATCTCACTGAACCGTTAACACCTGTAAGTCACCTGCCTCAAGGAGAAATCTTCAAAGGCGGCTCAATGAGGGGGAAAAAGGTCTGAAATGCTGAACGGTAAATTGTGTAGTTCTGTAAAAAGGACAACATTGACTATTCCTGGAAGTGCTGATTTTTTTTGTGTTTTGTTTTGTTTGTTTTATGTTCAGGGAGCGATTGTGGAGAAGCGTATCCTTGTAAAAGTTCACAGCCGTTTTATCGTGACACTGGCTTATGCATTCCAGACCAAGACTGACCTTTGTCTGGTCATGACCATCATGAATGGGGGAGATCTCAGGTACTCTTTCTAAACACTCAGCAGGACTAGAAAGAAACATGTCATGGAATAATTCCTGCAGGCAAACAGTTTCTTTGAGATCAGAGTAAAATCCTTTCAATAAGCCTAAGGTAATGTGATAACTAAACAGGCTAAGGATGCTAATTTACCTAAAAATGATTTCCTATATTTTTACTATAATCAATATTACATCTGCTCTTCATTCCTCAGATTTCACATGTATAACGTAGACGAGAAGAATCCAGGTTTTGATGAGAAGAGAGCACGGTTTTACACAGCTCAGATTATCTGTGGGTTGGAGCATCTTCATCAGCACAGGATCATCTACCGGGACCTGAAGCCAGAGAATGTTCTGCTGGACGACGCAGGTCAGCCATTTAATCCATTTTACCAAGCGATTCAAGTCTTTCCAATATGTATCTATATTGTCATCTCAAACATTGAAACCATAACCTTTTTGCTCAGGACATGTCCGGCTGTCAGATTTGGGTCTTGCTGTCGAGCTTCCACCTGGAAAGGATAAGACCGCAGGCTATGCTGGGACTCCAGGTAAATGCAAAGTAATAAAAGTGCCATCAAAATCTGTCCAGAAAAAATAAATGTTGCGTTGTAAATTCAGGATCACCTTGTTTTTATACCTAAAGGTTTCATGGCTCCAGAGTTGCTACAGAAGATAGAGTATGACTACACAGTGGACTACTTTACTTTGGGTGTCACCCTGTATGAGATGATTGCTGCTAAAGGTCCATTTAGAGTACGAGGAGAACAGGTACTTTGGTAATTTGATAAGTTTAGCTATAAAGCTCGCCACTAAATCAATCAATCAATCAATCAAGTTTATTGTACTGCACATTTCAGCAGAAAAACAGTTCAAAGTGTTTTACATCATCAAAACACAAAATTACAAAATTATAAACCCTTGAACGTTTGGAGTTTTCAGATTTTAATTAGCTAAAACGATGTGATTCTATTTCGATTTGTCATGTTAGGTTAGTGGTCTGTGAAGGACTCATGACAGCATGATGACAGAGGGACGTGTACGGCTGAGAGTTAATGGAAAAACACACAAGAACCAGGGGGAATGAGAGATTATAATGATTACTAGAGCCAACAGAAGTGATAGTTCACTATTAGCAAAGTGAATGTCAGTCATGAAGGCAACTGAGGTTAAATGGAAATACAAGAAACAACTGACCCAAAGCTGACAAGGAAATTCAGAAACAGGAAACATGAACTAATGCAAAATGCCATGATGGATCCACGCTGCTTCTGCCTCACAGAGCACTTTACCTCCACGACTCTCCCACTCAGCTCCTCCAGACTAGCCAGCTGCAATTAGAAAACACCTGGCAGAGCTGTGAATAGTAATGTAGGAGCTACGTCTCAGTGAAATGCTGTTGTGATGACTTCCTGAAGGCAGAGTTTTAGAAAGAGCAGGAGTTTTTAAAGTGACTTCCAAGGCATTAAATTACAAAGTAAAACTTATTTTTTTAGTCATAGTCAAGATCAAGAGCTTTCTTCGTATTTTTCTTTTCTTTTTTTTTTTTGCAATTGCAGTTAACATAATTACTAGATTGCTCTACAAAATGACACTATGTGCCTGGAAATCACACAATACAACTTTAAAATTGACAGAATAAGGAAAGCACAGAGTGACAAAAGATGATAAAATCATATTTGCCTGTCAAATAAAATCCTAAAAATACATTCATAGTTGCAATGTGGCAAGGGAGCATATGAAAAGCGTTTTCTCTTTGTTCAGGTGGAAAACGACGAGGTTGCTAGAAGAACCTTGAATGATCCTGTTTTCTACCCGCCGAGCTTCAGCAAGGAGTGCAAAGACCTTTGTGAATGTCTGATGGAGAAGGACCCGGAAAAACGACTGGGCTTCAAAGACAATGAATGCACAGAGCTCAAAAATCAGCCGTTCTTCAAAGAAATTAACTGGGGACGCCTGGAAGCAGGTCAAATCAACTGCACTCAACTAAAATAAACATCTCTCTAATACACAAATGAAAGTAGATTTAAAAAAAAAAAAAAGATATGCTAAAGCAAAACTGATTGATCTCCCTTGCTTTTCATTTAAAGGCGTGTTGCCTCCACCATTTGTCCCTGATCCCAAAATGGTCTACGCCAAAGATATCGATGAAGTGGGTGTGTTCAGCACAATCAAAGGAGTGGTGCTGGATGACAAAGACGCAGAGTTTTACAATGACTTTGCTTCTGGAAACATCCCAATTCCCTGGCAGGAAGAGATGATAGAGACGGGCGTGTTTGGAGAAATGAACGTCTGGGGCGAGGGCGGCAAGCTGCCCAATGATCTCGACCCAAACTACATAGAGGCCAAAGGTGGAGTCTGTGTGCTGCTGTGAGCGAGAGGAAGCTCACATGGAACTGATAACAGAGTTTTCGAGGAAGATGTTTTGTCTTCTCTTTCCAACAGAAACTCCTTTGAACCAGATTTGATTTGGGGTCAGAGGGTCAATTAACCGGAGAAACTTAGAGAAACTCCCTACAGGAGAGAGGAGGGTGGAAGGCACCGTGTACGAGACTGATAAGATATAAAAGGAGAATTTTATGTGTTAAGCTTCACTTCTTCTTCTTCCTTCTTCTCTCTTACTTTTCTTTTCTTTTCTCAGATGCTGATATTTACTCTGATTTTCTAAATAAAATATCTAAAGACAAATGCACATTTCTCTGATTGATTCAGTGCATCGCTCTCCCCCAAAACGAAAAAGATTTTCCCTAAACAACTTTTAGTACATCTTTAGCACAAAAACACGACTGTATTTATTTTTTTACTCTATAAAATATCACAGTGTTAAACTTAATGAACGTAAATGTGGCTACAGTCAAATGAATATGAAGTAAACTAATAAGACTGTCTGTCTCTGTTGTATGAATAAAAGTGTGTCTATGTACAGATGTTGTAGGAAATAATAGTTAAAAGAATTTAATAAAAATGTGACAAGCAAAAATATATTCTGTCTCCCTCCTCTTAAAGGGTTTGAAATTAAAATATATTTTTCCTTTTTTAATAGCAACATTGTTTAATGAATACAAAGAAAGGGGGTTTGAATTAAATAAGGCCAAAAACTGTTTGTGTTCTTAGGACACACTGTGTGTGTGCGTGTGTGTGTGTGTGTGTGTTTAAAAAAAAAAAAAAATTATTCTATTTCTTTTTCCTGGTTGTTTTTTATTGGAAATGCACACTGATCATAAATGTATTTCTTTTCAATCTTATGTGAAACATTTATAGTCTACGTCGTAACTTGAATGAACTGACATATATATATTTTTTTTTTTCCCTGCAGGGTTTATAGTTGTGGCCCTGTTCTTGACCTGAAGCTTCACTTTTGATGCCCCACCAACATTTGATTCCACATGAAACTGATTTGTTGAATTTTGAACCAGCGAACCGAAATGCAGCACTTGAGTCTGAACAATTTCCTATGATGATCTCTTGATCAAATTCTTTAAATTATGTTGCATTTATTTTACGTATATTGTATTAATCATTTTTATTCTTATTTTATTCGTATATTTTATTAATTCTGTTTCAAGTTTTTGCGTACATTTTTAGATTTTCTTTTCAGTTTGACACCCCTGCTTTAAGAAGTCACACTGTTACTTTTAAATTTTATCTAACAAGTTTTTCTTACTTATGTTCACAGTTAGATATTTGTTTTTTCTAGCGCAAAGTTTTTTAAGGTGATTTTCAAAAGGGAGGAGTTGTCTTGGAAAATAAAACTGTCGCTTATTTACTGGGAAGAATGAACTGGTAATGAAGGTTTCTGAGCAAGTGTTACATTATGGAACTGATAACAGAGTTTTCGAGGAAGATGTTTTGTCTTCTCTTTCCAACAGAAACTCCTTTGAACCAGATTTGATTTGGGGTCAGAGGGTCAATTAACCGGAGAAACTTAGAGAAACTCCCTACAGGAGAGAGGAGGGTGGAAGGCACCGTGTATCAGACTGATAAGATATAAAAGGAGAATTTTATGTGTTAAGCTTCACTTCTTCTTCCTTCTTCTCTCTTATTTTTCTTTTTTCAGACACTGATATTTACTCTGATTTTCTAAATAAGATATCTAAAGACAAATGCACATTTCTCTGATTGATTCAGTGTATCGCTCTCCCCCAAAACGAAAAAGATTTTCCCTAAACATCTTTTAGTACATCTTTAGCACAAAAACACGACTGTATTAATTTTTTTAGTCTATAAAATATCACAGTGTTAAACTTAATGAACGTAAATGTGGCTACAGTCAAATGAATATGATGTAAACTTATAAGATTGTCCGTCTCTGTTGTATGAATAAAAATGCGTCTATGTACAAATGTTGTAGAAATTAATAGTTAAAAGAATTTCATAAAAATGTGACAAGCAAAAATATATTCTGTCTTAGAAACGCTTTGTGCTGCTGAAATCGCCACAGAATCAACATCAGAGAAGAAAATAAAAACAAAGAAATACCACGAACGATGGGAGACGGAAGACTCCAAGAAAATTCTACCAACGGTTAAAATACTTGACTGAAGGACACTAAATACATAACAATCATAGCAGCACATGAACAATGAAGAAAAATAGAGGAAAGAAAAGGGTTATCATGCCAATCAGGACCCAGAAAAAAAACTGAGAACAAGTCGAAGGCAGCCTGCAGACAGTTCAGCACATACCAGCTGAGAGTAAGGCAGGGAATACGCTGAATCCTTTAACCAACTGGATGGAATAATGTGCAAAATATGTGCTGTAAGTCCCACAGTCAAAGTGGTGAAGACTGACAGACAGACGGCTAAACAACCAGACATCTGGGTTGCTGCAAAAGTAGACAAGAAAGCATCAGCTGTGGTAGTGAGGTGAAAAATATCATAAAACATTAGCTGCATAAAGTCTAAAAGACAGAAAAGTTTTTCAGGAGTTCCCATAGTCGCCTGAAAAGTCATTATGATTTTCACAACTGGGATTCCAGGAACAACCTGTGACATTCCTGTCCAGATCAATGCTTTTCTTCTAACCCCACAAAGCCTTGAAGTAACCTTCAGTCTCTAATGCCTTGCACTCATTCAAACGCAGACAAGCAAACACTGTATTACAACACGAAGGTGTGGTTCACAAGCTCTTAGCCTGACGCATGCAAGACGTGGACTGGCATCATGAAGCGGGTAAAATGCGGAATCAGCATATATGGGTGAGTATCAGCGATAATGGTCGTTTTAAATCACATTAGACAAGCAATAATAAGTAAAACAAATACATAAAAGTAATATTACTTTCACTGATTTACAGTTTCTGAGTCGTAGATGTTCCCCAGAGGTATTTTTATTATTCCCTTTTATTTAAGGAGAAACTTAAAAATACAGTTTGAGCAACACTGGAACAAAATCCAACTCAGAAAAAACAGAAAACTTGATCCACTGGCAATTTTTTTTCTTTCAGGGATATTTGGCCAGGGGCTTTTTTTCCCCAACTTTTTAGGAAATAATTAGAGACTAAAGTACCACAGTAAAAATTATTACACTTCCATTCATAATTTATTACATTATTCCAAACAGTAATTCAAGCTAAATGCTAAACCTGGACAGCTGAAAAGGTTTAACGCTCTTTAAATCGATCTCAGTCTTAAATTTTACACAAGATGTTAAGATTTGCACAGGAACTGCAAACATTGTATCAAACTGGGATATAAAAAATACAAATATGTGTATATATCTCATAACCGCAAATTACCAGACCAGTTCTCAGATGGATATTATAAACCCAGTTCAGACCAGCTGTTCAAAACAAAAGGCTGAATATGTAAACTATTTTATTCAGACCCGCACTGAAGCGCTGACCTCACCAAAACTCAGTCTGCAAATACTGATCCATTAGTTTGACACAAAAGTGACAGTGATTGATCCGTTTTAGCTGAGCACATAAGTGACTCATACTTCTAAGTATAGCTGGGAGAAAATTTAACAAACGCTTTCCTTCTTCAAAACCCAAACTTCTGAAACTCTGGAAAGTCCCAAAATCCTAAAGTGTAAAACACAAGGAAGGCAAAACCTTTTCATTGAGACTATTAATGAAGACGTTGTTGATATGGAAATGCAGCAGTTGAGAAGTTAGAACTGCTCACTTCAGGTGATGATGCACCTCATTCAGATGTGCAGTAAATGGTTCCTGTAGATGGAGAACATGTGAAGTCACAGTAGACTCAATAATAAATGGATCTTCAGCATCTTTGTGTTCTTCATGTCTTGTGTTTTCCTGAAGGTGGATGAAATCATGATAGAAATAGTTCCAGATACCAGAAGAAAAATAAGAAATTTTTGGTTTTGTAAGAGCCAAACCTGAGTCCACAGATAAATCTGTCAGAAAATCAGAAGACAGGAAATGATTGAGTTGGAAAAATCTTCCAAACCAAAGTGAACAAATATCACCAAGTCAACATGTGGGCTGTGATAATAAAATGCTGCCAAAGAAAAAATGGTGAATCCAAATCTAAATCTAACATCAGTTTAAGAGTTTTCACACACATTCAACTACATTTTTTTATGCATTACATTTTTCCACCGCATTTGCTTGCTTGTTAGATGACATTTACACACTGAAAGGATTTATTGTTTGTTGTCAGTTTATCTCACCCTTTAATTTCACAACATAAATAGGTAATACAAAATCTTTAATTACCATAATAATAATATGGTTTCAGTGGGAGAATTGTTTTGCTTAGTCAGGTAATATTTCCTGTCAAAGGCAGATGTTTGGTTGAAAGGGAGGCACTTTTAAGCTTCTCATATGACTTTTCACACGAGTCAGTAATAAATAAATAAAAAATAATCTGTGAATCAGATGATAAAAGCCTTTATCAGCTTAGCTTGTTAGAGACTGAGTCATCACATAGCTGACACGGTAATTACAAATAAAGATGTTGTCACATGGATTTGACTCATCGACCATTTGTAATCAAAGCTCGACACCGGCAGCTAAACAGCTTGCATTTATCTGACACAGCAAATGCAACTTGTTCTCACATATTATAGAAACCTAGCAGCTCACACACACGCAGACGCCTCGTTACCTCACACATTTTATACAGTAACCATTTGCAAGAACTGATTTCACTGGCACCAGCAAATAAGAAAAAAACTAGATGAGATTTAGAGCTTCCACTTAAGCTCAACGTTGTTCATGCCTGGAGGTTGGCGCAAACCTCCCCCAAGGTCGCCAGGCTTTAAAATCGAGGAGTTCAGTGAGTGCATGAGTGCATAAATATTTCAGATGACGGCAGGGAGGGATAAAATAATAAAACATTAACAGCCTAATGATTAGGAGCCAAACTAAATACCTGTTTCACACTGTGAGAATTGCATGACGAAGCACTTTGAACCTTTTTTCTTTTTAAAGACAAGAACTCATCTGCAATAAGATACAGACTATAAATAAAGAGTTTAAAGTTTATTCTAAACAAAGATTTGTCTAAGTGGATCCAGTAGGGAAACATATTCACTTCCTTTAAGCCACAGGTGTCAAAGTCCAGTTCTCAAGGGCCTGCAGTGTCCTGCAGCTTTTAGATGTGCCACAGATACAGACACTGGAAAGAAACGTCTTAATTACCTCCTCCTTGTGTAGATCATTTTCTCCAGAGCCGTAATGATCTTATTTTACTCAGGTGTGGTGCAGCAGAGGCCCGTCTAAAAGTTGCAGGACACTTTTAGATGTGTCCTGTTTGACAGCCCTGCTTTAAGCACTCATGTTGGTAGAAAGCCGGAGAGTTTTGTTCCATTTGTCCGAATATTTGATGAATCCTGAGAGGGTCGCAGTAGAGGCGAGTCACGGTCAAGGTTTAACTGGAAAAACGCAAAGTAAAAAAAAAAAAAACTTACGATTTTGTCAATGCATCTATTGTCTTGCAGCAAAACCTATTAATGGTTAACCGGTGTTAAAAAAAATAAATAAAGAAAAACTCCTTCTGCCTTCAACACGTCACTTAGACACTTCAATCAGCTCTCTGTTTGCTCTGTCCTCAGTTTAGTATCTCCACGTGTGCAAGTATTTGCTTTTGGATGTTGAAATAACCAAATTAGTCCTCTAAAGGGCAAAGGGCAGAAGAAGAAGATGATCTGATTAAACAAGTGAGAATCTTCAGATTAAACTTGCACTACAATGCAACACAAGTTATAGAAAAAGCAAATCTAAATAGCATTTAATAATCAAGCTTTACTCTGTCTGCAGCTTATTTTCTGCAATATACTCAGTATTCCTTATTAAACATTTAATTATTAGTAATTAGTTACCAAATGTAGTGTAAGAGAGTCTATTTTGAAAAATGCAAAACTTTTAAACTTTTGGTGCTTTAATTTAAATCCCTGCTGAAATGGAGTTTATCATAGACAAAAATAAATAAAAAAATCCTTACATGTGAAGCTCTTAGGTTGTTGTTAGGTTGTGGGTGAAAAGCCATCAATTTTGGGCGGGAATAGCATCTACAGCAACAAATCAATGTCCAAATTTCCAGGTTTGGCTGCACGTGGAAAAAAAAAAAAAAAAAGTCTTGAGTCAGTTCTCACACTCCCAAAATGAATATCAGGCACAGATGTAGCGAACAGAGCTCCCAGGAGACGCAGGACCTATAGCCTTTAATAATTAATAGAAAACTACTTCCAAGATGCAGGATTTTATAGAGGTTATTGCACTTTTCCTGGGTTTTGGCGGTTGGATACTAGTTTACGTTTCCCTAGAGAATCAGTATTGGAAAGAATCGACCCAAGATGGGAGCGTAATTTTAACTTCTAACATCTATGAGAACCTGTGGATGTCTTGTGCAAGCGATTCTACGGGCGTCTATGACTGTCGGGAGTTTCCTTCCCTCTTTGCTCTCCCAGGTAACTCACAGACGACACTGACTGAAAGGTTCAAATGTTACACGGCAGAAAAGTAAAATCCAAGTGGAATGCCAGGGGTACATGTGTATTTACAAACTGTAAAATATGCAGCGTGACATAGTCGTGTAAAGAAACCAAATCTGAGCTTTCATCACTTTTGCACACTATTCTATTTGCTAACATTTTCTGATGATTTAGTAAAGTAAAACAGCTGACTGTGCACTTTGCAGACATACAGATATTGAGAGAAGTCAAGATTCTTCTATGATTTTTTTTTTTTTTTTTACATAAATCAATCATGCTTCTTTATTAACCCTAAAACTGTGCAGTCAGATTTAACTGTATGCATGTGCGATATGTTGTACAATGCAAAAACATTGTCTGGTTTTCATTGCAAATATTGTAGTTAATCTGAAACAAGACTAAAATAATTTAAAAGTAATTTTTCAGGAGCTTCTTTTAAGTCAGTGATTTGAAAATGTACTAGTTACACTGGCAGATTATTTAATTTATAAGACATTTTTACCGTAAGGAAAGCAATCTGTAAGTGGAACTAGAACGTTTTTGAATCAATATTGAGAAATTATTTACTTAAAAGAAGCTCCATTATCTCACTGAAACATTACTTGCAATAACTATATATTATTTCAGATATAGTGAGATATTTGCAATGGAAACTAGCCATGAAAAGCTTGTTAAATCTGTGTATTTCTGCTGCGTAGTGCGCAGTTCCACCAGTCACCTCCTTAAACTTTGTGCGGCTTGTTTGAAAGCAATATAGAGCTCAAATTCATAAGAAGAATATTTTTGGACGCATCGACTTTGGTAAATTAACTTCTTAGGAAAATAAAGTGCCTAATTTGGGCTAAAAGTCCAATTATTTAGGTGAAACAATTGCTTCAGTTTCATTAAGCAAAAAGCTATTCTGAATGTAATTTATTGTATGTTACTGATGCACAATGCTGCTTCAGAGAACTTTAAATGTTACTTTAAGCTGTCTGTGGATTCTGTTCTTGATCTTATTGAGATCCAAATAATTTAAGGTAGTCACTAATGGTCGGCTGTACCTGGTAAATTTAGAGTTGTTTGTTAAGCAACATGACATTGACGTCAAAAAGATTTTGATGTTAAAGTTGAAACTTTTGGAACAGAGAAAAATGTTCAATTTTATGGTCATTGGCAGGTTATCTGGTCTAGACCAGCTGAACGAGACTAGATAATTTGTCTTAAAGGGAAGTTAGTCTGTCTTTCAAACTTTGATTATGCCTTTTGAGATGTTAAACAGTAAACGTAACTTATGTCCCAACTTGGTCATCTTGGGGTCAGTATTTATTGACCAACCCCAACCTCTAGGGGCTGAACGTTTTCCCATTCCCATTTCTACTCAGGGAGTATCAAGAAGTCGGAGCTTGATAAATCCCATCAAGGACTCACTTGAGTTTTGTTGACATAGCGTCCAGAGCAAATGACCAGGGGAGACACATGGCGTTAGGTCTGTTGACGTTTGTGAGGAAGACTGAAAGGCTCTGGCACTTTGTTGTCCTGGAAGTTGTGTAAACATTTACCCTTTCTGAAGGCTCAATAGAAACCTGAATAATAGGAAAATTATAAGTGGAGTATTTAGAATTAATCATTAATTTATAGGGTTTTGTCGCACTTTAGAGCAAGGTTTACAGAGATCTGGTCTGTGGATGTGTGGCCAATAGATCCTTGGGCAACAAGACAGCTTGGACGGTTAAAACTGGTAATTCGTCTTCCTCTAACCGGATCGTTTCGGACAAGCCGGGAAAAAGAAAGAGGACAAAATGAATCCGATTGTGGAAGCTGTTGCGTGCTCTTTGGGCTTTTTGGGATGGATTATGGTTGGTGTGGCCCTTCCACACCGATACTGGAGAGAGTCTACAGTGGACGGTAACGTTATTACCACCTCAACCATCTATGAAAATCTGTGGATGTCCTGCGCAACGGACGCCACAGGGGTCCACAACTGCCGAGATTTTCCATCCTTGCTGGCACTAAATGGTATGTCGTCTGAAAAAAATTTCACTCTTAATTTGACCAAGAAATTCAGAGCTTGGAAATGGTAATAAGATAATGGAGACATTTAGACAGATGTAAAAGTAGAATGGTCTAAGGAGGAAATAGTTTAACTTCTAGAAAGTGTGTATGAATGTGACTGTGGTCAATATTTGATTTAATTTACATAACAGTGTGGAGTATTTTATAGCCAGAAGCTTTCTACTGTAGCAGATGCAGTATGTCGTAAATATATGGAATATAAGATATGATAAGGTGAAAGAACACAGGAAGCAGTGCAATAACTTCAGCAGCAAAAAAAAAACACTCAATAAAGTCATAAAGCTTTAAAAATGCTCTCAAAGACAATCGTTTAGTCATTAATGAACGTGGCAAATTGGTTGATTCACAAAACTATATATTAAGATTTCAGAAGTCGCCAAAGTAACATGAAATCGTTTACTGTAGTGTCTGTTCACGTGGTTCTACATGATAATGTGGCATCAGACACATTAGAAGATATGAAAATAAATATTTTACAGCTTCAAAATTTGATCTGATAAACATTTGTAAGCATTGCTAAGTCCCTTGTTGGCTGTTTTGAAAAATCATTTTTTCAAAACAGCCAAACACACATTACAAAATATTTTAACAGTACAGTGATACTATATTAAGTATTTTTGTTGTGTTTTATTATTATTATTATTATTATTATTATTATTATTATTATGAAAACTTGTATTTTTTACACAGCTCTGCCTGTGACCAGAAAACAAAGGCAATGTTCACAACAACATTAGCAGAGGTTGTGCAACAGTGAATGATGTGGCTAAAGCCACACCTCTCCTTCCTCATCAACATTACTGTCACCAATGGAAACTAACGTCCAAAACAAGAGGAGCTCTGATAGCATGTCGATCAAAATGTGGCAGAAAAATCAACAAAACATCAAAAAAAAAAAATTTTGTTTAATAGCTTACACGAAAATAACACACTTTCATGAGCTGAACAAGCCAAATTTTTAAACACACTTCTATGGAAAAAACACTTTGTTTTTGGTGTGCCAAACGTTTTTGGCACAAAATTTTACATGAAGAAAGTAGGTTTCTAAGCAAATCACTAATGCTTCACTGAATGTTTTCACACAGGGTACATTCAGGCCTCCCGAGCGCTGATGATTGCCTCCATTGTGTTTGGGACGTTTGGCCTTGTGGCGACCCTCGTGGGGATGCAGTGCACCAAAGTGTGCGGAGAAAACTATGTTCTGAAAGGCCGGGTCGCGGCGATCGGAGGAGTGTTCTTTATACTTCAAGGTACAGCTTTAACGCCACAATAAAAGTGGAGTTACTGAACTCAAATTACTCAAATATAATAATAATATTAAAAAAGGAGTGGCGAGCAGAGCTGAATAACCAAAGAACTGTGTTAAGAGAACTCACCCAAACCTCATTTCCACATTGAACAACTTGTTAGGTAAATATGTCAAATGCTCCAACCTTTGTGTACAGAAGACAAGCTATCAGTAAATGGATTATTTGTTGAAAAGATTATCCTGCAGGTAACAGAACTGTTGGTTCACATGCGACTATATATGAACAAAAGTCTGAAAATTGTGGAAATAAAACCACAACATGAACAATTCAATGTCAGAGACCTAAACATAGGAGGACGCATTAAAAAAAGTATCTTACCAGTTTATTTTTGGTTGTACTAGTTGTATCAACTAGCGGGGGTTTATGATTTATGACTGATTTGGCGGGTATCAAGTGTTGCTACTAGTAACCGCACACTGTCACTTGCTAATGATGCTGAAGCCAGCCTCTGATTTCTTTTAATTTTTCGTTATGTTTGATGATTTAAAAAAGAGGGTGTTGGATAGTTTGATGAGAAATCTGGACTGCCTTTGGCCACTTCAGCTTCAAAATCTGAAATAAACAGATTGGTCAAATTTGAAGTTCGGTATTCCACACCATACAGCGATTCATTAAAGCGCAGAATAAACACACAACAAAGCATTTTGGTTGTATTTTTGGCATTAGGACCCTTTTAAATTGAGTCAAGATTAAAAAACACATTTGTAAATCAGTGAGACTTGAAATTAAAATGGAGGCATACGAAGGGCCCATTCCTGCAGTAAGCTGCATTGTACCCACTGTGAAGACTTTCTTATGACAGCTTTGGCAGAAAACAATTTAAAAAAAACATTTCTATTATCTACTATGTCACTTATCACTATTATTGTTCATTAAAATTACACACACACACGCTACCAAAGGAATGAAACAAATATGGAATGATGATTAAATAAATTGCTAAAAATTGGTTCCTTTATGAATATAAATGTCGGTACGAATTGTCAAAGCTGCAGTTCAACAGGGACCAGAGTCAACGCTACACAACCACACAAATAACAAAACTCAGACAAGCACACAGCAGCTATGAAATACTATTTTTATCACAAACTTGTACGATTCCTTTATTGGGCTCTATTCCCAGCTGTCTATTTTTATTATGCATCAGGACAAAAATTTTTAATACCCCTAAAATCATGTATTTGCCATAATTGACGTGTTTGCATTTTTCTCAGTATTTCACGTACTTAAGGTGAACAAGTCTTTGTCTTTTTGCAGGGCTTTGCACCATGATTGCTGTGTCTTGGTATGCAGCCAACATCACCCAGCAGTTCTTCGACCAGCTTTACGCTGGGACAAAGTAGGTTCATCTGAACATTACACAACAGAACAATAGCGATATGCAGTTTACCGTGGGAGAGGCACTATGAAAACATGAGATAAACATTATCATGTTTCAGGTATGAGATTGGACAGGGCCTCTACATCGGCTGGTCTTCTGCTGTGCTCGCCCTCTGTGGAGGCTCCTGCCTGTTGTGCGCTTGCAAGCTAAATTCTCCCAGTGAAAAGATGTGAGTATCTCTCGTTACATCAGTCAGCTCAAGATTTTATATTTTGTCCTGAAATACGTTTTCTCCTTTAGGTCCTACCCATACCAGCCAGCCTCCAGAAGACACATGCTGTCTACTGTGGCCACGTCTCAGTCGGCACCAAGCAACTATGGCAGGAACGCTTATGTCTGACATCTGCCACATCAGCAGAGCCTTTCTTTTCCTTAACCAATGATGAAGGCTTAAATTTATTTAGTATACTAAGAAATGACAGAGTGAATCATTTGACGGCATTTGATTTTGTGGATTTGCTGTAAATTTGATCAGATATTAACTCCATTGATGCAAAGTAAGTCTTGTGATGTATGAACTGTTACTGCAAGTTACCTTGCAATGAGTCAGAATCGGATTGCGTAAAGATTCATAAATCCATACAATTTCTTTTATACAGCCACAGGGGATGAGATTATTTGAACTAAGAATATGTGATCATTTTAATTATGATGTAGCTTTTTTGCACTGAAGATTTGAATGTGCTTTATTGTATAAAACACAGTTATTGTACCTGTTTTGTCAAACCTGCCACATATTTAGTTGGACAAGCAAAAAACCTGATTATTTCATTAAGTCTGGTAGTTATGATCATTTCAGCCATATATTTACTAATAATAGAGTCCAGATGACAACTATAGTTGTAACCTTATAACAGGAAATACCCTGAACCCCAGATTCATGATATGGAAACGTTTTAAACTTTTTTACATTTTTCATGTTACAACAAAATCACAATTCTTTCTGGTGAACCGCCACAAAGTAAGGCATAGCTGTTAAGTGGAGAAAAAAGGATACATGGCTTTCAGAATTATTTACAAATAAAAATCTGACAAGTGTGGAGTGTCATTGTCCATGTATTGCATACAGCTACCTTAAGAAGTCACAAATTAGTAAAACTGTGCCACTTGGATGAAAAAAAGCCATGGAAAAGCTCCAGCAGAGATGTTAGACTCTGTCACCATGATGCCATGTTAATTATAAAAAGTTCAGAAGGACCTTGCAGATACATTTAAACTGGTATATATGATAGAAAACCAATACTCCATATTCTGCTAAAGCCACTAGTGGCTGCATCATGTTGTGGGTTGTTGAAAACAAATCCATAAATATTGAAAACCTCTGTTTAACCTTTAGAAACAAGGTAAAATCAGAATAGTGCCCCAGAAAACATTAAAAACATTCCCCAAGCTATTTTCTTACACCAATGGTAGAACATTTCCAGAAATACATGGAAAGCTACTTTTTCTTGTGCTCAGAATTTCACCTGCTACTTTCTGGGGTGTTTTCTTTCTCTTTTTTTTGTCACACATACTTTTGTTTTCCATTGCCTGGGCAGAAAATGTGAAAATTATTAACAGTCTCAAAGTCATGTCCATGAAAAGTTAAGGACACCAGTTTGTCATCAAGTCTTAGATGGAAACCCGGCTTGGAAATGGAAGATATGGTTCAGCTAAACTATACTTGGAACGCCTGTAGAAATAAATTACAAAATGTCTCTTCTAGGTCTAAAACTCATTATTAAACCTGGTTGCTAGTATTGCTCCAAATAAAAAAAATTATAATAATTTTTTTTCAGATGCAGTCAGGAAGAACCTTTAGCAAACCTGCTTACATCTTCTTATGCTTGTCTTGATTTTTGTTTCTCTTAATGCTTTAATTCAACTGAGAAAAATTCTTTTCAGAAAAAAACAACAACAAAACAACAACATATGCTTCAATTTCATGATGATGACGCCTTCCAAAAACAGATTTTTCTGTTGTTGCTCACAACCCCGTAGTCCATACAAATGGTGTCGCATTACGAATTTTTCAAGTCATCTTTGGTGACACCTGGTGGCCAAACGTTGGTAGAGCAGCTAAGTTATGTTTTAATTCAGTTCACTTCATTTTAAAAAATCAGCACACATCAACCCCAAAGAGAAATTAAATAAAGAGGATGATGAATGCTCTAATTTTGTAGGAGCAAAAAGTTTAATGATTAACAGAATATAGCTGTAAAACATTGTAACTTATATTGATGTAATTCTCCTGTTTGTGGAGGTGGCAGGAGGTATTGATGAATTAGGTTACGGTCTTTGAAAGCTGCATGATAAATGACTTATGTACATACATTACACAACATACAGTCATATTTCATAAATTAGAATATGTGTCCAATGAGGCTCATTTGTCAGACTAAGAGCTTTAGGCACTTAGTTGAAAATATAACATACGTTTAGCTAAGACCACATTTTTATATTGAAATGTTTTTATTGGTCTGTTAAACTGAAATCTTAAATCCTAGACAGCTTTAATTGGGACTCACCATATTTAACAGAAATAAAGATTTGGAAAAAATCCGTCTATATGTAATTGTATAATGTGCCTCACTTTGTAGATCGAGTTCCTGAAATGCACTTTCCAATTGTATTTAAATTTACCAAATATGAGCAAATATAAATGATTGATTTATATTTTTGCTGGTTCCATGTTTGCCATTATGTTTCTTACCAGATTGATCTCTTTCACGCACACACACACACTAATGATTCACCTTCTTTTAAAAGGTTGAATCCAAAGAACTGATGCAATTATTTTCAGAACGAAGTTTTGGACACCGTTGTTCAACATGTGAAGCCAAATTAAGGTCCAGACACTGTGCTTCTGAAATGTGCAATATGCAGGAGCTAATTACAATCTATGTTGAACTGGCTGCTTAATGAAGTCAATGTGTGCATTCAAATATGAGAAGACATCCATGAAAGGTGGTATACTTTGATTTATTCATAGATAAAAAATATTACAGCATGATTTAGAGTTGTTGTCATACATTTAATCTTTAGGAGCTTCATTAGCTAAATTGTCCAGGTTCTGTCCATCAAAGCGTATGAAGTGCCAGCCTTCACTGACTGTGAGGTCCTGAGCTCCTTTGGCAGCGTAGAAGTCTCTTGATGGTGTGTTCCAATCGAGCACCGAGAGCTGCAGCCGCACACACTCCTTCTTCCTCCCCACCTGGGTAAACACAACACTCATCTGATTAACCATGCTCTGGATCACAGTATGACACTATTAATAAGCTCACATACTGGCAGTCAGGTTAAAAATACATTTTCCCCTGAGCTGCAGCAGCATGTCCTCAGTCATCTGTATGGATCAGAGTTGAGACTAAATGAAGTAAAACATACCTCAGCAACTTTGCACAATAAACCCTTGCCAATGCCATTTCCTGTAGCAAAAGAATTTAAAAAACATATAGGGACATTACAGAGACGGTAAGTAAAACAATCCTTCTAAGACAATACAAAAAACTTTATTTTTAGGAGAACACATTTTGTACCTCTGAACTCTGGCATCACATACAGGTCTTCCAGATATAGTGATCGTCCTCGCCACGTACTATAGGTGTAAAAGTACAGAGCATATCCCACGACGGTAAATCCTAATGAAAGAACACAAAACACACGAACAAAAAATCAACAAGAACACCCACGAACATAAAAAATGACTCTAAGAACAATTAGAAAGGTGTAGTCTGCATGCAATGTATTTACCTCTAAGACAGGAACAGATGTTGGGACCTTAGTGTTTATTTACCTTCTTTAGATTTGTGCTCCTCAGCAACTTCTGCAACAAGACATTCAAAAAAGGGATTCTGGCAGAAACCGTCACGCTCCAGTTCTGAATTTACACAAGAGAGATTAGCAAAAATATACTTTTCATTCCTAATATTTTCATAGGCCAAACAAACTGCATGCCATATATAAAGATATGAATAAATAATGTGCTCTTTTGACTAGATTACATTTTACAATTTCATTTGAATATTGAGTATTATAATGAGCTTTTATAATACTCAACTTTTACAGAAGTGGTGCTTGCATAATGTTACTCGATCGCCCAACCCAGCTAAACATTCACCAACACTGCAGTGCTGCTGTATCGCTCGGTGTATAATTACCTATGTTTGGTTGCAGTTTATCTAATGTATAACCTCACAGGGTACATATTTTCCACCTGCTTGACTTCTGCCTTTGCAGATGTTGGACCACATCTTTAAAACAAAAACTTGTGGTCACTTCATGAGAAACCATTACATTTTAAGGAATTTACATATCATTTCAAAAATATTCATATTCCTTCCACATGGATAATGGTATGTTTAAAGAGATTATAATTCAATTACTGTTTTCCTAAAAAGTAATGCAAATAAAACAACTGTGAATTGGCGACATCTGCTGGCAAATATTTTAAACTGCACCATTCGTTTTATTAGGCAAGTCTGAACTTTGACAGGAACATGTATGTGAAACTAGCAAATACACAAGTCTTATTTGGACTCCGCCAGCAGATATTTTCATTTTTAGAACTTATTTTCGGTGTATCATTACCTTTATGAGAGATCTCCACCTGGTCGGGCATTTTTTCATACACCGCCAGCTCCTGCGAATTTCAGAAATACAATTATTTCATACAACATTTTCCAACCACAACAAATGAATGAAAACGGAGTAACAACCCCGCAACTACCGCTACACAAAATATAAGGAAATAACGTCCAGGTTTGCAAGTGTTTCAAAAGCAGAGAGGAGTTTCAGCTAGCTGCCTGTGACTCACCATTATCATCCTCGATATGTCTTTGCAGTCTTCCTTTGTTGAAGGTCGTACTCTGAAATTCATTATTACAACAGCAGATATATATATTTCTAACTGAATAAATCACAACCGCTAACTATTCACTCTAGTTCCAAAAAGGAAATAGTCACGATCCGTAGGACTGTCCTTTCAAAATAAAATGGATGTTAAGCCTATGGTTGAATCCGTTCAACCATAGGCTACAACTATGTAAAAAGGAAAATTAACATTTTATGCTATGTCTGGTAAAAATCTGACTAAAACTTTACTGAAAGAGATCTGTTATAGGGTTACCAAAATTATTTAAATTCACAAATGCCAAAAATAGAATTGATTTCTTTTAAACAAACTCAGAAATTTGGACCCAATTGCTTAATATTTAGTAGAAGTGCCTTAAAACTGTTGACATTTTACAAATTACTTTATAGGTTCAAGGAATACCGACCCGTTTTTCCATACAGAACTGCGGTAACTGAGTCATGGCAAAATAAGGAGCCTATTATAGTAACATATTTAGGTAGTCAAGTAGTAGTTTTAAGAAGTTTAGTGAAGTTTAAATAGTAACATCTTAAAGGACAAAAGAATTGAAAACATTGACTCAATGTTTAGAACTTACATTGAGTAAGTTCTAAACATTGAGTCAATGTTTAGATCTTGAGCAAATCAATAATGCTCAAGATCATTATTGATTTGGAAGAACAATTTATGCCTAAACACCACTTCAACTTTCATTCTTTGTTACATAAGATAGAAACTGTTAAGATTTGAGTCTCAGGCCAGGAGTCCAAGTCAAGCCTCTAGTCTTTGGAGACAACTCAAAGTGCAACCAGAAGTTATTTTTACAACTTTAGGGTCTAGACTCAAGTCCCCATTTCTGCCTTACAAAACAATGATCCAGTCATCTGGATTTTCCTCAACTTGCTCAAAGGCATAGTAGTCTTAGTGCACTTAAATGTCTGAGTTTAAAATGGAAAAAGGTTACAATAATCTGGCTTTTAGTCAATGGAAAGTTGATTGGGAACTTGCAGCAACCTAAAATAGAAAAGGTTTAGTCTTTGTAAGTTTCAGCAAAGGTCACAATTAATTCAACAATGATGGACAATAATGTTAAAGTGACTTGAAAACACCTGTTATATTTAGCCAGAGTGGTATTTCTTTGTATGTTATCAAAGTTGCCTATTTTAATGCTTTTGCGCTGCATCTTCCAACAATAATTTCTTTTTCTTGCTTTAACACCTCTTGCTTCATTTGATAGCCACCAAGCTCTTCTCTTCTTTTTTGTCTATTATGTTTCATACAAAAAACCGGATATCTAACCGTAATTCCACAAACGCAACACACAAGATTTAATACAAAATCAAATTTATTTTAGGGTAAAAAAAGACATGAAATCAGTTAGAATATAAGCTGAAACGCTGATGATTTCACAGACTGATCAGCTTTCACTGAGCATTAAGATATTTACAAAGTCTGGCCATGTTTGCTCTCATCACTCAAGAGTTCACATAATTCTCTTCACATCGCTCCGAAGTCGACCCCTTTAGGTTCGGGCGAGAAAAACCCGAAGATGAGAAGACTCTTCTATACCAAAACACGTCAGTGTGGGGACTGGGTGCTTGCTGCAGGGGAATCGGAGCGCTCCAGCTTGATCCCTCCGTCGACTTGAGTCGAAGAAATGGAGGATGGAAGCACAGAGCTCTTGGTCTCTAGGGAGGAGGCAGACGAGGGAAGAGATACGACTATGTACTTCTGCATTGGCCGGGAAGCCGTGAGTCCAGAACCGCTGCCGGGCTCCAGTTTTACCAAGGGCTGCAGTGTGGAAGTCGCACTGGGAACAGTGCTGGTTACTGGTGAGGCTGACTGGGAGGAGCTAAGGGTGATGACCTATAGGAAAAGCCAAAAGAAAAGTTTACTGCCGTATAGTGGTAATTGATTTAAAAAAAAAAAACAAGGAGTGCAACTTAAGTTATTTAGTAAAAGTTTTGTTGGAGCATTTATGTCAGGCTTCCAGCACATTTTTTTATTTTAAAGTTTCAGTTTCCCAAAGTGCCGATTCAAAGGTTCTGTCAATTTTTGGTCCAAATTTAAACAAAAAATAGACTTTTGACAAACATGGAAAAACCACAAACTGTAAAGAAAAGAAATGGATAGACAGACAGATGAATGGACAAATGGACGGATGTCTGAAAAGATCGGTGGCCAGATCGAAAACTACAAAGACGGAGGGTTGACGGACAGACGGAGGAATGACGGATCAGCTGAGGCAGCGATTAATGATTAGAGAAATCTTTTTTTACACAATGACACCAGGAAAAAAAAAGGAAAAACTTTAAATCAGATTCTGCGTTTAGGAAAAATTCCCTTGGACAGAGTTCCTGATTATTGGTACTCTCCCTAAACTAAAACTGAAAAATGATTACCTGCTGGGTTGAGGCAGCTCCCGCACTGGTTCCCATCACGATGTACTTTGTCGCCGGTGGCGACGGCTGAGACGGAGTACCGGGTCTTGGAGACATGAGGGTGAGGGAGCTCGGGACCTTAATGATGCTGGGAGTGCGAGGCCCGCCTGAACCACTCAACCCACTTTGTGAGACTGAAAGCGTGGAACGAGGCTGCAAGAACATTTCATCACATACGAATAAACAGCCTGCTACTCTTGTGACGTCTCATCGTAATGGATTCTGAGTGTAAATCTAAATTAGATTATTGCCACTAGCTTTATTTACTTATGTCCAATCGGTGCGGACATCGATTCACCACCATTTGTGTTTTTCTGACCTGTGTGATTGTTAAGGTGGTCCGGTTGACTTGCTGGGCTTGCAGCGCTGCTTGAGTTCTGGCCTTCATTACATGAGAACACAGCATGGGCCCGAGGTAGCCGAAGTCCGTCCGGTATTGCTCCACGTTGTCCGGCTGAGGCCGTATTTTGGCGATGACGCTGGCGCAATGTTTCTTTGGAAAAATAAAAAAAACAAAACATCTTGAGCACAACTTTCAAATCAAATGTGTAGACGTCGTGTTATGTTTTCAGCGTATGGAAAGACGTTACGGAACAAACGGAAAAGAAAGACGTTCTGTACCAGAAGGAGGCTCTGAACGTGTTCAGCTCCTATCCTGTCGATGTTGGACACTACAGGCCCGTCCATCACTGCTTTGATGCGAGCGCCTTCTACGGTGAGCCGAGGAAGGATCAGCGTCTTTATCACCTAGGAAAAGCAACAAAAGTCAGTCATGACAGAAGGCAGGGAAAAAATGAGCTCAAGTTTTATTTAGACAGACAAGACGTTAACCTTAAGCGTCTTTTATGCTTATTTAGAACATTCCTTACATCATCATCTTCCTCATCATCTAAATAAAAATCTACAATCTGCACATCTTGAGGACTGAACAAACTGCAATAAGATGAAGAAAAAAAAACAGTAAAATATTTAAACAAAATTCCTGAAAAGGGGATTTTAAAAAGTTTTTTTCAATATTTCAATTCTGTTTTTATACAGTTTGATAAATAAGGAAATTAGATCCTACTTACATCAGCTCCCAGTTCAGCGAGCCCTGCGATGGAGCCGTATCGCGTCGTCCACTGGGTTTTGTCATCCAACAAACTCTGGAGGACGAAAACAAACAAACAAACAAACAAAACATAAATCAGAAAATTGGTTTAACGTGAGAAAAGTTTAGAGCCAAAAAATATATCAATCGTGGTACATCTGGAAAATATGAAGACATCTGAAGAGTCCAACATAGGAGTGTTTGGTTCACCCACCTGTTCAACTGACTGTCATACACCTACTCTTCTTAAAAAGTAGGTCTTTGCAAAAAAACATAAATTCTGAAGTTGAAGCAGAAAAAGTCACCTTGGTGAGAGTTTTGGTAATACGGGACTGGATGTTATTGGTGGTTGTGCTGAACGTTTTACAGCTCTGGGCCATCAGACGAGCCGCAAAGTCTCGCAGAGCCCAGTGGTTGTCGACATCTGGCCGTAAACAGAGCTGCTTACTCACAATGCAGGTGACCACCGCCGGGATCAGCTCATGCAGCTGAAAACAACAACATATCGCTCTGTATCAAAAAAAAAAAAACTATTTCTCTTACGTTATACATGTTATATTTCGTTTGTTTTCTATACTCACGTATTTTTCCAGATACAAAGTGGGGTTGTCCATTAGAGCTTTGACCATCCGCATGAGATAAATCAGCAGAGCCAAGTTGTTTTGCACCACATTTACACGAACCTTTGGAGAGAGAATAAAGTCAGCAAAGATATGCGTTATATCTGATGTAAAATGTTATGGAACGAGAGAGGCAACAATCTCACTGGCAAAATAATAAACAAAAACATGTCAATTTTTCATTTATCAGCAGTGGTTATTGGCTGGCGGTGTCAAATTTGGAAAAACTACAATGCTCTGTTATTTCCTCTACAAACGCATCAAACCACATTTGCTTTGTTAACCTCCAAAAAGTGCATCAGAAAAAAATCCGATACAAGTTACACACATTTGATTTGATGCTTAAATTTGGAGAATCTTGTACTTCCTTATTTTCTGCTGGATTAAAGATTTCCACTTTTATCAAATATCCTAAAGCTTCTTTTCCCTCTATTGTGTCTTGTAATACAAAAAGAAGCAGAACTGATCAAACTCAGAACTGAGAAATGACTTGCTGGCTCATCTCTATTCAGAAAATTAGAAATAGTTGGGAGACATGCTTACTCCTTCAGAAATGAACGTGCTGAATCTTGGGAGCATCTGATAGAGTCCAGGATCGGTAGCAATACTCTGTAATGCTTCCTGTGAGAAGAAAGGAAGAGGCTTAACCACAACAACAGAGGTGTGAAAGAGATGAGTCGGCATTTACAGTAATTAAGTCAATGTATTATAAGCCTGGCGGGCCACCAGGCCTTACTTGTGCCCCCACCAGGCTAATCATTGCTTATTTATTTAAGTCTTTTAAAAATGTTTGCATGGTTTAAGACTTTATAGTTGGTGTTGAGGTATTAATCTTCAATCTTTAAATAACACATAAGCATCAAGTGATGTCAACTTTAAACATTTTTTAACTCAGAAACACAACGGGCCGCTGGATGAATGACTGACCGCTCTAGGACCCAACCTGCGTGCTTAGCAGGTTTTCTGTGGGAAACCTTGAATTAAAATAATAATTTATTGCCCCTGCATACTGAAAAACCGGTAAAACTTACGGCTCGTTTTGCTTCGCAGGAGCCAACACACGCCTCTGTGATTTCCTTGTAGTAGAGTTGCTGCTCTACAGAAAGCTCGTGGGTGCTGCGTGGTTTCAGCCTGATTAGACCCTTCTCCTTTCCTGTGAAAAGGACAAAATCTTTAGATTCAATGGAGATCACGCATTCTTCCTGAGAGCAATCACAAAAAAACAACAGAACAATTTGGTGTAGAAAAGGTGATAAATGTGTGGAATGATAACATAATGTCACCGGCGACAAAGTACATCGTGATGGGCACAAAAATATTATTGAAGAAGTTCCTCCAAAACAAAAGGAGTAATACTGACCTTTGTTATCAGGAGCTGGTGCGTTCTGACCTTTGCCTTGAATTGCACCTTTCTCCTCCTGGCCAGGCTTGACCACTTTGAGCGGTTCTGTTGATTCAGCTTTCTGTTGCTCTTTTGATGCTGAAAAGGAGAGGAACAAAAGTTATACCCAAGTTCTCTTTTAAGACAAAAAAATAAAAAAATAAATCATTATTTCTAGTTTTAAGATACTGAAAATAAATGTTAAACCTGACTAACCTGGCGGTGGGTTTTCTGGAATTGACGGCTGAACTCCTTCGATACTTAACCAGTGTGCTGTTAGGAAACGAAGATCGGTCGTAAACTTATTCATAAGCCACTCAAAACACCCAAAGCAGAGAAAACCAGCCAGTAATCTTGATAATCTGTGTACCTTTGAGAGAAACATCTAAAGGAACTCTTGGAAGAGGTGTGTTTATAATGTCGCTGAGGTCGACCTCCTTTTCCTCGTAGAAATGAAGTTCTCTTCCGCCGCCACTCGCGAAGCGGAAAGGGATAAACTCCTGCGCCTGAAACCCGTACAGGGGCTAACAACACAGAGAGTGAGAAGGAAAATATCAGTAAAACGCACAAATATGAAACAGCAAAAGCGTCCTGCTTCTCTTCTAAAAGACCCCTTACCTCCACGTTTTTTAGTTTCAGGGCATTGTCTATGTCACTGGTGGTTAGTTTGCGTCTCTTCCCGTGATGCATAAACTTGAGAGCGTCCTGCGGAGAAGAAAACGTATCATCACTAAGCTATTTGAGGTTTTAATTTTAGACGCGGAAAAGACGAAAGAACAAAAACAAAAATAGCTTTAATAAATTACCTGTGCAATTTCTTTGATTCTGTAGCTGACCTCTTCACTAAGGGCCACACAGCTCTCCTCCTGTAGCTGCCCCACTCCCACTGACTCGGCCATGGCTTTCATGGACTCTGTGGGCAGGCTGACCGAACATTGCTTCTGCCGACGTTCCTCCGCCATGCCTGGGAAACAATCATCAGCCCATTAATATTAGTGTTTTTTTTCCTATAACATTATGGGCTAATGAATATTTTCCAGTTTATTTTTAAGACGTTGTGTAAACAGCGTATTGCCTTTCACTTTGGTACTGATCCCTATTAGAGTCAACAGGCACTAATGCAGTTTGACTAATCAAACCAAAATGACTAATCAACCTACTGGACATTTTCAGGAGTCAGAGTGAAAATGACCAACAGCCCACAGAGTTGGAAACAGAATTTTTTTTTTTGAAAACATCAAAGCAAGTACAAAATGTTTCCTGACAGGTAAAAATTGATTCATGCTTGGTACAAAACGTTTTTTGGCAGAAGACTTTTTTTTCTTTTTTTTTTGCTGGACCCTAGAAAATGACAAAAGCTACAAAAGTACAGAGGTACAGAATGACCAAGGGGGAAAATAATAACCATAAAATATTATTTCTTCTTAATGTTTGTGAAAAAATGACATACGATTATATACATTACAATAAAAATACGGTAATAACTGACAGGAAACAAACATGAGACAGGAAAAAGTCTCAAGTACAAGTGACAGAGTTGGACAAAAAAACAAAAACAAACTGAAACTACACTGACAGTTTGTCTTGTGCTTTCCAAATGTATGAAACAAGAATAAAAACAAGAATAAAGAGTGATAGGTGCAGAATTACCCTTTAAAAAGCACTACTAGAAACTGTTTCCTTCGCATCAACACACCATTAAAAAGCGCAATGAAACTTTGAGTCAGTAAAGCAGTCTGACAGGAGCAGGTAATTCTGTCCCTTTGCCATTTTGTATATTTGATTTGTTTTTTTGTTATTTTTATCCGAACTGGAGGGTTGTACAGTGATCAAGTGTCAGTTCTTACCCACCAGGAGCAAGTTTTACACCTGCTTTGAGAATTTCACTATCTTTACCTATTGTCTATTGAAAGGAAATGTGGATGTGCAACTCAATATCTACTAGCAGCAAGTATGTAGTTATTATAGTTTGATTAAGGGTATTTATTTCACTAGACTACCAGCCCAAAATGGTTGGAAGAAAGTAAAGTGTATTTTCAGAAAATATTAGAAATTTTTATATAGTATAGATGTAAGGTTTTAGCATCTATATGAATACATTTTCTCCATAATTTATGAACGTACTTCACTACAAAGAACATAAAACCGAAATTCAGCCGCTTAGGTACATGAGAATGTAAAAAGAGAAATGAAACTGAAGTAAGAAAACACAAAATGGCAACGATTAAGGTATTAATAAGTACGAATTGCAGAGACAAACTGATGCAGGATCAATCTAAACAACAATCTGGTTTAATACGTTTCAGTGAATGAGAATATTATTTATGTCAGTAATTGAATTCAAAATGTGAAACTAATATTTATACACTCATATTACACAAAGCACTATATATAAAATATCGATTTCTGTTGATCTAGACAGCTATGACGTCTAGCCGAGAAAAAGCACAAATCACTTACATTTCCTTATGTAATTATCAAATTTTCTGAATTTTGGGGTTTTTCACTTTGTGTAATACATATATGCAAGTTTTAACTGATTAACTGAAATAAACCTTTTGATGATATTGTAATTTATGAAATCCACTTGTTGATTGTGAATTATGAGTGGCAAAATAAAACTGAAAAATAAATACTTATTAAAAATATATCTTTTATTTGTTATATATATTTTTTTACTGAATTATTCGGATTGTGTTTGTACAGTGCAGCTATATAAGCAAATAAGTGCTACACATGCAACCTTGCAGTGTGTCCAAATAAAGAAGATTAAGAAGGCCTTATTCAAAGGACAAAAAATTACATATTTCCTTAAGATATCCGCGCTGTTTCAAAGCTGGATGACACTTGCATTTCAGCAAGGAAGAAATAATATAACACGATTTCACCAGTCGTTTTATTATCAAAGCAACAAAAACTCAATTGCACCTTTAAATGTTATTTAGCAAGAGATAAAATAAGATCAAACTAAAAACAATTTTGCTCTTGGGGGATATATTAAATTTACTAGTATATGTAAACACTACTGCGCTTCATATTGAGCGGGTCAGGCACTCTGACGGAACAAGTAGTAACACACAAGTTCCGCCAAACATAAGCATGCAGGAAAGTCCTTCAATTTTATCACACGAAAACGAATTGTCCTACATTTAGAGCTCATGGCGACTTTTAGATTAACTAATACTTGCGCTTAAAATATGCCTGTTAGCTTCCATGCTAATAGCGTAGCTACCGTTGACATTATTACCTGTGAAGTTTTCCTTTCTCGTTCGAGTTCACTCGGGATTTTAAACAAATAAACGATATCAAAATTTATAAAAATGACAATGGCGCGAAGCTATTTCTTCTCTGGTATTATCCATCACTGGTCGTTAACGGCTGACTTGGTCACAGACTGCAAGCTGGGACATCCGCTCATGAATTAGCGCTATGTTCTATCGCCATTTTGAGTCACGTTCCAGTTCAGAGATCGCGAGATTACAACTGACAGCTACAGTAAGTGGCGTTCTGTTTAAAAGTAAATACGAAAACAGAGATTGCACTTTGAACTGTAAATTGCGCAGAAATATCGAGAAATCAATAATTTTAAGGGTCTACTATTAGAATTTATAAGTTTTACCATGAAAACCCGTGCTAAACCTTTACAGAACAACCCGATCTCCAACCGGAACTATTGTTATTACTACGTTCATAGGGGGAGCGTTATTGTGTAGCTACGGGGGAGAAGGTAAGGAGCGTGGAAGGACATTGCGAGAAACAAACATGTATAGATTTTTATCCCGCGGCGTTTGTACGACACGAAACCACTCACTTTTCGTCTACGAGGGCTGTGTGTTTTCCGCCAAATATGACGTTTCTAGGTGAGTTTACTTTGCCAAAGAAATAACATGAGCGCAATAATCAATGCTCGTAACAAATGAC
Organism: Gambusia affinis; assembly: GCF_019740435.1. Taxonomy (NCBI): domain Eukaryota; kingdom Metazoa; phylum Chordata; class Actinopteri; order Cyprinodontiformes; family Poeciliidae; genus Gambusia; species Gambusia affinis. Next base: position 11,890,575 of record NC_057882.1, on the reverse strand, counting down.
TACAAGTCTTCGCTGTAATGTGATGGTGTCACACAACAGCTTTAGGTTTTACGTAACCTAACATTCATTTTCCATGTTGTAAGTACATTCTGTTAGCTGTTAGCTTGCTTAACCTGTGCGGATGGGGCGGGGCTTATTGATTGCCATATTAGCTAGGCTGTGGTTTCCCTGGTAACTTGCAACATTTCTAAAAGCCGAGTGGTTCGATTGACTTTCCTCAATTTAAATTGAAACATATAAAAAGGCTGCTGTCCAAAATCACAGCCAAACAGACAATGACTCATATCACCAAATTAGTTGTACTGTGATTTTGTGAAATTGCATACTTGCATGGTTCTTTTTAGTATTAAATATTATTTGGCTATCCTTTTACTTTCTGTAATTATAATTTTTGTTTCCCCATCTCACGCAGGGTATTAACTGGAGTTGGAGTAAACCTTTTTAGCACATGTTCAGTCAGATGCTGTGAAAAGAAAGACAATGGTATCCCCTCTAATCTAGATGAGGCAACAAATGTACACACTCAAGCAAAGATTACCCAACCACAGGAGGAGGCAGAAGAGGTGAAGGCAAATAATAGAGGTAGCACTCAACAGCACAGCAATGTTAAAGTTGAACAGGTCTTGTCAAAGTCATCACAAGTAAACACTGATGGAGCTAAAAGTGGGAAGGAGAGTCTTTTGGACCTCCTCGGAGCCATGAAGGTTGAAGTTACCAGTAAAAGAAGGCTCAAAAACCTCAAGACGAATAAAAGTCTTGAATCGGCTGCAGCAGGCATGGAGAGCACATCGAGTATGTTTCAAAAGGCAACAGTGCAAGCTTCAGCACAGAGGTAGGAAACCTTGGAGTTATTTTTAGCACCTTGCAGAAGTATTCATATTCTGTTAACTTTTAAAGTCTTTGTCACATTACAGCCATAACTTTTTATGTATTGTTGTTGGGATTTATGTGAGAGATCAACAAACTATGCTTGTGGAAGCATACCTAACAGGTGTGACCCAAGTTGTATTGTATTTGTCTAGCACATGCAGTCCTAGTAAAATACATTGAAGTAAGGTTGTGTAGCGATAAAATGTGAAAAAGTTATACGCAAATGTTATTATATAACATTTAATTTTGCTTCATTGTTGAGTGTTTTTATTCCAAGTTCACAGGATGATGTAATTACACAGTCCATCTATCCATTACACAGTCATTTCAGTTAACCTGTGGAAACTGACCTGCAGTTCTTGGAAATTTTCTAAGGTTTTTGTTTCCATTTTGTATTTTTAGTGAAGCACTGGATCCTGATCTGGTTTCAGCAGCATCTGCTGCAGCCTCCACCCTTCCTAATCGCAGCGATGCGGAGTCAGAGCTGCTGAAACAGCTGAGGCAGCGCAAACTTCTCACAGAAGCTCAGAAAAAAGGCGATATCAACAATCTTGGGTATGTCACCTGCATATAGATGCATTAATAGATGCGTTTAACAGTAATGTGTTAGTTCATCCTTAACGAGAGCTCGCTCTAAATTCCCCTAAAACAATGTCTGAGTGTGCATCAGCTGAACACACACATGCAGGGTGTTTTCCATCAAGTGCTCGCTGAGCCACAGTTATTTGTATTTCCACCAAAGTAAACTCTGGCTCTGCCAGCCAAAAGCAGTGGCTATCCTTGGAGCGGTGGACAGCACAACCAGAGGAAAGAACAACTTCAGTCAGAAGCTGGGAGGGCGGGTTACAGGGAGCAGCAGCTTCATTTTGTTTTTAATTTGTGTAATGAAAACAAAAACAGTGCATCAACAATAATGAAATGTTTGATAGCATCAGAATAACACTGTCTGACTGCCTCTTGTGTTCCACTAAGTTTATTTTGATTTTCCTCTTCACATTCTTTAAGCCGGTCAGTTATTTTCCAGTGAATCCTTTGACAGTGTTTCCATCTCAGTCTTTTAAAACTGTCAGTCTTTTAATATCAACAGATAGTTTTGATCAATCTTTGCATTTTAAAGAATAGTAGCAGACTTAATTTATTTATATTTACTAAGCACTATGTTGTAATACTTCCTCAGAGTTCTTTTAGCTGACATGAAAGTAGGGAAGACGTCTGGTCGGCAGAATGCTTGGCCTGCTAATCAGATCCGATTTGACGATGATGGACAAGGATACGTACGCGACAGAGGAATTACCAGTGAGCTGGCCAATGTTCGGAAGAGGTAAGCACATTCATAACACTGTCAGTTAACAATAGAAATAAAGTGAACGTGTGTGGTTTTTTTAAAAATTAAATATTATTTCTAGGAGGAATATTTTCCCAGCAAAAAGACTTAACATCTTCTCTCGAACCACTGATGAACGGGAAGATGAATCAGCACTTGGTAATATTAACTTCTTGTATACGTTTGGCTATTTTTATCTCTTACACCATTAGTGCATCTAATATAGAAATTGCATGCAGTAGAACAGCTTAGGTATCCAAATTTGGCTGTTGCCAGACAAGTCAATAAGCTGTCCTGCTGCAACTCGGTGTTATATAAAGAGCTGTGCTATAGTAATAAATTTGTTGTCAAATAAGAAATTAGTTTTTGTTATTTTATGGGACATTGCTCATAACACTGGTGTCTTATCTCCAGCTAAGCCGACCCTGTGGGACATAGATTTTGCCAATGAGTTATCTCTGTTAACCAACCAAATGCCACGTAACGGGTTTGAGGAAATGATCCAGTGGACCAAAGAGGGAAAACTGTGGCAGTACCCGATTAACAATGAAATTGGTGAGTGACAGAATACGTCTTAATTTTATTTTATTTTTTTCATTTCACAACCACAAACTGCATTCAGACCAACATAAAGAAGCGCACAACTTTGAGTTGGAACAAAAATGAGAGCTAATTTTCAAAATGTCTTTCTAATAATAATCTGGGGAAAAATGGTTTCAACTCCCTTTAAACTTTGACGAGGCACCTGTAGCTGGAAATTATGTTCACAACAGAAGCTTTGACTACATCTGTCTCTAGAGGAGTGTTAAGTTTTCACATCCAATTGTAATTTGTGGCTGTAAAGTGGCAAAATCAGAAAAAAGCACTTTTACGAGACCAAACAGATACAATATTGTCTCCTAATCACTATGATGTTGTCATTTCTTTCTATTAGGCCTTGAAGATGAAGCCAGTGTCCCGTTCCATGAGCACGTCTTCTTAGAGAAACACTTAGAGGACGGCTTCCCCCGTCAAGGGCCTGTGCGTCACTTCATGGAGCTGGTTGTGGCTGGTCTGGCTAAAAACCCCTACTTGACCGTTGAGCAGAAGAAGGAGCACATTTCCTGGTTTAGAGACTATTTTCATCAAAAGGAGGAGGTTCTTAATGAAGCTGATGTGTATCTAAACTAAACCCAAGAGGGTTAAAGACGTTTCCCATGTTTGCTGGACATAAACATTCAAAAATGGGACATCATTGTTCTCAACGGGGCTTTACTGCCTTTGTTCATCCTTGGACTTGTGTACATTCACAGGTTCTAAACAAAAAATTACAAGCTTTTCTCTGAAGAGCAGTTAGTGTTGACTCATGCAACATCTTTTGAAATAGCTGCGTACAACTCTTAATTTTTACCTTATTTTTGTTAAATTTGTCATGTCGTGTCCTATTAAAATATGTCATGAAACCACATTGTGTTTTCTTTGTGGGAGGATAGGGGTGGTGGGCTTTCTTTTGGGAAGCTGAGAGTCAGTAATTTATCTCCACCAGCCTTTGTTCAGTCTCCATGGTAACCAGATTTTTCTCTGGCTGATTGGTGGTGGTAGTTTCCATAACATCATGAGATTTTAGCTCTGATCTCCACCAGAATGTACTATTGTGAAAAATAGTGCATTCTATTTAAATATAGAATGTACAATACACCCACAAAGAATTTCAAATATTGAACCGGATTTTTTTTTAGCACATATTTGGAAAATAATAAGATTGTTAATTCAGATAGCTGTAACCATCTATCAAACTGATTTCAGTCTGAGCAAAGTTTTGTCCCACTTCTCTCTTTCAGCTCTGAGATATTTTGAAGGTTCATTTGCAGGTCACCAGACTTTGACTAGGCCCGGTGCTCTTCATTTTGTTCTCAGCTAGTCAATGACTGATTCGATGATGTAATTTTGATCAATGTCGTTTTCCAGGATCCGATCAGTTACCAGTCATTAGAGTTTAATGCTACTTACGAGTTCAACACGTTTAACTTAGTGACACAATTGAAAGACTACAGATTTTGAGATACTGTTTTCAAATCTCTGTCCCTAGTTTTTGATTGTTCAATCCCGGGTACTACTCAGCAATGACTGATATCCTCAATGGAGTTTCAGAGATCTTTTAAAGAAAGAATATGCTGAGGTAAATATTTTTGTATTTTCTAAGTGTCTGAGTTCACACGAACGCCTACAAAAGTGATTACTAATGTTTTTCCAGATCTTCGGTCCAAACCTCAAACCTGTGTGCCCGTACTCTGGGCCTCAGTTTACAGTAAGAACATTATGAGTCCTTGAACCTTGTATTCTTTGTACGGGAAGTGCTTTTTAGAGTTAAACAAGCTCTCAACAATCTCACAGATTCCTTCTGTACTAAAAACACTTTGCTCACTCTATTGTCTGACAAAGTGGTGCATGACAAGTTGATGTTTAAAAGTACCCCATTTCCACTTTTTGTTCACGTTTCCTCAAACGGCGTGAAAGGCATGATAGGATGTTGGCACCAGCGCCTTATTTCTGTTTGTGTGAGCTGTGTGTAATGTAAGAAAAAGGGTTTGCGTTGAAAAGGCTCCGATTGGCCACTAGATGGCGATACTGACTGGTGATGCTGTTTCCTACAAACAAGCTGCCATATTAAAAAAAAACTAAAAAACTTTTCATCTAAGTAAGAAATTACATCCAAGTAAAAAATTTGAGCATTTTTTTTCTATTTTATATGGTTCAATTAGTTTTTGATATCGATATAAGCTGTTATTTTGTTGATATCCTTGAAATGATTGTGAATAAAACTGGGTTACCTCTTCAAAAAGTACAACTGTTGACATTCAACTGAAATGGACAGAAATAATTGAAAGGCTTTTTCATGCATGTTTGTTTGATTTAAGTGCTGTCATATTCGAGGCTAATTCAACACTGAATGGAGATATTACTGGTTCCTTGCAGACTAATGAAACCTTTTGACGTTTTGTGTTGTTCCAGTTGTAGGTTTAGATTTTACCTGCTAGGTAGTGAACGTTTGCCCTGAATTTAGCTCTAGCAGTTTCCCATTAATCCCGACTGACTTCCCTGGCCTTTCAAAGGAAAAATATCCCCATGGCATGATACTGTCCCTACCATGTTTCTCAATGGGGATGGTAGTTTTCTGTTGCACGTAGTATTTTGTATGTTGGCCTAATTTCTCATCTGACCAGAAGTCCTTCTTCCATGTGTTTGAATGTCTCAGCTCTATGATAAGGCTTACATGACTTTTGTTAAACAGCAGACTTCTTTTTGTGATGATAGAGGCCAAATTACACGACAAATGTCTGCTGAGACATGATTTCACTGTGATTGCTGCAGAGCTACAATGGGCATAATGGTTGGTTCTCTTATTAATGGTCTCATAGTTTTTCAAATTTCAGAAGATGGGTTAAAAAATGTTCCATGATATGTTCAAAGGTTTAGATTTTTTTAATAACCCAACTCCACTTTAATCATCTACACATTTGTTTCCCTGACCTGTCTGCTGTGTTCCTGAGTCTCCATGGTGCTGTTTGTTCACTAATGTTCTCTGACGGACATCTGTGACCATTATAAACACCTGGATTAAAACTGAGATTAAGTGATTCTGTTATCAGAATCAGATGAGCTCTGAAGGTTGTACAACCTTATTTAGGGGTATCAGAGTAAAAGGATTGTGAAGAGTCATTTTACAATTATTTCGTGCATTGTGTCAGATTACGTAAATTTATTTTTGTGGCTATAAAGTGACAAAGTAGAAAAAATTTGCAAGGCACAATGATGTGTTTGAAAGGTACTGTAGCTGTACAGCAGTGTATATTTGTCATGTGAGTCTTTTGATTGATTTTTAATGCAGAAATACATGTTTTTTTGTAGAGATAATCGTGTTATTCTGTTAAATTAAATAAAAAAAAGGGAATCTGTAAAACTTCAGAAACCTTACAATTTCCACGAGTTTTAAAAAGTCTGTAAATGCGTCTCAAAATTGCTCAGATTTTGAAACGCGTTGAAAATGGAAATTAACTAACCCCCGCTTTATTACATAGTTCACATTTTTTATGTCTCATGAATATATAAATCTAAAAACAAAGGTCCGATTTAAACGTGGTTCATCAACAATCACCATAAGAAGGCATCTCAAGCTGCGGAAATGTAAATATCGAGCCTGCGAGTGGACCGTGAAGGCATCACAAAACTCTTCTGCCAGGCTACTTGTTAATCGTGACAGAGCGGCAGAGTTCAGAGTTACCGATGCAGGAAGGTGTGAACTTCTGTCAAAAGCTAGAGCAATATCTCTATCGGATAAACTGGACACTTCTATTTACTTCTGTGATTCCACCAGTGGACGCAGCATCCACTTTTCAATTTGTAAGTCCTATGTTTTCCTTTTTCTATACTTTTATATGTGAACGTTGATGTGAAGGGCAGCACCCGTGTGACCCAGACATGGCTGAGGCGCCCCCACCACAGGTACAGCCTGTCGATATTGACCCGGACTTTGAGCCCCTGCCCCGCCCGCGGTCCTGCACCTGGCCCCTGCACCGCCCGGAGCTCGTCGACCCCGCCGGGTCCAACACATCCTCCCCGGCGCCGTCGGTGCAGCAGGAGCCCGGAGGAAATGCGGAGTTCATCAGCAGCCTCGGCTTGTTGGAAGAGAACTATGAAGAATACGCAGAGGATAAAGCACATTGCCATGTTTTTCACCACCACCATCCTCATCATCATCTGCAGCAGCAGCAGCAGCAGCAGCAGCAGCAGCTGCTGCCGGGTCCCCAGCTGCCGCCTCAGCAACAGGTGTCTCCTTCAGGGGTCCCACCCTTGGGCTCCTCCGGTCAGAGGAAGATCAGCTCGTCCCGTCGCAACGCCTGGGGTAACATGTCCTACGCTGACCTCATCACCAAAGCCATAGACAGTTCACCCGAGAAGAGGCTGACCCTGTCTCAGATCTACGACTGGATGGTGAAGAGTGTGCCCTACTTCAAGGATAAGGGAGACAGCAACAGCTCTGCGGGCTGGAAGGTGAGATTATTACCGCGTGTGTGAGAGCTGAGACGTCTTTATGACGGACGAGCTTTAGTGATGCTGACAGCAGAGGTTTTAACAGGAGCGCATCTAGATTGATTACCGACTAACCAAAGCCATGAAAAAAATCAGTGTTGTTATCTTCCTTGTTAAAATATTCTCACCACATTCAACTCTTTCACACTTTAACTTATGTATTTGTATATTTGGTATTTTATGTGCTAGATCATTAAAGTAGGGCATAAATGAGTGGTAGACAGAATAAAGAGTTTGAAACTGTAAATAGTTAAGTGTCATATATTTGTCTTTACCCCCGTTTACTTTGGGACCTCAAAGTAAAATCACTCAGCAGCTTTCAGAAAACAGAGTTTATCTGTGAAATTTAAAAAGAGCAGATAGTATAAAGAAGCAGCTCATTGCAGATCTGGAGGAGCTGCAGACATTCACTTCTCAGGTGGGCGAACATGTCTATTTGTTATGCTCTTCAGAAATCCAGCTTTTGTGAAAGAGCAGAAGAAAGCCATGAAGAAATCTAAAAGAGATCCCGTTGGAATTTAGCTTTCTGCCAGAATTTTACTTTTTGGTAGCAAAAAGCTCTTTCAAAAAAACCATCATATCTACATGATACACATTACCCAGGGTGAAACCTGGAGGCAGCAGCAGCAGCATCGTGCTGTTGAGACGCTTTTCTTCTGAAGTAGGTCAGAGTTGGTGGGAGGAGGACTTGATGAAATCTGGTTTCCACATGTATGGAAAACCTGTTGCCCTCCGAAAAAAACCTGGAAGGCAGGCATGTCAACTTGTCTGCACAAACATCCATTATTATTATGTTTTTAATACTGTCCCTCCTGGTGAGGAAATTACTCAGCAATGATAACGAGATAGAAATGAACCAGCAGACGAAAGTCGAAGGTGGGCAAAAATGATGAGGCGTGTTAAAGCCTGCAATCAAACCGTGAGTCAAATTTACGTTCTGGCCTCACAGCGCTTCCCGCAACCTTCTTGCAATCGAGTGAGATGTAATTTCAAAGCTGTCAGGAAATGCCTTTGGGAAACCTCAAGCAAATATAGTCTCCATTGTTTAGCACCCGCATGTGAAAAACTTGATCGCCTCTCATGCTATGACTTATGGCTCCCCAACAGCTTCTTTCTCCTCCTTGTCTCAATCTGCACCTTTGTAGATGTAAAGGTGAACTGACTGATGGGAATGTAGATTTTTTTCTTCTTCTTCCTTTTTTTTTTTTGGTTCTATTAGAAGTTCCCTTGGCAATAACAGGAGGCGATGCAAACAACTCAATCAGCCTTGTGGAGTGTGTCAGAGGGGAAGAGGCAGGGGAAAGGAGGGGATGCTGGGAACGACGTCAAACATCCTCCATTCCTGAGTTGTGCACTCATATCTCTGCGTCCGTGTCTTCTAGAGTTTCCTCAGCGGATGCTAAAGCTTGGATAAAGGGATCCCCCCTCTTAATTCCATGGCTTCCTTTTATTTCATTGTGGCTTTGTGGTTTACTCTTCATCTCCACTGCATGTTTTTTTTCCCCCCTCTTATCTACCAGTGAATAATTTTCTTCGTCCATAGAATGTTTTCCTCTGTATTTTGAAGAAAAAAATTGAACTTGAATCATGTTTCACACTCCCTTAAAAACTAAAAGATAAATCTGGAAGGGATTTTTAATTTGTATTTTTTTTTATCAAGAACAACCCCCCCCCCTCCAAGCCTACCTGTTTAATGTCAAATCAACACATCTTTCTTTCAGTCTCTGCATTCCTGAATCTTGGCACTCCCGGCAGGCTTAGGAACCACAGGCTGATAGTTATTTTTGCACTTCCCTGTTAAAAAAACACTAAAGTCCCCCCACAATGAACTATGATGCATTTCCTGGTGAGTGGATGGAAAACAGGGCCATGTGTTAACGTCTCCAAGCCGGCAAAACATGAGCACCACTGCTGGACAAAACAAAGGGGATCAGATGGAGCGTGTAGCGCCTTGCATGTACGCTTTGAAGTCGCTCACATTTTTCACATTTCATCCATACATCTGCATGTATTTTATTGGGGTTTTAATTTTTGGGTTTTTTTTTTTTTTCGGTTACTGCAACACAGTCTTTTGCATGTTAACCAAAAACTGAATTTTTATTTCTTCAAATATGCTACACAGCTGAAATCTTGTTGATAAATAGATTAATTTTGATTTTCGCACTTTTAATTAGGGGTATAACTGTAAAGGGTTGATGTGGGTGATAAAGATGTTGAATTTTATGGAATATTTTTATGGTGCTACTGTGATAATGATAAGTTGTGATAAAAAAAAATCTATTCATTACAAATTGTCTTAGGAAACTGTGCACAGCATTCATAGCTCTGTAAACATACTGCGTTTGAAAAACATAAACTTTTGAAACAGGCTTCTTCAGGACGCCACTTACTAAACGAAGGGTAATTTATATCAGTAAGCTGCACATTCAGCACATCTAATCATATGTTTTATTCACTGTTATCTATTGATGCTCTTGTTGCACAAAAAATGGGCGAAATTGTGAAAGTAACATTTAAAATAAAATAGTCAGCTTCGTTTTTTATTGAACATCGTTATAATTGGAGTTTATCAAGATAACAATGAATTTGACGAATATTAAATGATATGATAAAATCCCACACCTAATAAAGGGGGGGGTAAATATTGGTGTGCCACACTTTCCAGATTCTTAAGATTAGAGAATGGTGAAAGCACATCCACTTCATATCCTCTCCACAATTATGCGATATTATGAGGCACTGTGCATATTAAAACAAACGTGTTTTCAGGCCATTTGTTCGTTTTATTCCGTGTCCCTTTTCTTTACACACACTTAAAGAAATGTCTGGCCTGCTGCGTCTCCCGATGAATCCCCTGTGGTGGCGGATGGAGAAAAGCCAGTGACCTCAGGGTGGGTGGAGGGCGTCAGGTTTTTAGCCCCTGTGATTAACCCAATCTAAACTGGCGATGGGTGGAGCGCAGGACGCGGGCGATGCCGGTGCCTTTACAGCTTCCTGTCCCCCCCCACCTCGCTCTCCTGTCATGGAGATTTCTTTGTTTTCTTTCTAAAAATTGCTGCGGCAGCTAAGCGATCGCGATACCTTTGCCACAAGCGACGGCCCCAGGGACCTCGCAGGCGGGCGGTGGAGGGGGGAGGTGGGCTTCCCCTGGGATGTCGGCGGCTCTGTGAGGTGCCCGGGTTCAGCATGCAGCAGACGTTGAGCGCTTCACTGGTACTGTTTTTCTCAACGAACTGTGACGTTGATGGAAAAGGAAGTGGCACCCTTGAGTTCAACAGGCACCCGTTTGTTTTTAATCGAAGCATTTTTTTCTATACGTAGTTCCTCAAACTTTTTTTAAATTTTTTTTATGCCGGTTTGGATTAGCGGCAGCAGAGGAATGAGGATAAATCCCTACATGGATTTGGTGGCAGCTTGCAGAATGTGTTATGAAATAGTTTATCTCTCATCTGGCATAGGCGTCAAGAGGGCCCCTCAACTACAGATCTGTGCTGTCTGGTGCCAAATATTTGCGTACACTTGCTGTGGAAACTAATGGTAGATAAGCCTGAAAGTATTTATTCAGGAAGAGGTGAGTTACCCAGTGGAAAAGCTCCACTTTTTAACAACACCCCATACATAAACAAGCTACAGCTGATGAAAGCAGCTTTTACTGGCTTTGCAAAAGTTAGCAAAACCTGAACAGTGTTTTCAGTTTAAGGGAAATCTGAAGCTCTGCTTCAATGGAAAATATTCGTGTATTTAAATTAACCTTCATAGCAAGTTTACTCTATGAATATACATTCCAGTAACAATAGCATTTCCACTGCAACCACAGGTTTCAGTTTATTTTACTGGGATTTTATGTGATGGAATACCAAAAAAGCAACATTGTGAAGTGGAAAGACACTGATACATAGCTACGCATTAAAAAAGCACCTTGATAATTATGGCATAATTCTGGTGTCAGCACGCTTTTGTCTGATAGCCATGAATAAAATCCAGTCCAACTAATTGCAAGGTTTCCCCCAGAAAGGTTGCTAAGCCCTGAGTTGAGGGCCCTCAGGGAGACATTCATCCAGCGGCCCCCTGCTAAGAAACTTGAAAATATCACTTGATAATTATGTGTTAATGGAAGACTGGAAGATTAATATCTGAACATCAACTATAAAATCTTAAAAATGCAAACATAAAAAAAAAAAAATTGGGGGGCGGAGGCACAAGTAAAGCCTGGTGGCCCGCCAGGCTTATAATACACTGGGGGAAACCCTGAATTGTCTTCAGAGGTCAGCCAATTAGTAAGTAGAGTGCAGAGACGTTTGAAGCAAGGTTATGATATAAAACAATATTCTACATGTTTGTGGAGCGCTCTTCAAATCCATTAGGCAGGATAATCCGTTGTTGACAGGCCAATATCTTTTAGCACAGAAGCTCAGCCATTGTCCAAAGAAAACCATAAGAAGTCTTATTTTCAGTTTACCATGAGTTCTGTAGGGGAAAAAAGCAAACATTTGGAAGAAGGTTCTCTGATCAAATTACATCAGGAACATGATGAGTGACAGCACCACCCAACTACACCATCAGTTATGGTAGTGGTTGCATCATGCTGTGGGGAAGGTAGTCAGAGTTAATGGATAGATGGAAGGAAAACCTGCTGCAGGCTGTAAAAGACACTGAGGTGAAGATTCACCTTTTTCACACCAAAGTGGCAAATGCACACAGCAGATTTTCATTTAGAAAAAGTTTGCAAGCGATTCACTTTTTTTTCCCCCTTCCACTACATAATTAAACTACTTCTGCACTACTTTATGTTGGTCTATCACATAAAACCCTTCTTAAGACCTCCAACAAAACTATATCACCAACATAAACAGATTAAAAAAAAGATGAGAACAGCTCTCGGTCTTGAAGACTTTTAAAGAGGAGTGAGTTTAACTTGGGAGGAGAAAAAGGAGCAGTCAGCTGACTCGTCTCTAACCAAACTCACTGTCTACACGTGTGAGTCGGAGAAATCTGTGGTATGTGGATCTTTACATTGTCATCCAGCCTGTACGGGATGACAATCCCCTACTGTGTTCTCTGTTTTTAGCAAAACAAACTTGGCCTTAAATGTACTGTGTCGGTGAAATGCATGGATCCAGAAGTTGTTTGGGTTTTGTTGCCCTTTGTTACCAAGATTGTGGTCATATCTTAAAGAAGATCTCCTTTGTCTGCCTCTTCTTTATCAGTAGTTGAACTCAAAATATGAAGCTCTTCGTTCTTTTATACCATTTGTCTGAGGAAACAGGTCACTCCTTTTGATGCTCGGTGTTAATGAAGCCGTCTGCTTTTGTCCTTGGAGTTGTCAGAACGCGACGGGCTGCTCTCTCGCTTCAGCAAGCTTTTTTATTTTTTTTACCGCCCTGCAACAGACAACTCAGGTCCCACGCTTACGCATCCGGGGTCAGAGGAGAGAAGGGGGTGGGGTGCACAGGAAGACTGTGTCAGGAAGTGGCTTGTCCTTTCACTGTAATCGTCACGTTTTGTGCTTTACTATTCTTTTATTTGCCTCAGATTTCTGGAAGCTTTGTAGTGGCCGGTAGATGCTACAAGATGGCTCTGATTCAGCACATTTCCGCCTTAAATCAACAGAGTACTGACGCAAAACAGCAACTTTTTACAAATTAGATTTATAAAATTTATTTATTTTTTGGTCCAATGCGTTTGTTTATGCAACATGTTATAAAAAAAAGGATGCAGTGGTGTAAAAAAAGTATTTTTCCTCCTACAGATCTTTTTTTTGTCACGTTTTAGATGATCACAAATTTTTATATCAGACAAATAAATACAAAAATAACTACTAAATGTGCAGTGTGAAGAGCTCATGCCACAGCATCTCGGCCCTGGCCTAGGCCAGGACTTTGACTAGGACATGCCCAAACCATCATTTTGTTCTTTTTGAGGCATTCAGATCTGTACTTTGGACCATTTTCCTTCTGCTTAACCCAAGTGAACAGATCACGATTCTGATGATAACTGGTAGAGAGCAGTATTCATTGTTCCATCAGCTAAAGCAAGTCGTCCAGGTACGCAAAGCAGCACCAGATGTTGTCACAAAAGTATTAGGATTCAATACGATGGTTTTGACAAATGCAAGACGGGCATTTACGTCCGTCATGGATGTTATTTCTTAGATCTTATTGCTGTAACAGAAAAGAAAAGGCTTTCTAACCCTTTCCAGAAACATGCACTTAAATGACATTGGTCTCTGTGTGCTTGAGTTTCTTTTGAGTGGAGCATACTGTGTAACATTTTGAGATCTTTTAGTCATATTGCCAATCCTATTTAGGTAATTTATTGATTCCTTTACCATAAATGAAGATCTCTGCACGGTCAAGCATCAATTTTACAGTTATAGGCAATTATTACTGTATCAGTAACACCTTAGTCAACCAATTTTCCCTACCAACTCATAAGTTCTGAATCCAGTCTACTTCTCTACTTCATTAATTCACCGGTGCTTTGCATTTGAAACATGAACAATCGTTCACCATTTCCTCATTTTCTAGAACTGTTGATTGGCAGTTTTTAGTCAAAAACTGTAAAGTACATAATGCACGCATTGTTGACATAAAACAATAAAGTATTGAAAGAAAAGGCTGCAAGAGCGTAAGATAAAAGGGAAGTGGCACAACTACATGTTTGTTTGTCTTAGCTTGATAGTTAGCTAGTTAGCTATCTATAGCTATATGACCAGGGCTGCTGCAATGAGCAGTAAATAAACTAATCACATGATAAATTGAAACTAGCTCAATAATTCCCATTTGCATGATTTATAGTTTTCTTCTTTTCTCTCTTGCTACCAAAAACTAGATTGCAAAAATCTTCAGTCTTGCTATTTGATCTCAACTAGCCCTTTTTTGGAAGTTCAGCTTTGTTTGCAGTGGGGGCGGGGGGTAGAATCGGCGGACAAACATGCGCCAACGGGGACATTTTTTTAGGTCTGAAAAGTAGGACATGTCCGGGAAAAAGAGGACGTCTGGTCACCCTACTCACAACAATATTATGGTTTATCATAATAACTTATGGGGCAATTTATTGCTTAAATTATACTTATACTTAAATTATACGATTTATACTTAAATTACTCATTGTAATAGGTCTATATATATTTATATCTATATATGTATAGATTCATAACAACAGCTAGCTACGGAGCTAGCTACGGAGCTAGCTACAGAAGATTTCACCTGTTTTCTGTTATGAATAATTAAGTAAAAGCCCCCATCATATACACAAAACCAACTTCCTAATTTGAGAGGCTGCAGCTCTCCAGCAGTCCGTCCCCTGAGAACTCCTCTGTCCTGTCTGTGGTTTGGTTCTGGTGTTCTGTAGCATGTTTGGATTAATTGCAAGTGAGGCCACTTTCACTGTGGTTGCACCTGTTGCTGCAACTGGGCCCTGTTTGTGTACTTATCCTGTGACCGTTACTGCAAGCCTCATGCTTCGCTACACAAGAAACAGCAGCTGTGTCACTTGGGTTGTTTTGAAGTCCAGCGTGAGGAATCCTTTGATGCAGGAGCAGCTCCACCTGACAATATCTGATCGCAGATGATGCAGGGGTCACTGGGTGGCTTTGAGGTCAGAGAGCTCTGGACTGAAATTGAAAGTAAAAATAAAAAAATAGTTTGAAATTATTTGTACCCAAATAAAAACGTGAAAATATGAAATAAATTAGTATTTGTCCCCCCAATAAATGAACACTTTCTATCGCCACCTTTTGCTGAAGCTACAACTGAAACTCCTTTGCATAGTTTGCACAACTGGTTAATTACAATAATAACTTTATTATAAATAACTCCTTAGAAACTTTGGACAGTTTCTAAGGAGAGCATGTCAATAGAAAACTTATATCTTGGCACAGATTTTTAATTGGAAATGGGGCTGGACTTTGGCTAAGTATTTTTGTAGAGTTGTCCTGTTGGAGAATCAAGAACTAAGATCATAACTGAGGCTAGTAAGTAAGACCTGCAGTGCTTTAGATGTTATCCTGACTTGTAAATTGGAAATAGGGCTGGACTTTGACTGGATCATTCTGACATATAAATGTACGTGGATCCAAACCACTGGGCCTTTGTTGTTGTTATCCTGGTTTAGAGTGAATCTCTGTCTGAGTCCTCTGAAGCCTCTGATGAGTCTTTTCCCAAGATTGCCCAGCAGTTGTCTCCATCTGCGCCTACTCAAGAAAAGCATCTCTACATCTCTACAGCATCATTCTGCCTCCACTGCGTTTTATAGTTGTGATGGGGATTTAAATCCGATGTGCAGTTTTAATATTTTAGCACAAGCCCCATTTTGTATTTGGCCAAAAATTACATTTTGGCCTCACGTCACCATGGTGACCTCTTCCTTCTAGTTGTGTCTATGACATGCTATGAAACATAAAGGGAGTTGGTTGCAGTTTTTTATTTAAGGGTAAACAGAGTAAAGGAGACAGGAACATATATGGAGACCGCACTTTTCAGATTTTAATTTGTTGAAAAAATTGCCTTTTTCCTTTGCTTCCTGTTGGTCTGTCACATAAAGTCTAAATAAATCAGGTTGGAATTCAGGGCTCTAATCAGACAAACTTGGCTTACATTCAGGTAAATATTCCGCTCTGTGAACGGTGCATATCTCAAAGTCCATTAAAAATGAGGCCCACATGATTAGAGAGATGTGTGGCAACAATAAAACCGGCCACCTCAGGTCAGCCTTTCATAATTTGTGTGCGGCGCTCTTGAATTAGTGGAGCAGTGAGGATGTCTTTTGTTCTCAAAGGGCTGAGGTGAGGTCTGTCAAGGACGAGGATTATCCCTGGCCAAGGGAGCCCCTCTGAGGTGTGCAGTCATGCAGCCCATGATCTACAGGGGCCACAGATCTCAGCCCTGGTTCAGCAACACATGCCTCCTGGTTGATAGAATGAAAGTCAGTGTGCAGACTAACTTCGTGCTGCAAACTGCTGAGATCTCAGGTTCTCCAATAATGACTCATTTCCTGTCGTCAGTTACAGATTGAGATCATCTAAAAAGGGGAAGAAAATGGAGAAAAGGTCACGAATGGACCGAACAAATGTCAGAATTAGCTCTGCATTTTGTGACTGTGTAGAAAGTGAGAACTCCACCTTTGGTGTGCAGGATGTCCTCTGACACAGGAAGCCTTATTTTTCAAAAAAGGAGTCCGTGGAATAGAAGGGGTGGGGTCGTCGGGGCTGTCACGGTGAGTCACAAAACAGGTCAACGCGCCACCCTTCGGACTACTCTGCTCCTTTCTGCGGCTTTTCCATGCAACCTGTTTGCATGTCTCAGTCAGCGCTGGGCCGAGGAGCTCATGTTCAGCACAACGAACTCAGTGACCCCACTTCTGCAGGCTGAAAACATTCTGTGTCTTTTTCACCCTCCCTCACCATCTTCGCTGCGAACTCTGTAACCTCTCCTTACTCTGTAGAAATCCCCATTGTGCCTAAATCCTCTTTAGGTGAATGCGTAGGTTGACGTTGAACGCCGTTCTTGGGGGATTAGTCTGAATTTAACAACGTTCAAACAAAGTTTTGATATTTTGCAAACGCGTAATTTAAGTTTTTTTTTTTTTTTTAAATCATCAGATGTGGGTCGTTATGTTGACTAGAACCTTATGTAGGACCAAGATTCAAATAACCCGCCTGTAGGTTCAACTTTATCTCCATTCTTTTTGCATCCCTGTTGAATGCTGCGGTTGACGACATCTGGCTTTACTAAAGGCTCACATGGTTATTTAGGGGAAATTCCCTGCTGGTACATGTTGTGTTGTATGTTAGTCTGTCATTACACCCACCGTCCAGAGCGTCAAGATTTCATATCGGGACCCTGTTTTGTCTACAGAGGGCTGTGCTGCTTGTCTTTCGCTCTTTCAACTCACTCACTGAGTTTTGCCACAGGAGGATCATCTGAGTCATTTTTAGGGCTCCTAACATAACATTAAAGAAAAGGATTTGAATGTTGGCTTTAGTTGTGTAGATGCTCTGACAAAGACAAATGTGACCACATACAAAGAAAGAGACGTAGTTGTTCCAAACTAATCCGAATTCGTGCTTTACCTGTCAAAGTTTGACAAATATGATATATGATTTGTATTCTTAGCTTAAAATTAGCTTCCTTTTTCAGTTTATTTCTGAAGACATAAGTGAGGGATACGACGTGCAAAACAAACACATCATTAAACCATCGGAAGTGGCTCATAATCATGAAACGGAGGGAAAAGGCATCAGTTCAAAACGTTTGATTGTCAAAAATCAGAAACGTGTGGTGTGCATTTGTATTAAGCCAATTTACCCCTTAATGAAATCCAGTGCAGCCAATTTGCCGTTAGAAGTCACAAAACGGATGAAAGTCATGAGTAGACGTGCGGAGCAGTATAGGAAGAAAATCATTGTTAAAAAAAAGTCATAAGACGTCTTTTGCAAATTGCCTCAAGCTAATTCTGGGCAGAGCAAACAAATTGATGAAGGTGCTCTGGAAGGAGATGATGCATTTTTAAGCTTGCTTAAAATGTGCAACAAAAATGTTTCACTTCATATCAAACTTAACATATTTCCATGAAATCTCGGCATCATGTGGAGGAAATGGTTTTCTTTAGCTGCTAATCAACAGTCTGTTGTCTTTCAGTGTTACGTTGATTTTTGTTCTTTTCTGCTTCGACCATCATGGCTTCCAGCAAACGTCTCCTTTTTATGACAAATCTTATTTGTGTTTGCAGCACCAGGCACTTCAAAATGCTTTATGATCCTCCAAAGAAAATAAATACGTCATTTAGACAGGCAGTTTGGCACTCTTTGACCAAAAACTAAATATCAATATAAATATCAATCAATAATTTTCCTGAGCTTAATTTGTTTCTCGTATTTTTTCTGTCCAGAACTCCATCCGACACAACCTGTCGCTGCACAGCCGCTTCGTGCGCATACAGAATGAAGGGACGGGGAAAAGCTCCTGGTGGATGCTGAATCCTGAAGGAGGAAAGAACGGAAAGTCGCCTCGACGCCGAGCCGTCTCCATGGACAACAACAATAAATTTATCAAGAGTAAAGGAAGAGCCACAAAGAAAAAGGTATGAGGTTTTTGACAAACAGCAAAACTCTGTTATTAAGACGGCCTGTGGGAGGTTCTCATGCGTTTTTCTGTCCTCAGATGTCTTTACAGGAAGGCGTGGAGGGGGAAGGAAGCAGCCCAGGCTCCCAGTACTGTAACTGGCTGGGAAGCCCAAACTCCCACAACAGCGAGGACTTTGAAGCCTGGAGCTCTTTCAGAACCCGCACCAGCTCCGACGCCAGCACTCTGAGTGGACGCCGTTCTCCGTTTCCTTCTGAGAAGGAGGATCTCGTGGAGTCTGACGGACACATGTTGTTCCCCGCCACATCTGGGACCAAGATAACTTCCAGCCTTCCCAGCCTCTCCGAGGTGTCTGGACCCATGGTCCAACACGGCTCTGAAAGAGTCATGGAGAGCTTGCTGGATAACCTCCACCTGCTGTCTCCTAAAGCCCCCCAGCATGGCTCAGACTCGCCTCGTTCCCCGAACAACGCCGGGCTTCAGAGCGGCTCCTACGGCTCTGCTGGCATGAGCCAGGACTACAGTAAGTGCATGTACAGCCAGGTGAGGCTGAACTCTCTGTCGCCCGTTCCCATGCAGACACTTCCACAGAACAAGCCTGGATTTGGAGGTTATGAGAACCAGTACATCTGTCCAGCCGGACTCCTCAAAGAGCTACTGACCACTGATGCAGGCTCCAGTAGAGACATAATGCCTTCCAGTGACAGAAGGGTGTCTGACACTGGAAGGGTAAGTAGTCTCATGTCCGCTTACAGCAGTCACAACCATATAGCGAGACATCCTGGTATTAAAATAATTACCCCTCTTCAGAGTCACCCAGGTCTACACGTAAACCCACAATCTATACATAGCCAAGGTCCTGCTCCCTCAAGAGACTTGAATAGTTGCAACATGATACCCTTGGCTAGCCTGACTACTGTCTCAGGGGCTCCCCAACGACTGAACAGGCTGAGGACTTGCATGCAGCCTCCGCAAGGACATCTAGCACACACTAATGACTTTTCAGCGAGCTACACCAACAGCTACAAGGAACTGAACTTGGTTCACCCTCACAGCCATCATCAGGAGCGGCTACCCAGCGACCTGGACAACATGCCCATAGAGAGGTTGGAATGTGACCTGGAGTCGGTCCTCCATGACACCCTCATGGACGGCGGGGCGCTAGACTTTAATTTCGACCCTGCAGCTGGATTTCCCCAAAGAGTGAAGAGCACCTCGCACAGCTGGGTGTCTGGTTAGGATTCGTAAGTGGAAGAAAAAGAGGAGGAATTAGTGCCACCTTGGATGGTAGCATGCAAGGGGAATGTGTTAATATAGAAATCGTTCTTCTCTACATAACATTATTAAGAAAAGCATCCCTCTACTGTATAATATTTAAGACTAAACTGTATAATAAGCATCTTGTTGTAGAGATTAAAGCTAATATGAAATGAGATGCTGAACTGTTAGGAAGACATTGCTGCATAAGCCAATAAATAAGACTTGTGTACATTTTTTTGTTAAAATTGAAAACAAATATAGTTTTGTTTTTTTACTATAACATACAAAAAGTCTGAAGACTTTTCATTCTGACCACCACAGTGAGGTTTAGAAAAGTTTAGCTGTCATTTGCCCATCAATAGGAACTTGAGGGACTTTAAAGCACAAGAGTTCAAAATTTAAAGTTACATAAAAACATATTACTAAACTCTTGACAGGCTTTTATTGACCAATAGATGATGGTGAAATTTACCTATAAATGTTTAGCAGTTAAGGATCCAGATGTGTGTAGAGTATATTTAAGAAGTTTTAGCACCATGAAATTTAGGGGAAATCACCAGAATATCAAAGTAATAAAATTTGAAAATAACAAAACGAAAGAAATGAAGTTAAACTGGACTTAGGAAGATGTAACCCAACATCACTCTGCCCAGACACAATATTACAGTGAAATGTTTCTAAATCCATAATCTCCTCCCTCAAGCTGCTGTCACACTGTTTCTTATTTTTCCATGTTTGCTGATATTTAGACATTTGGCTCAAAATGCGAAAAAAATGATGCACGTTTTGCGAAACATCAATCATCACAACCGTGAAGCATGAACTACTGTTCTGTATAGTGCAGGCGCATCGGTATGAAGGATGTAAATATTAGTCTGCTACTGCATAAGGACATAGTATGTTGCCTTTGCTGAGATTTCACTCTCTTGTTCTTTTTCTTCAGTGCCTGATAACGCCCTGACCATCTAGAGACAAAAGTCTGATTCACTGTATGCAGTCCGTAAGTTGTTTCTGAGTGGTCAAAGAAGCAGAAATACTCAGAAAAATAAGTCAGAGTCTCCTCTAGTTTGGCATACCAAATAGTAAATCTTCACCAGCGCAGACCGAGCTTCTGCACATCATGTCACGTAACGATTAAGTAACATTATTATTGACTCATTGCTGCAGAATATGCATTTTACACTAGCAGACGCAAATAAAGTCAAAGGTTTAGCGTTATTTAATCAAAGCTACGTTACGTAAGCCGCTAAATTTTGAGAACCCCCTGCAGCCAGTCAACCAACCTTCATGGACGGAAACAAAGCTGGTTGCAAACATCAGAACACTTTAGTGACGTCTTTAACTTAAAATGCTTTCAGTGCTCTACATGAAAATCAAAAAACATCTTATTTTCCAGTGGACATCATAAAACAGGATTTCTGAAATTAATCCAGCATTTGTACATTTTGAGTGAAGGTATTTATTCTTTATTTCATATTTAGAGATGATAGATTCCCCCTTTGTGTTTTACTGGTGTGGAGATACATGTGATTCTGCTGTCTGTGCAAAAGGGTGAATCGCATTAGAGGTGCTTTTGTTGTTTTTCATTTATATCAAACCTCTTTCAACAACATAATGTATGTATTATATTTTGAAGAAGTTGCATATATTTCAATCATTTGTGATTGTTTTTTCTCTTATATGTAATTATGTTTTATGCAGTAAATAATTGTTGTTTTGTCAGTAATGGTTTTCTTGTTAATAGGTCATTTTAGACAAACGGTAAAGGTGATTTTTTTTGTAAACTTGTTTCGACACGTTTTTTTTTTAGAAATTTTAAAAAGACTGAAAAGGTGAAATGTTTGATTTATTCTCTCTGATGCAGTGAGAAAAATTGTTTATGATGTTGAAGGCAGCATTCATAGAATCAGACACGGTCCAACAACGTTCAGTCAACATCATTAAGGACAGATTGTTGATTAAATGTTGTGCCAAATAGTTGCTCAAGTAAACCTGAACGTGATTGCTTCTCTGTGCCTTCACTGTCTCACAGACATCGACTCTTCTACGAATTTGTTTATAAATTTTAAGAAACTTTACTTCTAATTGAACCAGAATACAGTTAAGGATGCATCACACCTGGTTGTTTACATATTTCAGTCTAAACTACAGAAATGCATATGTGAACCATCATACCTCGAAATGTTTTACCTCTTAAATGTCGAAGAGATTTTCCTGCTGTTTTCCTCAATAAGTCGGGTTTTTATTTTGCACTCATTTTTGACTTATTGTGTTGCATAATTACATGGTTTTCTGTCTTTTTTTTTCATTGATGAGATTTAAGTTACATTTCAGTGAGGCGTCATATCAATATTTATTCTCCATATAGGATTGTAGCCATCAACGTTTAATAGATATTATTATATTAACATTAAGTATAATTTGGCTTGAAATCAATAGTTCTGTTAAATATGAAACCATTTAACAAAACGTGAGAAAACAGTCAACAGAATAAGGAAAGATTTCATGATATTATATTTACTTTATTTGGGCGCAATTAATGTAAACATTTTATTACAATCATCTTCATTGCAGTTTGTGTTTATATCCTTCAGTACTTAAACTTGGTAAACTTGATAATAAATGGAAAAATCCAATCTGTGTGTCTTTCTTTATCATACAACACTTTTGATGCTGTTTACGCTCGGTCTGTTTGCACCACTGCATCCACAAAATATGAAAGAGAATATATTTATTTGCAGACTTCATTTCCTCTTCGGTCTGAAGTTATATTCGTAAACTCATCCACCCGTCCGTCTTCCTAAACGTTGCTGGTCTCTGCAGGTTCAGTAGTTACATCCTGACAACCGGAGAAATCATTTTTACTTAGATGTACAACAAAGTGATCAAAAATGGAGTGAAAGACATGGAAATTTAATTCTGTAGAAATCTATGCAGTCGCTTTACGCTTTGCTGTAAAAGAAAAAAAAAAAAGGTGATATTTGCATATGCACTTCCTCTCTGCATGACTCCTTTCCCTCCCAGTGTTCAGTGCGCAGGTTGTAGGTCACTGACCTTCAGGCTATTCTGGTGTACCATCGAATCAGTCTCCACAGTGGGAAAAAAAAGGTGAATTTTGAGTGTAAAAGATTTTTTTATTTTTTTTCCCCCTAGTCCTGATTTATAAATGTGGCACGCTGGTTTTCTTACCAACCCCAAGATATTTGCTGTGAATTTACATAATGACACGGAAGGATGATGGCAAAAACCGCAACTGGAACTCCAGATCAATCACCAGAAAGAAGAAAGACCATGACAAAAACAGAGAAAATGTGTGGAAAACGTCTCCTTTATTCTTAGATGTCTTAAACCTTCTTATTTTCTCCCCCAAAATATGTGAGACATTCGACCTTTTTACTCTCTACAGGATTTAGTAATGAGCTGATTCAAGCTCAGTTAGAAAAGGACAGTTTTCTTCTGCTCTGTCAAACTTAAACACAGAACAACACGTGTGGGTGAGGGTCTCCAGCGAAAGCAAACCTGAGTCATGAGACTTTTACCCTTACTAACCTCTCATTATGCGTTCATATGAAGTACAGTAAGTTAATTATCGATTCACTAAAAGAAAGAAAATATACTTCATCTACAATAGTTACAAGTACAAACCCACAGCGACTGAAAAGGTTTCGGCTCTTCCATGAATTTTGATCACTGTCAGGAAACATTCCCACTCCTTCCTATTCTGACTCACTTAAAAATGCTGGATGTATAAAAAAAGGTGAGATTTTTACTTGGGGATCTGGAGTCAAAGTGAGTTTTCTTGTGGAAAAAAAACAAGAAACTGACATGCAAAGTCACATATGAGATCAAGCAATCAGAGCACACTTTGGTTTACTGTATGCTAGAGGAAGCATGTGCTGCACATGAGGAAACTGCATGTCTCCACATGTGAAACATTTTCTGCCTTATTTCAGACGAGGAAATTATACTGGGTTGCGAAATATGAAACACGCGGGAAAATGTTCCCCACATAGAATTAAACAAGCTTTTCACATGTTATATGTTTCATATGTGACAGGGGAAAAGTGGAAGGGTGACTTTTTTCTGCTGTTGCAATCAGACAACTGTTGCTTCACTCAAACGACAGTGGTTGTGAGTGCGGTCTGGCTGCGTATTACCACAGAACTGACTTCCAAATAATGAGCCCACAATCAAGCAAAGACTCTACTACTACTCAGTCCTGATTATTGATTCATTTTATTGTCCATTGTCGATTTGTAGTGTTGTTGCATATTGAACGCATTAGAAGCAACAGAAATAGTTGCAGGAAGGCTGGAAGAGATAAAATCCCGTAGTTTTTATCTGGTGGTCTGATTGTATTGGCTGCAGCCCCCATGTTGTACTGCTGTGAAGTGTCATGCTGACCAGGCAAGCGCTTCCTCTGGGTCATACCGAGAGGCCTTCACAGCGCCTGACCCCTCTGTGGATGCTAAGGTTTGAAGGTTTCTTATTCAAGCAGCAGTTGCCTTGGGGCAAAATGTTCAATAGTGGTGATATGACTGACAAATGTGCTGGCATTTCTGGCTAACTAACTGGAAAAGAAGTTGAAGAGTAAGTGGCTGTAGCACTTTTTGCTAGTAGGTCAGGAGGTTTGACATCAGAACAGTCCAGTAGAACAAACCATTCCTCTCAATGTAACAACATGAAATGAAACAGCTACTTTCCGGCTTTCTTGTCTACTCATTTTCCCAACATCTAGAGGAGTAAAAAGGCAAATGTCACATAACGTGGAGAGCTAATTATCTTGTCAAAATTCAGGTCAGTCCAGCACTTTCTCTGGGATCTCATCTAAAACACTCTAAGTCAAAGTGACGGTAAAGCGAACAATCGTCTCATCTATGAACAAAGGAGATGATTGTTGATTTCAGGAGGAGCAGAGTTGGATCAAACCCTATCTCCGTCATGGGAGAAGAAGTGGAGGTGGCTGAGGAATGTGAATACCTCTGTGTTCGCCTGGACAAGAGACTGGCCTGGAGACGCAACAGTGAAGCCGTCTATAAGAGGAGATTGGACTTCTTGAGGAAGCTAAGACCCTTCAAGCTTCCTGATAGTTCTTTGGACAACTATAGAACCTCTGGAGATGATTACACAAAATCAAGAAAGTTATGGACAACCTTGATCAGCCCCTTCATGAGACTGTCTTGAGAAAACAGAGTATCTTCAGTCAGAGGCTTCTTCAGATTCGTTGTAACACAGATCGCTACAACAGTCTTTCCTGCCAACAGTCATCAACATCTTCAATAACTCTTTGAAGAATCCAAATTAATGAGCTACAACAACATTTAATTTCCCTTTGGGATTAATAAAGTAGTTTTGAATGTTGTTGACTGAATCCACTCAACAGCTCCCAGTCATTCAGCTCTGCAGAGGCCTGGTGTCGAGCCGTTCATTTGATTCAGGTGATGCCCTGCTGATGCTGGAGTTCATGCTGTGGGTAAGCTAGTTACTAACCAACAAAACCTTAGTTTCCAAAAAAAAAAAATCAGGAATAAAACTGAACTCTACCTTTAAAACGGTTTTGTTGATTTTGTATAATGAAATGAGTGAAGGTTCAGGATTTTCATATCAAGTTGATAATTTGACGTTGTATAAAAAGAGTTCCTCTTTTCTCATTTTTGTCCTCTGTGTAATTTTTCAGCTAAGCTTACTGTGCACTGCTATGACTTATTTTGTTTTAAAATTTTATTAATAGTAGCTACATTCCCTCCTTAACTCATCTCAAAGATGATTTCAGCCGCAGGAAAGAAGGTAAGTACATCCATCATCTTGTAAAGACCGCAACATATCGTCAGAATTAGATAATTTAGTTTCAGAAGAATTCAGGTCTAATTTTCTTCCGAAGATCAAATGGAAAACGGGGAGGAAATCAGGTCACACATCTATTCTCACTTTGTCTTTTGTAAGACGTGGGAAACTTGATGGTTCCTGTGATAGCAGGTTCGTTTCCTGTTTGAAATGACGCCACATTGCAGCTTCTGCAGGCCGGGGCTGTAGGTGTGTGTCTGGGTAGAGTACCTCCACCTTAGAAAGTCAGCTTAATCTGGTGCAAATGTACTGAGCAAAGTAAAGCACCTGACTATTAAACAACTGATTTATCTACCTGGAAACAGCAGCAGCGCAACGTAACTCAAAACTGAAACTTAAAACTGAATAAAAACTGTAAACTATGAAATCTAACATCTGTGGGTGGATTACTTCACTGAAAATGTAGGTGAAAAATCAAAATTAGCATAAAGCAAAAGGTATTCACACTCCCTGGACTCCCACGATGACCACAAAATCTTCACTGAGTTCTCATTTGCTAGACCAACGAAATGACAAGAAGGTTTTCAAAAGCTAACACATTCTAAAACCAGAAAGGTGTCGTGCGTTAGCCACCCTGAATCAGACGCGTTTACTGCAAGCCTTTGGTGGGCATGTCTCCAGCAGCACACACAGAAACCGAAATCTCGTTCTTCTCTGCAGAATGCTTCAAGCTCAGGCAGCAAAGGTGGAGAGCTTTACCGACATTAACTGCTACATCCTGCTGCAAGCTAAAAGTGGTCTGGACTTTGAGCTATTTTTAGCACATAAATATAGTGTGATCTTAAATTTCCCGCTGTAGCTCTGGTTGTGTGTTTTGAGTTGTTCTCCTGTTGGAGGGCGAGCCTCCACACCACTGTTTGGTTTCTTGTTTTCCTCCATGATTGACCAGCATGTATATCCTCCATTAGCCCTTACCGGCTTCCCTGTCTGTGGTGAACAAGGCGTTACATTTTTGGTTAGATTCTGGTCTCATCTGACCAGATCACCTTCTTCCAGTTTCCAGTTCTCCCCCATGTGGCTTAAATGTGGCACCTTGTAAGTGAATTTCTTTCTTCTTGCCACTCTTTCCTTTTTTATTTATTTATTTTTGGCCAGATTTGTGGTTTGCATGAATAATTGTTCCACTTCACTAATGTTGGCCTATTGCACAAAACGCCAATAAAATACAGGTTCAAAGCTCCAAACTTGTGCCTCCTATGGTAAACATGTTGCTCTGTAAAACACTTCACCATTTAACGGATTTGTTCCGCATAATTGATCTTATGGCAGAGATGATTCCCGCTGCGCCTCAGCGCTGTTCCATCCTCCTCATCGACTCATGAAAAAAAATTACAAGTGATTTTATAAACAGGCTATCTGCATTTAGTGGACGATGACTTATGTTGTGATGTAGGCCTATATGATGACTGATGCAGATTAGCCTCGATATTCCTGTGTAAATGAAATAAACCTTTTCAGTAATGGTTTCTCCATAAAACAGGAGCGACTACCTGGAGCGAGCCGCTCACCAAGCCGGGTTTGGGCTAATTCATCCATGTGGTCCGAGCACAGAGTCTGGAAATTAGGAGCTTTGGACAATTGGATCGTCACTAATATAAATCACCGGATGCGCTGGCACACCCCGGCATCAAAGATGCGGTTGCATCATGTCGCCACCTCTCCAGAGGAGTCTGAGGTAAATATTCATTTGTGACAAGATGAGCATGGCAGCGGCCTGCTGATCCGTCTGTTCACATGATCTTTGCGCAGGAAGCAGCGGAGATCAGGTTGTGGCTGCAGACAGCTCTGGTACCTCTGGTAATAACTCAAGGCTGGAGCTCCACTCAAGATGACAGCATCGTGGGTGGCAGCATGTCGAAAAAACCCCCAACTTCAATAGAACGCTCTTATTCAAGGAAGCGTCTTGGTGATACTCTTTAACCATAAAGCTGAGAGATAACAAAAAACAAGAGCGTGCATGAGATGAGACATTATTTAAGGTATAAAGGTGTAATAAAGTAAATAATTTTTTTGTGTTTTTTTTTTTCTTTTTCTGTAAAGTTGTTCAAAATTGATGCAGCCACACAGTCCACTGAGGGCATCGGCCTCTATGAAGCCTGGAGTCCACAAAAATATAAATCTGTTAAAAAGCATCAGACTGTCTCCCACTAAGGTAAGTGAACCTGTGCCAGGCACTGGATGATGAGTTTCTCTTCGTAGTATTTCTGCTCTAAACTCGTGGCAAAAAATATTTCCATGGCGTCTTTTTTTTTTTTTTTTTGCTGCAGCATTCTCATTATGACAGGAAGTGATGCACTTCTTCATCTCTGCTTTTGTTGGCTCTTTTAATGCACCGCAAATTTAGTTCACCTGCGTCAATGGTGCATGCCCACACGTCTCGTTTCGGCACCATTGTGAATCTAACCTTTACTTTCCATGTGTGCCGAGTCCTGTATTTGCTTCAGAATAAAAGTAATACACGTCATCATTTTGTTTGTATATAAAGTAAAAGAAAATCTTCATATGCTGATAAAACAGAAAAGGACATGGCAAGGATGAGTCTACTGTTCAATTTAATGCTCATTATCCTGATGGTAATAAATTATATAGTACAATTTATCTACACTGTAATCACAGATGTCTAATAAAACAAATATAAAGCATTTCTTCTAAACTACCTAGAGCGTAGGTAGGCACTGTAAACTGTAATGGAGGGATTAAATAGCTACTAAAAGGCAATGCAATACAACTGAATATAAATAGTCAACTTATACACCTTTTAATGTTAACGCTTTCTACTCTTAAAATATGGACACTTCATGCTTCTTTGGGTTTTCTCTGCTGCTCGGTGACTCAGGAGCTCCCTCTGTAGGACAAAGACTGTAAGCACCGCCTTAAAATGAAGCTGGATGCTTTTTGTGGCATTTTTAAGTAAATAAATAAAGTATCATAACTTCAAATTAACATTGTTAGAAATCACAAACTTTAGTGTGATTTTTTTATAAGATAAAAAAAATGTATCACATTTAAAACCAATTACTTTTAACAAAATGACTATTTTTGTTAAAATCCCTTGCAATTCTCATAGCATAGATGTGTTTAGCTTCTTTTTACATAGATTTTTTCCTGCCTCCTTGGAGTATCTGGTTCCACAAGTGATTCTTTGAGACGGGAAAGACAAGAGAGCGTGTAATTAAAACATGTTAATTTTTATAAGACAGGAAATGACTTCAAAAAAAACAGACAGATTTAACTTCACTGGAGGTACTGCTATATTTGTGCATACAAGAAGGTGGATAACCTTTATTAGTAACAGTTTGGTTCTACAACATACTGCACCTGTAGCGGTTAAATAAATAATCCGAGTTGATGAGCTCAAAAGAAAAATACAGGAACAATCTTTTTTTTCTAGGTAACAAAACTAAGCGGCCAGCAAAGAAAACACAAATACAGTTCTTAAAAATTAACAAGTGAGAGAACTCTGAGTAAAAAAGCAAGATCAACAAAAAACAAGGAAAAGAAAAATGACTACAGAAATTGTGCCTTTCAACTGATAAATAAATACTTTTTGTTCCAATTAATTTAAAGGGTGACTAGAAATCAACACTTACAGTACCCTGCAAAATAATTCACCTCCCCTGATCTTTGCCACATTTATAAAACAACCACAAACTTTTATGTATTTTCTTAGGATTTTTCTGTGATAGAATAACTCAAAAATGAGCAAAAGTTTGGACAGAAAATTTTAAATAGCACTTTTTTCTTCACTGTGGTGCCTCTGAAGAAATCTAGTGCAACCAATTTATTTGTTCACATTGTGTGATTTAATCTCTGAATAAATCCAGCTGCTCTGTCTGTCAGAGGTCAGAGGTCAGAAATGAAGTTCTTGGGTTTAGTGTGTAAAATAACATCCTAAGCTTTGAACTTCTGAAACATTTTTGTCATAATGGCAAAGCTATAAACCAAGACATGTTTTTTTCAGGAGACTGTTAAGCAGAAAAACGGTCAAGGATCCAGCGATAACTCTGGAGGGGCTGCACAAATCCGCAACTCATGTGGAGGAATGGTTGTGTTTTTTTACAGTGAGACCAAACTTCTCACTTTTGCAAAACTGAACTGTTATTGGTCTCCAAGCAATGTGCTCCATGCGACAAAAAAACTAATCATTTTGACTTTATCATCGCCACGGTGAAACACGGTGGTGGCATGGCCATGCTGCGGGGATGCTTTTCTTCAGCAGGGACAAAAACGCTGGCCTGAACTCACTGCAATCCTGAGAGAAAATCATTTAGAGGCTGAAAAAGACTTGAGACCAAAACGAAGGTCTAGCCAATGTCCAGCAATAATGACAGTAAAACATGTGGATGAATTGCTACAGAATAGTTAAAGTCCAGACCTAAATTCTGTAGCAAGACTCGAAAACTCCTGTTCCCAGATGCCCTTCATCCTATTCAACAGAACTTGAGATATTTATTTTTAGAAATAATAACATCTATAATAGTTGTCCAGAACTGGTAAGGACATACTCCTGAAAGACTCAGCTGTGACAGCAGCAAAAGATGGTTCTACAAAGCGCTACAATCTCAGCTAAATGCATTCAAGTTTGTGGTTGTAGCATTTCAAAACATGGACAAATGTGAGGCTGTGAACTTTGCAAGGCACTGCATGTGGATTGATGCATCGTAAGCAGAAGAACCTCACGTCAGAGTCCAGAGTAGAGAAACTACTGAAGCACCAACGGAAGCCTAATGCGAACAGAAAAGGCAGTGTTTGAGCAGATATTTCCGAGCCAGAACATCTAGCTGAACAGACAGGAGGCTTGGATATTGCATTTAATATTAAGCAACAAAAGAATCACTTTCAGTTTGTAATGACTTTTTATCTCAAGAAGTTATAGGTCTACTCCCTTTTTATACAGATCTATACACATAAGGAACATAAACAGTGACACTATACATCAGGCGTTTTAATTAGACGTTTATGGTAAGCATACCTATAGGAGAAAATAAGTATCATCTGCATTTCTTTAAGTTACAAATTACAAAAAACACAAAATTATCTTTTTTTTACTAATAAAATATTTGTATCTGATAGAACTTATTTAATAACCAGACTTAAAAGTTAAAACTGATTAATATGTAATTAATATTTATCATCTTGAGAGAAAATGATTAATTTCTTTATATTGTTATTCAATCTTCTCTTGTTTTCATCCCCTGCTTTATCTTTGAGTAACACGGGGGTTTAAGGTAGAATGGTGACGGAGAGGTTTGTTAAAGAAATGCTACTTTTAAGGGTTTTTTTTTTCTCTGCTGTGTCAGAAATAATACGTAAAAATAAAATCAAAACCTCCCACACTGAGGCTTCTAACAACCAGCAACAATCCTGAAATGTCCTCTGAGCGTGAAAGTGCAAGCTCATGGACTTAGAAGCCCCACAGCTACAGGAAGTGACATCACCAGTGACCAAACCCAAGGTGCCGACTTGAACAGGACGCTGATTGCAGAACAGATCAGGAGATGCCCTGTAACCGAGGAAAAGTTCAGATTCTGCAGATGGAAGAAGAAGAAGAAGAAGAGGTGAAGCAAGAAGAACTTACTGTGATGAACAGCCATGCTGTTCTCCTTCCAGCCGTTGCCCTGGTAAACCCTGCAGGTGTAGGTGTAGGGCTTCTCGTCGGCCAGCGGGGCCCAGGTCAGGCGGCACAGATTGGGGGCCACCAGGCTGACGTTGCTCCTCCTCCGGTCCTCTGTGGACACGTAGATGACGGCGTTGGGGTAGGTGGAGCCCACCAGCCGGCTGTCCTGGCGATACTCGCAGTAGGGCCCGGGAACCATGTCGCTGGCCAGGAACTCGCAATCGACCCTGACGTTTCTCTCCAGGTACGTCAAACACGTAAACATCTGGGGCCCGCGCGGCGTGAACAGATATGTGTACACGGAGCTCACTGAAACAGAGGCGAGCAAGATCACTTTTTTCCCCCCTGTTTTCATCATCTGCTCAAAAAGGAGCAGGTAGAAGATGCAACATCTTATGATTTCCTGCCTCTCTCATACTCATCAACCTACAAACATTTAAAACTCCAGACACCAGATAGACTTTGATTATTTCTCACATTCTCATCCTTAAATGTACAATTATTTATACATTTTTAATATCATCAGCATCATTTTTGGTCTCCGAGGCACCCGTCCTATACAACATTATTTCCCAATAAGCTCCTTTTTGAACAGTTTTTAAAGGTGGTTTACGTTTGCACATTTTTTTGAACTCGTCATTCAATCCATTTCATAAATCTGTACATGTTCAGTTAAGGTTAATGTAATTCAAAAAGCCATTCTGGTTCAATTTTAGCCACAAAAGTGAGGTAGAATAAAATAAACAAAGCTCGGCAGTAGAGTAATGTTGTATTTTTTATTTTTTTTTGCTCCATCTATCTCTCTATTAGCTCTGACCACATTCACAGTTCTTCCTTAAGATAACGATCCCCACAGCACCATGCTGCCACCACCACATTCCACTGTGGTTATGAGGTGTTTCTTTGTCATCATGATTCTTTAACCTATTCTGTAGATGAAACACACACTTTATTTATACTAAGTGTCTTCTTAAAGATACTTTTTCACAAATCTAAGAGAAATAAACCCAAATGCACCAAGAACACCAGAATAAAGATACTAAGCTTTTCCAGCAGAAGTGAACGCTGAGAAATAAACCGAACAAAGCAAGACCTACAAAACAAGGACATTATTAAAACATAAACACAAACAAAAACCAAAACCTAGACAGCAGAGGAAGGATAAAATGTGACATTCAGGAGAAACAACTGGGAATATCATCATTATTGCTAATAATTATATGCTCCGATGCTGCAGCTGAATGTTTTTGCTGAGTAAGGCTCGATGCTTTGACATGAGAATTACATAACCGCATAAAAAAGCTGTCAAAATATTAGTTTTGTTCTTTCAAAGAATTTTAAATTTTAAGCTGATTTGTGACAGATAAAGCTCTAAAATATCTGTTTTTAATTATTTATTTTACTTTTTACAGATTATGTTAGATCGATTAGGCAAACACCGTGGCCTGCAAACCCCTCAACCTTTGGAAATATATAAGATAAGTTGAAAAAAAAAGAAAAAAAAGAATAGAAAATGACATACTGTGAGTTTGATGAGTAATCATTATTTTGCCAAAAAGGAGGCAAACCGTGACCAGCAGATGCAGCTCCATGGCGACGGGTTTCTGTCCGATCAGACCTTCACACCACAGACCTGCCTGGCAAAGTTTAACACGGGACATAGCATGAGAAAGTTGCCACGCAATGCAATGCAGTATATGATTATGACAAAATAATTGAACAGCGATGCTAAAAGCAAACATATAAACCTACATATTGTCAAACTGAAATCCCAAAATAAGGGCCTGGCTGTGCCGCTCCACCTGCAGCCTAAATGCAGACAGGACTACGCCTATGCGGTCTCATTGCACTGCAGCAAACTGCACAGCTCCCCCTCCATGCGCAGTTTGTCCTCTGCAGGTGAAACACCCCGGCAGCCATGCAACTCGCCTTCATCGCATTGCAAAGCCGCCGTGACATGACACGTTTCCTAAAATCTGAGTCTGATTGATTTTGTCCAGAAACAGAGTCGCCGCTCTTACCTGATGTTTGGTCCCCGAGTGGCATGTGGGGCTTTGCTGCGCTGATGCGCCGCTGTGCGCAGCAGCAGCAGCAGCAGGAGCAGCATCAGCAGGATCCACTGACTGACTGACTGACTGACTGGGTATGTCAGTCAGTGTTTAAGCGCAGCGAGCCTGCGCTTAAACACACAGGCACACTACAGTCTGGGATCAAATTTATTCATTTCATGCATTTACTTAAGCTTATTTTCTGAATCACACGGTTTTTTTTGTCAGTGTATTTGATTGCTGCGTATCGAAACTCTCAGTATAACAAGTGAAATGTTTAGACACTTAAGTAATTAAAAACGGCCAGTTTAGTAAATGTTCTGCTAAATGTTACTTTCATAAGTGCGGAAGAAGCACATTTATTTATCAAGGAAGGTGGAGATGCTCAGATCCCATCAGTGCCTACAACAAGAGCTCCCCCTGCAGGACAAAAACAGGACCTCTACCAACAAAACCAAAACAAAATGTTCAACTTGGGTGACATCTGGTGTTGAAGAAAAGCAAGAGAAAAGTATTTCTTCTTTATGAATACCTATATGGATTAAGATGACTTCCTGTAGCACCAAAACCTCTTTTTGAATCCAGAACTTCTTGAATCGAAGACTATATGTGTTTATTGTAAATACATTATAATCCTTCTTTCATAAATCATAAACATATTTCTTGAGAGTTATAAATGAAGGCAACTGCACTTCTCTGGTCTTTATTTATAACATTTATGATTATCCTGTCCTAAATGACTGAAAATCCACACCAAGTTAAGTAGAATTTTGTAAATTGTTACAAATTAAAAGTATTTATTGTAAGTAAATGTGTTAAAGTGAGTATACTCTAAGTCCACTTAACTGTTTCTAGACAGCTTTGTAAAAGTATTCACATATATTGAAGCTTTTACAGTTTTGTTACTTTATACGCACAAATGTCAGTGTATTGTATTGGCATTTCATGTTACATCCCAATTCAACAGTATGAAAGAGAGGAGAAACTAAAATCTATGTGTATTTAGCCTCCTTTACGCTGAAGCTGCTAATTAAAACCCCCTGTAATCAGATGCTTTCATCTAGTTAATGAACATGATCTAACTATAAATGGAGCTGTTCTGTGAAGATTTCCTAGAGAACATTAGTGAGCAAGCAGACATGTCAGGGATAAAGTTTTTGTGAAGTTTATACACGGTTGTATCATAAAACAATATCTCAAGTTTTAAACGTCTCACAGAGCAAAGTTCAGTCCATCATCTGACATGGAAAGAGCATCATTTCCCTGTAAACATAACAGGATCTGACCTAAATTAAGAAAACCCAGAGATTAGACAAGATGAGTTTTATTCAGACAACCTGGCAAGAAGCCCAGTTCAACTCTGGAGGAGCAGCAGAGACCCACAGCTCAGGTCTGTTGACATGACTACATTAGTCACCAGTTGATCCTTTCAAAACTATGTAACAAAAAGAAAGAAAAAACTAAATGAAATCTTGCATAATTTTCATTCAACTTCACAAAATGTATTACTCTGTGTTGGTGAGTGAACTGAAATATCAATAAAACACATTGAAAACTGTGATAAAATGTGGAAAAGTTAAAGACCTATGAATGTTTTTCCAGGTATTATTCTATTTCAGTAAACAACCCTCCCAGTAGCTGCAAGGTGGTTGTGTAATATCAGGAAACTCCTGTTCTATTGGTTGCAGAGTCATCAGCAGGTTTCACTGTTCAAGCTGTGCACATGTTGACAGTTTGTGGCACTACGGACAGAGACTCAGCTGGAGAGGCTGAAAAATAAAACATGGAAACAGTCAGGTTGCTCTGAACAGGGAAACATACGGCTCTGTTATGATAAAGGCACCATTATGTTTGTTCTAATTGTGCATCGTTTGCAAATTGGTGGAGCACAAACGCCTGAGTGTTGTTTCCACATACTTTTTCCCTGGAGTTTGTTTGTTTTTGCTTTTTTCACTTCCTCATATATTTTCATATATTTGTTGGAATATATCTAGATTGTGACTCATTTCCATTGAAGAAAAATAATTAAGTGTTGTTTCATTAGCTTTTTTTCCAGAATTCTGGAAATGTTAAAAACATTATCAAATTATCAGGTCATTCATATTGAGCATATGACTCCTCACGGACTCCTCTGCAAAAATTAAAAAATTAAAAAATGAAGGATGTGGGCTATGCGGTGTCTTAGATATCCCACTCTCTCCGATGTGTTACAGATTTTTGGCCAGTGTTGAACTGAAAGGGTAAAATCTAATTAACATCTAACAGGGTAGCAAGCAGCAAATCACTCAGTTGCATAGTTTAATTGAGTGAGTAATACAGGCGAAGGCTCTTCTTTCATCTGCAGTGTAGCAGCAGCAGCAGCAGCAGCAGCCAGTGGAGCAGCCCGGATCACAGCCAGAGTCCCAGTCGAATACTCTTGGCAGGAATCCCCGCAACCTGCTTTCTCAGCAATAAATATATATATATATTTTCAAACCATATAAGACATGTGAACAAAAAAAAAGTAGAAGAAAAAGTGTTAACGCGTGACATAAAAAGACAACATAAAGGAAGTGGCATGCGGTGTCAAAAAGTTGCTTGCCAACTGCTATAAAGAAGAAGGAGAAGAAGGAGAAGAAGAAGAAGAAGAAGTGGCATGCGGTGTCACAGAGAGCTGTGTGCTGCTCTCAGACTTCTGTCTGTGTCCCGTGAGATCGCTTCAGCGGGCCAGTTGTTCTCCGGCTGTCCAGGAAGGACCTTGACAAAATGGATGAGCCGTGTGAAGGAGATGCAGAGGATACTGTAGGTTTAACTCAGTGAATTACACAATATGGACTGTAGTGAAGGTGCAGTTCATCTTGTTTCTACACTAAATAGGAGCCATAAATATATACACCCCTGGTAAATGTTTGGAAGAGCATATTGCCAGGTGACTGATGCCACACAGATCAAAACTAAACTAACCATGTAGGAGAATTCCCGTTAGCGTGAAAGTTAGTGATGACACTTTAGCTGTGGATTCTATTGGGGTTCATTACATCGAGCTAACAGATTAGCTGTGTGCTACTCTGCTAGCAAACAGCTAATGTGTGCTACTCTGCTAGCAAACAGCTAATGTGTGCTACTCTGCTAGCAAACAGCTAATGTGTGCTACTCTGCTAGCAAACAGCTAATGTGTGCTACTCTGCTAGCAAACAGCTAATGTGTGCTACTCTGCTAGCAAACAGCTAATGTGTGCTACTTTGCTAGCAAACAGCTAATGTGTGCTACTCTGCTAGCAAACAGCTAATGTGTGCTACTCTGCTAGCAAACAGCTAATGTGTGCTACTCTGCTAGATGTGTGTTAGCAGAGTAGCAAACAGGTAATCTGTTAGCTCGTCGTAATGAAACCCAACATGGAAGCTACTCTAGCTAGCACTGTGGCAAATAAACATATTTGTTGGTCACCAGTGGTCATAACCTTGGGATGCTCCCTTGGATGTCAGTTTTCTTGAATCATGAACACTGACCATAATGAAAGGGCGCAGTGCTCCAGATGTAGTTCTAGGTTATCTTGTGATTTTTATTTTGGATGAGTTGTTAAGCTGATGGAGTAATTTTTAGTCGGGCTGCCCCTTCTGGAAAGGTTAGGGTGTCTTTAATGATACTGTTCCAGTAGAAGGTGACATTTTTTCCCAGTCTCAGGTTTCTTCCATGATTGCCCTTTATTAACTTCATCTATGTTCAAATTAGATCTGAAATGTTTAAGAAAAGCATCACCACAGCATGATGCTGCCACCACCATGTCACACTCTTGTGCTTGTATGCATACATCTTTTTTTTATAATTTGTCTTGTTACAAAGATAAACGCTAGTCTGTAATTGGCAATTGTTATAAAGCAGTTCATTATTATGGATTTGTTTCACAAATAAAAATATTCGAATACACTTTTATTTACACTTACTGCATACCCCTAAAAAGAGTCCAAATGCTGCTGAAGTTGTGTAATAAGTAAGCAGAGTCCACCTGAGTCTAATTTAATCTCACTGTAAATACTTGTCATAACATCCCAGATGTCTCTCAGATTCAGCAGCCTGGGTCTGTGAATTTGGAGCATAAAGTTTGAGTATTGACATATGATCCTCTGTGCCTTGGTAAAACAGAGGCGAAAAAAATAAAAAAATCAATAGCGAACCTCATACAGCACTGAAATGTCCCGAAAGTCCACTGGAGCAGCACTCTCTCCCCCTCTCCTCCCTCTCTTCCTCCCTTTTTTTGTCCCCCTCCCTCTCCCCTCCGTTTCTTCTATAAGCCGACCTCTACTGTATCTACCCCCGGCATCGCACTGCAGAACACTGAGGAGGACTCAAAATGCATCAGAGAAGGTGAGCATGATTCATACTCTGTCATGTCAATCAGATCTACCGAGGTGCGCTACACAGAGCTGCTCCTCTTTCATTCTGTTCATCGGCATGAAAGTGTTTGGCTCCAAACTGCAATGAAGCATTTTTTCTTTTAATGACAAGGTCTGTGTGAGTCAAATTAAATGTTGCTGAACCGCCTTGCGTGTGTGTGTGTATGGGTGTGTTCTTAATATATTCAGTGTGAATAGATGAATAATCATTCTGTGCCGTCCACAGAGGTTAGACAAAGGAATGCGTCAATATTGGCAACTCACCAGTGAAGTTTGCAGCTCCGTGTCTTTGCAGCGTAAACAGTGAGGCTGTTTTGTGATCAGATGGGTGTTACTGTACTTTTTCTGCAGAGCTACAAGAAATGTGATATTCATGCCTCCTGTATTTGAATCTGATCTTTACAGCACAGTCAGCTTTATTTGTTTGGAGCATCTCTGATGCAGAGACTCCAAAGCAAAAAAGAAAAGCATTATGTGTGTGTTTGCGCTGGTTTAATTGGATGATTTATTTGGTGTGTTTCTCCAGGAATCTTGGGAGAATGTTCCTACTGATCACAGTGTTACTCTTTGGTAAGATGATCTGCAAATTGTGCCTTTCCTGACGTTACAAGTTTTCCCAAGTACACATAAAGCGTGTCTTCTAACATCCTCTGGCGCCAGGCTTTGCGTCGGCTCAGAAGGTGGTTCAGTTGTCCTACTGCTCCGTGGCCGAGAACAACCTCAGGATGGACTGCAAGTACGCACTTCCAGCTGAGTCACCGGAACCCTTCTGCAAATACACGCAGGGCGAGAGGCTCCTCGACACCACCGACCCGGACGAGGAGCAGCACGCCCCCTACAAGAACCGCGCCAAAGCCCGTATCTTTCCAGGCAACGTCTGCCGCCTGCTGTTCAAGAACCTGCCCAAAGGCAAGTCCAACTTCACCTGCAACATCAGGCTGGGCGACTCAGCCGCAGTCACCAAAACCTCAGTGGTGGAGAAAAGTAAGCTGCTCGCCCGTCACGGTCATTGTTCTCTGCAGCTGTGCGCTTCCTGTTATTTTACGTGCAAAAAAAAAATCAAGGGAAGCCGTCATTCTTCTGAAATGTTAATATTTTCCCCCCTTTTTTTAAAACTTTACAGAGCTCCTGCTTCCCTGCTCAGCATGGAGTGTCCTGTTACAAAGCTGCAGTGGCCTACTGCTGACCTTGATGACTCTTCCTACGCTGCTGTGAAGCGGGCGCCATACAGCTGCATATGCTAACACTTGCTTCCACAATCACTTGGTGACGAATACTGGACTCTCTTCAAGTTGTGTGTATGCACAAAGTGCAATAGTTCAAACTGAATGTATGTATAACGAATGTTGGTTTTGTCATAGGGCTGTATCCTCTGCATTATATACACTCGATACTAAGCACAGAAACTGCTGCATACTCTTTGTACTCTACAATACTTTCACGTGTAGGAGAGTGATGGGGCTTATTAGGTCCTGAGAGACTTTACTGAGCAAAATGCATGAATACGACCCAAATTTCAGCCTGTTTAATATCTGAAAACAGTTTTAGCTGCAGTTATACCTGGAAGATATAAAGCTTTAGCCTCTAGTCTTGTTATTAAGATAATATTTATCTATATCTATGACGCAGTTATACAGGGGTTTTAAACAAAGTGTGACAACTTCTTTAGCTATGCCATATCTCAGCTAAAAATCCTATCCAGCTCCAAAGTTATGCAACTTGGCGCTCCGCAATAATGAATTATTGCTGAGTTTCACCTCTTTTAAAGGTAGGCAACGTCTTTATCCCGCTGACGGAAATCTGTCCCATGTGTCTCTTCTTGGCTGGCTGTCAAACACCAAGGGCAGACCGTGGTGACCTCAAGCCACGCAGGTCAAGCAGCCGGGAGGGAGCAGTTGTTTGTCGATAGGAATCGAAATAGGGCTACAAAGAACACCGATGGAGATCAAAACTGAACTTCAGAGGCTTTTAGTGTTGGAGCACAGATATGCATGCATGAGCAATAATTTCTCTCTGGTGTTCTGTTGACTTCTGTAATGGGATTACAAGGAAAAACCAAAAGTAGGTTGTTATTTTGCCTCACATTTGTGCCTGAGACTCCCATGTTTGGCCAAGGCTTGTTGAATGCAACTTAGATGCTACAAGTTTAATTAGCAGTTATTTCATTTAAGAGGAACTAATAATGTAAAGTGTTTTTACTCATGTATAGTTAAATAGGCGGTGTGTAGCAAAAGCACAATCATATCAATGCACTGAAAAGCACTATTGTACAATGAACTGTATACTGACAATAAACTGAAGTGAAAAAGAGGAATGACAGTCTCTGCTTTGCAAAAGTATCTCAGTACATTTGATTCTGTTACTGATTACTTTATAATCCTGTGAGCAAACGTGGGACACGTTTCTTTGAATTTTTTTCCCCCCCCAAAATTCAACCTGTTTGTAAACAGAAATTACTGTAAACATGAAATAGAAAAGTTCACAAAAAATGAATGTAACTAGCATATTTTAAATGGATTGTTTACCCGATTAAAAATAAGTTCAGAAAATCCCAACTACTAATCTACGACTGCAGCAAAATGTGCTGCCATGCAAACTACTGAGAGTGATGCTGACATGAAGCCTTTTCTATCTGTTTACAAACATATTTTATAATGTGATTAAAAAAAAAATGTTTTAAAAAAGACTTCAGTGGATTTGTGTGCTTTGGCCAGATAAAACAAAAGTTAAGATTTTTTTCAACAAACATGACTGAAACAATGAGGATGTGTAAAAACACAGCTGTCCACTGGGTGGTGGTGGGTCTACAAGAGTCTTTTTTTCCTAAAGACTCTTGTAGTGAACATTGTTACAATAACAACTCCTTTAAATACTTGGGGAAGTTTTAGAAAAAAGTAAGATAGGACAGTATATCATGTGGCCAATTCAGCACAGAAACATATCAAAATACACAAAATCAACCTTCCTACATGGTCATGCTTTACCCCAAAACTTATTCCCGCAAACTTGTAGTAATATGAAGAGAGGAATGTATAGGAAAAAACCCAGGACTTTGGATAATCCAGAGAGATTGCAGCACTGTAGTTCTCAGGTACAGATGATTGTCTTGAAAAAGAGGAAAGAGCAGAACTACTTAAATATGCACTACACGTGCAATTAAACATTTAGCAGGCCTCTGCATTACGAATGAAGCAACCCTCAGAGAGCTGCTTAAACATTCATGTCTATCAAAAAAGCTGCTATT
Organism: Gambusia affinis; assembly: GCF_019740435.1. NCBI lineage: Eukaryota > Metazoa > Chordata > Actinopteri > Cyprinodontiformes > Poeciliidae > Gambusia > Gambusia affinis. The sequence continues at coordinate 11,849,841 of NC_057882.1, read as the reverse complement.
CAGGTTTGAGGAGCTTGCTCTCTTGTTTCTTCCCTTTGCATCACACCTCAGATATCTCACACTGGATTCCATGATGTTTATCGGAACAACTCTTTCACTTCCCTGTAAACAAAAAGAACTTGAAAAGCATTCACACCCCTTGAGCTCTTACGCATTTTGTCGCGTCTCAACAAACTTCAGCGTATTCAGAAACTTAATTTCTCAGAAACGTGTCCCCTGGCTCAGAACTGGCTTTTTGACGGTGAAGGGAACTCAATGACATCTTGACTTTCTTTGCCATTTCTTTGTAGGAAAAGCCAACATTTTAAGTGGTATGATGGTCTGCCTCTCTTCTATTGTTAATTGCCTTTTTCTTGTCATTTTTGTAGAAATACATAAATAAATTGTTAATCTATTTTGTGCTCCCTGAAAAGCGCCATGTTGTATTATTCTGAAAGTTACATTAGTTTTCAGTTTGGCATAACTTTTTCTTACGTTTTGACCTCTACCAGTTGACCCCTTACCTTTGTACCAATGGATGGACTTGAACTAGGGTGCAGCTGTAAATAGGCTAAACAATAAATCTACCCTGATTTTCTTAATTTTGGGTGATTGGTGAGCAACCAATATTTCAATGTGAAGCTGATCTTATCCAGTGTAACTACAGCTGGCTCTTTATAGAGTGCTAAAATATGTATATTAATTTTAAAAATTGGCACGACTTGTTGGAGTTTATTTATTTTTGACTTTGTGCACCACCCGGGTTTGTTTACCAGTTTCGGGACCCGACCAGAACCCCTCAGTGTAAATTACCTTGAGAAATAATGAGATTTGGTTATATATATAAAACTGGCTTTTATGCCAAAAAATGATCAAACGTTAAAAGCCATACGTGTCATACAAATGGAATAGACACAGAGTTACATTCACCGTCCAGCGCTGCACCACACTGAACTCAATTATGGATGTAACCAAGTGATTTAAAGATTGTAGCGCGAGTTTAGCTTTTTATTCTTCTCTGCAATCTGTACACTCCCTACAGAATGGTCTAATCAGTTTCAGTCTAGGCTGTCATACATAAACATGGTTATGTAAGCTGCAGAAGGTTAGTATGAGCTTTAATTGTAGCAGTATGTCAGTTTCTAGAAAACAGCTGTTAAATTGTTACACAATTCTTAAAATTAGCTCATTTTAGATTAAACTGTTGCAATTTAGAATTATATAGGGAGTCGGAGAGAATGAGCAGTATTCAGCTGACATGGCTGTATTGTGAAATTTTTAACTCTTAATGGAAAAAGTCGTGTCTAGGTTATGCAAATACAAACCCTTCACCACATGTTAGTGGACACAAACAGTGCACATGTGGGATCAAACATCACTTTGGAGGAGAGGAAACCTCACAAAAAGAATAACAACCTCTATCGTGTCAAGAATGAGAAAGGGAGGAAGGAAGGAAGCTACACACCTTCAACACACAAACAGAAAATTCAGTGGAAGTGAACCCCCCACGCCACGCAGCTGGACAATTCAAACAGGATTCTGTTTTCTTCCTCTTTTTCTTCTTCGTCCTGCTCTCTTCTCTTTTCCCTGCCCCTGTGTGTAAATGGGGTGGCTTCGTTTCAGTCCTGACCTGTTTTTCCACTCTGTCGTCACGTCACCTGTTGAGATCTGATAACCCGGAAGTGAGCGCTCTTGTTGTCACCTTAGGTAGGAACCTTACAGGTGAGAGGCAAACAGCTCGAGCTGGTGAAGTTCTTGGAAAAGAAACAGCAAAAGAGCGAAACTAAGTTATTTACTCGACGTGAAGATTATTTTGTGGAACTTTAGCTTCATATTTTAGGCGGAAATACGGGAGAGGACCGAGTGTGTGAAAGAAAACAGCGAAGAAACATGGGACGCCTCGCTTCACTGCTTTTGCTTCTGTGCGCCGCGACAGGTGAGTTGCTTTCAGCCTTTTTCTGGTTTAAAGTTAGTCGAGGGTTAATAAGTTTTATTGTGAAGCGGTGGCCCTAACTTGTCTGTATTACTACAATACACAAAGAGTAGCGAAAGCTTGGCCGATTGTACTAAAAAGGTCCAGTTTTTGTTTCCTTCACTTTCATTGAGAGTAGTTTTTGTTTAATTTATGTAGATGGTAAGTCGAAATGTATATTCCAAAAGCGGATGCTCTTTAATATAACAGTGCGTTGCTTGTACCAATAACAATTTCTGGAAAGTGTACAACCAACGCCCTTATTGAGATGTATGGGCAAACGCCAAACAGTGCTTTGTTTTTTCCTTATTTTTTTGTTGTTGCAAAGTTGATCAAACAAACAAACACGATTCAAAACTGATAACTGGTATTATTATCATAATCAATTTACAAGTTGAAGAAATGGATGTAAAATTTATTCAGTATATGAAGATAAGATAAATGCAAACAAATTAGAAGATAAAAAAGTTTTAAAATTTTTGAGTTGTGGAGACGTTTGCTATCAAATATCAAGCAATTCAATAAAAGTGTATCGAAAAACAATGTTTATGATGAGAAAAGTAAAAATTACAATTCTAATTAAAATGACAACCTAAACAAAATTGGGAAAAAATTAAAAAATTAAGTTGAGGATGAAGAAAAAAAAATATACAAGATCATAATGACGTCATTGGTAAAAATAAAAGATAACTCTGAAAATTTTTTGGATGATAAAGTCAACAGTGTTAAAGATCATGGTAATAATAAACGTAAGTGTAAAAAATAAAATCAGATAGTAGTAAACGTAATAGAAAAAATTTGATAATATATTTATGAATACTGGAATGATATCAAGCATTACACCATTTATGGACTAAACTGATTTAATAGAAAATTCTGGTAAAAATACAGATTAAAAATATATATTTTTACAATGACATATTGTTAACAGAACAAGACATTTAATTCTTTACACATGTTCTCAAACTTGAGGATTTAGGGACTCTACCTTTAATCACCAATGAACAAATACTTGGTCTTGAGATTCTCTTAAGTATTCTGACAACTTTCACCAAAATGACATGAATGAGTGGAAAATTCACCAGCAAATAAAATGAATGAATTCTCGTCTTTATTTATGTTGTAAATGTAAAAGAAAATTACAAAAACAGCACAAGAGAGAGATAGTAATCTGGTATTTGATGTTATTTTGTATATTATTTCTGGTATTGTCAGCTGATAGTCAAGGTAACATGTTTCTTTCACTGGTTGTTTTGTGGGCTGGACTCTGAAAGATTTGGGAACTTTCATCATTTAAAAAAAATACACTTCTTGTAAAGTGTATCATGTTTTGCAGCGATGTCTCAATTTATTCTCATAAATCTTAAATCAAATTCTCACCAAACTGCCCAGGAACTGTCATGTCCTGCAGCCTCTACAACTCATGTGATCAATAAATTATTATTATTATTAAAAATCGGGCAGAGCCGCGAGGTGGTTTGTTGTTGTAACACTAAAATGAGTGTCCGGCTAATTCACATGATTCAATCCAGTATGTCTGAACCTGAAACCCAGTGACCTTAAGTCTGCTCTATTGAAGGATTGCATGCCTCTTATTAAATCAGTTTCATCATGTCTGCCTTTTAGGTTGCTCTCTACCCTGAATGCACTCTTTGTGCTTTATTTTGAAACACACAGATTGTCCCCACACTGAAACGCACAAGTTGTACAAACAAGGAAGCGGGGGAGAGCTGCTGTCGTTTCTGTTTGGAGCGTTATCTCCCTAAACCAAAACTATGACTGTGCGATTATCTCAGTCGAGTCTCCCTGTGAGGAGCGCCTGCAGGCTTCAAAGATGTCTGCCGCTGAAATGCCAGCAATAGCAAATCCATGATGTAACATTCAAAATACTACACCCAGGATGCGGATGAAACTGTAATTGCTCTCCTAATACCTTTCATTTGAGGAGAGCAGCATCAATTTGCACCTGGTTAATAAGTAAATGAGTCCTGCAGCGCTCAGTTTCAGCTGAGCGCTTCATGTTTGCGGTGAAGAAGTTGGAACATGTTTACAATCTTTCCTAAAGTAATAGTATTAATATAAAGTAAAGTGATGTATTAATCAGTATTCATAACTTGGCTGTCTTGGAAGTAGATCCGTGGCTGAACGGAGCCAGTTTCACCCAGGCAGCTGACGGTTTCACCGAAAGCTTCTCTCTCAGCACAAAGGAATGACGGGATTCAAATTTTTTTTTCTCTTCCGGTGGAGCGTGGCTGCCACAGAGCATGCTCCAAAAGTACATGGGTGTGATCTTTCATCCTCATTGCATTGTTTGGTTTCTGTAACAGCATGTAAAGTTGTAATGGGAATTGGAAAGGGAGTGTTGAGTCACAGTGAGGTTTTTAACATTACAATGACTGTCCAGAGAAAATGTATTGCTTGCAATTTTTTAGATTTTATTAATTTATAAGGATTCTTTTCATATATTCGTTAAGTATATTAATGTCTGTCATTTAGTACATAGAATAGTGTTGAATAACTTTAAAGGGAGGCATTTCTGCACTTTGCATTTCATTTATTGCTTTTTCAAAATGTTTGTATCTTATGTACTTGGCAGCCCAACCACAAAGATGCAATGTATCTTATGTACTTGTATACAAATAAAACATACAATTGTATGTTTTAAATGAACAGCATAACAAAATTGCAGTTTTTTAGTCTGCAGTCTGCATTTAGGTGTATGTCAGATGTAATGTTTTTTAAATATTATTTGACCTTTTTCTGCCTAGGTGGAAACAGTTTTGAGGTCACAACTCAACCTGCAACTCTGAGAGTAAAAGAAAATGAAGGTGAGCCTAAATATATTTGTGAATACACTTGACTGCATCGTGTTACTGCCGCTTTAAATGTGACAAAATCTCCATGCGGTCGCCTTTTACGACCACATAGCAAGTTTTGTTTGACTTGATGCTAAACTCAGCAATAATGTTCAGTTCATTGCTGCATTTAAATAATGTTTGACATTATTTTGATAGTATAAATCAAGATACTAGCTCACTGACCAGCTTTAGTGAGCTATGCATACACATAGTTGGTCTTTTCTAAAGACCCAATACCTCCCACCACCAACAGAGGGACACAAATCAGTTTCCTGTTGTAACTTATAAAAAGCAGCAGACCAAACCTCATGTTGTTAATTGCTTAGTTTGCTTTGGATCGGTGGTGAACTGATGTTTCTATGCTGATTTAGGTCACAGTAGCAGTGGGACAAACGGATTGTACAAGACATTCAAACAAAGCAAAAAAGCAAATCTTTTTAGGGATATACTGATATGAAAACTGGGGTTGATATTTATGTGTGTGTGACGCCACACTGTGTGAAAGCAATCACACTGTTTTTCTGCTTCTGCTAAACATCACATAATCCTGTGCTTTTTAATCTCAGCCATGTTTATTTATTGGAGCAATATGTTAAAAAATTACATCAGTTGATGTCGAGTTATCAGAATCCCTGTTGACTTTATCTTTGATTGCTTTTGTTTCACTAAATTTAGCTTTTTTGAATATGTTTCACTTGGAAAAATCAGTGTTGAGTATTACAGCCTTTTAGTGTAAACTTCTTGGTGACTTTCTGGTTTATAAAATGTAAGAAGACTAGAGTTGTTTTAACACTTCAGAAATCTTTGTTTTCTCCCTGGCTGTTCTCAGACCGGTATTTAGTTCTAAAATTATTATTATTTTTAGAAAATAATAAAAGTAGTGACTTAGGTTTAGCATAAACAGCCAGTCTTGTGCTTCACAATTTGTTTCTTTCACAGCTTTAGTTTTGTGAATTTTCTTTTTTCCAGGTGTGGACATGTCCTGCTCCTACACAGCAGACTTCGGTGCAGATGTCAGGATGGAGTGGAGATTCGTAAACTCAAAAGGCTCAACACACTATGTGTTGTTTGACAAAAAAATAACAGGTAAGTGGATTGACTTCTCTCAGTAGGATTTAGAAAACTTTACCAATGCCAGCTGCAGTGAGCAACGCATACATATAGTCACATTCAACTATTTACTAATGCAATTTATTAAAAAAGATTTTTTTATTTAAACCAACACTAACTGAATTTATCAATTTTGTTTACACAATCCTGAACATTGCATGTATTCAAAGTAAAAATAATTGTACTAAAAGAATAATTTTATTGATAACTACAAGAATATATCTCACAAATTAATGAAAAATTAATGAAAAATTGTCACAAATTGATGAGACATAGAATTTACATGAATGCATTTTTTATCGATCCAGTTCAGCTTAAAATTGGAGCTAAGAAACCTACGCTCTAGTGCTTTGATGAATGCATTCAGTTTCTTAAGGCTGTACTTGTGCTTCTTCTCCACAGATACTTATGCCAATCGCGTAAATATATTCAGTGACACAAATTTGAGATTCAGCAAAGTGACTCGTCAGGATAACGGCGAGTATTTCTGCGATGTGTCCAGCTCCAGTAGCCCGACTAAGAATTCCAAGGTGGTTCTGACTGTTCTGGGTAAGCATTCCTGAAACAACACATTTGTGTCATTATTGTAGGCACTAATAATTTTGTCCCCTTTTCTAATTTCAATCCACGCCCTTCCTCACTTCGTTAGTTTAGGAGACAATAATCACAAGGCGGAGTAAATATAATGTGCAGAAGTTTGAAATCTGTTGAAATGAACTAGTTATCAATTATCGAAATGGATTTATTATTATTATTATCCTAAATAAAATGATAGGTGTAGCACTTTGTTCATTGATGCAAATGTATTTGTTGATTTTTAGTTACAGTGACAAGGTTTTTGAGCAGTCACAATAACGAATTCCACTGGATGATAAATTGTCTCAGAAGTTACTGCGATAAACAATAATAATGTTGCTTTGAGACAATTTTCAAGCAATATAATGCAAGAACACATTCTCAAAGATGAACAAACTTTAAATTCTATGTGAACATTTAACACTGGAACTGGAAGACATTTAAATATCCAAAATAAACAAATGAAATAAATTATGAAGTCTTTGTAAACAAGATTGTCCTTTAAATGAAGCTGAACTCGTTTTAATTTATCATGTGATTAATTGATTTATTGTGTAGTTTACACAGAATACAGCATTGCTTCAACATAGTTATTTTACATTTATTTCTAAATCTCATTGCATGTTTTCTAAGACAGGAATAACTAATAGTGTGCCCCACAAAGTGTCAAATATTACCTAGTAAATTACATTTTTCTGAACTTTGAAACTGCGTTGTGCTACTACAAGGAGTTATGCAAATTTGTACAAACCGTCTGTTTTATCTCTAATAATCCCATTTAGCTTAAATCCAGTCTTTTTACAGCTTCAACATTCTTCCAATGTAGTTTGATTTACTTGGCAAATACAATTTTGAAATTGTGACAGAATGAAAGATCCAGAAATTGCATGTTTCTGAGAACTACAGCTGATCCAGTAAGGAGGAAAAACACATTTTAACTTAGTTTCATGTCATTTTATTGAAATGTAGAGGAATCAAAGTAAAATTCTGCAAAATTCTAGATGCTATACAAAAACATACTGAGAACAGAAGGTAGGCTCACAATAAGCTACCAAGGATAAAAATTATCGCTAATTTGGAAAATTACTACCAGCATTATCAGTTTTAACTCAAGCGTGCAAAATACATAAAAATGCTCCATCTCTGTCTTTGTATTTTATTTATTTTGTTTGGTATTTCGCAGTGCCGCCATCTGTACCAAAGTGTGGAATCCCCCAAACAGTGACAACGAATTCACAAGTCATCCTTACCTGCCATGATCCTGACAGTTCTCCACCACCAACATACAACTGGTACAAAGGCACCACCCTCCTTCCTGTTGACCCGAGCAAGAATGTTGCCTTCAAGAACGCCACCTACAAGCTGGATTCGAAAACAGGAATGCTGGTCGGCTCTGCTCCATTACGCTGCATTACATTTGCCCATCTTTTACATTCTTTTGGTGGACTTGCTGTGTAATGAAATGACTTGTGTGGATGTAGGTGTTTCCTTCTGTTACCAAGATGGACACTGGGGAATACTCCTGCGAGGTCAGCAACGATGCCGGTCCTTCCCAGCGCTGCCAAAGTGTAAAAATGGAAGTCCGTAAGTTCTCCCCTTTCTCTGTAGCTCTGGTTCGACAGAGTTAGAAAGTTCAGTGAAGTGATTCAGCAAAATGTGGAAATGTTAGCTCATTTTTCAAAAATGTATTTATCTTAATGATTTTCAATGTGATGTTTTCTTCAAGGTGACATAAACACCGGAGGAATTGTTGCCGGGGTAATCTTTGGCCTTCTGTTGTTGGGCCTTTTGATAGCCGGCCTTTGGTATGCCAACAAGAAAGGATATCTTCCCAGTAAGTTTTCAGTAATATTCTAATCTAAAACCTTTTGGTGTTCAGAAGTTTATTATGTTTATTTATTAGTAAGAGGATATCTGAAGATGCCTAAGCAGAAATGGAAAGTAACAAAATTAGCAGCTGACACAAACACACAAGTGTCTTTTTAGTTTAGCAAGTTAGAGTTGAGTTTTCATTTCGCACTTTTTGCCACAGTTGTAATTAACTTATCATACCGAGAACAAAAAGGAAGCTCAGAGGGGACAGGGCTTTCTCTGTTATGGGCCCCAAATTATGGAATGACTTACCTTTGCAGGTCAGAGAGGCCCCTTCTCTGTCCATTTTTAAAGCTCGTCTTAAAACCCATCTATTTAACTTGGCTTTCAACACCAGTGAGATCTAGTTTAAAGTGTATGTCTTTGTTTTTAAACTACTTTTAATTATAATTATTCTTATTTTGTTGTGTTTTTGGATTGTACAGCACTTTGTATCAACTGTGGTTGTTTTAAAGTGCTTTATAAATAAAGCTGGTATGGTATGGTATGGTATATGTTAGATGTAGTCTGTGAAACACAGGTTATACATTTATGCTTTCATAATTTACCAAGTATTTTACTAAATTGACTTTTGTACCCTTCCTCCCTCTATTGCAGTGAAAAGTGAAAGGTAAGAGATTTTTCTTCATCTGTTTTCTATTTTCAGACAGTTAATTATTAGTTTGAATTACTGCAAACCAGTTACCTACACTGGTCTGGTTTTTAGGCTATTATATTTTAATGATAGAGTCAAGGGAGATCAGAACATTTTAAAAAATTACAGTTCAATTTGGATTTAAACTACTCATTTAGGAACATGTGTTCTCTACATTGTGCCTTGCAAAAGTGTCCAGAGTGATTTAACTTTTTACTTTCTTTCACACTCCAACTACAAACTTCAGTGTGTGTCATTGGGATTTTATTGAACACATCCACCAAGTACTGCAAATTGTCAACTGTAAAGACAATATGTTTTTCATTTATTTATTTATAAAAAAAAAAAAAATAAGAGTGGTATGCAGACGTATTCAGACTCAGCATGCCATAAATGTGTGTGCAGTTTAAGGTCTGTTGGAGAATATTAGTCATGAAAACCTCTGAACACAACGGACAGCTTGGAAATCAATGCTCTGTCCTTTCCCATGTACATTTTTGAAATCCCAGTAAATCAAATTTTTTCCTGTTGCAGTGTTACAGAATATAAAAATGTTGATGGCACTGAATATTTTTGAAAGACACTGAAAATGACTTGACCCTATTTTGAAGAAAACCGTTCAGTTGATTTGTGTGAGATAACGCACAAATCAACTGCATTATCTACATGGCATATTCTACATATGCCATGTAGAATATGCCATATGTCTACATGGCATATTCCATGCAGACATATGCCATGTCTGCATGGAATACGAAGTACAGCTAGACTTTAGGTTGTTTTTTTCTAAGAAAGTTTTATACAATTCATGTATTTCATATATATTTTTATTTTTATCCCCCCACACTGAGCTTCAGATTCCAACACAACTATTAATTTGATTCCTCTGTTTTACATTTTCTTGTTTACCCTCAGCAGCAAGCAGCAAAATGCGGCCTACAAGCCTCCATCAATGTATGGTGGCGGTGGTGATGAAGAAGATGTAAGTAAAATTCATCTTTATTTTAAAAATAAGTCATTTTCACAGGATGAAAATAAGTATATTGAGTTTTGCTGTGTTCCGCAGGGGGAGTTCAAACAGAAGTCATCGTTTGTGGTGTAGCAGGTGGCAATCAGAAACCTCTGTTAAATATTTGTCTTTGTTAATTTTTTTTTTTTTTTTTTTTTACTTGTGCTTTCAGTGCTGTTTTTATGAACCATCTTGATTCCCCTCAGATAATAATTTTGCTGTCACCCATGTAAGATTTTGCGATTTTTAAGAAAGTGTTTTGTACATTTATAGTTTTAGATTAAATGTGGTTTGTATCTGCTTTTTTTTTTTTGTCTGCCAGCATGTTTCTGCTACTGATTAAAGCTACTGTTTGTGTTCTTTTTATCTTCCAGCTACTAAATTATTTTTTTCCATTAGTAATTTTCCTTTTAAACTATCACCACGTACTGATTAAAGAACAAAGGCTTGGAGTCTATTTAAACTCACAAATAAGCTGAACTCCCTTAGTACATTTCCTGGCAATTACTGTTTAATACTGCTAAATTATAACAATGTAGCTGTGCTGTTAGGGTTTTTGTATTTTCATCTCAACTTTTCTGCAACAATACTTTTTATTAGAGATTTCTATAGTAATTACAAAACCTGCTTTGTGTTTATAGCTAGAAAATGTTCATTAGTTTGTCCTGTGGTTTAATTATCTCACTTTTAATTTTTGACCATTGTGTATATGGATCACGGTTTAACCTAAAGCTGTCACTTAAATTGAACATTTATATTTCATTATTTTCTATCTGTGGAAACTGAAATTACAATGTTTTGCTTTAATACTACTCAGGTTTTGAAGTAAAAGTGATCTGAAGGCAGTCAACACACAACAGTCAATATTTGTATAGGGGAACAGTTTGTTTTTGTTTGTTTTTTATTTAGATATTTTGCAATTATCGATTTGTCTGTTTATGAATAAAATAAAAGTTAATAAATTGTCATCTGGTTTATAGTTTATTCTCTTTTTTTCCTCATAAGTCAGACTCAATAAACCACCTGACAAATACAGGTGGTTTGAGTCTGCAATTCAAGTAAAAAAAATGTAGAAGGATTTGGTTATCACTGATGTGATATGATGATAGTAGCTTACTTAAAGAGGTCAAAATTTTTAATTTGGTGAAGGTGAAAACAACTATAACACTACAAATTGATGTACCAAAAACCTATTATCAGCAAGATTATGCCATATATATATATATATATATATATATATATATATATATATATATATATATATATATATATATATAAATAAACTAAAGTATAAAGTTTTAACTGGAACATTTTCTTATTAAATAATATATGCTGGGAAAATGTTCTAGTTTCAGTGAAATATTTACAACCGAGTAAAAAATTAAAAATGTACGGATTAATGCCGATGTTGCTATGACAACTGAGGATGACGGACCGTCCTCATACCCCCGCACTGCGCATGCGCGCAGTAATGTCGAACTTTTTCTCGCAGACGGGAAGTGTGAGCAGCATTTTCCACCATTCACCTCCATCATGAGACTGTCACTGAAATAATCACAGCAGCTCTCCATACAGTCTGTCTACGTGTTCAAACAGCGCCCCTGAGTAGGCGGACTGTGTCGCTGTCACAGTTTAATACGCCTTCGGTTTAAAGGCTTTAAAATTGACTTCCTGTCCCCCTCCTGCATGCTGCTGCTATGCTGTCTCTTTAACTGAAGGGGTCGCGGCCGATCCTCCGCTCGCTCATCAGGGTCCATTCATGAATAAGACAACATTCGGAGGGGGAAACTTGTGCTGTCGTGTCTGATTTTTCGCTCAGCGGACCGGATGCGAGGGGCAGGCAGCAGCCAGATGTGTTCACCGCTGTCGGGGACACGGCTGAGAGCGCAGGAGTGACTTCCCATGGCCGAGCCCCCTGCTGATGGTTTTGACTTCATGTTGCGAGCCGTCAGGAGCAGCAGCCGGAGGAGGAGGAGGCAGCTCGTTCAGGCTCACAGTCAAACATGCTCGTTTCCTCGCAGAGTTTCGTGATATTTACGTGCTTCCGTCCAGACCGAGTCACTCTGAGTTAAATAGTTCTCTGGTTCCGTCTTCCTTTTTTCTCCCCTTCTTTTTTATCTGCTGATAAATGAAAACACACTAGCGGAGCTGTGGACCTGACGTACCGATGGGGCTGTGAGTTATGGCAGCGAAGGAGGACCTGTACGCCAAAGTGACACCGCGAAGGCAGCGCCAGAACCGACCCAACACCATCAAACATGGCTCTACTTTGGACGTGCTGCTGTCCATGGGCTTCCCCAGGACCAGGGCGTAAGTGGACGGCTGCTCTGTCACAACTCTGTCTCACACTCACAGTAACAACTAGGCTGAATCCACGCTGCTTCCACTAATTCTAGTATCCTGGTCAAAAGTTTCATTTACGTTCATCTCTGCAGCATTTCTTCTGCTGATGCTGCTTGGTTCTGGTGTGTCCATGTTGCCAACTTATAACTGTTTTAAAGTGTTTGCTAGAATTTGACAGTACATATTAAACTGTCCATTTCAAATTGTACACGTATGAAAACTCAAGCACTTTGGATCTAGTTGTTAAATAGTTGGAGCTTTTTTTAAAAATTTTTTACATTGGTGAGAAAAGTACCAGATACATGTTAATATCAAGGTTACATTGCACTACTAAGACTGATTATATAGTACCTTCAAACTATAATAAAGGAGTTAAATTGCCAAGTAATTCAAAATTATTTTTGCCCAACACCAAAGAATCCAGACCCAGCCCAAGATTATATAAAGCCAGTTCAGAATTTCATAACCCGACAGCCAGTTTAACACCAACGACGTTTTCTTTTTCTTTTTAATCCTAACGACCGGTTGAGATTCTAACAAGATTACAACTATTATTCATACTGATGTAAAATAAAATAATGTTCTGCAGTTATAGCTAGGTTGAACCAGCCAGTATCCAATAATTCTGGTATTCTGGTGAAAAACTTTCTCATATTCATCTGCAAATTTTTATAAATCTTGGCAACTTTGCTGCTGATGATGTCAACTTACACCCTTGGGGTCTTTCATAATGACCCTATTTAAACTCAGGTGTTTGCTTAACAGTCTCCAACCTGGGTTTTCCCACAGCAGGGGAAAAAATAAATGTAATATTCATTTTGGGTTCATTTTTAGACGAGCATTTATACATTGTAGCGTCTTCCTACATACACAAATTATCCAGTTTTATTTAGAACATAATGTTGATTTATATATATACTTTTTGACCAGTGCAGAAGAAGAAGCTACTCTTCTTTACTCCATTCTCTACACAGCCCATGAATAGCATTCGTCATCTCTTTTAAAGAACTTCAACAACTTTAAAAACTTTAAAACAACTTTTTTTTTTAGCAGCTTTGAAGGTGTTATGTCTTAAATCCTTTAAATATTATTTAAGATGAAACATTTTAGAGTGTGAGCTTTAAATGAAATGTGGACTTAAGCGGTACGGATCACAGAGACAGGAAGACAGGTTATCTCAATTGGGTTTTATGCAAAACAGTCCAGTGCTGTTCAATGAACGTTTCAGTTCAATGAAACGCGACTCTCATGAGCAGCAGCATGATGAAAAGTGCTCTCAAGTTATGGATGTAAACATCACTTATACTCTAAAGATCGTCTTTGTACCACAAGAAAGAAGACATTGTTGTTTTAGATGTTGACTACATTAAAAAATTTTAAAAGCTGAAATGTTCTCATGTGGAAACTGGTAGAAGTGATTTAAAAATGTTCTGCATGAGAAGCTTGGCTTGCTTATTCCTTGGGCTGGCTAAGGGTTAATCATGGTTTCCTCAATGTAGTCTGAGGAGGGCTTTGTTTCTCACTGTCTCTCAGTGTCAACATAATCTTATGGGTGTTTCCTGGTTGTGCCCGTCAATACGTCTTTTCATTCATCCTTTAAGCACAGCGGTTGCCAGGAAACAAGCATTATTGATTCCAGACAGTAGTTTCTAGATTAGCTAAGAATATGAAAACGTGTGCTCTGCATGTGTTTTACGGTTTTTAAACAAATGATTTGCCGTTTGCAATTAGTAGATGCAAAACAACAGAAGAAATCCATTAGAAGCAGAATTGTGATTTAAGTATAACTACAATATATATATATATATAAACAGATAAAATAATAAAACTACAGATAACGAAACTACATTTAGGTTTAAATATTGAATCTTATATATTAGCTTAACGAGCCATGCTATAATTTTGTTCTGCCAAATAATGACATCTAATTGTAAGCATGAACGAGCGCTTCTTAATTTCTCTCCTTCCTCTCACTGTGCAATGTCTTCCCTGTCACAGGAAGTGTTATTATTTTGTCCTTTTTCATTGTAAGTACTGTCAGATACTCCCACATAAATTATTAACCTAACATGTTGAAACTGTCCCGTCCCACACAGGGCCTTTTTTCTACGTGCCCAAAAATTATCTCCCAGGTACCGAAGAAACAATTCTCTCGTGAACGTTGTAATTAGATTCCATTTTCCTTTGTAAAAAATGAAGGCAGAAATTTTAGCAGCGACTCGGACTAGTGAGGTTAAAAGTGGTGAATAGCCTTTTCTTTTCACCGGGTCGAGCTGTTCCCTTTTGAAAACATTTTTTTTTAAATGCTAGGTTTTTAAAACTGGCAAAGGTTTGATGGTTTTCTGTCCAACGCCGTCAAGTGACTGTGATTCGTATGTTTGCATACACGCACATCCATTATCTCTGACATCCATTGTCGCTCTGATTTAATAATTGATCTCTGTAACAATTAATATTGTTGTTAAATATTAACGCGCGCCAGTGAGCCCTCTGACTGCCACTCCGGTGAAGCGGTCAGTTGTTTTGTGCTCACGACTCTGGCTTGATTGTTTTCTGTTCGTTGATGATTTGGCAAGTTAAGCAAGTTTTAGTGTGGTTGCAAAAACTGAAACAAAAACTAAAGAATGCAACTGAAAAACAAAAGTTTTTTATTGTTGCAAGCAGGAACTCCTCCATCAGCAATTATTAGTACCCCACGTAAAGCTGTGCTCTAGTGCTTTATAAGGAAATGCTCGTTAGGTTAATTGGTTGGGTGCATAGTTGTCTATCCTATGTGTCAGCCTTCACTTCTTGCTGCAGCTCTTTCACAAAGAGCTATTTGGGGTTTTTCTTCATGTCTTACCATCCTCCTCACTGCAGGTTGTGGTGAGGTAAATATGGCTCCTTGCGCAGCCTGGAGGCTAGTGGCCAAAATAAGTGTGCCTCTGTCACACTTTCTTACCACTGGCAAACAGAGAGAAGTCTGAGGTCAACAAGCCTCTGCCTTACTTTTACAACGTAGTTTCTTGTCTTTCCCATTTTGAAGAGTGACTAAAACAAATCTACCTCTGTGCCACATCGACTATTGTGCCTCACAGAAGCAGAACGTTTCGGCAAATAAATCTTCTGAGACCAACGAACATTTTTGCCTCCGTGGTGTTTTATTTTGTTTTCCATTTTGAAGGGTGTGTCAAGAGAAACAGAGAAACAAGAAGTTATGGTTATGAAGAAAAGTCAACTAAAGTGAAACAAAATGATTTTTTTTTTTGTGCTGATTCATCCAGATTTGACCTGAGTAATCAGCTTGGAGCTGCCTGGAAGGTTGTTGCTCTCCTGATTGTGTGGAAGCAAAGATGTGACGTGACCCTGGCTGAATGAGCAGACACATCAGCGCAGACACGACAGCGACGTGTCGCTGTCCATTTTTGTCGTACAGGTTTGGTAGGACGTGGAAGAAATGGGTTCAGGAAAACATGAGTGTTGCTGGAAAGCGACTAAATCAAATGGTCAGTTGTTAGTTTTAGTCCAAAACCGTCTTTTAAAGCTTCGGTGAACCATTTTCTGTTCCATGTTGCATCCTGTAGTTTGCTTTTGTTTCTGTACTACACTTGTAAATCATCCAACTTCTTTAGAAGCACTTCCTTATAACACTTTAATGTTAATTTTAACTTCTTGTTGTCCTGTATTTCCTGGTAAACATTGCCCTTTCTTCTTTTTATAATGTCTATATGGAATCAAACCAGGGCATTCAAAGTCCATTAATAATAATTTTTTTAGCTATGATGGTGTGTTTGTTTAGATTTTGAGGCTAAGTCCCGTTATATTCTGAAGGCAGCATTTTTATTGCGTTGTAGTAAACATTTCAGCGAAAGCAGATCTGTCTGAAAACAGCCTGCAAAAAATAAAAAATAAAAACACCTTAAGACTTCTTTTGTCATACATTTAAGCACAGAAGCAGGGTTAGGGATCAGAGTAAGCTAATTTTACTTGTAACAAAGTGACAAGGCGAATTCAGACATGCTATGCCATTAAAATCCCAATAACCATCTTTTTTCCCCTCACATTAGTAAGAAGCTATAAATAGTGGTGATTTATAAATGATGTGATGTGAAATGTAGTCAGATACCCCCCACTTCATTTTGGTTAGCCACCCTGAGACGAAGGTGGCAGTTTCTGAGTTGGCAGGAAGCAGATAAAAAAAAAACAAACATCATGATAACTGCAGTGATAAAGTCCAAAGACAGACATGAAGAGAACTGGTCTTACTCTGTGTTGAACTGTGAGCGTAAACAAGACATGTCCTACTGCAGAGAGATTGGACATCTGTGTTGACTTTTTACTTTCCATCCTTGGACAGAGGGCTGGTTCTCCAACTTTTTTTTTTTTTTAAAGAATTATGGATTCCCTTTAAATGAATGTGCTCAGGATTGCCTAATGGATAACAAGTACAGGTACTACTTATACCTCCACTAATTTATTAAATGCTTTCTGCTTTACATTTTATACGACTATTTAGGCTTAAGTCTATTGTTCTTTGAAATTTTAAAATCTGTATTGCCTAAAATTCAAAGCTATATAGAAACAACTTGTTCAAATCCTTGGTAAGTCACTTTTGAATTCTTTTTCCACCTTTAATGTGACACACAACCTGTACGAAAAGCACAATAAACTGGTTGCAAAAGAACACTTTGTGATGCACCTTTGAATATTCATGTTACGTTTTTATGGCACTAGTTGCCTTTATTGCCGTATTTAAAGAGAAAACAGGGAAATTTCAGGAATCGCAACATGGAGGCTCCATCGAGGACCAACACTCTCCTCTAGATCCATACATCACCCCATCATATGCAGTTTGCTTAAGTACAAACCTTGCATCAATTATAGCGACGCTAAGGACGCTTGACAATGTTCATTTGCTCCAGTACTTTTTTAAAAACATATTTACTTGTGTGCAGAGAAGTTGCGAAAGACCAAGATTATCTCTTGGTATATGTATCGAAACCACAATCAAAACCCATGTTTATTAATATACTTAGTTTTATGCAAGTTAGGAATCAACAAAATTATTTCTGTTTGCTAACTGCAAGAATAATGAGAAAACATTTTAAAGAAATATTTATATTCCGAAGTTTACATTGTAATTTCCACTTTGTTATTTAGTATAAGTGCCTTTTTAAAATGTATGTTTGGGACAAACATCTTGGGTATTCTTCCCTAAGGAACGTCTTATAAAAAAATAAGTAGCTGGAGATTTGGCTCGTTTCTTCTGATGAAACTGGATTTAGAGAGTCAGGCTTGCACACACCTTTTCAGCTCAGCCCACACAACCTTCATGTATCTGTGTTGACCTCTCCAAAACTGTGACTTTGTTGTCTTTAAGTCAGTTTTTAATAAATTTAAAGGCATGTTTACAGTCTTTGCCCATTTTTGGAAGACCCAATTTTCCCTCAGCTTTAACTTCCTGATCCATTTCTTGAGATTTCCTGTAAATATTTAATCGTTTTGCCATATATTCTGTAAAGTGATGGCTTCACAAGATGATACTGCCACTCACATACTTCACATTTGGGATGGCTCAGACCTGCAAAGCTTCCCATTTTTTCCCCAAAAGATCCAACGCTGGTCCTCGTTACCAAACACTTTATTTTTAGCTTTATCAGAACAAAGAATGTGGGATTTTTGGTTCCCGGGCGTATTTGTAAACTATAACCTGGTTTTTATGTTGCTTTTGGAGTGATAACTTCCCCCTCTCTGGGTGGCCTGTCCATTTTTGCATCTTCTATTCTGTTTTCTTGTCAGATTCGTTTTACAGATACAAATGTCTCCTGTGCAACATGTTCTCTGACAACTTCTCAACATCAAAGCCAGCGTGGTTTCTGAGCCATTGCGCTTATAGCCGTGTGGAGATTATATGCTCTAACTTCATTTTTTCCCCCACCCTGTCTGCCTGTGAAGTCTTTTTGAGTGTAGGAGGAAGTCAGAGTGCACGCTGAATACAGCACATTGTTCCCCTTACCTAGCACACTTTCAAAACCTCTTCCCTACCCAGAATGCCGCTTTAGTACAACACGTGAAATAACATCAAGTAAAATTATTTGATATGTAGGCAAATCTCGGACAGAATTACAGCGAAATAACTTCTGTATTAACATATCAGGAATAGTGCCGCTGCGTGCAAACTAAAACAAGCTCTGAGCCTGTGTTCAAGACAGCCAAGAGGAAGTCGCTCATTTCCGGAAGTGGCTTGTGACCTTTTGCAGAGCACTGTTGAGTTGGTAGTTGGAGGGAGGCTGAAGCAGCGAGGAGTCGGTTGCGGTCGTACTGAGCGATGGTGTTCTGTACTCAGTGAGCTATCGTGATTTTTTTTTTTCCCTTAAATCATTCCTACATTTGGCAAAAAGTGAATTTTCAGCTGATAAGACAAATGCATGTTCCAAAAACCCTAATGTCAAGGCTCCGGCCTTGTGTATCCTCTTTATATGCAGCTTTTCAACTGACCTGTGTGAAATCTAAATTTAATTTGTGGCCTTAATTAATGCCAGACGCTTTTGATCATGCATCTTAAGACAACATGCATGTGGCTGCCAACCCAACTATGGCCGCCACTCCCAAGCACTTTCTGTTTCCGCTGCCTGTATAGCAGCCGTGGGACTTTCCTAATGCAGTGATGCATTAGGATTTTGGCACCAGGCCTTAAACAAAGTATTCACAGTGAATAATTTGCTCTGTTTACACTTTAACTTGTTTCACTGACGTCAGAGTACTAAAAATAGCCCTCTAAAACCACGGCGTCCTTTTAAACCTTTTTCTCTCCTTCACAACTTTACTTGAGTCAATTTCTTATTTGCTCTGTCTGACCTGGTGAACCTCCCATCAATATCATTAGGATAAATGACGGTAAGAAACAACCTCAGCTGTCCACAGATACTTTTGTTCAATTTGCGGTTCCTGGTTTGCTGAATGAAGTGAGTATGTAACACCAAAGCAGGCCTGTCTGTGAATCAAATATGTCACTAACCCATAGGGCAAATTAGGGGTTAATTTAAATGAGCAATTAGCAAATTAGCACAGCTTACCATAAATGCATAAAAGTATGGCATGTGTGGCTCTGTTGAAAGTAAGGGGGCTACACATGGAAATTAGCATAGTTAAATGTTTTTATTGCAAATTAGCTAAAGACTGCTTGTATGTTTACGACAACAAAGTTGCACTAAGTTTGGAGTTATACGTACGTTTACACAGCAGTTGTGACAGATGTGTTGCCGTCTTTTCCTAGAATTACAGATATAATGCTAAAATATAAAATCTTTCTATAGTGCTGGATACGTCTAGTTTCTTAACATTATTTGCAATCTGGTAGTAAATACACAGCAGATACTTACTCCTAATGTTACACTTAGTGATGGAAAATTTAATTTCCACTTCCTGCAGACTCACAACACCCTTCGCCCTCTCTAAGCCTGGACAGTCTAAGATCCCGTCTTGTTCATGGATGTCGTTCTTCTGGGTTTTTTGCACTGAGGAAAGCATGTCTTTCTCCTTTTCCAGTTAATGCATGTGCAAATAACATTCCAACCCTGTAATTCAACATCTTCTAAATGTAGTTTGTGTTTGGCTTGGGGTGTATGATTGGAGGTTACATTCATAGCCAAGGGGAGTGTTAGGTTCAGTTTGGAAAAAAGTATTCAAACTGAAATAGGCATGAAGATACCGACAACTATCAGATACTTATCAAAATGTTGTGAATTATTGTAGCAAATTTCTAATTGAGTTATATAAGCAAAAAAAAAAAAAAAAAGGTGTTTCAACTTTTAAATTTGAAACACAAAAATGTTGTACAGTTTGAGACAGCTTGGCTTTGAGGCCCTTTAAGCTACAGTTTCTTCATGTTAGCTTAGAACTTTGGCTAGTTACAGAAAAAAAAACCCTAATTAAAAAATACAAAATTTTTATCATTCTCATTTACATAAGATTAACAAACCTTTCAAAAAAGGCTAACAAGTTGTAGGTGAATTTTGGACAATTTTAAGAGACATGCTAACAGCTCAGCTGGCTAAGCTAATAGCTAGCTGAATAAATATGTTTTATTTGTTACTTTCAAAGATAATCCCTTGAGATGGATCATCTCCTTTTCATATGAACAACGCTGAGGCAAATCTTAATGAGTAAATCTGGATCATCTCCTTTTCATATGAACAACGCTGAGGCAAATCTTAATGAGTAAATCCAAAATATAATTCAAGACATTTAAACACAAGCATGCATACTCAATGCTTCCCCCTAATCTAAAGCTAGCTTATAAAAAAATACATGTACATATAAATTCATACTAGCAACTGTATGGTACAGTTGCTAGTGCCATACAACTGGTATGGTAGTACCATACCAGTTGTATGGTGTATTGTCTTATTTTCATGACACAAAATAAGACAGAAATGTGTCCATGTCCATGTGAGGAGTAAATAAATGATACTTTGTTCTTGCTGAATACAGGAGCAAAGACAGTTTAAAAATATGAAACGAGGCGGTACAACTAAATGATGGAGGCAAATTATTCCATGTAGGATAAATGTTCCAGGAGTAGCTAGTTATTTCACATACTTCACAAATAGAAGTATATGTGTTAGCAAGTCTAAAGTGCTCTCTACACAAATTATAAACTGCATTTTTCCCCCTTCATTCAGTGCAAACCCAGAGTGCTGGCATTTTTTTCAGATAAAAATTATAAAAATGATAGTTAACCAATGGTGTTCTCATGCATATGAAGCCTAATTAGGAGTGAATAACAACTACTATCTGTACTGTAAATATAACATTTTGTCTGTAAACAAGTAAATTCCCATTTCATTGAATGCTTGCCTTGCTGCCGGCTGACTGATTGTGGATGTAGCTGGACATGCTGTTGCAAGTGGAGCATATTTTTTCAGCTGATGGAAGCTCTCCTTTGGGCGCAGTTGAGTGTCAGGCAGCAAACTGAGATCCCAGCAATGCTGGTGTGATAAGTATTTGGAGCTGTCTGTTTGCCGTCAGCTTATAAACAGGAAATTCTGTTTCGCTGGTGGAGTCGAGTCGGGGAGGGGCCCTTGGGAGCAACTAGCTGCAAATGTTATAGCGTTTGTTTATATTTGCATGTAATGTAGTTTATCTTTTCTGCTATTCTTTCATGGTTAATTTGCCTGCATGAAAAGCATGATGTTTACATAGTGGAGGTTTGTCACTTCCAGCTTGCCAAGCAGACTGGAAAATGACTAGAACGTAATAAACAGCCCAAAAATGTTTAAACATGTGAGAAACCAGACTGCGGCAATGCCTTATCATATGTGAGGAAACTGCAGGGATATTTTTGATATTTCCTGCTACACAGGTGCATGCGAAAAAATATATTAAAAATCTGACGATATCACCTTTCCATTGGTGGTTTGAAATAGCTCTTACTCAGGGCAGAGTTCACTTTTGCACCGTCTTTAATCGTTTTCATCTTTGTTTGGCTTTCAAAAACAAATTCAGTTTAAAAATAACTTGCTCAGTGTTTGATGAGAACAAGTTAAATGTTGAGGACAGTTTGTTGTTTTACTCCAACAGAAAACATCCAAAGCATTGAAATTGAGTTTAACAGGGATGAGTTCTGATGAGGATTTCTGTGAATTGCTTGGATGTATTTGACTCATTATTTAATGAGTCCAGATTTGATCACATTTGTATTCAGTGTAACTCAGTCAGAGCAGTTTCTTCATCTCTTCTTTAGGTTTTTTTCTGGTTAATGGTGTAATTGGTCATTTTCAATAAGCTTTGACTTTTTAATATCGGTACGGAAAAACTTTTATACATTATTCAATGAAAAATATTCCTACTGGAATTTTTCCACATTTTGTTACAATTACAATCAGAGTTTTTTGATGTGATTTTATGTTATAGACGCTAAAAAAAATGACGCCTAATTGTGAACTGGAACAAAGATAGTGACTTCCCCTCCAAATCACTGCTGTTTGAATTCGGTGTGAGTTTTTGGGGGGGGGGTGTCTGTCTCCACCAGCTTTGCAAATCTAGAGACCAAAATATTTGTCAACTCTCAGGTCAGAGTGTGAGTGAGATTGGATGGAGAATGCTTGGGATCTGCATAGTAAGGTCTGTCATTGACTTTTAATTAAATACTGATCTGCACATATGAATATTTGAAAAGTTAAACTACTTCATTGTAGTTCCAGTTGTATGTGAAGGTCACACATTCTGCAAGAACAGAGAAATGTGTTGTCTCTCCTTGTTCTGCAACATCAAGGTGACATCATTCTGTACTTAAAACCCTGATTTTAAAAAAATTGTTTGTTTTTGTTTTGGGCAGAAATTTTGCCTTGACTGGTTTCTAAAATATAAAATATATATGCAAATACTGCAGAACGAAGGAATTATGAAAATACCACAAGAGTTCTTTTGACGTATATGAAATATCCTGAAAGATTTTGTTGTTTTTTTCCCCCACCTCAAGTAAATGAACAAATTTATTTAAGTGGTGCTAAATACAAATATAAGGCAAGTTATGTTTTGTGTCAGTTTATGAAATCCACCAAAAACACAGAGGTTTGTGATTCTCACATAAGCTGTAAAAGGACCAGGGCTAGTTTGTAGGGAAATCTTTACATTTACGTGGCCGAGTGTTAAAAGATACATGATTTAATTATAGATACATGTCAACCGATTTCACAGAAACAAGGTCATTTTGACCACTAAACAAATATGCATTCCTTTTCCTCCTTTGTGAAGCCTCATTAGAGAAAGTAAACAATTTAAAGTTGCATAAAGTCATGGGTATGCATCACTATTTTGTGAAATGACTGAACGTTTTAAGAATGGCAGATTTGAGATCTTCTGTGTCTGAAAGGCAGAGTGGCGGCAGAAGGTTGAGTCTAGCCTCCGAGGCGCGACAGGATGCAGTAGCCGGCAGTCCTAACTTGGTTGCCGTTGCTCTCCGTCACTTAGATTTTTTTTGCTTGATGCACTTTTTTCTGCAGCTGTCAAGACATCAAAGATTATGTTGACATTGATGGTCTGCATTCAGAGAAGCGTGTGTCCCCCTAACACAGCATCCTCTGCAAGCGTGACTGGCAGTCTGCTTGTGAAAATCTGCACCTGATCTTTTGCTCTGATAGAAGAAAACATCTTATTTATTCTTTCTGTGTAGGTTTGAGCTGCGTCTAATTATGCTGTTCTCGGACTATTTTCTTCTGCATCACACTTTATGTTAAATTTATCTACATATTTCCACCGATATTAATGTTTATGCGCACAACAGGGTTTTATAGCATTAAAAAAAGAACAGGTCAAATTCACCGTGTTGCACGATGTTTGTATATTTGCTCAGCAAACCTGCATAAGAACTTTAGTAATATTTCTTGTCACGAGGGGTCTCTTTGTGCAAAGATGAGAAGCATGCAATCTTATGTTCCAGCTCAGATTGGATTTTATGAAGCCTCAGTCACATCTGCTTGTAATCCCATCATCCCTTCTGAAATAAAAAAAGACGGGGGGAAAAAACAAAAATCCTCCTCCACACAGTACCAGGTGGAATCTTCGTATAAGACGATTGTAGCACACAAACGGCTCTGCGTGTTAAGCCTTCTCCACCCAGCCATGGCTTGTATTATCAGGAACTGGGTCAGTTAGATGAAATGTTGTATGTGGATCTGGTAGACCAGTCCAGGGGTTTGTTTTTGCTCTGCATGTGTTCTCATAAGTTGTGTGTAAAGGGGGCGCACCGTTTGGACCCGGCAGTCTTTCACGACCCCGCCGACCAGGTCATCCCACCCTGCCGTGTGTCAGGGCGCTCTGCCTCAGGGTCCGGGGACGTCGCCGTATCTAGGACCCTCTCTGTGGGACGAATATAAAAATAGCTCATTGAGTTTGAACACAAACGGGGGCACAGTAAGCACCATCGGCGCCGTCACACACAGAGGAGCTGCAGCGAGTCTGAATCACGTTCCAAAAAGAAGTCAGAAGGCTTCGCAGTGGCACAGAAAACTAATTTGGTATTTAGAGACGGTCATAATGTCTGCACAGAGGGGTAAAAAGCAGTGCTGTCTATGTTACAGTGGAGTTATCATTTAGTTAAAAGCGTGGCGGTATTACAACCGTTTTGTGTTCTTGTTTGCTGATGCAATGAATAAGCCATTTATTGGCTTGGGCCCGTGCCTTGTTCTCACACAATGCACAAAGAACTCCGGCTGAAAGGAGATGGAGTAACAAGGCTTAGAGTTTAGCTATAGTCTTCATCACTGTCGTTGGTTATTTAGCAGTCGCTCACATCTGGATAAAAAGCAAAAAATCTAAATATGAATCATGGATGAAAGGGGGAAAGAGAATTATGCTGTCCCGTACGGCTCGTTTGGGTGGATTCAAGCAGCAATAGTGTGACAGAACAGAAGGTTGCTGGTTGTTTGCATGCATGGATGCAAATACGATGGATAATGGTTTCCTGATGAGATAACATGAAGTCACATTTTGGTACCTTGTGTTATCTTCACCAACAAGCAAATCCTTCCCACAGACCAGAATTTCCCTGTGGTGTGTGGAGGTTTAATGTAAAAGGAGAACCTCTTGGTTTTTCTATTGCAAAAGTATTCATACCACATAGGCACGGCTGTTAGAAATTAATATATTTTTTCCAATAAAACTACTGGTATATATCTCTAATCTTGCCAGTTAAGACATAACTCCAGACTTTAACTGGGCCATTCAAATGTATGAATATGCTTTGATTTAGACCATTCAACCTCCAACCTAGTGTTCAGACTTTTGCTGATTCTTAACAAGTTTAGTTAAGAACTTTGACTACCAGTCTGACCTCATGGACCAAAAGTGTTCATACATGGGTTGTGCATACTTCTGCTTTTTGCCCTTTTCCTCTTCAAGGAGCACAAAAAAGCAAGAATTAAAAACAAAAAAAGTTTTATTTGTCCAGAACAGCAAGGGCAAGTTATAAGAATAGCACATATTTTTAAAAAATTCCATTCAGGGTTAGTAATTTGTAGAGGCTTCTAAAGGGACACGCTCACGGGTCTTTCCTATGAGCGTGACCAGAGAGACGCTGTCAGTCAATAAAAGCTCAGCGATGCAGTAATGGAAAAAATGTGAACAGGATTCAAGGATACACCGGAGAGGATAACTGTCAAAAAGTCTAATTATCAACACGCAAGAAACTCTGTTTTACAAAAATCTAAAGTTTTTAAAAAAATGTTTTATGGCTTAAAGAGTGACTAAAAGCACACTACGTTCTTTTCAGCGAGGAATAATATCTTACTTTAGTTTCTTCTTAAGCCGTCACAAATAAAAGCCTCTGGTCTGATGAAATGACTGAGCAATCGGGATCCCAAGTGAAACTCGGTATGAATGTCATGCTTTGAAAGGCTCCATGTGGATTGATGTCGAAACCTTTTCCAGGGTGCACAGGATCTCTGGAGTTTCAACAAGACGATGACTGGAAGCATATAAAAAAAATACACAGAGGCCCTTGTGCCTTTCACTAGTGAAATCTATTTTAAAGTGAATCTTGTGTACAACAAAAACCATTAATCATGCTTGCAAATTGCATTACATAAAGCAGCTGAGGAAATAAATTGTTAAACAAGACTTAGAGAAGGTTTGGCCTAAATATTCTCAAGCACATAAGTGCTCATTACTTATTCATAGACTGAGCTTCATGAATTAAACCAACACGTTTGCTTTTATGACAATGAAACCCCCACAACGCTTTCCTAAGAAAAAACAAAGCAGGTTTATTAAATCAGAATAGCTTCATTAGTTTCATGAACCCTCTGCTTTAAGCATTAAAGTTGGGTCATAAATGATATGAAACAAGCTGCTCTGAATGCATCTGATCCCACAGGAGAGAGAGTATTGATTCTGTGATCGTCCTTTGATCCCCTCCTCTGTTCTGGTTCCCGTTGCAGGTTGAAAGCTCTGGTTTCAACTGGAGGCAAAAACGTCCAGGCGGCTTGCGACTGGTGAGAGCAACCCAAACGCATCTGTCCACGTTCTGTTTAGCACAGAACAGGAAAATAAATATTTTGGAGATAAAAATTTGCAGTCCTTACTTCAAAGAAAATGTTTTGAATCTCTGCGGCTTCTCATTACCGCCCTCTGCTGGATAGAAACCGTTCTTCCTGTCCTCCCCTTGTTTCTGGCTGTTCTCAGGCTGTTCTCCCATTTGGACGACCCTTTCCTGGATGACCCTCTGCCCAGAGAGTATGTGTTGTACCTGCGGCCCAGCGGACCTCTGCTCCAGCAGCTCACACACTTCTGGAAGCAGTCCCGCCTCACCTGCGGGAAGAACAAGGCCCACAACATCTTCCCTCACATCACCCTCTGCCAGTTCTTCATGGTAACTTTATGCTTACTTTTTGTTAACATTAACTTGTAACCTCATGTTTTTTGTCTTCAATCCCCTGGTGTTCAGTTTAGCCTAAGACCAAAGTTCCTCTTTTGTGGAGACAGATTGTCTGACTCTACATTTGCTTGGAGACCATTTCCTTTCTGAAAAAACAAACCTAGGCAAAAGAAATATATATATCTATATATATATAGATATATATATATATAACCAATTGAGAATCTTTGATAAATCTTGAAGATTGTTGTTCAAGATCCTCTCCATTCGGCCTCTTGATATGTGAAACTGATAGAAGCTGAAAAGCTGTTTCTGCTGTGAAATGTGACTGTAGAAAGACTGAATACAGTTCAAATAAATGCAATTTTTAAATTCTGCTATAAGGAAAGTTGCTGTTAGTAAAAAGTGTTGACATCGTGTTGTATCATTTTCCTTCCAGTTCAGAATAAGCAGACAACTATCAAGCTTAAGGCATTGTAGTTACTGTTGCCGTTTTACCTGCGTTTTCTTCTTCTGTGATCACCAATACTCTTCTGCACCCATCAGTGTGCTGATGAGAAGGTAGAGGCTCTGACTGACGCCCTGCAGACCACCGTGGCCAAATGGAAAGGTCGCATCCCCATGCCTCTGCCTCTGGAGCTCTACATCTCCTCCAGCTTCATTGGGCTTTTTGTGGAGGAGCAGATGGCTGAGGTTCTGAAGAGTTTCGCTGCTGACTTTGCAACCGAGGCGACATCTAAAGCAGGTTTGTCCCTTCAGATGAGGGCAGAGCGTTGATTCCTTCTCTGTGAAGTTGCTCTTATTGGGGCTCTTAAGTCGTCAGCCCCGACTGACTGTGTTGATTTCACTTCATCAAGTCCTTTTGGTACCAAGTTGCAGATACTGTGCTAAAGGTTATCATCACTGAATGGAGAATTATTATGGGAGTAAATTCACATCTTACACATTTCTGTACTTCGATTGGGTCTGACGTGTTGTAAAAAGAGTTTAAAAGACAGTTTTTGAACAATAAGTCAATGTGTTTTGGTGTATGGAAAATGAGCTGCATCAATGACCTTTCAATTGTTAAGTAACATGCTGTGCCATTACCTAGCAACTTAAGCTAGCAAGGCAGCAGACCATCACGTTTGGTCAGCTTGTTTTACTGCTGTATGCTCTGTACAATGGCTGCTGGAAAAGACAAGTGTTTTGTTGTTGACTCCACATTTGGAAATCACTTACTCCATTCTTGTTTTACTGTGCAGGAGGCTCTACTTTTGCTTTTCAAAGATTTACGGTTGTATAATTGTGCATCTGTATGCAGCCATTTTTATGTGCGAGTATAAAGCTTATTTAGTTTTAAAGTGACAGGACTCCCTAAAACATGTCATTCTAATAGAATCTCACAATATGCAGTACTAACTAAGCTAAAATGTCATCACCTAAGTACAATTTTGTGAGAAAAAAAAATTGCGACATGTTCAATATAGCCAAGAGACCTATTCTAATTTGTTAAAGGAAGCATTAAAATCACTTTTAGGCACAGATAAATATTGAGGAAATGAGTTTCTATCCGTGAGAAAATCGTATCGTTCTTGATATTTTATCAATGTGTGTGTGTTTTTTGTTTTTCTTTTACAGACGTCCATGTTGAGCCCCATAAAAAGCAGCTCCATGTCACCATGGCGTACCACTTTAATGCCAGCCATCTTCCAGTTCTGGAGAAGTTGGCTAAAAGCATAGAGGTGACCGCAGGCTGTGATTGGCTGGCTGTGCTCCTCTCCAGGGATATTCGCTTTGCTAACCACGAGGTAGCCCTCCGTCCACCAAGCCAGTAGCTCCTCTGATGAAAGTATCTCTCCCAACGACTCTTCTTCTCCTCCTGCAGACGCTTCAAGTCATGTACCCGTATGTGCCTCAGAACGACGACGAGCTGGAGCTGCTGCAGGGGGACTTCATCTTCATGTCTCCAGTGGAGCAGAGCACAGCCAGTGAGGGCTGGCTGTACGGCACTTCGCTGGGCACCGGGTTGTCCGGCCTGCTGCCTGAGAACTACGTGAGCCGTGCCGATGAGTCAGACACGTGGGTTGTCCATGGGTAAGGATGGGAAAAGTACACATTCCTGACGAGTATACTGCTGTAGACTTGCTGTGTGATTTTCTAAGTACAGCGAATAAATAAAGCTGAGTTTGTTCTTGTGTGATTCACAGGTCTCACTCCTTTCTCAATTGTGCCTCTCCATCTGCCCCTGGTAGCCTCATGGGAGGGCTTTTATTATTGCAACCATGTAAAAAAATTACACGAATTTTTTTACTGCAAAAATAATGACATTGAATTTTTTTTTAGGTTAAAAATATATTCTGAATTTATTTTAATACTGAAAAAGTAAGCACTAATATACAACATTCAAATTTCAGAGGTATTTTTTATTCAAATTCTGATGGCACATATTTACTTCCATATGTTTGAGATAACTTATAATCCCCCTGGATCTTTTTCCACATCTTGTCCTATTAAAACCACAAAGTTCAGTGTTTGTATTAGGTCAACACAAATGAAAAGAAAAGGAAAGATTTTCTATCAATGTACTTATGGATGCTAACCTTTGCAAAATGTATCCACCAGACTGATGTTTTCACCTGTTTTTCTTGCAAAATACCTCAACCTTAGCTTGTTTGTCTGTAGCACATTTATGAATTCAACCTCATTCAAAGTTTCTTAAATTATTTTATTTGTTGACCACAGCATAATGCTTCCACTCCCGTGCTTTATCACTGGCATTCTGAAAAAAAACCCAGCTGTAGATCTGCACAATTGGATTTAAACTGAGATTAATTTACTCAGATTGGATGTCTTCTGAAGTCAGCTCTTGGGACTGGGATTTATATAGAGGAAACAGAGTAAAGAGGGCTGAATATAAATGTATACCACATTTTATGGATTTTTAACATACATGACTTTTTTTCCTCTTTTGCAGTTATTTAGTGCTTTTTGTGAGTCTGTCACAAAAATCCCAATATAATACATTAGTTTATGCATGCAACGTGGCAAAATGTGAAGAAGTGAGAGGAACACATTTGGAAAGCTCGGTAAATGCCTACAACGTTTTCATCTCAGGTATCGAGGGCGACCGCTCACTCGTCCTCGTCCAAGATGAGGCTGTTTGTGTGTCGCCATGGCGAGAGGATGGACGTGGTGTTCGGCAAACACTGGGTCGCCCAGTGTTTTGATTCCAAAGGTGGGGGTTGCAGAGTTGTGAGGCGATCTTTAAAATCCCAGTGTTTTCTTCTCTTCTAAGACTTTCATCTGTGCTGCACAGGTGGATACGTTCGTTCTAATCTGAACATGCCGTGCAGCCTACCAAGCAGGAGCGGAGGTCACCGGGACTATGAAAAAGACTGTCCAATTACTGTGTTTGGCTCCACACAGGCCCGTCTAGTAGGTCTGTGTGTGTGTGTTATTTGCAAGTTATTCACACATGCATGGTGTTGTTAGGATTCATTATGGATGACTGTGTGTTTTGGCCCATCTCAGGTGAAGCCCTGTTGGAAAGCCACACAACAATAGACTTTGTTTACTGCTCTCCTTCTCTCCGCTGCATCCAGACTGCTCAGCACATCCTCCAAGGTGGGAGCTCATCCTCATTCGACTCGTCAGTAGACTGGCCACAGGCTGGTGTCAAACACCATATAAACATGCACTTTGGATGATATTTTTTTACGTGTATTTATAAATGTTACTGTCTGGTGGTGAGGGAGTTTTAGTGTTGGGTCTAAAATCTTTTTTTCCAGGCTCTTATATCAAACAAGTTAGACTGGAGAATGGCTTCAGTGTGTTACGACAACACTGCTTGGCGCCAAGAGACTCAGTAGGAGTTAAAATGTGAAGCTTTTATCAACTTGTTCAATCATTGGAGAGTTTTGGTGTCTTTTCTGCATGAAAAAAATTACACATTTTGTCTAATTAACCTCTCTGCTTCTCAGCTACATTCTCTGTTTTAATCTGTTTCAGGTCTCCAGCTGGAGGCCAAGACAAAAATCCGCGTGGAGCCCGGTTTGTTTGAATGGACCAAATGGGTTTCCGGCACCAGCCTCCCGGCTTGGATCCCCCCGGCTGACCTAGTGGCCGCAAACCTGAGTGTGGACACAACATACAAGTACAAAGCAACACAGATGTTGGATCATTTTAAATTTTATGTTGCGGTATGGTTAAATCTTCATCAACTTTGACATTTTTTTTTTAATTGGTTTTCTTGCTGCAGACCTCATCATCCTGTAAGCAAACTGACCGTGTCGGAGTCCTACGACACCTACATCAGCAGGAGCTTCCAAGTGACCAGAGAGATTCTGACAGAGTGCAAAAGTCTGGGTAAACCTTTTAAACTTTTTCACATTTTATTTTTGGAGAGGTTTTGTCTCATACACCAACATAATGTAATGCATAAATGTGAGAAGAAAAGACAATCACACATAGTTGGCAACATGTTTTATAAGTAAAAATAAGTGTGGCATGCATTTTTATTCAAGCCCCTTTCATCTATTATTCTTAAATAAATTCTTGGGCCTGGATGCTGGTCAGAGTTGACAGGAAGATGGGTGGAGTTATAGACAGAGCCATCATGAAGGAAAACTGTTAGAGGCTGCTAAAGGATGGGTGGAGGTTTAACTTTGGAGATGCTTTAGTTCAACACCTTGGTTGTAACAACCTCCTCAGCATGTCAATGTTCTGCAGAGGTATGCTAACTAGTCATCATTTGATTCAGGTGCGTTGAACCAGGGAGAGAATTAAAACATGCAGGACCGACTTTGGAAACGATGAACCCAAACATGCAGTTAGAGCTCTTATAGTAGGTCAAAACATGGTGATTTATTTTAAAATGGCCCAGCTAAAGTCCAGGCCTAAAGTCAGTTGAAAGACTTGAAATTAATATTTTTTTTGCAATGATTTTTTTTGTGCAAAACTTTATACAATTATGCAGCAGTTCTTGTTACTGTATCCGATAAAATACTGCTGAAAAATATAGATGTTTTTCTGTAAGACAAAACTTGAAAAAGCCCAGAGGGTTACCAGTTACAGTACATCCATATGTATTGTTTTTTTTGTTTTTTTTTTACCTCTGTCACACAGGAAACACGGTCCTGATTGTGGCTCATGCTTCCTCCCTGGAGGCCTGCACTCGCCAAATACAGGGCCTCAGCCCCCAAAACTCAAAGGACTTTGTCCAAGTTGTCCGAAAGGTCAGTTCTGCTTTATCTCATGTCGCTTTCATCCCCTTACTGTGCCCTCCTCTAGATGTGCATTCATAACATGCACATCTGTCTTCTCCTGCTTGCAGATTCCCTACTTGGGTTTTTGTGCTTGTGAAGAATTGGGGGAGACAGGCGTGTGGCAGCTGGTCGACCCGCCCATCTTGCCTCTGACACATGGACCCAATCACAGTTTCAACTGGAGGGAAATGCTAATGCAAGACTGAAGGATATGCTGTTAGACTCCCTATATTTTGTCAGCTTGAACTGCTGAAACATTATTTATTTTTTCCTTTTACAATTCTAGAATTCCATCCAAACTACCGAAAGGACAAAGAGAAACACAGAGTGGCTTCCAATGAAAGACATTATGCAAAAAATTAAAATAAAAATAAAACAAAAATATATATAAGCCAATAAATTGCAGCTCTTGTACTTAGATGTGACGCTCAGGAAAGAGAAAACCCCAGTCTGTGCTGAGATCACAGCAAAAGCAAGCTTCAGGTTGGATGGCATTTTCTGCCTGTCTCTCTATATGGCACTTATTTACTGAGAGTGTGGAGGTGCTACAGAAGAAAATTGGACGCTTCCTGAGCGATGCGATGGAACAAGATTTTTATCCGGAGCTCTGTCTCTGTCTGCGGCCCCTCCTCCAGCAGAGGGGGAAGTGGGTGGTGAAGACTTTGTACTCTGCTGCCTTTTCACACACTGTGACACGCATTAGTTGAGACACACTTGTTCCACAAAAATATTTTTCCACTTGTCAGAAGCTATTATTTAACTTGTAGCAACATCCCCATTGTATAGAAGAAGCACAGAAGAAAAGGTCGACAATCAGACAGGGGAGCACCGGTCTTAATTGTTTTTGGTTGTTGATGTCAGCTTTAAAAAATTTCTATTATTTCTGTTCCGGTCCTATAAATTTCATATCATTTCCCTCCAATGTTACACTTATGAC
This sequence comes from Gambusia affinis, assembly GCF_019740435.1. NCBI lineage: Eukaryota > Metazoa > Chordata > Actinopteri > Cyprinodontiformes > Poeciliidae > Gambusia > Gambusia affinis. The sequence continues at coordinate 11,816,949 of NC_057882.1, read as the reverse complement.
ACCATCTGAACATTTGGCACTCTAGTAAAGCCACTGCCCACACATCTTATCAGTTGATGTGACAAATGAAAACTTTAATATTAATTTGCAGGATTAACTGCATTGCTACTGATATGCAGGTGCCTCTACTAAAGTTTTTGCTTGTTATCTCATTACCATACCTGAAACTCTGTTAACCTCATAGAAACTTTGATTTTCAAACTCTTGGTGATTTCTTTTTTTTTTTTTTTGTTTTTTTTGTTTATCACACGAAATAATTGTAGTACTCATTGCCTAATGCATCTTTTGCTGTATGATTTGAAAGCTGTCATACTCTATCAATTAATAAAAGACAGTTTTGGAGCTGTTATGATCTGTGTATTTGTGTTTTGCCAGGACAAACTCTCTTTGTTGAGTTGGTAGAAGATGTTAAACTCATTCACCTTTCTAAGTAATGTGTCACCATTCCCATGAAAGGCATGGCGGTGGCAGCGTTATCCTGTGGAAATGGTTGTCTTCATCAGAGGCAGATAAACTGGGCAGAGTTGATGGAAGATGGATGGAACCAAATACAGGACAAGCATGGAAGACACTTAGTTGGCAAACGATTGAACTCAGGCCGAGGTTTACCTTCACCATGGCTTGCAGGTGTGCTTTCAATAAACAGTGTTTCTAAAAACTATTCAATCAGAGGGATTGAATCCAGGTACAATTTTTCAGACTACTGTTAGTGAAAAAACCCAACCAACTCAAAAATAAAATAATAAAAAATAAATAAAATCATCAACAGGCTGTATGTACCTTCACCTTCTGTCGATCTTTTACTTAAAATCTCAACAAAATGTGTTAATGTTTTGTTACAAATTTACAAAATACATTTGCATGGAACTGTATTGTATTATATATTTAAAGTATTTATTTCTCAGTAAATTCCACTGAATCGTGTCCAACTACAATAATTAATGAGATTGAATACACCTGTGAATTGTATCCTCCAATATCTATTATCGCCAGCCATAACGTTCTCATAAAATAATGTAAAAAAAATATATATTTCTAGCTATATACCTTAACTTTAAAAATAGTTGTTATCTGGCTGGGTAAAATGTGCTAAAACATCTACATATGTCCCTCCGCTCCGAATATGAAGACATCTATGAGCTCAGGTATGCTAAGCTACCTATTGTTTTTGTTCCGTTGATTATGTTTTCAGTTTAATGCTGCTTTAACGTTTTAAACCCTTGGAAATATGTTCCGTACAAAGTCAAAATTTAATTTAAGCCTCAGGTTGAAGTAGACAATATTTGAAGTGTCTTTCGCTTCAATGTTCCGCAAATGATTAGCTAGTTAGCTAATTAGCCATAAACGTTTGAATTTTTAACATCTGCTGTCAAGATGCTTATACTAATTTATGTTTCTAAGAATCACATTGAGAACCTTATGTTTAAGAAATGGGGGTCGGGAGACAATTTTGTGAATGGTTTCATAAACATCTCGTCTAAAGCGCGACTCCATTAAACGGAGTGACAAAATATGGTCTCAGATGTTGGGCGAAGTGAGATCTTAATAGTTTCTCCGATGGGGCAAAGACACTAGATCATACAATACTACAGTTGTTTTTCTCTATGGGAATTTTTTGTAGTATTTATTTTTAATCTTTTATTTGCTATAAAACATGCAGATCAGCTTGTGTCTACTGAGGGTGCATCAGTTAAAACTGCATTGACTTTTGTCAATAACGCCAGGACAGCAGTACGAAGGTAAACCTTTAGACTGAGTAAGAAAGAATCAAGTTTACTGATTGCTGTCTTAAATCTAAACCTCAGCCAGACCGAATTACTGTTGCGTGAGACAGCTTAAGACAGCTGTGCATTTAAAAAAAGAACTTCAGCCAACCTCAATGAACCAACCAAAACCAACCACATCATGTTGACTAGTCTGAAACTGCCAGTGAATGTAACTCACTGAAGGTTACAAACCATTGAGTTCAAAGTACCTCAGCTACTTTAATCTACAGTTATAGAGTGAAATAAGTTATTTTGTATATATTCATATATATATTTGTGTCAAATTGGCTAGCCATGTTTTCTGTCATTTTCCTTTTCCTACTGTATGTGTGTTACCAAGACACATACATACATACATGGTGTAGAATTACATGATTAGTAGGCAGTGTGTACTTCTAAAATGAAAGTAAACACTAGATGGTGCTGCGGACCAATGACAGTAGATATCATGCTTAGCTATAAATTTGCACATCTGAATCATAAGTCAGAAATAATGCTTATTTATGTCTTGTGTCATAAAATAATAATAAAAAAAACCCCATTAGTTTTTAATTAATTCTTTGAGTCAGTTTGCAACAACCTGTTTGTGAATTGGCTTGTTTTAACGTTTTGATAGGACATTGGTTCAATGCATTGCACCAACACAATGATAGATTAAAGTTTGATGTAGTTTTAAATCACATAAAATATTTATTATTCCTCCAACCTTAAGGGTGACTGATAAACATAAATACATTTTTAGGCTTCGTTGTAGCACTCGGCACATAGAGAGCTTTTGTTTTACCTCTATTTATTAATATTTTTTTTTATACTTCAAATATAAAGATTTCAACATCCACATTTTTTAGCTTCAGAAAAAGTCTCAAAGTGAAAATTATATTTCATTTACTACCATTTGAAACATCTTTAAATTGTTTTGCAATCATGGTTATTGGTTTTGCTGAGTAATAACTCACTTGCAAGTAATGAATTAAACTGGCAGTTAAAAACTCTTCACCTCAACATAATTATAAAGATTCAGCTTGTTGATGTGACGGTTTCATGAAAAAAGGTAATTCTTTATGTAAATATTAACATTTAAATTTTTAAAGTGAGAGCATAAACTGACTTAAACAACTGGGGACATACTGGAATCTGAAAATTATCCTCTGACTCCCTCTGGTCTGTATTTGGAAGGTGAAATACTAATTAGAAAAAAAATTGTAAAGGCATCAAAACTGAAAACTCTCTTATATTTTTATGCATAAAACATAAACAAATTGTTCTTTGATACAATTTGTTTTGTGTTTACTACTAATTAGATAAAGGTTAGTACATTCTTAGGGGACCTCTTATACAATAATTTTTTATCACTACATCTTTAAATCTTCCCTTTGTGTTTAATGTTATTTAAATTTTATTGTGGAATTAAAACAAAATGTAAACAAATATCTGGTTGGTGATACAGTCCTTAGAAAAAACATCATAATTGTTTGATCTGACAGAAAAAGTCAGCAAGATCAGGCTGCACCTTTTTCAGGAAGTGAAGTATCTCTGGCATTTTAATAAATTTTTTATTGTTATATAGCCATAGTACATTGTACATTAAAACTGAACATTACCAATGTTTTATTTTAGTGTGTTTGGTCATAATATTACCCAAGAAATAATTAGAAATAAAGCTTAGGAATACTTTCTGTCAAAGCAAAGCTCTGGCTTTTTCACTAATCTTTTGTTTAGTAGAACAAAAATTCAAATTGCATATGGACAACAGCAAGTTTAGCTCAGATGGCTTAATAATAGAACTATTACTGTGTGAAAGGTGACTCTGACATAATGTGACCCTTGTTCCTACTTTAAACATATTCATCCATGCTACTGTAAAATTTTTGACAGAATTTAAAAGAAGGTTAATGTTTGACATGTGTACAAAGTTATAGAATCTACTCATTTAGCTGGACTTTCTTATATTAGTTTTACCACTTGGCACGATGAAACTGATTTACTGTATAGAATAATACAATTGCACCATATTGCATTTTTGTCATAAAGTAAATTGATCTGAAGTGAATATTTGACCGGTTTCCAAAGTAGCTTGAGATTACTTGTGTTGTAATTTGGCACTACATCAATAAACTGAATGGAAGCAAAACATTGATATGAGATTAGAAAAGTGGAATATTTTGGATTCAGTCCCAACTATGGATAAACCCATGTGAGGGGAATAGATCAAGATCGGATGTTGTTTTTTATAATCAACAATTTTAGCTGACTGCTCTGAAAAAGTTTCACAAAATACACTGTCACTTATATATTTACAGCGTTTGGAATTAAAATGTTCTCTTAGCCTCTCAATGCTAGGGGCAGCAGCTATCGCGAGTTATTGACATCTCTCCCAATTGTGAACAGACTCCAGTTTGTAAAATGCCAGTTATTACTACTCATGCACATGGCCAGAAACGCCATCTCTAAATGGATAAAACTGAACTCGGTGATTGTAGAGGAGCTCTTCAGAATCCATTAGGCCTTCTCTCTAAGTGAAGGAGTAACTTTCAATATTGCGAAATACTTTTGCTTTGACTTACTCGAACACAAGTCAGTCGTCTAGATTTATTCATGTAAGAACTGTCAGGGCCTGTTTGAGGCCCACATTAGCCTAAGGAGGACTTTGATTTATGCTTTCGAAAACCTTCATGTTGATTTTACTCTGTCTTCAAATGTCATCAGTATATAAGCAGTCTTGAGTTTTGGTGGGAGTTTTGGCTTTTGGACAGTTATTGTGTTGAATTGTTTTGAAATTCCTTTATCACCTACACATTCATTCTTGCCAAACATTTCGAGAAAACATTCAACAGACATTTCTCATTCAATTGTAACTGAATTGTGTAATCTAATCTTATCGTGACAGGGAAAGATTACTAACTCGGATGGCGCTGCTAGAAGTTAAACTGCTCTGCAAAAGATGCACGTGAAAAAAAAAAGTTTCGTTATATTGCATTTAAAGCTGTTCAAAAGCAACATTTTGAGAAAGAGGAGTTTGTGAGTCCTTCTCTTTTATGTCTTTGAGCTGTTTGGGAGCGAGGGAGCGGAGGCACAGGGAGGAGGGGGTAGGTGGAGTAAGGTTGGAGTCCCACACAAGGGGAATCACTGGCAAAGGAGCCGTTTCATACAGTTCTCCTTTGAGCTCTCTGTGTGCCTCTGTAATATCTGTCAGTCTGCGTGCACCTGTGTGTTTTAGCACTCACTGGTTTCTCTCACTCCTACAGGTTGTTTATCTGTGTTGTTACCTTAGTAGCCCGTGCAACAGGCAGTGGAAGGGAGACAGAAATTGACCTGGTACACTTACAATAACAAAAGTCAGAGCAGAGGAATTGTGTTTGGAGAGGTTTTTTTTTTTTTTTTTCTCCCCTCCATCTTGAGACTCAACAAATCCGAGGAACAAACTTGCCTTGTTGGAGCAGAGGACTGACAACAGACAGAGTTGTGAGAAGAAAAGGGTGAGTTACTCACAAACAGCTGAAGTTACTTTGACTTGTTGGGCTTCAACCTAAATACACAGAAATGTTTTGCTAGCTTGTAGATCCTTCCTTGTAGAGTGGTTAACTGCATCAGAAGTGAAGTTCTGATGCAGTTTTCTTCTACGCATGTTGTTTTTATTCCTGCGTCTGTGTGTGCGTGTACACATGCATGTGTATTGTGTTTTTATGAAGTGTTGCCTGCTCTGTGCTTGATCTTTGGAGTAGACTCAGCTGCTCTGTGTCTCTCCGGGTAAGTCTTGTTGTGCCGTGATCATTTGTACAGACATTTCACATGTCCAGAAATAAACACACTTACTGGAACACACGTATTGCCACACAGGAAACGAAAGAAGACGGTATAACGTCTTTCCTTTAGATCAGACACTAGATCAGGGCTGGTTAGTAGTTGACTTCAAATAATTTAATTTAGTCCTGAAAATATGTATATTTCTACACGTTGTTTAAATTAAATTGTCTCTCGGTTCTTAAAAGTTTCGCCTCACATGGTGTTCATTGTAACAACTTGTTGCTATGTAAAGTTGTGAGTGATGATGACGGGTGAACTTAAGTGCAAGCTGAGCTTCAGTGGCTGATATGTGATGAAGATAAAATATAGTTTAGTAAAACTAAAGAACCGGTGTGGTAGATAGTCAATGATTCAGAAAACCAATAATAAACATTAGCATGGCTGGACATGACGAGAAACGCAAGAAAACACCTGAATCTTACAAACATCAGAAAACGTGAATGTATACAAGCTTTGAGGTAATGAATAACCACATGCAGGTGTGGCCGTTGGTAAAGTGAAACCTGGACCAGAAGCCCAACGGACAATTTATTTGCAATTGTGCAGTGGTTGATTCATTCAGAGATAGTTTGAGGTATTAGTTTAAATAACTTCCTGAAAAGTTGTTTTCCTTACATAATGTTAACCACTGTTTACCAACAATGCCAGGAGCTTAATTGGATGTTTGCAGATAAGTCATTTATTAACCAATGTATCAACAGTAAACAAAGAAGGCATCCTTATGTTTTTTTTAAATTTCTGATATTTCTTAAGCAAATGTTGATAAGAACATGTTTTTTTTCTATTAAAGGAAACCCACAAAAAGCAAAAGAGTAACCAGGAAAACTAAATCAAACTTCTGATGTTAGATGAAATTTAAAAAAGCAATATTAATCCATAAATGTCTTTGAAAGCATGAGCTACATGTTTTGTTTCTACCCTGTATTATTTGGTAGGTTTAAAAATTGAATGAACGAATCATACTTTCTTCCAAATACATTTTTCCCGGTTTTTCTTGCAGTGTGACTTGCTAATTCCAATTTTTCATTAATTATTTTTCTTTATTGGTATAAATGTGCTATCATTTCAGTAACAGGAGCAATAGAATTGGATTAAGCAGACACTGAAGGAATTGTATATGCATCCCCATTTTCCTGAAATTAATCTTTCTTTTTTTTTTTTTCATTGAGCTAGAAAAAATTAACATGCGGTTGGTTGATATCTTTACAGTCCAAAAGTGGTGGGGAGTATCTAGTTTTAGTTTTTAAATTATGGGAATCGGGGTCTTGCCTGCACTTAGGGATTGGTTCATTTTGACTCCCACCCAAAACCAACCTAGAAATATTTTTTGATTATGTCTGGCTGATTGATTGATTGATTTAATGCATTTAAAATAAAAATTGATATAGATATTTTACATTCATTCTTAAATATAGAAAAAATATATGAAAATTTTTCAACATATTTCTAAAATGATTACTTTATATTAGTTTATTGTATTTGGTAACTATTTGGTGTAACTTTTGCTTGAAGGAGTTTAAATTTAAATATCTTTGTTTTATATTTCAAAAGGACAGTTTTATTGTATTTAATTTTTTGTAACTTCAGAAGTTTGAGAATAAAAACAACCAAATAGAAACACAATTCTAACATAATTCTTGATGTACTTGTATATACAAATAAACTCTTTATGCGCAACATGGGTATATATTTGTTGTAAATAAACAACAATTAAAAATTAATACAAAAATCTTAAGCTAACAGCAGGCATTTCTAAATTAGTGTGTGGGGTTAAATAAATAAAAGTTGAACATAATCACTTATGGATGCATGTTTTATTTCAGTAAGAAATTTAATGAAGATTTTTCAGTTATTTCTTATATTTGTGTTTGAGTACATTTTAACATTGAGATGACATTTTTGCAATTAACAACTCCTGCTGTGAAGGGTTTCACATTAGCCTTTCAAAGTTTTACAGTGCACACCATCAGATAGGTCATTTCCAAAAAGTAGATAATACACTGTTGTTGATGATAATAAGGCTGAATGAATTCTGGATCTGGTTTAACAAAGACTATAACACTAAGCACACTGAGAGCTTAACTTGTTCTTTTCTGTCGTGAGTTATTCCGTGTTAAAATGTACATGCTGTTCCAGGATATCCTACAGGAAAACTGATAAAAATAGCTTCTCTACTCTTATTTCTTTCTCAGGTTTCGCCCGGAGGCACTCTTCTGAGAAATACTGATATAATAGGTCTCACATTTCTGTATTCTACAAACAAATCAAATCTGCTTTAAGTTGTACATTTGTTTGAGATTAAAAAGATTTAATGAGTTGTTTAGGAAAAGCAGAGTGAACACCAAAGACAATAAGTTATTGATAAATGTATAAAAAGATTGTGGTGGTTGTTGGGACAAGAACAGCATGTTTCTGTCTATGCGTGTTTCACATTCTTAGCTGCTGACCTCTATGGAAAATAACAACAGCCGGTCTTGAAGGTCACACTGCCATAGCCAGTGGCTGAGACGGATTTTTTTTTTCTGGTGTCATGCTTGATGTTTGCAAACTCATTGATTTGCTTAGTGTCTATGGAGCAGGTTCTTTTTGGGGGCTTTTTCAGAATTATTTGACTATTCATGAATCCATTCATTATAAAATCTTTATCTCATACATTTGACAGAACTTTATTTCTTTATCGAGGACAAGTATGAAGTTAAGTATTAGCTCCAGGTGACAGGGTATGATAGAAAACCTGTTTTTTTTGTTGGCATGAATAGACAGTCTCAATGTCCCAATGGCGCGATTACACACCATTTCACTAAACGGTTTAGAGTAATCCCTAAACAAACCAGAAGGGCTTTAGAGGCAGTGAAAACTTCTGCTTGGCTCATTGTACACAAAGTAAAACATCTATTAACAAAAATAAACATGTTCTTTTTAAAAAAGTAACCATGACATGAAGTGTAGTCCAAATGCTAAGACCTCTTTATGCACTTGGCTTTCTGTATGCATTTTTAAAGCGTATATTTGTACAGAGAACAGCTGGTGGACCGCCAGAAGCGAAATGTTCTCCACAGTAAGACTGCTTACATCATAGCTGGAAATATTTGAAAGTTAATAGTTCTGTTTGTTTGGAGGAACATTTGCACTTGTAGAACCTTGTAAAACTATTCATACCTCTTGAACTTTCAGGTTATCCCATAACAACTTCAAACTTCAGACAGTTTATTTGGATTTCATGTAATTTACCAAATTAATTGTGAAGTGTAAAAAAAATAAGAGCTATTTTTGTTACAAATACTAATAAAAAAAAGTTGATTTGTTTTGGGTTTGTCTAACATCCTGGCACAACTAAACTGAAAGCTTTCCCATTTTTCTTTGCAAATCAAATTAAGCGAATATTTGCATTAGATATAGAGCTTAACTAAACAGTTTAGTTACATTCAGTCAGACGCTAGGAAATGTCGGTTTGGACTTTAAATGGGCCGCTCACGTGAAAATGCTTTAATCTTAACCAGTGGTTCTTTTTATAACACCTTTTTAAATATCAAGATTTATGAGTGACTTTGACTTTTTCACTTTGTTCTAACTTAAAAAAGAAAGTAATGAAAAACAATATATTTTCCTTTAGCATCTTGTTCACAGATTAGGCCTAATTATGCAATTTATTGTTTGTAGTTTGGAAACTGAAAGTGTAAACTTTCTTAATACTCCCTGACCTCCGAATCTAACATGGAGGCTTTGAGTATAAACTGCGACAATATGAGTAAAAAAAGCATTTATTTGCACTTTCAAACATTTTTACCTCATGAAACCTTTCAAGCACTCTTCTATCAGCAATCTCTTTTAGTGAACATGTTGCTTCAATTATTGAAAGTACAAAATCACAGAAATGCAGGTATTCGTAATAATTATCACAGACCCCGAGCAGTTATTTAGAAAATCCCTCTGGGTTTTGAACTTAGAGTTGGCATATTTTTACAGTTGGTTTCTTGTCATTCTCAGATCTTTTAGTAGAATTACAATTTTCTTCAGAGGACCACTAAGCTCAGCCCCAGGACTACCAGTGGTCCTTGTACCACATTTTGAGAACTCTGGATTTAAAGTTTTCCATTGTAGCTTAGGCTGCATCTCCAGGTTTGTCGTCCTGCTGTCCACCTTGTGTAATCTTCAAGGGACCAACAGGTGCAAAATTGACTTTAAAATCTCTGGAAATAGATACTCATAGAAATGTTTACTGAGGATGTAAGATATATGTGTATCAACATCGGTATCGGACGATGTTAGTTATTTTTTAACGTATCTGTATCGATCCGACAAGTAAAACACGATCGATATGAACTGCTGATGTTATTTCCTTCTTGTTGTTTTTTGTGTGTTTCAGTCATGTGACCGTGATGCAGCACAGGATTATGGGGCAGTGAACTTGGAGCAGAGAAGCTGTGTTACATAGGGTTGAAAGTGCAGGAAAATTTTCATATTGGTGCATCCCTAACAATTATTTTTTTGTAGTCCAAAATTAAGAACAGAAAAATGTGTATGCATTAGTCTTTAGGTTTTGTCTTTATCCTCTTCAGCCACTTTAATAAATAAACTCTCACTTTAAGCCATATTTTTAGTTTTTGTGTCCAGGTAGCCTACCTTTGCCAGTGATGTAGACGGTGCACTCTGTTGCCCATTTGTTGCAACCACTACGGTATGAAGGAAATTTATTTTCCAGTTTGTCCGTAAAGGTACACTTATGCTTTGTAAACATCAGCTTTAGCACAGTCCTACTGGCTGTTGGTCAATGAAGGGATGAGAACCATCTACTAGGCAGCAGCTCAGAGAGGACGTCAAAGAAAGATTGTCGTATTTCACACATCACACCTGTCAGTTTAAGTTTGTCTTTTGGTCCCCTGATAAATGATAAAAAACCAGACATTTTCATCCATCAATGAAATCCCCCGGATGTGAAAAGTGGATATGACCGGTGGGGAAAGAGGACGTTTGGTCACCTTATCTTATCTGACCAGAGCATCTTCTCCCACATGTTTATTGGGTTTCCTACCTGGCCTATGGCTTCCTCTGGGTTTCTTTCAACATCAACTTTCTACATAATATTTCATAAAAGCAGGACAGAAGCAAAACAGTTTCTGTTGTGTGTGAACAATAGTTATCCTATCTAGCTGACCTGTATTCCATGGGTCTTTTGGCTGCTCCTCTCATTCTTGTCTAGCCTGTTAACTTAGGTGGACAACCATGTCTTGTTAGATCTGCTTATTTGTTTTTTTTCTTTTTTGTTTTTAGATGATAGCTTCAACTTGGACATTCTTTGTGAGATGTTAACTTATATTTGTTTGCTTTGTATAACTGCAAAAAACTATCTTAAATCTCTCAAATATTCCTTCACAAACAAGTTATTTGGAAAAGTAGTTGCTTTATATTTAGGAACGCTGCAGTTTTGAACCAGAATTTGTGGTCACCTATAGATTTATCTACTGATAAATGAGTAAGAGTAGTACTTTTATCAGGCAAATGACTAGTTTTAACCCCGTTCTCCTATTTCCTCTTAGGACAGCCCCTCGTAAAAGGAACAACTCTAATAAACTAATTCCTGTTATGCCTGCCAAACCGCACGCTTGCCGTCGGCTATAAAATATGAGCCTCCGCTTCCTCTTTTCACTGCTGACATTGCCCTTTTGACCTCTTCTCATACCTTTTTTTCTGTCTCCATTGTCTTCTGCTTTTTTTTTTAAATCTTTTTATGTCTCTTATTGTTAGACTTATTTTGGCATTTGTCAAGTTTTAAGGTTTTTGTGTTTTGTAATTCTCAGTCAATTATTAGTTAGTGGCAGTCATAGTTAATGTAGTTGGACAAGTATATCGCTTGTTTAAAACTGCTGTTAAAGGTGAAAGCATTATTAGTTTTTACCTAGCGAAAAGAAAGCGATCTACCTCAGCAGATATAGAGTCTTTATAAAACTAGGATAGCCTATTTTGTTGGTGTGTTATTCAGCTATCTTGGACAGATTTTTTTTTTCTCACATTGTGTTTTTCACCTTAAAGGTTTTTTTTATAGCATGTTTTTATAGTTACTTGCTAAGTTTCTTTCTTATAAAAGTTTGCAAAGTTTCTTATAAACAACATCTATGTATGAGGTAAAAATAGAGTGGATGATATGGCTGAAAAACTCATCCTGATATATATCTGTCAACATACTATTATTGATTAGTTTTTTTGTTTTAAGTATCGAAAATACTGCCAAACTGGTGACGTAACCTTTTGTTCTTTATCCTCAATTTCCTCTTAAGCTGTTGCGCTGGGTTTCTCTGTACTGTTCTTGTTTGTTTTTACCGAGTTATGGGGCACAGTGTCGAGGTGGCCAGGTGTATTGTGGGTATTCTGTGGACGCTTGACATTTCACAGTTGAGCGTACCGATTTCCTACATTTCTCATGACAAATGTCTTCATTTTCCACAATCCGAATGGATAGCAGGAAGTCTGATGAATGAGATGGCCAGCCATTGTACAGCGGTCAGTGCTGCACATGGAGTGGCAGTCACTCCTTGCAGCTGGTTGTACTTATTCCCAACATTGTGAGCTTGGTGTTGCATTCTGCATCACCAAATACACATACGTATAAGTTTACCTATTTTGGGACAAGTCTAGTGGACATCCACATAGAGAGTTCGCAGGGTTCTCTGAAGAGTGAAGGCAATATGAAACTGCTACTGTGCTTGTTACTCAGCAGGTTGTTCCTAGAGTGAGTTACTTGATCCCATCAACCTTGCTTAGAGGCTGTGAGAGGTTGAGCAGCCAAAGCGTTTCTTCTGCAGACATCCCCCAGAATGCCGTGCGGTTCTGGATCGGCGTTCATTGAACTCATTACTCGATAGCTATTATTATTGGGTATAAATGAGCTGGAAAAAGCATTATCGTCTTTCTCCTTGTGGCCCTCTAAATAACTGTTGGAGAGACATTTCTTATGAGTCCAGGTTTCCCATGGAGGTTTTGAATACTCCATGAGCTCATGGAGCCTGGTCGTTCTCTGACCATCCTCTGGGGTTCGCCTGAACCTGTTTGATTGACAGGAAGCTTTAGTGTCACCTGTCCCCCATTTTTACAGATGTGCGGCCTGGTTTATAGGTCGAAGTAAACTCAGACAAGGTGAGTGCTGGTATTTAAAAAAAAAAGAAGGCACATGCTAGCCTACTATGGTGTCTACGTGAGATATTAGCTTCTCATACGAGTATACTTCTTGGTATGCGATCTGCAGTTGTTGATATTATACTGCACACACATTAGTTCCCTGTCATACATACAAAGCAGGAAAAAAATAAAGTCAGCTCGTTTTCTAAAGATTGCATACATTATCTTGATCAATTTACCTGTGCTTATTTCATTTTAAAGGGAAAAAGTCTGTGCCTAATGTACAAACTTCCTGTTTGTGGAACCTCACTGTGTCTTTGCTGTTAACCTGCTGGCTGCTTCTAAGAAATCTGGCTCTTGACCAGAGAACAGACCCAAAATAAACAACATACTGTGAGGGGATTAAGGGTATTGGAGAGCTTCTAGAATTACAGCCCTCAGAACATATCCAGATGTTGCTTTCCTGTTTCTGCTCAGGTAACACACAGGACAGAGTTGTGGTTTGAATCCAGAGCAATGAAAGCAGTTCATGTTGAGCATCCCCGTTCATATATTTATATTAGGACTTTAGCCAGAAGGATTAGCATTCTAGAAAAGCAGAACTCTGCAACGTTCCAAAGGCTCTTTGCCACCAATTGATTGTATAATTTACAACAGGACATAGATGGAAAAAAGCCCTTGAATTTAAATACTGAGGTGGAGAAAGAAGTTAAAAACATAGTATTTGACCAGTTGAGGTGTAAAGGAAAGAGAACATTCTAGTACAACAAAAAAAAAGATGACTTTGACACTAGACATTTCTCTTGTGGTTTGATGATAGATGTACATTAGGCCCATATTGAGATCTATACCAATCAGAAAAAGTGAAGAGCTGGACCCCTCTTTGATTGGCTGTGGTCCAGTCATTCATGTGTGCTGTAGTGAGACAGAGAGATAAGTAAGCTAGGCTAGCTTAGATGAGAAGAGAATATAGAAAATTTAACCTATCTGAAAATCATTACCTATCTGACAGAATCATCAGCCGACAAGGTCATTGTTGGGTTGTGTTATGGTTGTGTTATGATGTTATAATTGTGTGAACAAACAACAAGTTGTTTGTTCACACAACAGGTGCCAGAAAACGCCCAAAACATCTTCTGGCACCTGCTACACTCTGACTCTTCTCCTCCTTGTGTGACCATGTGGCCTGATGTCTGTGTTCACAACAAGGTGTATGTAAATGCACGACTTTAAACAATTGGATCTGATTTTACCCAATCGCTAACATTTAGCCGTGACATGAAACTACACTATGAAGCTCACAGGAAATTGCTTGCGTTGCAAACAACCATTCCCTTCTGCAAAGTAAGAAGTGCCAAGTTAGATAGATCTACAACATCTTTGCCAGCAATATACCGTTTTAAACATTGTTCTTGCTACAACCTTTAACTTTAAGTCAATATTTGGAAGCATGACCAACATGGGCTGAATAGCTTTATTCACTTACTTGCTGCCATTGCCAAACTACGACCATAGACAGATTACAATTCAAAAATCAAAAATGGTGAAGAAAATTGACGCCTTCGTTTACAAATCCTTCTGTTAAGTGAATCTCCCTGGTTAAATTCATCCTGAGTTCATTGGGACAAATCCCATATAGTGAAGGAAAATGAGAATTGAGTGAAATTACTTAGGAACGTATTGCTCTACTTAGATCGTAAGAAGTTTAGCCCTTAAAACATTTGCACTAATAATTTAGATTTTTTAAATTATTATTTTATAATTTAAAATTTGGGTGCACTTCAGCTTTTTACTGGTGCACCTTGACCTGCCACAATAACAAATTTCACCGGGCGATAAATGGTCCCAGAAGTTATTGCAATAAATGATCATATTTTTGAGATCATTTTCAATATAATATTAATAGCATTGGTGGTGTGAAATTCAATTGAACTGAGTGAGTGGCAAGGAAGATTCTGGGGTGAGTGCACTCTTAATCAGGATAGTGGGCCAGAGAAATGCACGTTGGAACCATTTTCCTATTATTATCAAAACTTCTTCTCTCTCTTGAAGCTCTAACCATATGAATTGTAATTCATATGGTTGAAACTCAGAAGAAGCTGATAATTCCTCTCAACTTCAGAATCACACATCTTGTCTTATGCATGTTCCTCTTTAACTCACTTCACAGGTTTTCAATACATTTCAACATGGGGATTCAGTTGGGAGTTATGTTTGGTGAACAATTAGCCAATTTGGCCACAGGTTTTGGATTATTAACTTGCTAAAAAAATAAAATGAAATAGGCCATTTTCAGTATCTTGGTAGAGCCATCAGTTTATTGTTTCCGTTATCTAGATCGCCACGTTTTTATTTAGTCTCCAAAATTTAATATTTTTAATCAGTGTTTTTCAAAGTGGGGATTGTGGCCCTCATAGGGAAGATGAGGGGAAAAAAAAGAAAATTGATTCAAATAAACTTCTGTAAATCTGTTATTTAGTTATTATTCTAAAATATAACTTAAAATTAATTATTGAAATGTTATTTGGCATTCTTATCTTTCTGATTGATTAATAAATTCATCAAGCTGCTTTGCTCCTCATGCTAGCATAACAACCATGAATTGATGCATTTTTTACATGAAAAAGAGTGGCCTGTCGAGGAGGACATTCCTGCAAAAAAAACCTAACAACTCATAGCCAACCAAAATCAAAACGCATCAACCAACATTTCTGCTAAATCAATGTAATAGTGAATAGTAAATGAAATAGATTTTATTTTCCAAAAAGGAAATTTTTAATCCTATGCACTGTTTGATCCTACGACAGTTCATCGGATTAAATGTTTTGCTGCATTATGAGTTTGCACAACTCATAATGCAGCAGCCCAGAAGCTGATTCTATTTGTGGGCCCCGTTTTCATAGAGTTCATTTTACCAGGCACTTTTTGTGAGGTCCCTGTGACCTCTTATAAGAGAAAAAGCCCACAGATTTCCCACCAATCGTATCAGTGGATATGAAGTTCTCTTTCACATATTCAGCATAAAAAGCTCAGTTTTATTCTCATCTGATCACAGTAAAGGGTTCAGGTGAAAGTTTCAGTGAACTTAGGATTGTGTTTTCACAACTTAACTACATTTATGAACTGGTTAATAAAAATGACTATTACATTTAGTTTTGGTGTTAAGACTTTGATCGAGAGTTTACATTAAAGTCCCTAATCTGAGAGAGAAAACGTCAAACTAGCAATGTCATTTTTTTGTAATATTTATAACATGATGCAAATAGATTTTGTTAAATAAAACATGAATGTTCAATGCAAGTGTTCAAATTTGTCTTGAGGGATTCTCGCGCTCTCTCTTAAGATTTAGACAAACTACTAAAACTCTAGTTTTGTGATGATTGAATGTTTTCTAGAGTTTGTTTTATCTGAAATACAGTCAGTGTGAAGTTGGTCTTGGCTGTATGGAGCCATTTGTCACCAGCATAGCTTTGAAAAATAATGTAATGTCATGAAAATTACCAACATCACTCAGCGTTTGTAAATGTTATGGCTGGGCAGTAATGCCTGCATTTACCTGTGTTAGTGTTGCTAGATTTATGTAAACAGATCCGAATACGAACCCACAATCCTGCATGTGAACTCTTCATTCTAACTTGAATAAGGTTTTCAGGAGTGAGTGTGAATGCACACTCACTCCTTTGTCTCCTCCTTTGTCAACTCCTCCTCACTCCTCCTTTGTTTGTCTTGTGTGTCTTTGGTCCTTTCATAAATAAAGCACTTTCAAGTAGTGCTTTTTTTTCTAGGTGTGATTCTTTTAAGATGTGAGGCAGCATGTGGTGGTTCGGAGTTAACTCGCTGCTATTACATTTCTGAGCCATAAAGGGAAAGATTCATAGAGCTGAGTTGGTATTTTATGATAAACTCAAAAGTTTAAATTGTATTTAGATTATAAGTGGCAATATTTAGTCTTAAATATTTGAAGTGGTTTACCAAAGAAACATTTAAATGAACCAGAAGTGTTTATATCAATGTTTTTATTACACTGATATTTTCTCTTCTTGATGTTTTGCTCTTTGTAAAGTAACCCTTTGATTCTAACAAGCTATTAGCTGACTAATTAGATGAGCTGTTGGCACACTCAGCTAATCTGTAGCCTAAACAGGAGAAAACTGAGGAATTTACCAAGAGCTCGCAGAAACAGACAACAATGGGCACTCTGCTTATACAGACAAACCCTGATGCTCTGAAACCTTTTCTGGCATGTTCTTAAAGGGACTGTAAATTGTAGCAACAATATGAAGGACAGGTGGCTGCACAGTGGTGCAGTTGGTAGAGCTGTTGCCTTGCAGCAAGAAGGTCCTGGGTTCGATTCCCGGTCTGGGGTCTTTCTGCATGGAGTTTGCATGTTCTCCCTATGCATGCGTGGGTTCTCTCCGGGTTCTCCGGCTTCCTCCCACAGTCCACAAACATGACTGTCAGGTTAATTGGGCTCTCTAAATTCTCCCTAGGTGTGAGTGTGTGTGTGTGAATGGTTGTTTGTTCTTTCTGTTTTCTGTGTTGTCCTGCGACAGACTGGCAACCTGTCCAGGGTGAACCGCCTCTCGCCCGGAACATTAGCTGGAGATAGAAACCAGCAACCCTCCTGACCCCATTAGGGACAAAGGGTGTATAGAAAATGGATGGATGGATGGATGGATATGAAGGACAATTTGTGTTAGGAAACAACTTTTTTAGAATCACGCTTTACCTTATTTCACTTGTTGCACCCGTATCTGCAGGTGTTTTGTGCATATCAAGATCAGAGGAGAACTGTAAATGAGTGACCATAAAATGATAATTTTGATGGGGTGTATTTGTATAATTTTGCTTGTGAACGACAGAGGGATGCTCCCAGTATACCCAGTTATGCCATTCACCTGTTTCCAGTTGACCTGATCCCTGGTGAAATCTTCCAGACAAGTGTTATTGGAGCATTCAACATCGTTTTCAGTCGGTTCTTGAAACTTTTTTGGAACGTGTTGCAGGCATCGATTTAAAAATGAGTAAATATTTGCAAAAACACATTTGAACATATCTTAACTTTATATTCAAGATTTGAAAATTGTCATTGTTTTTATTGGTGTTTTACAACCTCATTGGAAATATGGTTGTATTCACCGTCATCTTATAAGAGCTGATTTATAATAAATAGTATGCTTGAATATTAAAGTTGAAATTAAATGATGAACTTTTAAAAAATTTTGACTTCAACTTTTTGGTGTCCTTACATCTCCTAAACTTTCTGAAGGTTGATATATGCTAAAAAAACCCCCAAAAACAACATAATTTAATAAACATTTCCAGTTAGTTTGGATTTCTGTTCATATTATAATTTATTTGGTTTCCCCTGTTTTATTCTCTGGAAACCTATGCCACTGAATTGTTTGTCTATAGTTCTTTTATTTCTCCATGCATCTTCACGTAATTTTTTTTAACATGTATTTTGTTCGCTTCATGACCTTTGGTCTTTCTATGTACATGTAAACATGCACAGATTGTTCCTAAAGAGCAGCGAATGCAACACAGAAGGGACGACCTCTCCGTGTGTTTCACAGAGCTTTGCTTTAAGGGCGAGCCTTGCTACTTGGTTAAACAAAAGGGCCTCCATGTCGGTCCTCTAGATAAACATACTTTCCCTGAGAAAACACGGACACAGTTACACTTTAACCTGCTTGAGGAGGCCTCAACCACATCCTCCTGGACAGTTTAGTTCAGACTGGGCTTTAGTTCAGACCCACAGTGGGAATCATGCGCTGCACGTGAAACCATGCTGGCCTATCAAACAATGGAGCCTTTGACAGCCATGCCCTCCCTCCCTGGTCCACAGTACAGTCAGAGCACTGTCTCTCGAGGGCTTGGATGTCACTCCCCATCTCTGTTGTGCTCCCCCGGAGCTGACCAGCTGGCTTCTAGGGTCTAGGAAAGCATCAGCACAGAAGAGCTACAGTCAACGTTCAGCACTGACTCGTTGAACCCGGCCCAAATATTCCCACCATAAATATCTTGACCAGCTCTGTGATTTCAGACGATCAATACCACAAAATATTCACAAAATAAAAATTAAGCGCAGTATAATATCACCAGTTTTAGATTAAGGAAATAACTTGCATATGGTGTAGGTTACAAAATCCTTCCCACGTTCTCAAACTTCCACCATTGTTTTGTGATTGTAGTACATTTTTATTTTAAAAATAAAAACAGACTTCAAGACTTTGGGTATGTCCAGTTTTGCCCCTTTCTTTTCCCAGTAGTTCTTTTTCAGTCAAATTGAAAACAAGTGACGCCTCCCAATTTGAAAAGGAAAAAAAAGGATTAAAAAAGGGGCGGGTTAATTTAGTTTGTTTGTTAGGATCCCCATTAGCCACTGCTGTGTCAATGGCATGTTGATGACATGCCACAAGGAAAAGAGAAAGAGATAGGTGTGGCTGACAAATTTAAACAGAAAAAGAAAAGAAATGTAGTGCAAGATGCAGCCAAATTTGTCAAATTAATCAATATTTTCCGTGGCCTAGAGGCCAAGGTCAGTGACGACACGAGACCAAGAAACACGACTACAGCAGGTCAGCAAGCACTTCCTACATGACTCTATCATCCCACCCCAGACGTACATTGTGGTTTTGGATGGGTTCAGGACACACAGATTAGTAAAGGAAGCCCATCAGCAATGTTACATCATTGGTGCATAAACCATTAATCTATTTACTCAATTAAATCGATCCATAGTCTGACCAGAAAAAGTACATATTTCTTTATAGCAAAAGAAAACATTACCTTCAAAGTTAAAAAGACAATATCTGAATATACAAACTATTCTTCAAGTAGTATTGGTCTGTTTTTTCATCCATATGCAGCTTTTTCAACCAGCTTCAGAAAAATACAATTAATGGCATCAATCCTCTTCCTATGTGTAGTCCTTTTTTACGTTGCTTTTTATACTGTATTTGTGCTACGTATTTCTTTTTGCAAAAGTGCTACAAAGTTTATCATTGTTGCTGTTAAGGACAGTGTCAGCTGTGGTTGAGAAGTTGTAAAAAGGGGTCAGGAAAGTTGGAGTAGGAATGAGGAGGGGGAAGAGATGGATGCAGAAGTACAGGAGAAGGAGGAAAAGAGAGGAGAAGGTGGAGAACGCAACAGGAGCAAATAAAATAAGTACAGAGAGGTAGTGTACAGGATTGGGTTGGCACTTTGTTTTAGGATTACGTCAATCTCTTAAGATCAAAGGATTGTGGTGCACACATCTGCTTTTTGACATATGAAAGCAGACTAAAAAATAATTAATTTCCCATCAGGCATATTTAATTCCCTCTCCTGACAGATCTGTAAATACATTGTATCCAGAGTGAATCTTCTACACACTCCTGATCTGATGACACTGATTTTAATAATTTTGTTCAGGCCATAAAAATGTATAAAATAACCAAATCTGTAAATCTTTGATAATAAACATGAAGATTCTCTTTCTCTCGATAAAATTAATTCAACATATTTGTCATAATGAGAAATATAATATGTTTGAGGAGAAATTAGTCATTCTTTTATGTTTTCAGCTGTTAAAAACTCTGGGTTTCAACTAAATTTGGTCCTAATATGTTATAATCCCATCATCGGATTATTGTCAGATTATTTTTACAGATCACTATTACACCGCACTGCACTGTGTTGGTTTATTACTTGAAATTATAAGAAAATAGATTTTGTAAAATGAAAAAATGTGGAAAAGTTAAAGGGGTACGAATATTTTTGCAAAACAGTCATTACAGTAAAATTACTCCTTGTATTTTTCATGTTCAAAAACAATCCTCACAAGTAAATTTATACATTTTTATGAAATAAATAACTTTATAACGTCTTCTTAAGTTTGGTTTGTCATATTGAAATGACTCTTACTTTGTCAGAGTGCTGTGTCGTATTGTAATACACTTCATCAGGTTCTGATGATACAACAGGAAGTAAAGTTGCATTATTGTGATGGTGTTCCTCCGATAAACTGCTGCTACTGTTTGTGTTCAAATCCACATCCAGGCAGTCAGAGTGAACTTCATATTTGTGTCCTGAACGCTTTCAAGATTACAAATAAAAGTTGACAGTCCTTGTTGGGTGATGAACATAAATGCGAGGTATGGTTTTATCTGACGATGTAGATATGCAGAGCTGCCACCTCCCCCAGGCCCAGCAGCAGTCATGTAAACAGAAAGCGCTCTGGAGGAATGCTGGACTCTGTGACCTCCCGCCCTGAGCGCAGATACAGTGCACCGAGTTCAGCTGAAGCAGCCCGCCCCATGCTGCGCCTCCCCAGAGCTCCGCCTCACCCTACCCCAGCCTGAGGCCTCACACAGTGGAAAAAACACACCCCGTTCACTTAACGCTAAAGCCTCGACACACACATACATGAACACGCACTCAGACACACACGCACTTCCTCACTGACTGACGACTGCTCCTCACTTTTTGTACTCCACCTTTACTCAGCTGTCAGAACAGCGAGTTCACAGAGTTCCTTCGGTTTCAGGCTACCTTATCTGAGATATTTTTCAACAAGTAGACTTGCTGTACTTTGTAAATATTCAGTCCTCCCTGGCACTAATTTTGATATTTCTTCGGTCTAATTATGTCCTGATTATCCTAAATAATGCAGGGAAAGCCTCTGTTCTTCATCTTTTACCCGTCTTTGCTATTTCAGTGTGTATTTACTCAAGGATTTAAAGTAAAAAAAAAAACCTTAGGAGGAGAAAAAGAAGCTTGCTTTCATAAAAACTAAAAAGCTCCTAATACCCTTTCTTATTAGTTAGATATTTGCACTTCTTTTAAAACCACTGACTGCATTTTGATTGGAAAAGTTAGCACCATGGAGACACTGCCATCTGCTGGTGCACAAAATGGGGGAAAAAACGTGGAGTCCAGGGAAAGTGCAAAGAATTTCTATAAAAATAATAATAAAAAAGAAAGTGGAAATATAAAATTAGCGTAAAAAGTCTAAAAATTAGATAAGAAAACACAAAATAAATTGAAAATCATTCAATTTGAATGTGTTATACTTTTTCTCTGCCCTTTGCCACAAAACCTTAGTTCTAGTTACATGTTCTGCAATTTCCTGTCTGTACTACTCTTATAAATGAAGTTGCCTTTGTCTAACGCTGGTCAATCTCTATTATTTAATTTTAATTTTAGGTAAGCTAACCTCAAGGCTATCTGGATTACTTAATGAAACCACAGTAAGATTGAATTTCCTCTTAACACAATTCCTCTCTTTATCAGAACAAAAGTCTGGATTTGGGGTGGGAGCTCAGTGTATGCTGTTTGCTGCTGTTATTCTCTTGTTCAGACTCAAACCCAACATCTATTTGAAACATAAAGATCAATTATTTAAATTTTTAAAAGGATTAAAAGTTACTGTACATCTTCATGACACACTATTTAAAGATGTCCGGGGTATTCCCCACGACTCGCCTATTAACTGCTGAATAAGTGAATATAGAAAGTGGATGTTATGATAAATAATAAGGATGTCAGCATTGTGTTCATTAACATTGTCACCTCACAGCAAGCAGATTTCCTGTTCTAATCGTACATTTGCAGGCCCTAGTGTGTCTTGTTCTCCCTCTGTGTGGGTGTGTTTTCTCCAGTAACTTCAGGTTTGCAGTTGATTTTAGAGTAAATTGGTCAGAGATGTTTGTGTTTGTTCACTGTTTGTCTTCTGTATCTCTGTGTTGGCCCTGTGATGCGCTAATGACCTATCTAAAGGGTAACTCTTCCACGCACTCGCCCATCGCAAACTATGATAGGTTCCAAGCCATGAATAACATGAAGCAAAGACATAAAAACATATTACATCTATTTTTTTAACAATTATCCTGCATGTTCTGATCATTACTCATTTAGTAACTGACATATTCTATGACAGATTTATTCTTTTGTGCCAATCGTTAAATTCCCTCCGAATGTAGGGAAGCCTTGCACACACACACACCGACTGAAATATACACTGCTACTTTAAACAGATGTTCACCAGATGTGACATCCAGCAGGTTAGTAAAGAGCTGGGCATATTCTTGAGCATTTTGGAGCATACATCTTTAGACTCTAGTCATTTTGCTGCAACAACTCACAGTAAACTGTATGCATGCATGCACACAGTGCCTGTGCCCACATGTGGACAGGTGGTAGCATACACACACACACACACACACACACACACACACACATGCACACATGTCCAGAGTCTTGCACACTGAAACACACAATCACAGATAGCAGTTTGCTGAGAAAACGAGGAGCTGTCTGGTGCCATAGCAACCAATGCGGATATCCCACCCTTCTCAAGCAATAGAGGAGAACAAAAAGCAGACGTAGTAATGACAGATTGACAAGACCTGAATGAGATCTTTAAATATAAGTGCAAAAGTCAGGGCATTATATTGCGGATATCTTAAAATTGAGAAATAATCATAAAGTGAAACATGGAATATAAGGGGAAAGCAGAAAGCACACAATAATAGCAAAGTAGAGCAATTAAAATAGTTTTAATATATAAAGCTCTCTGGGGTATACCTGTCTGAGCCATGGCCTAAAAATATAGTTGCTCTTGCAGCCTGTCTCCGCTTGCCTTCCTCTACCATGACTTCCATTTGAACTGCTGTCTCATATGTAATACTATTATTCTGGCCCATATATCGGGTTACATAACACTCTGTACCAAATCCTGACCTCAATCTGCGAAACAGCCACTCTTGCTCTGATCTGAATATTAGACTTCACATTATCACTGGTGTATGTGGAGCACCAGATCAAAAGCACAAAGAGTCAGTAGAAAACAGCATCAGTGTTCGACTGTATTTTACCGTTTGGACAAATACATCTGTTTCAGTCGTTGTTTTTCTTTTTGTTTAGGAGGCTGAAAGAGCTTTTGCAGTGGATGGAGAGCGCCAACCGAGTCCCACTGGTAAGTTGAATCTTCACAGAGCTTTATTTTTCTGTCTGGCCTGCAGGTGAAAATCACACCTACTGCACTGTGATAGACTACAATATTGGCAGAATCGCTGTTGGAAAACTCACTTTTTCTCATCGCTATTTGCTGATTTTTGGTGTGCTGTGACTAAGAGGCATTAAACACTGTTGCATCTCACTACTGTGTTATGCTAATGTGTGCGTGTGTGTCTGTGGATTTATTCGGCATGCTCATGCAGCTATTTAGATTGGTGTTGTACACATCAAGTGACGCAAAGCAATGACGTGACCCAGTTTAGTTGCATTTTGTGTGTGTGTGTGTGCGTGTGTGTGTGTGGGGAGGGGGGGGGGGGGGTTTCCAGACTTGCAAACCTTTTTGAGCTTTGATGAGCTACCCTAAAGTGACCTTTGGCACTTTACAGTTGGTTGGTTTTGACTTAGATTTCAGAACAGCAATTAGCACTATTGATGCTAATGATTATAAACTTGTGGAAATCCTTTTTAAAAATAATTATTTCTAAGGCTGGGCGATACGGACCTAAAGTTTTATCTTGATATTTTGTGGTACTATTGTTATAACAATAAAAGTGATAATAAGAGGTATTTATTAATTCACTTTTTGGGCGTGACACAGCAGTCATAGCAACATAAACACAATAACTGCTCTTGAAAAACATTTCCATTTGTAATATGCCACCAGTAAGAAGTTAAGAAGTGCCATTTGTATCACAAACTGCACACAGTTAGCTACATTAAATTATATTTAAAAATTAATTCATATTTATTGATACTCTTATTAAATAAACTGTGGAAAAAAACTAACAATTCCGACAACATAGAAATATGGAGGCGTTTTAAACATTATTCATTGGAATTTATTGTGGCAACAATAAATATCACAATCAGAACTTTATTACAATAAATTATAAATTATACAATAAATGCTCACCACTACTCAGTTGCATTTTCCAGAATAAATACATGTAAAGGAAAGTGATATACAGATGTAGAAAAAACACTGGCACCCCTCTAAAAATGTATAAAAAGCTTTAATGTCATATGTTGTTGCAGAAACATTCTTAAATTGACAATTTTTGAGAAATCCAGGCTTTGAATATGTATTGAGTGGGGCAAAACATGTTTAAGAAAATTATCATTGGTACCGCTGCTGTTGATACATTCTACCACCTCTTTTATTTCCTTTATTTAACCAGGTAAAACTTCAATGAGATACAGATTTCATTTGCAAGAGGAACGTGGGCAGAAATCTGCAACACATTATGACCTGGTTACATAAAAGTAAAACTACTGTAACCATATACACGAGTTTAAAACAAATTATAAATCAGTTTAAAAGCAATGACCTTGATTGATAGAATTACATTGCTTGTTTTTGAGAACCGCTCTAAATAATTCCAGAGAAATAAGATCCTCGTGACAGCAGTGAATCTCCTTCTATAACGTTTAACAAAGTTGAAGCACACAGAGACATAGATCTTTCATCACTCATCTTTGCACATTCTCTTTAGAGCATGTGTGGGCAGCTCCAGCCCTCAAAGGACAGCGTCTGACAGAACTTGGTGACAGACGGAGGATATGACTCGAACGTTGAAATCAGGTGTTTTAGCAGGGGCACATCTAAAACCTGAAAGACCTCGGCCCACGAGGAGCGAAGCTATCCGACTCGTATTGTTCAGAGTTCTGGCTTCGTTCTTATGCTCTCTTCTGTTCAGCTCGTCCCTCAGGATGCATCTCTTAGCATCTATGGCTGGGGACTCCGATGTCCATTATCCAAGGGCAAATTTTGAATTGTTTAATGTTATCTCGGAATAAAGTGGTGTGGCAAGCATTGTGATTCATAATGATGATGATAAGGGAACGGATCTACCCGGTTTCATCTGTGAGAGCATTAGTAAATGTTAAATTCAAATGCAATTATTGTGTGCTGCTTAATATTATAAATGACTTTATGGAGCAGTATTACTGAACGTTATGCAGAGCCTAATGTTAAAAAAAAAAATATATATATATATATATATATATATATATATATATATATATATATATATATATATATATATATTATATATATCTTATATATCTTCACTTTTATCATTTTTCGAATAAATGCCACAACATGATACCATTTTAAGCCTACATCCTTCAGGTTAATGGTAGTTGATTTATTTGTCTCTGGTGAACCATTTCTGCTCAGTTTGGCTGTACGTGTTGGATTATAATTTTTGCTGAAAGCTCCAACTATGACCTGTATCAGTTTACTGTTAAAAGTCCATCTGAGTTTTGTAGAAAATGCTCTAGCACTGCCGAGTTCATGATTACAGAAAAAGAGGCCCACAGCACTATAGAACCTCCAGTATATTTCACAGTTAGCATGATGTGTTTTCCACCTGGACTGTTTGTTACAAAAAATGCTCTACCTGGAGAGTTGTTTTTGTTGGTAGGATGAGAAAAGCTTCTTTTTTTGCCGGCACACCTCCCAGACGACCAGTTGGCATGAAGATAGCATTGTGTGGTTGTTATGGAGACTCTGGGACTCTAAGACACCGCTTTTTGCTGCAGTTCTCTCACAAAAATTGATGAATATTTTTTGCTTTTCCTTCGTTACCAAGGTACTCAGTGTGCGTGCTGCTAAACCTAATGGCCACACTACAAAATAAATGGTTTCCTTGTTTGAATCTATTTTTGTTGTCTAGGAAAAACCAATTTAGAATATTTGCTTAATTTGGTTCAAAAAATTTGTTTAGGGTGACAATTGTTGCAGCAGTGATTTCGTACTAAAAACTCAAAATAAAAATTTGATTTTCCAGCGGGAGTTTATGCTTCTGCAATAAAAAGTGAATGCATTAAAAGGGTTTTTCTTAAACCACTGATCCCAGCAGATTTATCTGTGCCTGTTGTTGCTACCCTGTCCCCCATGCTGGTGCTGTGTTACCTGGAGTGGCGAAAAGTGCTTCTTCCCGTCTCTTTAGTAGCGAAACCCCACCTGAGCCACTCATCTGTCTGCCTGCTCATTTACGCCCAGGCTTGGGGAGAGTGTGGTTGGTGAAGTGTGGAGTTGGGTTGAATTACCAGCCAATAAGACTCCTTATCCTGACAGTGCTTGACACATGTGTTCAACCAATCACAGAACACTGCAGCAAAAAAAGAAGCAGCAGTAAAGAGGGAGACAGAAGAATAAATGCAACAAGAATTTATTCAAAATGCCGATCTGGGCTCTCCGCTTTTCGGGTCAAATGGCCAAATAGCAAGTTAATTCAGGTCTAGTTATATGTGACATTAGCTATTGCCTTACATTTTAATACATTTGATTATTCTTTATCTTAAAACTTTAATTTTGATACGTGCAGATGTCCAGAGTTAAAACCTCACTGCTCCATTACTACTGATAATGTCTGACTTTTATGTTTCACTGATGTGAAAAGGACAAAGTAAGGGGAATACCACAGGGAAAATTTAATCTGTGTTTAAAAAACCCCCCGACGTATTTGTGACTGAGTCGCTTTTCCTTTTCATTTTGGGTTGAATTGATTTAACTTATCAATAATCTAAAGTAGACAAACGGTATCACATGATGAATGTGAATGACAACATCTCGCCGCAATCAGTACATTTTGTTCAGGAAACGAGTGGCATAGCAGAGTCTGCCTGGTGTGTCTCGTTTAGCTTCAGAAGTCTTCAGTACCTCAAAAATGTGTAGAGCCTTGTTGTTACTGTACACCAGTCATAGCTCAGCCTCTGGCAGTTCTTAAAGAATCAACAGAGGAAGGAAGGATATAGCTAATCAGCTTATAGCCCGTCAGCTCGGTCACAGCAGATCAGAAGCCTCTTTCCATGTCGGCTCAGCATGGTGGTCCAGCCTTCAGAAGACTCCTGTCAGGTATCGGAAACCATCAGAATGACGTCTATATTCTGTTTCCTCTACTGGTAACAAGTCCAAAACCAGTGTTTGATATACAATCACATGACGGGGAACTGAATCAAGACTAGAAGCAACAGTGATTGTTTTGTTGAACTTTTATCAGAAAACAATTTCTAACTGTAATTAAATTAAAGAGATAAACATTATAACTCCTCTTTAAAGTTTAGTACCACAGATTTCATTATGAACACATTAATCTTTAGCCTGTTCAGACTCAGAATCAGATAGGCTTAATTTATCTCCAGACTTGCATCTACTTAGCAGAAAACCAGCACTATCACTGCAACATGGAGACTATGAAAGATGGTTTTTTTTTAGCTACTATAAACAGGTCATATCTACAAAGTCCCCCAGGAAACAAAAAAAGACATGAAAACAAACTTTGTCTTCCATTTGTCTTCTGTGTCTCAGACAAACTTTATATATCCATTGCTCATCTGTTATGTCTGTAATACTAGATTTAATATGATTGGTTTATATGAAAGAAAGTGTCTTTATGGCTTGAATAATGTTCTTTATTTTTTTTATTAAACAATTTGAACAAAGAATGTTTTAAGACTGGTACATAATGTCACTTTTAGTAACATTTTAAAATGGTTTATTTGTCTAACCTTGTGGAATCATTATGCAGTTTTTTTTCTTCTGAATTTGTAAATATCTTAGTAATATCACAAAAATGCTGTTTAATATGTCACAATCCTTATATCTCTCTGTCTGCGCTATACACAGATAAACAAATATAAAAAATGACACTTAATGTAAGAGTTTTAAGTTCTTAATTTTCCTCATTGTCTATTGTTTTTTATTTTCAGTGAGTAAAGACAAGCATGGATTCCTGGACCCTGACCAGATTATTTATAGGATGGAAATATGAGTCTATAGTTTGCATTTACAGAAATCAGGTGAACCTATTTTATCTTTCTGATAATAAAAACAATTTGCTTGTAGTCTATTTATTGTTTTAACACCTGCAAGTATAGCAGTCACATTCAAGGATTTTTGCTTTTTAGCATTTTCATTTCATCTCAATGTGTCACTTTCAAAACTGAAGCTGGAGGCTCCATCAGAATATTCTTTCTTTTCCCCTTCGGTCTTTTTTTAAACATTTTCTCGTGCCTTCACCAGAAAATCTTACGGTAGTGATGGGATACTGATGAAAATTTTTTCTTACTGTTTATCATTTCATCTTTGATTGCGTTTTAGTCTGTAGTAGTGCAAATAAATGTGCAACATTGACGAACAATAGCAGACCGTTGTTATTCTGACCACAGCTCACATCTTTTCTCTATTCGCAATCTTACACCTGGAGATTATGACCCCTGAATAGCCTTTTTTTCCCCCCTGTACATTATTATGAATTTGTATGTAGTGATGCACCAAATAGTCAGCTAGTGTTCAGAATCAAGTCAGATTGTCAGTCCAAATCCTGAAAAATCTTTATTTTTGCTTTATTTTTCCTTTAATACATCTAAGCTGAAGGAAAACCCCTTCCTTTTCTGTCTATAAATGCATCAACAAGGTGTCAACTACATTTGTTTAGTTGATCCAAACTTATTAAGGTTAAGCATGTACACTTTGACGCATACTTGATGAGTTTTTGATATATTCTCTTGGCTTTGAAAACTCTTAACTATGTCACAGTGTCTACAGCACAACTATTTTAATCTATGATCTAAACAAGGTTTTTAAAAATGACTTTGCATATGTTTTAGCCAGGTCACACCTGTAAAACAACAAGATAAAAACCATTAGTAGTTAGTATTGGGCTTTATTGCCTTTATCAGTGCATCTCTATCAGCTTGGGCAACTGAATTTCTCTTGGGAGTAATAGTTAGTTTGTAGCTTTTAGCTCTGTAAATATATTGTTTCCATATTGAGAAACAATAGAATATATAATTTTTCCTTTTTGTCAAAGAACACTTTGGTTTACTTCAGTTGTTCCTCAGCAGTAGCTTATTTCACTCCTTCTGGATGCCTTTCTAGTGAATTAATGTCTTTGGATTTTGTTTTAGAAATATTATGAGCCGTTGTCTTGTTTCTAACCCTTAACCCAACCTTCTGTGGTTTAAAATGCTATCTAGGAAAAGATTGAATATTGGTATACTCCCAAATATATATTTTTAAAAATTCTTTTAATTTAGTATTGATCAACTACATCGGAGGAATCACTTCCTAGTGGTTGTTGAACGATTCACTGAAATGAGGTTCGTCTTTGAACTTTGGCGTAAACAAAACAAAGCAGTCACGGCTGATTCAAATCCAAAACCTTATTAATGGTTACTTGAGCCCTGTTATGGTTTCTTGTACTATTTCCCTTATTGCATATTAAAAAGTTTTACTAATCTTATTATAATCCTAAAAGGCTTTTTTATCTTTCAGTGCAAATTTTGGGGAGATTTCCTTATTAAATTACCCATGACATAAATAAAATGAGCAGCAGATGCCCGCCCAGCTCTGTTCGTCTGAACTGTTAATGTCTGTCTGATTTGAACTTGCGTGTGTTGGCGTGTGTGTGTGTGTCTGGACATATGATTCAGACTGTCTTCATAGTCCTTGAAATAGGTTTGTCTAACTAGTTTGTTCCTTTAGTTCACTACAAGTGAAAGTGCAACTGAGTCATAAGGCAGACACAATAGCACAGGAACCCACAATATTTTCCTGGATGAGTGGGTGCACACTGCAGTGTACGTGCACAGCATGCACACACTCAATTTACTCCATTGAAGGTCTGGGACTTTCATGCCCTCATATCGGCTTCCCACTGTTCTAAATCATGTCTGGTGTTTTTGGAAAAACACACCCATCAAAGTGCTGTTTTTGTAACTCAGTGAGTCATTATATAGAAACAGGGTGTTATAACATGTTTTTTAACTGCTGACCTGTTGCTGGAATATAATGTAGCTCTGCTTTTTTGGTGACTGTGAATGTGTTTAGGTGGGATTGTTCCACTAAAGAAGATGTGGCTTTTTAGTACTATACCCATATTTACAGTGCTTTACCACAAACTTCAGTGGCATCAATGGGGATTTTATATGACAGACCAGGACAATGTTATGCATTACTATGAAGTGAGAGAATGATCAAACTATTTTAGAAATAAAAATTGGGAAAAGGTGTGTATGTTTCCCACAGAAAACCTCCTAAAACCTGTATTATTGAAAGTTTGGAAGATTAATATCTGAACACCAACTATACAGTCTTGAAAAATACAGACATTTTTAAAAACTTAAATAAATAAGCAATGCTTAGCCAGGTGTGGGCACAAGTGGTGGCCACAAGTGGTGGCCCACCAGACTTATAATACTGGGGGAAACCCTGTAGTCCATGTCATAAAAACAGCTAAAACGCAAGAAAGGCTCTTCAGTTGAGTCTCTAAATAAATAATTTTATTTGAACTTTGTGTTGTAGTTATGTCTACCTTTTTGGACTATTATTTGTCCAAACCGTAATGCTTTTAAACAACGCTCAACTTTAATGTTTTCTATTGTAACTGTATTTTTTACATCTTTCAGAGCTAAAGGTGTCCTGTGAGCCCAGTCTGACCCACAAAAGGGCCAGAGGTTGTCTGTGGCAAATGTTTGATATGTTTGATTGATATGAATCAATTCATCATGAATCAATTGTGTTTACAGCTTCTCTTAATATCTTTGCTGAAATGGTGAACCAGGAAGGAAGATGTGTCAGACAGCCAAGAGTTATGTTTGCCACATAAATGATGCAGAAAAAAATATTTGGCTACCTTTAAAATTTGGATGGCTGAGAATCTGTGTGAAAGAAAAACTAAAATAGTCATCAAATTTTTTTCCAACTATATATTGGCTTGCAATATTCAATCTGTAATTATTTACAAATCTTTTTTGCTCACAATCTGTTCTCCTGACTTAAAGCTGTAACTTGTAGCATTTATTCACTTTATTTTAGTGTTTACTATGATGTTTTTCTTTTGTTTTTTTTTGTTTTTTACAGTCAGCATTTATTTTAATTTAGCTAAATAGCTTTTTTCAATAATCATCAGGTTGATTTAGAATTCATTATTTACTGTTCTGTTGCTCTGGTATAGCCTGGAATAGGTTTGTTGTTAACCTCTATTTGTTTACTATCTGACTCTCACTCTTTCAGACCAATTACTCCCATTTCACAGCTTTAGATCATTGGCTCTTCCCTTCCTCTCTCCTCCTCCTCCGCAGACATGTGTAACAGTCTGGCAATGTCTGCATCGTTTTGGTATTTTCCAGAGTTGTGTGCTCCCCTAATCGTTCATTGAAATAAGCTACTGATGCAGTTTCCTGAGTCCAAAATGAAAAATAACAACTTGTTAGAGCGGAAAAGGCATGGCTGCAGCCTGCAGAAACCAGGAGGACGCAGCGTCTGTGACATCACCACGGGTTTCTGAAGGGAAGGTTTTACTCCAGGATCTGGGTTTGCTTATCATCAAAAGGGAGGGGCTTTCCCCTTAAGACAGACTCTATGAATCATTGCACTCCTTCATCGTCACACCCAGTTACACAGATGGGTGTATATATTTTATTGTTTAGTTACTGTCATAATAAGTGAGAAACATTTTTGGGTATCTTAACGGTTGTCTAAAGACGTTTAGACAGTGTTGGAACTAACACTTAAGTAGCACATAATGTTTTATAATCATACATTTTTATTGGTTTATTTATTATTATTAATTGTGGAGACAGTGCTACATATTTTCTGGTCTCCCTCAGACTAAAAGCAGCAACACATGTACAGCGCCTATGTGCATGTTCATAGAGTCTTGCTCCGTGTTATTCTTGGTTTTCTTCTGTCCTCTGATTCCACGTGACCCTAAACTGAAAAAGACACCTGCAGAACATGGATGGATGAATAAACAATTAATTATTGTTGGGCCTTACACTTATTTTCTTCTCATCTGCCTCATTAGAAATTCAATTTTAAATCCAAAACATGTAATCTCATGTCCTTATAAAATTTATATGAATGTTTTGTTTTGCAAGTTTCACACTTTAAAATTAAAAGATATATATTTTCTTTGTCCATTTAAAAAGCTCAATTTCTAATTGTTTTTGCACTACATTCTGCACGTAGACTGCACCCTCACTGCTACTGCTTGAGTTTCACTCATGTTATCTTGATTAACAAGTAATTAGATTGTCACACTATACAAGATGGTAATATTCGAAGAGATGGTACAATTGATAATTATAGTTTTGACTGTAATTAACATGTTGTGACTGTGTTTTTGTTATGACTATATATTTACCCAAATTGCCGTAACTATTTTCTCCCATAATTGTTAGCTTTTTTTAAATTGTCACAGATGCTTTGGACTGACATTCAAGAAACAAAACCGACTTGAAAAATTCATAAAAATAATCTGAAAGGAAGAAATTTTTTGTCATTTAAAATAAAACAAACAAAATAAAACCAAAAATAATTACAAGTGGTTCCAAATATTTTTTAACATTTGTTTCCCTGCCTACATAAGATTTAAATTTTTTTATGTCATTAGAACATAACAAAAGTGCAGTAGTACCCTGGGTGATGAAGATGAAAATATGACAAGAGTAAAATAATCACAGAAAGATGCAAATATAAATACAAGCAAAAGATAAAAAGAGCAAAAGTCAGCAGTCTCCCCTGACACACTTCTCTCCATCCACCTTGCTGACATGTTACACGTTGTTTTTCTCGCTGGTTGGTCATTGAGGTATTTGCCTAAAAACATACCAGCTGCAGAAAAAGCTGGAAAAAAAAAACTGTTTCTGGGCATAAGATGTTCACACTGCCAAACACACCATTTCACATTTCTTTAAAAAGGTATTTAAGATAGAATTTTATTCATCCTTATGATTTTTCAACTGCAATGAGCATATGGCCCTTTGTCTGCTTCATAAATTATGTACAATTTTAAACTGGTAAGAATCTCCACTGAGCATTTTAACTTTACTGCCTCAAAATTTTGGGGAAAAAATGCTCAAATTTTCCCCAAGTATCAAAATATTCTAATGCCTTTGAAATATTTTTTCTACATTTTTTTCAACTTAATATCAAATAATTATGACATAGTTTTGATATAGAATATTTTACTGTATTCAGTACAACAAACTTCAATGTTAATTAAACACTTTCATAAGGAATATGAATATTCATGTACAATTGCATTGTAAGAGTCAATTTGTAAATACAACTATTTTCTTAAAACAAACTTCTGAAAGAAAAAATTGCACCTTGAGATAATTAATTTGTCAATGTTTAGGTTTATTAAACGATTTTATCTTGAACATTTTAGCTCAGGTGACTAGCTAATGGACTATGAGTGAAAATCTTTTGGTTGTTCATTACAACATTGCAAATACGGCCTTTTGAAAAAAACAAATACTTAACTTATCCATATCATACTGCCACCTAGTGTGGGGTGCACGGTCTTTGAATGATGTTAAAATAAATATTATTTATGTACCTTTTACTACGTATTTTTCTATTATCTAGCTAGCAGTTAGTTATTTCTAGTCAACTTGCAAAACACAACGTGTCTTCTTTTTCAGCTTTTAGCTGTAGCATGCCATTTTAATGTACTCCTTTACATGTACAGTTGTACTTTTCAGATTCACGAGGAGCTTATTTACCTTTATTCTGTGCCAGTTACACATTAGATAGTCATACAGTTGTTTAATGTTGTCTCTTGTCATAAGTTCTTTCTGTCTTTATGGTTTCACAACTCTGTTTGTGACCTACTGATATTAATTATAATAGATGTAGAGATAAATGCAGTGAGATTCTGTGAATATATACCCTGACCATTTTATTTGGTATGCTGGTGAGTCTATCACATGGCAGCAACACAGTACATAAGAAACCTAAATTTGGGGAAGACGACTTATCGAATGATACGCAGAAGTCGGATATTCAACTGGCTGAGTGTTTCATGGTTGCTGGTGCCAGAGGAGTTGTTCCGAGTATTTTAGAAAGTGCTTACCCACTGATATTTTCACACGCACAGCCACCTCTCTGGTTTGCAAAAATATGTCAGAGAGAGAAGAGATCAACTGAGTAGCAAGTGTTTGAAGAAAACATATCTTCTTGTTGTTGGTGTTGGATAAGGGACTCAAAATGGTAGAAAGTCAATAGCAGGTTTAATACAAGCAGGAATAACATTTTTGAATACACAAGCATCCAACGTGGAACCAGATGGATACAGCTGCTGAGGATCTCACTGGGTGCCACTGCTTTCAGCTAGCAATAGGAAACTGAGGCTACAATTTACAGAGGCTCTGCTAAAAATGGCCAATAACAGTCTGGGGAAAAAATTGCAAGTTCTCATTTGAGCTTTTATGTGGTGAACATTTTATTACCACACTTTGGACTCCTTAGAACTACCTGGGCATTGTTTAACTTTACGACCACCTTCAGATTGCTACTCCTGGCAGGTTAAGAACCATGGCTCAAAATTCAAATAATCTCAAGCTGGTTTCTTCACAATGACAATCAGTCCACTGATTGGTCTGCACCAATCTCTGGTCACTAGATCCAGAGGTTTGTTCCATGATTGTCCAGCTATCATGTCTATATGGATCAACATCTCAAAGGAATACTTCTTGTTGAATCTATGCAAACATTTCTCAGACCAAATAACATGGCCTAAGTGCAATATTGACATGCAAACCATGAATTAATGGCCCTTGAAATATAATAGGATTCCATAAAATGCTTTGATGATATTCATACTGTGCATGCTGATATGGTGATAATATATTGAACGCCCCAGGGGTCTTTCCAATAGGTGCTGTCAAGTGTTTTTATGTTGACACAAAGGAGCTGCCAGCTTAAATGTAAAAAAATGTTGCACAGGTCATAAGAAGGTCATTTCAATCCCAATATAATAGTGACATCAAAAGCTAAGATTACAGTATGCAAACCTTAGACTGGAGCTGTGCTTGTTGTAACGCTCTTGCAGACTTTCTCTTGCCAACTGAAGTCTATCTTTAAGGCCTCTGCAGAACTGGCATCAGTCATGCGTCCAAGCACTCTATTTAGAGGGGAATTAGAAATCCTGAGAAGCTGTTAATCACCACAGTCATTCACATTCCTTATAGACTCTACTCAGCTCAGGACCTCTATGCTCGGGGAAGGGGCACAGTCTGGGGGAAGCTGGGCCAACGCTACTGGACTCTATGGTCTTTAATTAGAGTGAGCGCTTGGCAGGGACTGATGGAGGAGAAAGGCTCTCAGGATGTTAGTCCTGGGTGAGAGGGTTCTCACACAAAACACTGGCTTTTCATTACTGCACTACTCACTCAGTTTGTGTGTAAAGTATGGTGTATATGTGAATGCGCGCCGGCGTGTGTATGCATGTGTGCATAAGGCGGAGAAAGTGAGAAAATGCGTGTGTTTGTGCGTGTGCGGATGTGTATGCACACTGGAGCGTGTACATGAGCTTCCTTACCTCATTGCTCAGGCATTCCCAAAGAGAAAGTGGTGTGAAGTGAAAGGGCGGCTCTCACAGTGTGGGTATTCATGGACTGGGCCCCCGTGGACCAACCAGGGCTCCAATGTTCACAGACAAAGCCTTTCCAGCGGGACCCAGACACACTCACACAGCAAGGGGAGCAAAAAAAGGAGAGGAACACAGAGGAAGGGAAAAGGTAACAAGGGGAGGGAAAATGGAGAAGGACAGGGGAAACCGTCTGTATGGCAGCACCCCCTGTCTCCCAATAGTGCAGGTGTGACGGGTTGTCACTGATAATAGACCAACTCAAACTCGCTGAACTCCCAAGTTTTATTTGAAGGAAAATCCTGACTGGCGTGTATCTTTCTGCATTTTGCTTTCTGCATTCCCGACTTAGGTGGTGGTATTAAATTTTCCCTGAAATTCTTCTCTAAGTCACCTTTAAGAAAAGAACTTGGACTCTGATCTCCACCTCTTCTTTTTGTTTTACTTCTGTCGGCAGATTTTATAAATCTATCCTCCTCCCTCCTCCTGTTAGATTTGACCACTCCCTCTCTCCTTACATGAGCCAGTCCTCTCCCTCCTCCAGCCCTCGCTGTTCCTTCTAGCTTTAAGCCAGCAGCTGGAGCTCTTACAATTCAGAGAGTTTATTCCACTTGGCCGTCCTGTCAATGTTCCCCCTGCCTGGCCCCTTCCCTAGATCGGGTTGCCTGGTTCACTGTGTCCTTAAACAACCCGAGTGCATGTACACGAAAGAGGCCCCAGATTGGGGAGGCCCATCTTTAATCCCTGGCTTTTCTAAAGGAACTCACAGTGAGCAGTCTCTGTGCAGATTTCTTTGTTGACAACTTACTCCAGTATGTCTGTTCTCTGCAATTACATTATTAAACTTGCCAGCATGCAGACGGGCGTACATTGTAACCAGGTGATGATGGTTAATTAATGCAACCCGATAATAAAGATTCACTCTTGTACTACATATTTTAAAGAATTGAATTAACAGCAACGTGAACAAACTGGCCAAAGCACTTCAAGTAAAGACGCAGATTGATTCACTGCCTGTGGAGATCCTTTATTCCTTTCTGCTGAACCAGTGTTGCTAATGGATTGTAAGATGTTGCCGACTGAACTAAAAAAGTCATTGTCACTATGCTGTCTGAAACATTGGACTCAAAAACCATTTTAGCTTATTTTTCCACAGTTTTTCACTCTAACAGAACACAAAAAGTTAGACTTTGTTTGTGGATTGTAAAGTGTTTTTCAGTCTACTGAGATAACTGAGATAACATTTCTTTTGAGGATTAATTTTTATATTTTTTTTAGTGGTATGAGAATATTAGTCTATTTGGTATTTTTGATAGTTTGATTAGGTTATAATGAGTGGCGGCACGCCTTCAGTTTATGTGTGCAGTATCTTGTTTTAGTAGAAAGCACTGTGCCTGTACAACCTAAGAGCTTGGTCCACATCTGGTGAGAATTGGACTCTGTAAAAGTTGGCCGGTGTCACCGATTCCGTTCATAACCTCTATGGACAGAAGTTCTTGGTGCAGCAAAGTTGTTGAGGGGATCCGTTTTGGTGGTTTTATTAGGTCTTTTGGGGATGATGTGGTTCTTTTGGCTACATCAGATTGTGATATCCAGCTTTTGCTGCAGTATTTTGCAGCCACGTTTGAAACTGATGAGGATCAGTGCCTCCAAATCTAAGGTCCTGGTCTTGACTTGGAAAAGGGTAGAGTCCCTTTTCCAAGTTGGAGAGGAGGTTCCGTCCCAAGTGGAGGAGTTTAAGTATCTCTGAGTTTTGTTCAGGAATGAGATCGATAGGTGGATTAGTGCTGTGTCTGCAGTGACGTGGGCTCTGTACTGAGACATCATGGATGGATGGATGGATGGATGGATGGATGGAAACAAAGAACGAAAAAAAAACACCTCCAGGCTCAAAACCAAATGAAGAATTAAATCCAACAAAGCCGGCTGTTTAGCTTTGTTGGATTTCTACTGAACATATTCTCCCTGGTTTTTAGTGATTAATATATGAAGAAATATTAATGATTGATTGATGATTCTGAAGTTTGGCTACCATTATATACATAGCACACTACAAAGAAATCTATATTTTTTAAGCCACAGTATTTAATAGGGCTGAACGTAAAAACTGAATTTGATTGTATTGCATGAACTGGACTGATTTGCATTGAAACTCGACTCAGTTATATGTTAAATATTTAGTTATGAATTTAACCTGTTTGTCTTGTAAAGTGTTTCCAAATTATGTTTGTTGTGAAGTAGTAGTGATTTAACATTGATGCAATAATTTTCCCATTATTGTAATATTCTTGGGGAAAAAAAATAACATTTTGCCATTTGTAGAAGTATTTTATTTTTTTGTTTCTAACTTAAAATCACAAAGACGTCCATGGCTCCAGATGATGAGGCAGAAGTTTGGAAAACCTACAATTATCTAACATTTTTAAATAAAGACTTAATGATTGATGATAGATTAGTTGCCATTTAAATCTGTCTAGCATTTTATACGAAAAATTTGCTAAAGCAGCAATCTCTGTGTGTCCCTCAGAACAGATCAACACACCTGAAAACAATGTCTCTCAGAATCTTTTAGCTCTACAGAGGCCTGGTAACAAGACATTCATTTCATTCAGTTGTGTAGAAGCAGGGATGCATCTTAAAGTTGCAGCATAGTGGATCTGAAGGACTGGACTTGGGCACCACTGCCTTGGAGAATATCGATATAGTTTATTGTAAGTATCTAGGAAATACGTGAGTCAGAAACAGCAAAGTTTCCCCCAGAAAACTTGCTAAGCCCGATGGTCGGGCTCCAAGGCAGTCATTCATCCAGCAGCCCGCCGTGTTTTTGAGTTGAAAAATGTTTAAAGTTGACATGAAATTTGAAAATATCACCTGATAATTATGTGCTATTGGAAGATTAATGTCTGAACACCAACTATAAAGTCTTAAAAAATGCTAATGTTTAAAAAGAAATACGTAAACAGTGCCTAGCCTGGTGGGAGCACAAGTAAAGCCTGGTGGTCCGCCAGGCTTATGATACACCTGAACCGATATAGTTCCTTCACCGGTTTCCAATCGCCAACAAATTTCTCCATACATCTCTACTTTGTCATGAAAGGAAATATACATTTTGTGTGTTCTTAAGTTTAAAAGAATATATGAGTTACAATAAATGTTGTCATTTACATATTGTCTATATATGGGAATCCTATTCAAAATGAACAACTTAAAAAAATTTCATGTTTAAAAAGGCTTCCAATATAGCAATATATGATTGTTATACCTTTAACTGGACTGTAAATGATTGGCTAATGGATGTAGGAATACATAAGGCACAGTAGAAATCATAATGGCTTTATAATCCCTTTGACTCCTGATCCCTTTAAATCCCCCTTGAGTATAAGGCCATGACCCCAACATCTGCCAGCGCCGACAGAAGGAGCAGCAGTGGCAACGTCTGAGTTATTCCAAAAAAAAACATGCTCCATATAAAGTGAAGGAGAAAACCCCTGTGTTTGCTGTCTGTTGCAGGATGTCTGATGAAACCTGTGCCTAGGTTAGCAGCAATAAGATTTTATTTTGGGTTTTGTTTCAAAAGTTGTGAGTAAAATTAGAAGCTTTCAGTTTCCTTCCATTTTGCCAAGTGTAGTTTTCCAAAGGATGCAGTTTTGGAGTCGACAGCATCAGTTACTTGAGATTGTTGTGTGAGATCGTACACCTGGTGTCAAAGGTCTGGTGTCACTGAGACTAATCTAACACTCTGGGATGCAGCGCCTCTCTGAAGGTTGGTTTCCCACTCCAAACTTTTCCCGTTAGGTCTACAGACACTCCGTTGTCGCTGGGATTCTGGATTTGTATTCAGTTCCAGATGGGATTTATGAGAAAGTGTTTATTTTTTTTCTAAGTTAACAACTGCTAAAAATACTGGAAGTGATGTTGTGAAATTACAATAGGAAAGGATAAGGCTGACCCTTGAAATAGTAAATCTATCTCAGTTGGAGGGCACTACTCCATAATTACTGCTTCCAAAATGCATCTAAGAAATTGTGATTTGTGTTTTTCCGTCAGTTTTCTGTTTGTGTTAAACTTTCCCAGACTAAAGTGTGAAGGTTGTAACATTTAGTAGGGTTTCTACACAATCTGGAGTTTGACTGTAGTCCCTCCGTCCATCCATTCTTCCTTACTTCTTTCTAAACCTTATTGATTTTTTCTAAACTTATGTTTTACTCCTATTGACCACTTATTGTTGTCTAGACAGCTCCCGACAGTTCAATGGGATGATTCTAGTCTGATAGATTAGCTAGTTTGTGATTTTATGCATTTTGTGGTGTTGTTTACTCTAAACTTCTTACATTATCTAAAGGTTATAACTGTGGCTGTAAGAACTTTAGGCTCTTCTTGATTTAAAAGGGCCGTTCTACGTATTCTTTCTGTATATTATGATTATATTCATTTGTTCGCCTTCCTGTAGGCAGCAGTGCATGGATGGATCACTGGTTTGATGTGCCGAAGTGAAGCTGTTTGTCTCCATCCTGTGTGTTCTGAGATCTCCTTTGCTGCAGACAGTCTGGGGTGCAGAGATGTTGTGGGGAGTGGGGGAGGTGGGCAGCGGACATGGCGGCAGGCCAGAATCAATTGCCAGTGTAATGAGATGGCCCAGTGCCAGGTAACCATGGAGCTATCCTCTTTCCCTGTCTACAAGTGCAGAGTTCAAAATTAAACTGAATGAATGAGAGAGAAAGGCAGGAGGGAGGGGAAGGAGGGCAGGGAAATAAGGGTCTGAAATGGCAGGAGTGGAGGGTGAGAGAAAGAAAGAAATGCCAAAAAAAGAGGGTGGTTGATGAGGCACTGTGGACTATTTCTAAACTCCTCTGTAAAATCCGTCTTGAACCTTTACTTGAGGAAAAAAGATGGAAGGAAAGAAGATCCAGCTGAAGAGAAAATCCGAAAATTATTGTTTCTGCATCTGCCACATTAAATCAGGCATATCAGAAAAAAAATGTTTCTTATTTGGTGTCCGCATTTAGATTCTATCTTCTTAAAGAATTGCTTTTTTTCCTGTCAAATCTTTGCATTTCCCTGTGACTCCCCCTGCACCTCCAACGCCCTTCCCGCCTGTCACGGAAGATGTGTTAATACGGAGAATTTGGCTGCATTCTTTAAGTGATTAGTAGCAGCACGTGGAGACCAGAGATGAATAGAAATTAAGCAATTAATACAGTAATTAGATCTTTTTCTTCTTCTTGCAGCCCCACCCCTGCTATGTCCCTGTGCTTTAAAGGAGCAGTGTGCCAAAAAAGAAACTTTATCACTCTGATTTTATCTCATGCACAGTTAGACTCTGCTGCTGTCCACATATATTTAAAATGTTTTCACAAATACTTCATATATGTCAAGCAGAATTACCTTCTGTATTGTTTTAAGGAAAATAAAGGTGTTATTTTACATTAATAATGAGCAAAAGTGATAACAGCCAGCCCGGCGTTGTTCAAGTAAGCCTTACAGTACATGCTGCGTGTCCTGTTAGCATTTTGTGCTGCAAGCTCTGTTGATACTAATTTGACCTCTCCTTTGATGCTGCATGTTTTCTGCTGAGTGGCATTTAGAGAAAGGGAGCCTATAGTTAGACAGAACGCTCTATCTGTGCAGTGAGAGGCATGTTCGGCCTCGTGGCCTAAGAAAAATGTAGAGGGACTGAAACGGGCTAGACTTTGAGACTTCTGAGTGCACGCTGTCAGAGACGAGACAGTGGGCCAAGAAGTCTGTGGTGTGGATTAATGGGGAGGACTGGAGAAAGGGTGCCGCAGTTGTGCGTGAGCAGAATATTTGATGGAGGCAGCGAGAGGAGGGAACAGTAAGGGACAAGGAGCAGAAAGAAACGGGTTCGGTGATACGAGGGATACGGACAAAAAAATGGGCCAAAACCTCACAATGCAAAAATGTAGACAGGCGGTATGAATAAAACAATGTTGAGTAATTATTAATACAGTGGCTGTCTGAGGTCTAATAGTGATGCTTTATGATTGAGCATTACTGTAGTGGATTTAAACGTTTAAAGATATAAGTGGGATAAATAATATCTTTAAGTAATCACAAACTGATACATTTCAGGTAAGCTCAGAAATATTATTAAAACACATGGCAAACAAGGACAACAAAGCAGAAATTTTCTGTACTTTATAACTGTATCTCTATGCTGAAGCAGTAAATGCTGTTAAACTTTCATTATTATAACTGCACAACCTTTTAGACTTGTTTAAGAAATGCTTTGGCACTTTTGGATATAGAAATTGATTTTTTTTAATTATTATTATTTTATTTGTTATTCGTGTTTCCATTAACTTCTCATGCAGACAGATATATTTAATCTGTTTATGTCTGTTTTTGGATCAAGGCAGCAGAGGCTTAAATTCAGATCAGTGAATAAAGTGCTCTGCTGGCTTTTATTAAAATACTTTTATATGTGCAGTTCAGAGCTGTAATTAAGTAATGAGTCTGTTATTTATTGACTTTATAAATTTATTCTTGTATATATTTGTTGAGCCCAAGTAGAATTTGCAGACGGTGTGAACTATAGGGAATCCTTTCTGACTCGTTTGGTAAAGATTTAAACAGGTTGTTTTGTGAATTAATTTATGTCAAATGTTTGAAATCAGGCATTTCTGTTTTCCTTTCATCTTGAATGTCTCAGTCTGTCCATAGGTAC
The DNA here is from genome assembly GCF_019740435.1 of Gambusia affinis. Lineage (NCBI taxonomy): Eukaryota > Metazoa > Chordata > Actinopteri > Cyprinodontiformes > Poeciliidae > Gambusia > Gambusia affinis. The sequence continues at coordinate 11,774,194 of NC_057882.1, read as the reverse complement.
CAAATATTCCTGAAAGGAATTTATTTCCATTTAAGGTATCAGGAGGTGGGAAATCTTCCTGACGTTGCTTTGCTAAGTTTATTTATGGGATTTCTTCCCCTCCTTGTTCTGGCAACCAGTATGAATGACTTTTGTTCAAACTCTCTGCTATAGATGGACAGAAATCCTGCCTAATATGTACAAGAAAAATGTCTTGTGGTTATACATTTAATGTTACTTCAGTGCTCAATTTTTTTTCAGGATAATCTGATTTGTGCTCTAAAGATATGAAACTTTTGGAGAATAAGGATTTATTTATAAAACTGTTCTTCTGCTAGAATGATTGTGTTAACATCGGATGCGACAATAAAAACATGCCAACTTTATCGCAGTCCTGAGTGTAATCTGGTGTGTGTGTGTGTGTCTATTAAAGCTTGACAAAGAAACATGAAGGCGTTTCCACTTATTTTATGTGATTTATTATAGTCTGGTTACCAGATTAAACTCCTACAGTCTGTTCTATCCTCAACGGAGCACAGACCCACAAGAGCACAAGGAGTGAAACCAGATAATAGACTGCTCAAAGAAGAAACGGCCAAGGGGAAACGTATGAGTAGTTCTCAGCAAGCTGTTGATTTATCACAAATTTATTACAGAGATATGCTGTAAGGTCACTGAAGAGCAAGAAATATTGTTGGGTTATCAACTGCTGACAGTGCATCAAAAGGTCAATGTTACACATAAAGAGTCAGGTTTTTATGTGGGAAAGACAAAAGTGCAAAAAGGAGAAAGTGTGGTAGGGCTTTGAATTTAAAGTTTTATATAGCGATGCACCAACCATGTTTTTCAAAGTCTGTGCTGATTTCTAGGGGTATTTCAGATCTAACCAAGTTTTTCACCAAATATCATAAAAGAACATAAAGCAAATATAAGTAATAATATATTTCCCCAACCTTTATCAAACTCTCAATTGACAAAAGATCAATTTAATACACTATTGATTAATCTTTTAAAACAATGGTTGGTGTTCTTAGTTTTGATGGATTTGATTAATTAGAAATTTGATACAATTTTTTTTCAGTATTTGACCTGCCGATCATCTATCAGAGCCGATCAAGGAATAATTTACCAATTCCGAGCTCTGGCAGATTTGTTGATTTAGTTGTAGTTTTAAATGAGTTGATATCAATTTTAAGCCCTTTAAGTCCTAAATTTAAAGTGGAAATACTGGATATCTTTACTAATCTTAATAGTACTCAGTTATTTAAATGTCCTGTGAGTGAATACAGTACAGACCAAAAGTTTGGACACACCTTGTAATTGAATCCAATTACAAGGTGTGTCCAAACTTTTGGTCTGTACTGTATATATTTGCCCATTTGTCCATAACAACTGGAACTTTCAATATCTAGGAAGTTATTTTTGCAATTTACCGTCTATTAAAAGAGCGCCCCTCCGATTGATTTCACTTCCTGCTACTGTGGGAGTGAAATTACCGTAATAACCCGATATTGGCTGGAAAGCGCAACGTCTCCCCTTTCAGAAACTGCTGGAATTTTTTGCAACGTGTGGCGGAAATACGTTACTGCAGGTTTGGCTGTCGCTGGCGCTCCGTTTACGACATAGAGGGTTAGTTAAAGGACATTATGTCAAGGTATTATGATGCGAATGCTCCCAGAACAATAGGTGGTTACAGTAACTGAATAATATCTGTAGAAAATTATTATTATTCAGTGTACAAAGTACAGTAGAGCAGGTAAAATGAAGAGTAATGGCTTTCAGTATTTGAGTAAATGAATAAGTACTTTCAGTCTTCTTTTGCAAAGGGAAAACAAACCATCTTTCTGATGTGATAACCACTGGTCTTTAAATATTTGATAGCAAACGTCATCTGAACTATAGGATCAGCAAACACATGTATCAAGTACTTGATAATGTGTCGGATAACCTTGGGAGCTGCTGCATCCGTGCTGAATATCATACGCTGTTCTCACAGAGATAAGAGCGGAATGATCGAAACCAAAGTTTCCTTTGCATCTTTGTACAGTAGCACGTCTTTTTTTCCCAAAATCTAGTGGGAGTTAGCTAATTTTCACTGTTGTAAACAAATTATGCTTAAAAAGAGTCGCATCCATCTCATTCTTTCCCCAAAAATTCACCAATAGTGCTGTTGTGTATCCATCTTAAGTTTGCACTCATTCACAGGTTGAGGGATTACTGTGAATGTTTCCAACAGCAACTTTCACAGTAAGTTGCCGTGAAACTTACTGGTCCTTCATCAACAACTTTAAAAGTAATTATCATAAAAACTTGAAGAGGTGACACAAGACCACTCATTAGAGTTGCCCCAATCAGACATTTTTGGCCGATAATGAGTCCTTTCAGGTCTTCTCTCCTGATAATTTTTTTACTCTAAGTATTATGAGACATAAAAAAGAAAATCTGTGCCACAAGTAATTTGATAGAGGTAGTGGTTTTGAATCCAATAAAACTGAAGGCGTTTCAAGACTAACCCTACTAATAAAAAAAACAACTTGTCAATTATATATATATATATATATATATATATATATATATATATATATATATATATATATATATATATATATATATATATATATATATATATATATATATATGTTAAAACCAACTAAACATGTTGGGAAAAGTAGAAACAAAGTCCAGGATTTTTCCAATATTTACTACTTTGCATCCAAAAGCTGTAGATTTAAGAAAGTTTTCAAAGGGTCAAATCATTGCAATAAAAATAGGTATTAGGGCAAAGATGCACAGTAATTCAATAGTGTTATGTGTTACTGTAACCGTTAAAAAGAGGGATTATGAAACATCAGTCGAGATATATTCCATTAAAATTTACTGCATATAAAGATACAATGCATTTGGCAATGTTTAATTTTTTATTTCACCAGAATCAGGAGTGTGTTGGCTTTTTATATCTGATGTTGGTTTGTGTGTTTTTATAGAGAGGATATGTGGGATGTTGTTAGTTTTGTTGCATTTGATTTAGAAAAGCAAAGTTCAGTATTTGACCTGTCCATCACCAACTGGAGCCAACTAACGGAAACTTAATACATTTCAATTGTTGGTGCATTTTTGTCATTTGGGCTAAATTGATTCTTTAAACTTGTGAAATGACTCTAAATACTATGGCTGAAAAGAAAAATCATGATTCCTAATTAAGTAATTTCATTTGACCTTCATATTGACTGGTGAACTGCAGTCATTGCATCAGGCTTTAGGGCAGAAATGTACCGGTACTCTTAAGTCTATTGTTTATTTTTTGTTTGCATCCGAACAAGGTGACATTGTGATTGAAAACTGAAAGGTGAAGATGTCAATTGCTGTCTGAATGTGATTTTGCTGGATGAAATGAGTGAAACATGGCTGACTTTTAGTGTCCTTGCTCAAGCTAAGTTTAGACCTGGGCTCTGAATAAAGTCAAAGAAACCTGGTCAACCTTGAATCGTCTTTATAGAGACACCCATCGACCCTCGGTGCTTGAAACATAATGTAAAACAGCGAGGTAATTACTTCCACCTATTGTTGGCACCTTTCTCGTCCACTTTTTCCCAGGCTCTCAGCGTACCTTTAAGAGGTTACCTTGTTTTAGGTTTGTTGTTGTGCCCATGTTGGTTACTCTGTTTTCTGCAACCTTCTGTTTCTGGAGAGGCCCTTCTCTGTGGTTCTGGCAGGGTTCTTGGCAATATCCTGAAAGTCAAATCTGTTCATTTAGATTCAAGTGGTGGCCATGGAGCAGACAGCAGCCTATTGGCATGCTGTGGCAGAACTGGTATCCTGGGCGCATAACATCCTGAACCCGGCATTTGTCCTTATTTGATAAGCATCAATAAGCTGATGGGTGGACGGGTGTTTTTGTTTTAAGATGCGGCTTCTTGTGCAACTTGTAATTGTTCATGTATCTGTTTGCAAGCTCACTTATTTGTCAGAGGCTAAAAACGTCAGTGCCAAATCGGGCTACTGTACGGCCTGTTCTAGTTTTTTATGTCTTAAGGATACTTAAGAGGAGTGGCTGTCTCAGTGAAGGCACTTGAACTGCATAGTGAAGGAAGAAATGCTGCTCTGACTGAAACTTTGGCTTACCTAAAGTATGCACCGATTTAACAAAGTGAAAATATGTTGGATTTTTTTTATTTTTTATTTATCAGGAATAATTGTTTATTCCGCTGTCAAATATTTTTTGTATTTTCGTATTTAGTTTTCGTATTTTAAATAAAAAAACGAAAACATTCAGGGCTTGCTTAAATGATTGTAAAGTGTGCAAGTCAAGAGGTCACCTTTTAATCTAAAGGTTTAGATTGAATCTTGAAGCTGTGATTCAGTTTCCCTACAGAAAAAAGGATACTGTCTGTCTTATTTATTTTTTTTTACTATCTGACATTTTTAATCATTAAGCTGACGGCAGTCATTGGACTATGCTGAATCTGAAAGACGTTTCAGGGATCAAGGCAAAGAAAGCAGACAATGATTAGTATCGGCCCATGGTTATAGCCTTGAGATGCTCTGAAGAGCATGGATGACTGCAGCAGTGAAGCTGCTTCACCACGTACTGTAGTCTTGTGACGTCAGAGAGAAAGCACAGAAACCACATTCAGCTAAATCTACGCTTCCAATAAATGTGATTCATGCTGAGAGCAAAATACGATTAAAAACATGTACAACACTTTACTGAACAGAGAATTAAACAGAAAGAGCGTTTCAGATTTTAAAATTTCAAAATTGGAAAATGTGTTGTGGCAGTGCAAAAAACCCCCCCCAAAAAAATAGATCCTACAGGCTTATAAATGGCATCTCAATTTGACTTGTATGCTGCTAATAAAATTAAAATGAAACAAGAAAAGTATGAGATTTAAAAAAATATCTTCAGGAAAACGGGAGATTCCTGTTAAAAGTCTGACATACTAATGCAGTTGCAGCCTCTCCTGGCTGGTAGGCCAAGTACAGTTTCTAATGGATTCACAACAACACGGTTGTACGCCATTCGTTCCCTCTGAAAGGAGGCATAAATAAGGAGGGGGAATCGAGGGAGCGATGCTGGCTGAATCGCCCAGCCCTCCTCCGAGCAGGACGGGGTGCACCTCTCTTCCTCTCTGCTCGGAGCTGCTTTCTCTCAGCCCTCAGCCATTTTGGAAAGGAAAAAAGTGGCTGCTTTCTCTCTCCCTCTCTCATTACGTGGCATAGCATTGGAGACGTTTCGGCTGTTGCACTTTGGAAATAATCTGTTTGCAGGACAAAAAAAAAACCCAAAACAAAACTGAGAGGCAACCAAAAAGCTGTATCCATCGTGACTTTTTTGTTTTTTGTCTTTATTTACGGAGCTCCTCTCCTCTTTAGAGTTTTCTTTAACAACTTTCGCTCCACTTTTGTTGACAGATCATTTGGCTCTCGTCTCTGTTCAGTTATATCTTTTGCCCATCCCTCAGACTAATTTTGTGTAACAGAATTTAAGACAAAGGGATATGTCCAGATTTTGGCAGCACTAAGAAAAGACAGAGCTGAAGCCAAGGATCCTGCTGGGATCCAAAAAAGCCAAGCAGAATGAAGCATCAAAAAAAAGAAAGGAAGAAAAAAAGAAAACACCACCCTTTCCTTTGCTTGGTCACAAATTCCACTTTCTCTGTAGCCAGCCCTGCGCTGCGCCTCCTCCTCATCCACATCTCACCGCATTCAACCTTTTGCCATTTCTCTCTTGCCGTACCATTTTTTTCAAAGGCGATTTGAGGTTTTGTACCCTGGAAAATAGGGACCGGACAGCGGGTTATGAGGGCGTAACTGGGAGTGAACGAGGGGATATTATCAGTTCACTTTCGGGTGTTATTTAGATTTTTTTTTTTCTTTTTTTCTTTTTTTTACCTCGTTACTTTCTCTGAATCGTTGCTTTGCTGCCTGTAGTTTTTTTTGGCCGTTTGTGTCTTACTGTAAGGGTGTGCATGGACCACCACGTGTTTGTAAGTGCTTGATTTTTGGAACGTGTGTGCATGAATATTGCATTTCTGAATGCTACTCATGCTTTGCTGTTCACAGATCATTTATACTGATGATTTATGTATCTGTTTTTTTAGGGGTTTTGTTATTTACGCCAAAGCACCGGCCTGCACTGCTCCTCAAGCCTGACTTCATCTGATTTTAAAGGACATTTGACCACCAGGTCCAGCCTGTGCCCCCTGGTATGTTGGCTATTCAGACTGCTTTTAGTTTTCTCTCTGTCAGAGTGGTCTCCAATAAGCATCATATGATGTCTGTCTGATGATTTTTATCTGGGTGTGCGTATTTTAATATCGTTTGCTATTTTTGTTTCTTAACAATTATTTACTGTGTTGTGTGGCCGGTGGAAAGATAGTCGGAAAGATGAAGGCATATATATGATCAGGCTACTACGAAGAGGGAATTTATACAGAACCGCTTTCGTTTTATTTTATTTTTTTGTGGTTTTATTGTTTTTGTTTTTAACACACACACACACACACGCACACACACACACTGAATATGCTGCAGGGTTACTTTAGTAGTACTTCATAGCTCTAATATGATCTTGTAATATTCACCTTTTCATGGGAGGGTTGTTCATAGTGCAGCTTCACATTTTATTTGCTTAGCTTTACATCCAGCTGATTTCAGATTTATTGCATCAACCCATTTAATATTTAATGCCACGTTAAGATTCTAAGGCTTTCTTTTATTGTTGAGTGATATTTTAGACATGAATGCTGACCTCAGTCGAATGGGTTAAGTAGGCTACACAAACACCTCATTACCCTCACAGTCATGTGCTCTGGCCTGTTCAAGAACATTATTGCAACTTCAAAGCTCGCCTCTGTTGGAGATATCTATAGGTTTTCTGCTTACCTTTAAGAGGTGTTTAAAAATGTACCAAAGGACAAATGATTGTTTCTTCGTGGTGTCTACTATTAAAATTGTACCGTTTTTAAGATTTTTTTTTGTTTTGTTTTTTTGTCTTACTCTTTTTCTTTGAATAACTATAGTTACCTGGAGAGTATAGAGTGAGTTTCGTATCTGAATGTTTTTGTGGGTTTTCCTGTCTTGAATTGAGTAATGCTAGTTGCCACAAACCCGTAGATCCGAACTTGTGCTGACTGGCTACGCAAGCTCGTATCTATAGGTATGTGTCTTCCTGGCAAATTCTCCACCCGCCTTTCGCCTGTCAGAAAAATCAACAAGAGAAGTGATGGAATAGCTCTGCAGCAGATTTTTATTTTATTTTTTTAACTCAAAAGTTATAAAGGCTGGAACTGATTTTGTTTGTGTTCTAACGATTAAACAACACGAAGCCTGGATCCTTGGATACGGGGTTTTCTCAGCCAAAATTATCCCACATGTGACGTGTTTGTGCAGTGACCCCACCCAGTTTGGAAGACTGTGTTATGGTGTAACATTGTGGATGACATTTTCACTATGTTACCCATTCATGATCCAGTCCACTAACATAGAGAACATGGTTCAGACTCGTTCCTCTCTCTGGATTTGGAGAAAAGGGCTTAAAATGTTTTCATGTTTGGCTTTGCTCAGTGCAGATGAAAATGTTTTCTCTTTGGATATTAATCTATTCATCTATTTTTTTAATTCACCATTAAATGCATTAAAACTAACAACCCCTGTAATTATATAAACCAAAAGCATACACTTTAGATCCTTTTATTAGTTTAGCAATGATCAGACAACGATTGGGGAAGTTTGAAGCATAAATTGGGAAAATCTTATCATTCCTTCATTCTCAGTCTGACTGAAAATGAAGGAAGGAATATCGTGTTATTTTCAGAATTGGTAAGAAAAAAAACATTTGAAATTTATCAAAGTTATTTCAGGAAATCCCCGTCCAATCTGAAAAACAAATTGGAAATTGTCTCAAATAATAATAAGAAAATTCCCCTCCACTGAGCAACTGCAGTACTCAGTTTCTGCCTTTGTTCACCTCTGTGTCTGAAAGTGTGTCAGTATCACACTTTCAGGTATTACGAATATATTCAGAAAGAAATCAGTCAAAATTCGGCAACAATTTTTTTGAAAACAAATCCTGTCTTCCTCAACATAGATACCTGCGAAATAAAGTCAGTATCATTGTTTGTCTGCATTGTAAATTGGTTGGAATGAGTTCAAATAAAATGATCTGAGATGGTTTTAGATATAGTAGGATTTTATCTCCAGGCTCAGGACTTGGAGAGTCCTTCACCTTCTGAGTCTTGGCTTAAAATCTTAATGAAAAACCCAAAGTTAATATTGGCCAGGAAAAGCCTGATCGGTGCATCTCTACTTACACGTTATTTAAAAAAAGGGTAGTTTACTACAACACGATATTTTACAGTTCAACTTTATTATTAAACAATTATGTTTGGTCATATCTGAAACTTAAACACACCAACAATTGATTGGATTTATAGTCGAAACATGGTTCAAACTGTAAAAGTAACAAGCTGTGAGTTTTTGTCCTTTTGAGTAGCATCATAATCAGAATGTTTTTTGGGGTTTTTTGTTTTTTTCACAATAACAATGGACAGTATGATTGCCCCTCCAGCTGCTCGCTCCTCCCTGTCAGAGCCGTCGTCCTTCTGTGTTCCTCAGGTTGAGGTAGTAGGTTGTATAGTTCAGAGTGACACCACAGGAGATAACTGTACAGCCTCCTAGCTTTCCCTGAGGAAACACAACACACTCAACTCTGACCAGATATTTAAATGTGAACAATTTCAATGTATTTGTGGGGTTTTTTGGAGCTATTTCTAAAAAAAAAAGAAAGAAAAAAAAAAGAATGCTACATTTTCAATGTTTTCACATTTTTACAGAGCCCAGTAACAGAAAAGAAAAATCTGGACCAGCTAAAAAAGACAAGCATCTCATCCCGTGTGACAATATTTGTGACAGGAAGAGCTAATTAAAATCCTGACAGAGCACAGGACAATGCTTCAGATGTTTGAGAGTCAAAGGAAAAGCACCGTTGCATTGAGGTTTGTGGGACGCTGTAATGAAAGAGATGCCACTGAATGGGGGAAACACCATACACCCGCAAGGGGAAGAGCACGGTTTTGGCAGCCAATTATGAACAAAGTTCAATTTCACTTAACCAAAACGATATATTTCCTCAGTGCATCTATGCGGTGAACATGCTGCTGCGATAAAAACAACTTTCACTGCTTCAGACCAAGAAACCCACAGACCCCAAAATCATCTACAGCCACTGGAGGTTTACTTATTTATTTTTTAATATGGGGTGTACTCTGATTGATTTCCTGTGCATGCTCGGAGACAATTCAGCTGGTCCTGATTAACATGTTCCTGTGAATAAACTTCTGATCAAATTCTGCTTAAAGAGGGATTTTATTTGTAAACTGCCTGACACTAAGGAAGATTAAAAGCAGCCAGACAAATAATAAGACACGCATAATTATGCTTTTTTTTTTCCCCTTTCAAAGAAGTTTTCAAATGTGATCTCCGAGGCTTTGGCCGGTTGTTCCTGGTGCTGTGGTATGCTGCTGTGTGCAGATGTGAAGTACGTGGAGCATCGTGGTGATGAGAGGCTGTTTCCACTTAAACTCTTTGCTCTCTGTCTCAAGGCCACCGGGTTCGACAGCAGTGGGGTTAGGGAGCTCTTTGAGCCAGAATGAAGAAGAGGCCCTGGGTATGGGGTAGCTTTTCTCAGAGCGTGTACAGTTACAGCAGACACAACATTAATCTGCCGGGTTTATTTGGTCAGTGCATAATTACTCTAGTTTGTACATTTTGCCCTCGTGCAAGCAAAGGGCTTTATTTTGTTTTGCTTTTTGCGGATTTCTTTTTGTTGTTGTTTGTTTTGCATCCTTCTTTGTGTGCTGCGGTTCTCTCTCCGTGGGGTAGTGTAACACTCTGTACAGCAGGAGGCACCGTCGAGCTCTCTCGTTCACACACACTCCACTTTCCGTGTATTTCATCTGAACATTAATAGTTGCTCACATGTTCTTAATGTAAATTTGGATCCAAACGAGGAGCTTCCTGAACAAAAAAAAAAGTGTTTTAAACTGCTCGGAAAAATGTAGAACATAAAAACACGGAACAGAACGATCGATTTTTATCGGACTGAGCTTTACAAGGCGAAGATACAAACCAGCAGAGGGACAGAATGGGACCACACAGGCTTCTTTCTGCCTTTACTGATCACTGTCCATTGTGTGCTGTCCCTCTAAAGAACCCTGTTCCGGTAATTCCCTTTTCTCCCCAGTCCTCTCGCTTTCGTCTTTCATCTCTTCTTTTTTTTCCACAATCCTTTTCTGCTACTTTAAAGAAGTAACATTGATCAAACATAGGAGTACCAACCAGCAGGCGTACAGTTACATTTCCTTTACCTCTTCCTGAACCAGTGCATTTACTCCCTTGCTCCCTCCTTTTCTCTTGTTCCCACCCTCCTTTTCTCCATGAAATGCACGCTGTAATACCGACTCACTTTCACAGACACAGAGGGCGAGGGAGACAGGAACAGAATAGTGGACTTGCCGACCGGAGGGGAATTTTCTTTTGTCTGAAATGAAAGCCAGCTTGGGAACGGACACTGTAAGATGAAAACATGCCTCCTTTTTGTTTTGCTTTTTCTGCCTTCGCTCCTTCTCTTATGTGCTCATGTTCAACACTTTCTCCATTCTTCCTCTGCTTCTCTGTTTTTCGGCTTCTCTTTGTACACCAGGCCTTTTGCAATCTAAGTGATTTCAGCTGTGGAAGGAAATGAATAGAAAATTATCTGAATTTCCTCACTCTTCTCCTGCTGTTTTGATGTTTTGTGTGTGTGTGTGTGTGTGTGTGTGTGTGCGTGTGTGTGTGTGTGTTTGCGTGCGGGCGTGTGAGTGTGTGTCACAGGCAGAGGGGCATGCAGGGGCTCCACAGTTTGTCTGCCCTGGGGACTTGAGCCTACAAAACCATGAAGCATACGAGGCAGAGGAGGGAAAGGCAATCAAAGCGGCACAAGCTCAAGCTGAGAGGTGTGATACAGCCAAAGACAAAGGCCCGGAGAAGGAACGTGAGGCAGATTGTGCCAGGAGACCAGATAGACCGACAGGCAGTAGAGTCACATGGAGAAAGGAGGCAGGAGCTCTACAGCAACAGGCGTTTCACGTTTCCCCCCCCCCAAAAAAAAAATTCACTCCTGTAGTCGTTTTGGCACTCGTTTGTGTCAAGATCTGCTGAATTTAGATTTTTTTAAAATTTAGCTTTTTTTGCTATGTCGTTTCATTTTAAGATCTGATTTGCGATTCATGCAGACAACTTTAGGAAATGCTGAGATTTCACATTCTTGTGGCACGAGGTGTGGATTTTTGAATTGCTTTGGGGGATTTCCTTTGGATTCGACCATTACAGATACATTTCTCGTACTTTGCTGTATCACGGCTGTCACTGTGATGTTTTTCGTTTTTTTCTCTTTCTTATAGCTTCTTCTGTACTGGTCAGCACGGTTTGTACAGTAGCAGCTCAGGCCAGTTGAGCTGCTTGTTTCTTCCTTGTGCGTACCATTCTTGTGCCACACCACATTCGTTCTTTCACTAATCTTTTTTTTTTTTTTTTTTTTTGACAATCTTTAAAGATAGATTTACACGTTAACTCTTTCTGACTTTGTCGTCGTCCGCAGTCCTCACTGCTTTCCGATCTAAACTTGTCTATCCCTCTCCCCTTTAACATTGCACCTGCTTCCCCCTGCATCTCTCTCTGTGTTTCCCTGCCTCTCCTTCTGTTTCTCTCCGGCTGCACATGGTACAGTCTCGCATGTCTGAGCACCAGACGGCTAGACGGCAGCAATCTGCTCGAGAAGCCTCGTGCACTACTTCGAGCGATCCATTGAACAAAGCCAGTGAAGGCGGCACTAAAATCTTCCTCTACTTTTCTCTGCAGCATTCTCTCTCTCTCTCTCCCTCTCTCTCCCTCTCCCTTTTCTTTTCCCTTGCAGATTTCTCTCTTTTTACGTTTTGTCTGGCCACATCTCCTCTCCCTCTGCTAAGATGACCTGCAGAGACACACGCTGAGGACTGCGGCAGCATAAGCCGCCTCGGACAACGGGGTGAGTTTCCCCTCTTGCTTTTCCTCCTTCCTTGCGTCTCATCTCACCACTCCTCCCAGCCTCCTATTCCTTCTCCTTTTCCATCTCGCGTGCAGGTCGGATTTTATTCTCTCCGCCACACAAACGAGTTTCTTCCCAGAAAGTAATCGACTAGTGGAGGTTTGCAGGTCTGACAGTCCCGCTGTGCTTGGAGATGTCATTGTGACAGAAAGTATAAGACCCTGCAGCCCACGTATGAAATCTGTTCTCCTATTTTTTTGTTGTTTTTTTTTTTCATCCGACTGCTCTGCTAGATTATGGCTTTTTAAATGACAAATCAATTTTGTTTGATGCAGGTCTAGCCGAGTCAGGCTGTGGCAGTAACAGGCGAGCCAAATATGCTGAGTCTGATTCATGAGCAACATGTGAGAGTAAAGAGGTCTCTGCCTGGGTGTGTATGGTCAGTCACTGATGACTTACTGTGCACAAACACTCTCAAATGTACATTAGCAGATCAGATTGTAACATTTTTTGATCTTCAATAGGTGTGGTAGTTGATGCATATCCAAGATATAAATAGGCCAAAAAATGTCACTGGAGTTTAAAGTCAATCCATTGCGAGAAATGAGCGTGGCGATGGTGACTAAGTTGTGACATCAGTTACAGTAACAGCACAAAGCCACAGAGAGCGGAAGCTGCTTTAGCCCGAGCCAAAGCGTCTGCGCAGAAAAAGGCCGGACAAGGAGTGATCTGTACCTTTCTCATTCCCTGAGACCCTAACTTGTGACGTTTTGCTGTGATGTGCACGGGTTGGGTTCTTGGGAGCTGCGAGGGGCACTCACACATCTCTGTAAAACAAAACGCCAAAACCACGCTTAACATGGCGGAAGGACAGAAACCGCAGCAAAGACCAAACAGCAGCATTTTTTAAAAATTATTATTATTGTTATTATTTTATCCAGCTGCACATTCAATCCAGAACGCATGCAAATAGAGATAACGAAAAAGAGGAACATTGGGTTTCTTTCAGAAAGTGGAAGAGTTCAGACCCAGAGGCATGCACAGCTTGTGGACCGTAGGGGTGGGGATGAGAGGAAAGATGGCTAGAGGAATGTGGCTATGAGAGACATGTGACCGGGGGAGGAGGGATGACCAGACGAGGTGGGGTGACATGGCGATGCACTGTCAGATTTTCAGCAGCATTGTTTTGTGGGGAGGTACAGTGAATGAATGAGGAATCTGAGACTTAGGTTACACCCACAGTGTGTAATCTTACACAGACATCTCTGCAGACAGAATACAGAACCTCACTTCGGTTGCAGAAGACACTGGACTTTTGATATGCTACAACAAACTGCTAGCTACTGTGTAAAACCCTGATGGGTACAGGAGGAAAAGCACCTCCTGTACCCATCTGTCCACAGACCCGAAATCAAAATGTCTTATCTTGAGAGCAGCACAAAGTACTGGTGAGAGCGTGACACTGAAAGCTCAGTACACTTGTGTTTGACCTCATGAATATCATCTTTTTCCGTATCCATCCAATGAGGCTGGCTTTGTTAATGCATGCGAACATCAGACGTTGAAAAGAGAAACTCATTCAGAACTAAATAGATACTTATACTTCAATACAGCAGGATGGCTTCTTCATTAACAACGATACGAATGTATTCAGGCGAATCGTTACATTCAGAGTGTTTTTCATGCGGCTGATTGGAGAATAGAATTAGCGGAGCACCAGTCAAGGCTTTACATGCCGCAAGTGAGGTCAGCTGAGGTCTTCATCTGCTGACTGCCAGACTTTTGCATCGTCGCAGTCAAAGTTTCTCCATACCTTTACTGGTATATGCATAGAGACTAATGAAGTATAGATGACCTGCGATCACAGTAACCTTCACCAGTAAACCCCCATCCCTCCACACTGTAATCTACTACAGCATGCAGTGGTATATTACCTGTATTTTTTAATCTGGTCTCAAGTAGCTCTTAGTGTCTAATGAAACTTCAGCAGCATTTGAACGCAGACGCCGTTTGATGTTTTGTCCTCATTCTTTCATTAGTTCAGATGGGCTGCGGTTCAAGGATGTATCAGTTTGAGCTCAGGCGCTATTTTCAACCTCCCTTTGAAGAGGTTTTTGCTCTCATAAGACAGAAGAAGTTACCATTTTTGGTGCATTGTGTCATCCTAATAGAATACTGATTAGCAAAGAAACTGAATGAGCCTTCAGATCTGCAGCTCTCTGTGCATAGATGAAAAAGGATTTGTTTAATTTATGCTGTCAGGTATTCAGTAGGTGTAATATTAGGAAACTATACCATAACCATAGTATCATTAAATGTTGCTATGACGATATTATGTGTAATAAATTCCTGTAATACTATAAAGCTTTGTGATTTAGTGTCAGGTGTCCGCATCTACTCCATCTATCAGCCTAAATGTATTGACTTGCCAAATGTGAATATTGCCAACAATTATTGTAATGATATTTTGTTCCCAGAATTCATATATTGTGCACAATTTAGGTCGGATGTGAATTCTGTGTTGGCTAATGTAAAATGTTCTTGTGTAAGTCTAAAATTTAAACTTAAAGTCCTGCATCTGCTCAATAAGATTTATTCCTTAACATGATTTTCAGAAAAAAAAAATCTATATATATTTTGTGTGGTTTCGTGGACTTGGTGTTAGTTTTTTTAGTAGACGTAAAGCATTAAACTTCCCCAGCAGTGGGTCAAGTGGTCACTATTTTTCTTTTTGATCCACACAAACATGCAGCTCGAAACATGATACATTTTTATTAGCTTTAATGTTTATCGTTTAATAGCTACACTGAAACTAAACAGACATTATGGGAGTTACAAAATGGAGACAAAACTCTGAACAGTTTCTATACTTTTCTTTTTTAAGGCTTTTTCTAACTACAGATACATAAAACACGTTGATGTTTACGATCAACGTGTCGTGTTTTTGCTTTATGTCTAGTACCACAAGTAAAGTGGTATGTTAGCCAGTAATTTCTCGGTTTGGGGGGTAAATATACAGTTTGGGTTTGAAATTTACACCCGCTTGCCATGTTATTAACCCTAAAGCAACACAATTAGTGCATAATTGTGAAGCAATAGGAAAGTTTGCGTGTTTTTGTTTTTATGAATAAAAATCTGAAAAGTGTGGCATGCACTAAATTCTGCTACATGTTTTTTTTTTTTTTGGAGTATGTCTCTAATGTCTCTTCTACCTTTGCGCATGTAGAAACTATAATATTCCCCGTCTTGTTAGCAAAATGTTCGTGGGTTGTTCTGAAAGTTGAGCCGCAGCCTCGGGTCCAGATTTTCTTTGCAGCCCCGTCAGCCTTGGTTTTAACTCGGACCACCTTCTCTGCCCCTGCTGAAGAAAGTATCACCACAGCATAATGCTGCCATCAGCATGTTTTATGGTGCAGTGTTCATTTTCTGCCACACACAACATATTTTGCAGTTTGGCCAAACAGTTTCATTTTGCTCTCATCTGGCTAAAGCAGAATAGTGTTTCACACGTTTGCTGTTTATTTAAGTACAGGACTTGTTGCAAACCGCAAATGGGATTTTGTTTGCCTTTTTTTCCCCCCAGTAAGTCTCCCATAAAGGCCATGAAATGCTCAAAATTGCTCTTTTCATTTTCAGAAAATTAATTGGACAGTTCTCTGTGAGGTTTTCAGAATGTAAGATTTAATGACCAGTCCCCCCCTTTAAGCTTCATCACAGCTTTCTCCCCGACCTGTCTGCGAATCTGAGGCCTTCACAGAGCAGCGTATTTATACTGGGATTCAATTACACCCAGTTACACTCTGTTCAGCAATCATCACCTTCTGAAATTAAATTTGATTGCACTGAATTTTATTTAGAGGCACCCAGTCAAAAAGAGCGGGGAAAAAAACATGCCACACTTTTCAGATTTTCTTTGTAAAAATTTCCAAAATAATAAATCACTTCCCTTCCAATTCATTTTTATCTTGGATCTTTCACAAGTTGTGAAAGATTCAAGTTTCTCAAAGTACCAAACTTTGAAGAGTTTAGGTTTCAGTTTCACTCTCAGTTTGATGTCAAGCGGATGCTGCTCCCAAATTTACAAGCTTAGCATAACCTTTAACATTGAGTTTATGACATTATACTTTTTAAGACAA
The DNA here is from genome assembly GCF_019740435.1 of Gambusia affinis. Taxonomy (NCBI): domain Eukaryota; kingdom Metazoa; phylum Chordata; class Actinopteri; order Cyprinodontiformes; family Poeciliidae; genus Gambusia; species Gambusia affinis. Next base: position 11,758,015 of record NC_057882.1, on the reverse strand, counting down.
AGAGGAAAAATACACCGATAAGTAAGTCTGAACTGAAATGTGTCTGCGTTTGTCATGTAACAAAGATCTTTGACCTCAGTTGAAACTTTGTGGCTCTCTCAGCTGTAAATATTGTAACCATTGGGGCTCAGATACTGTCAGGTAAAAGATGAAGGAGAGTTCATTGGAAAGAAAACAAACCAGGTACACCTTGAAGCCTCCGACTGACAGAACACAAGCTTATTATTCTATCTTGGCGATAAAAGAAAATTAGACTGTGATCTTATTATGATCCTCTGGTACATTCAACTTGTTCCTACCTGACCTGTTTTCTCCTGGCTGTTATCAGTTTGTTTTCTATAAAATAGACTTTCTGAGTTTTATTAAAATTTTATTACCAGATAAGCGTGATAGAAAATAATATCTTTTGGAGGCGAATCAAGTTTTATTTATGGTAAAACCGTGAATAAAAAAAAAAACATCTATTGTTTTAACTTGGATCATTTTAGCTCTGATTTCTAAGTGCATTAATGAGGATGTGTGAGCATACACCTGTTAGAGTGGTTTATGTCAGCTTTTTGTCCTCCCTCTCTTGTTACTTGCGGGGTTTTGACCTCTGCGCTGCCCTCTGCCCGCCGTACGAACGCTGGGCTGCTGTCTGGATTGAGCTGCTTCATTTCCAGCCTTTTGCTTGTTCCAGAAGCCGCTGCTGCTCCAGCAGCAGAAGCAGGTGTGTGTACCTCCTGCACGCCCCCCCTCCCTCGTTCCCGTTCCCTTATCACTGCAGTACGGCAGCTCTGTCTGGAAGGCAGCCATTCCATTGTTCTCGCACCCGGCTCACCTATCGCTGCTTCAAGGGGTTCTGGATCCGATCTGGCTGCTCTGGTCCAAATCACTGTAACACTTGGCACTTTGCTGCCCCGTCTAGATCGTTTTGTTGTTTTTTATTTTATTTTTCTGTCTCGGCTCTCCCAGGACAGAGAGTACTATATTCTCTGCAGCAGACGGCCGCCATCTTGTTACAGCGTGTGCTGCCAGTCTGCCCATCGCTTCTGAGCTTGAACCAAATTGTCCAAACCAGACTTTACCATTCTGACAGGAGCGTCTGTCTTTTACTAGAACTGCTCACTTCTGATTCTTTCCTATTCTTCCTTCAGTGACTTAATTGATTCAGTTTGGTGCTTCTGATTTAAAAAATAAAGAAATAAATAAAAAAAACTTTGAGGCTTTATCCCAGATTGTATGTTACAAACAACAAAATCAAAATCTGGATCTATTTATTCGGGTAGGATCCTCTTTTCCGCTAACTGTTGCAAACAAGCTGAGTTAGTTCAACTTTTCCTCAAATGTCACCAGTGGGATTTACCTTCTTAAACAGAAATTTATATTGAAAAGTTATATTTTGAATCACATTTATCATCATAATATCTATATGTGCACAATTTCTGCTGCTTTTATATGTTGTTGGATCTTGGAAATGCTATTTATTGACACATTGCAAATTAGTAATACATAAGAGGTCATAAGAGGCCTAACTACCTCATTTAATTTGGATTTTATTAACCGAGATGCTAAAGCATATGGAAACACAGGAATATTATCATCACAGTATTTAGTAATCTCCCAATTACATTGTGTGAGTTTTTAAAAAAACATATATAAAAGTCATAATCTGTCACTAATTTTTATGTTTAGTCCTTGGAGCACTGATTGTGCTTTTCACAACCACAGACTTCAATGTCAAGTAGAGATCAAAAGACACGATACGTTGGATTTCTTTTTAAATGTGTCTTCTTACTTTCATCCTCTTTCCTCTGCTACTCCTAAATAAAATCCAAATCATTTAGATGCCTTCAGAAGTCAACCTGCGTGTGACATCACCTTAATATAAATCCAGGTTTGTTAGAGAACACTAGTGAACAAACAGCATCATGAAGAGAAAGGGACAAACAACACAGCGTAAGGAGAAAGTTGTGAAGAACCTGGTTATAAGGCGATGTTAAAACTTTGAACATCTCAGAGTAAAACGCTCAAACCGCCATCGAAATACAAACATCATCTGGGTCCAGGTCTGTAAAAACAACATCAGCTTCTTAAATAAACATCTCAGCTCCGAGCTTGTAGTCGTCCAGTTCATCACATGAGGATTAGGACACATCTGCAAAGAGAGACGCGACCATCTACCTAAAAGCATCCATGAGAGCTTTGGTGACTTCGGAGGAGCTGCAGAGATCCTGAATTAATGTGGAAGAAGCATATAAAATGGTTCATCTACTTCTGATCCAATCTGACTGACTGAGCTTAAGCTTTTTCACAAAGAATACAAAAACATCTCAGCTCAGATATAGAGTTGGTAAAGAATACCCCAAAATCCAATTACAATTTAAAAGATGCTCCTACCAAGCTGGCTAAATACAAAGGCAAACTTATTAGACTTTACAGATTTCAGTTTCCAAGGAAGTGAAAATTATTTCTTTGTGTGCATTACTGCATTGATGCACAACTTTCTGTTGATCCGAATCATGAAGTCCTTGTTAAAAATGTTAAAAAGGGTAAATTGCACACATAGTACGGCTCACTTAAGCGCACATCTGTAAGTAAAAGCCTAGATCCAGACAGAACAAATGGTGCTGCGTATAATTCACAGAAAATGATCTTTAATGCTGCTTGAAGCACCGATTTGTTCGTTTTATTCTGAAAAACCAAACAGTGTTCTGGTCATATATAAAAAATTTTATGAACATACATTATTAAAGCTAAACTTTTCATGCCAGTTCCATCTATTTGTCAAACTAAGTTGCACAACATCGGGTGTTTTATTTATTTATTTATTTATTTTTTACAGAAAAGCACAATATGGTTTTAAAGTAAAGAAACTGATTCACATGTGCATATTCCTGGATGAATTGCTGTAAAAGCCTTTGCTTTGGTGAAAAACGTGGATGTGAGTAGGTGGAGGTCAAATAGACGCAGTAGTCAGTTCAGAAGGTCTTTCATCCTCTTAGACATTCTGCCAAGAAGACAGCATTATGCTGAAATTATAAAGACCATAAAGAAAACAGGCTCTCCCAGGAGAAGCCATCTGTCCATCCGCATTTGGCAGATTTCTACTTTTTTCTGTTTGTTTCTACATTTTCTGTAGCTCTACATTGACCTTGCATTTACCAGGCCAAAGCCTGCATCATTTCCAGTCTTTAAGCCGTGTGCCGCTCACTTTTCGCAAACATTTCAAATGTAGTTTTAATAAAAGAAAAATTCCTTGTTGATTTGATAAAACCCTTTATTTGGAAGGAGAAAAGTCAGACTACAGGACATTCTGTTGTGGAGAAGTGAATGATTCAAAATGTTTTCTCACCTTAAACTCCTGCAGTTGATTGAGGAAAAGCTGTTTAGACAAAATCAGAAGTGGTTATGTCACAATATTTATTATCAATTTTTGTTGAGAAAATGGTAAACGGAATAATTGTTGAATCAGTTTATTATAAAACCACTAATTAAGTTCCTCTTTAACACTTTAAGATTCTAAGATTCAAATCTCCGCCTGGGGGCGGCGGGGATTGAAATTACCGTAATAACTGGATATTGGCTGGAACGAGCAACAGCTCCCCTTTCAGAAACCGTTGCTATTTTTCAGATAGCGCAACGTGTGGCGGAAATACGGTACTGAAAATATTGCTGCATCGCCGGCGCTCCGTTCGGTCTGGAAGGGTTAAAAACGACACGATAATTTGATGTTATGCAAACACTGAATCTCATATGTTACAACATGAAATTTGTACTTTTTTAAAACAATCTCTGACCAGCCAGTGGTTTTCTTAAAGCTGGGTGTTAATTTTTCCAGTCAACATGCTGCAGGCTGTTTCCTGGCATTTTCCTTTTCACTGTAAATCTCCTGTCAACTTTCCTGAGGAATCTTAGCCCAGTTCATGTTAGGCATCCAGGTCATTAATATTCATGGATCTGCATGTTGCTGCTGTCTTCTACAAATCCCACCAGACGTCCCGGATTCTCATGGTGGCTCTTCTAACATCTCCCAGGACGTCTTCTGAATCCACACCGTGGCGGAGTTTGAAATATGCTTTTGTTAATTATCCTGTTGGAAGCCCAAACTGGCTTTTCTTGAACTTTTGGGACAGAAATGTTGCACATTATTAGAGTTTAATGTGGGCCTTATGGTGGAAACTGAAACCTGATTGGCTGCAGCCACTAAGTCTTGCTGTTGGTCTTCTGCAGTGAGACGAGTGTCTTTGTCTACCTGCTGCTCTGGAAGCTGATGTTTGCTGCTGACAGCTTCCTATCGCTACAATTCCTTCAAATTTCCAAACTTTGCTTCCAATTTTATCTGCAGGGACGTTTAAGTCCTTTGCTTTTGTTTCCCTCCCTTTTTTTCTTGTAATCTGTGAGACAGTTATCTGCTCTCTTATCTTTTTGGGCAATTCTTTTGATGTAGCAATTCTTGTCTTTGTGTAAAATATAAATACACACACTGCAGAATTTCTTTTGCATTTTTCACACACATTTAATTGGCAGAGGAAGTTGGATAATTTGAGGTTCAACTGTGGCCTAAATCCAACAGAAAATACTGAGTAAAGCATTATCTGTATTTATTTAGTTCAGCTACATATCAGATCCACCTGGGTTAATCGATAAAGTTGTCCATTTTATATCAACTTTTTTTCAGACATCTTATCTCCCAGAGCTGTGATTTTGATCGGTCCAAGACTCTTGTGTTCGCCTTCACCTGTTTTCAGGTCCACTAAAGCCTAACAGCTCAAATAAAGCCAAGTCTTTGAGCCGTCCGCCATCTCAACACCACAGTGTGAAATTTAATCGAGACGTTGGCGAGATCGACTGAACTGCCAGTATTATATGAGGTCGCAGCTAAAATCTATCAGCTATCGACTCAGTAACTTTGAAAAAGTGGCGGCTGCTTTGCTTCATTTGAATAGCAGAGAAGAGTCTTTCTGCTGTGCATTATAATCACAGTAGCAGAGTAGAAATGTATTGCATGACATGCCGCGGTTATCATGTGGAATGTTGAAATATTTGAGGCAGAGATGAGGGCCAGATGTCTCAGTTATGCATCTAAACTAAAATGTCTGTACTTTATGAAAATGATGCAGACAGGCACCAGCAGTGGTATCTGCTGTAGAGACCAACAAAAAAAAAACCCACAAAAACCTGTCACATTAAGGCTCAGCACAACTAGTACCAGTCCCGGTTCTGAGAAACAATCATCAAAGAGCATCATATAAACAGAAGAGCAAATAAAAATAGTAGCAGTGCATGAGTAGGAGTATTTATGAGGAGATGCATGTAAGTCACCTAGTTACAGTTTGCATAGCAACTAATGCAGTTTTCTCTTAAAGCAAAACCTCTCAAGTGTTTCAAGAGGGAATTGGTTGTAAAGACATACACCGACGTACTAAAGAAGCCGTTACCTTTTCAAGATTTTGTCAGGTTACCACCACTAATTTGAATGTATTTTACTGGGATTTTAGGTGGTAAATCGACACCAAGCTGTGCATAAATATGAAGTGGAAGGAAATGGATACATGCACACATCCAAAGATATTTTACAAATAAAACTGTGTATTATGTACTTAGAAACCCAAATGCAGAGATAAGGTCAGGGGACGCATGATTACTACTTTTATTGATTAAGAAAATTCAAGAAAATAGGCACAAGTAACACCAGTTACAACAACGAAGGATCTGACAATAGAGTGAAGGAAATGTGGAGCATCGACATTGGAGAGACAAAAATACTATATAATCTGTTTTTTTTTTTTCAAAAAATTTAATTATTTTGCCTTCCGCTTTATAATTTACACTACTTTGTGTTGATATATAATTCTGACAACATACGACTCTGGAAAAAATCAAGAGCCCGCTTGACTGAATCCCATTGAAAACCTCCTGGGTTTCTGAACTGAGTTAAAACATCAGTATTATTTCTAAATTAGTATGAACTTGTTCTCTTTGCATTATTTAAGGTCTGAAAGCACTGTGTCTTTTTTGTTATTTTGACTATTTCTCATTTAAATGCTAAATTTTTGCTTGGGATTTCAGAGACATGTTGTCAGTGGTTCATAGAATAAAAAACTCAAACATAAACCTAGAAAAAGTCAAATCATAAAAACTGATTAGTGGTCCCTTAATTTTTTCCAGAGCTGTATATTGAGGTTTGTTGGGGTAGGAATACGTTTCCCGGCAAATATAAACATAAGTCTGGCCACATAGCCAGCCAACACAAGTACACAGAGGTGACTACATTGATTAGCAAGTTGCACTGGATTTTAGTGCAAATGCATGCCAAACATTTCAGATTTGTAATATATTATTTTTACTTTTGCACTGTAGTCTTTTATAAGTTTTAAAGTAAAAAAAAAAAAAAAAGTGGAAAGGTTTAAAAGTAACAGACTTTTGCAAAGCATTCTTTAAAAAAATTCAACCTCAGTAAGTTTAGAGTGAAAAATTCAGATTTAACCTGCAGCTCATCATATGATGGAGTAAGATATTTAAATTATAATATTCTTATAAAAAAATAAATCACATTGTATTTCTGATTTATTTATATGTTTGCAGCACATATTCTGTCTGAGGAAAGATGTATTCACCGCCCTGACCAGTACATACTGGAACCCAGCCTCTTCTCCCACTGTAGGCTGTTTCCCTCTGTTCCTTCTCTTTTGTTTTTTTTTTCTGCTGCTGATGCTCACAGCCACACACACACATTCACCGGCAGCTTGCTGAGTTTCACACATGTGCATATGCACAAACACACCATCTTTTGTTTGGAGTCAGACAGCATTGAAGGCAGATCCTGTGGCCCTTCTCAGGAGAATGTTAATATGCCTCCTCTGGTCTCTCTGGGGACGCAGAGAATGGACTCTGGCTGCTAATGCACTGTCACAGTAACCCCACTAACTCCCCTCACAGCAACAGGAGCTCTGCAGAAATACTCCGCAGTACTCTCACAACTTACTTCATCGCTGCTGTGGCGTCTCTCTCTCTCTCTCAAAAAAAAAGCAAACTTGCCCACATGTATCTGTCTAAAAACAATTACAGCAGACATTTTAGTTTTATCAACATTGCGTTCATGCAAATCAGGCATGCGGGTAATGAAGCCAAATAAGAGTAAATTGAGAAAGGTAAAACACACGATAGTTGTGGCATTACAGCAGAATACTGAGCTGTGCAGAGGATGGTTGTTCCTGCAGAAGAAACAGACATTTGTTCTGTAAAACAGTTCAAAACAAAACTAAAACATGATGTTTATACCAACTGCATTTTTGGCACCTCAGTTATAAAGAAGTGGTTCTTATTGCATGAGAAAACAACATTTGGAGAAATCCAACTGTTAATTTGAGTACATTTACTCAGGAAATAGAATAAATATCTTGCTAGATAATGATTGTTTTTTACTAACTCAACTGTGGCACACTTGCCTCTGTTGCCATCCAACCCTCTCCTATAGAAAGAAGGATGTGTAATATTTCCTCGTTTACCATAAAACCTATCATGTTTAATTGTGATGGCAGGACAGAAAAAAAACAAAAAAACTTTTTTCGCATCAATACCAAAAAACTTCTTGACATATAAATAAAATCCACCACAGAAAAAATGATTAGTGATATTTTGTTTCTCTACAATTAAGTTGATTTCGTAAACACATTAGAGAGAGAACATTGAATACAAACCAAAACAGATACGATAGTTTTTTTCTTCGTGATTTTAGCCATAGTTTTCCATAACAGCAAAACAGTTAACCATTTCACTTTAAAAGAGTAAAATAATTAAAATCTTAATTTTATGATACTTGACTTTGAGTTCTGTGCTGTTCTACTTTTTGTTAAAAAAATAGAAGAAACTTCTTTCAGTTTAACTTCTGAGTTTATTTGATATACAGGTGCATTGCAACAAATTAGAATATTATCTCAAAGTTGATTTATTTTAGTAATTCAATTAAAAAAATAAGAGTTATATTTCCTACACCACCATGAGGAAACTGCAGAATTGACAGTTTTCTACACAATAAATATAGTTGCTAAAGAAGTTAAGTGCCAAATTTTGCCTTTTTCAAGCCTATTAAAGAAAAGCGTAAAGAAAGAAGTTTATTTGAAGATCAGGTAAGGTGATTACAGAGATATCGCACATTTTCAGCAACAAGGCGATTCAAAGTGCTTTACCTGAATTAAAAGGAAATACAAGAAAAAACAAACAAACCAAAGGAAAGAGCAAAATAAGAAAAAGAATCTAATAATGTTGATCCAAAGTATGTAAACTAGATTCTCCTGTTCTGGGTTGCTCTATAAGCATAAGTAAGTATCCTCTGGACTTTCTAAGTATGCTCTAAATTTGTAAAAGTAGGGAGTACTCCACAATTTCTTAGAAAAATTAAAAACTAAATCTTCCTCCTGTTCTGGAAGTAGTTTTTCTGGATTCTACGGCTGTGTTCACGCTGCTGCCTGAAGTGACCCAATTCAGATTTTTTGACGTAATGCGACTTGTATCTGATCTTTTCATGACAGTCTGAAGAACACATGTCGGATTCTTTTCAAATGTGACCCGGGCCGATGTGTATCCGATTCAAATGTGACCTAACGTTCATCCGACCTGAAAGTCACTGATACTCGACAAACGTCACTACTCTGCGTCCTGATATGTGCAAGCGGGAAGAAAAACAACAACCATGGCGGACGATAATGAGGATTAAGTTGTTAAAGTGCTGGCTCTGGGAAACAACTTCAAAATTGTAAGCTATGCTACACCGTTAGCATCCATGTTTAATTCTGCAAACACTGAGCACTTCTTCTGTTTATGACGGTTGGCAAAACACTGAAAACATATTTGGAAGTGTGAACGACATCGGCCAAAAACATCCGAACGGACAAAAATTGACAGTGGGTCACTTCAGGCTGCCGGGTGAACGCAGCCTTAGTTCGTTCTAATTCCTTTTCTGGGTTGCAAGAACAGGAGTCTCAGTGCATAATAATCTAAAAAGTAGACTCTAAACAGAAAAGCGTGGACAGGGAGAAGGACCTTTTGAGAGAATTTTGAAAGACAGTCCATTTGATAGTTTGGTGGAAATCAGCCAGAGGTGAACTGAAGCTGGAGTTCATGCTATAAAAGCTACCAGGCAAAACTGTTTCCCGGATTCAGGCTACAACAAACTTTCCTTGGGTTTAGCCCCTTGAACCAGAGAACGCATTAGAAACGTTTTTCTGGACCTGATTGACCTACAAACTGGTCTGATCTAAAACAACAGAGTCGGTAAAGAAATATTATCAAGAGGAAGATGGGAGGAAGCAGAGCCATCAACGCAGACGAGCAGGAAATCACCATGAAAGCAATCTTGGCTTATAATTTTCCCTGTCTCCGAATTTTAAGTTTTCATTAGCTGCGATCCTTCAAATTAATCTAAATAAATTCTTAAATTACACCACTTTACTAATGTATCATTGTAATGTGAGTTTCATCAGCCCCTCCTGCATGAGGAAGAAATTCAGAAATATTTCACTCTGGTTTCCATTACTGCATTGAATCGGGAGGTACGTCCCTTACTTGGCAGAATGTGGGTCACCAAAACACTATTGTGTTATTTCCTAATGTCAACTTCTAAAATGACATCATTGCTTTTGAAAAGCAACGTGTGTTCACAGTCACACAATCTGCCATGTTGTTTGAATATGTACAGAAAGGACTTGCAGTTTGTTGTGCTAATTAAACACACCCCGTGCATCCATTATCGGTTATTATTTCATTCTTATGCTGAACTAGTTTTAGCACCCTGTTCCCTCGTTGCATAGTGTTGAACATTTCAGCTATTTTTTGATGCCGTCTACTGATGCTGCCACACATTTCATTGAAGAATGGCTCATAATTTTGCTAAATTTGAACTTCTTACCTGAGATGACTCTGTGGTCCTGACCTCTGTCAGAGCTCAGGTTGGAGCTTGTTGCGTATTTTTTGAGGGTGAGCCAGACTGAAATGGAAACTTGTTTGAAAAACGTTGTTTTGGGGTTAAAATACCAACTTGTTTGTGAACACACAGTCACTGCTCTCCGTCATCTATGCTTGTTGTCGTGTTCCCAACGCTTTAACAACAAAAAGAATCATCCGACCAACAGCTATAGACACTGAAACATCCCATCAGACACAAAAAGAAACCCTATTAATACACTCAAATATGAAAAAAATGTGTAATATTCATATTTCTAATTAAAACACCATAAAAAAGTCATCTGTCATTCTTTTGACCTGAAAAAATATTATCTGCCAAACTCAGCACAGACTTATCTCCCTCTCCCTGTCTGCTACTTATTTTGTTGTTCAGAACGTTTTGGTGAAACACGCAGACACGTCAGCTGTTCCAGTAATTTGTTACTGCTGAGCACAGCAATGATTCCTGTAACTGAGGCTCCTCATCATCAGGTGCCTAATTCAGAATAAGGCTCTGGGGCAGAGAGATGCAAGTCAGTGTGACCTGAACAGACTGAGACGCCAAAATATATATTCAGGCTTAATGATCCATCTGCAACAAATTTGTTTTCTTGTGGAAATATTTGTTATCTGTCCTTAGCCAAAAGCTAGATAAAATCGCACACAATTTTAAATTAACTAAAAGATTAAAACCAGCAATAGTGAACATGATCTGTTTACTTTCATTTTCATTGTAATATTTGACACATGATCTGTGGGTCTTTGTGTTGTTAACACTTCTATTTAGATCATTTTGGGTGATTTTTTTATATTTTTGGGGGGTTTATTTTTGTCACTTGTGATGTTCCGTACTTGGTTCCTTGTTTCGTTTTAAATATTATTGGTTCTTGTCTTTTGTTCTTCATGTATTGGGTTATGTTATCACTTTTAGTCCTTAGCTTTTGTCTTTTTGTTTCCTGTTTTCGGTCATCTTTCCTCAGTTCTGATCATCACTCAGCTGTGTTGCATTTAGTTGATTAGTCTCACCTGGGTCACAGGTCACTGATCCCCTTCCCAGCAGATAAATATCAGTCAGTTTCCTTATCGTCTCCTCAGATCCCTCTGTACATGCTCTGTTAGTTTCCCTGCCCCCTATGTCTCACCTGTTCACTGTTGTTTAACCGCTTGTTGTCCTACATTATGTTTCAGTAAGCAGGATTAACAAAGCAAATACTCTTTGTTAAGAGTATTTGCTCTTAACAAATACTCTTATTTGTTAAGAGCACATCTTAACAAATAAGATGTGCTCTTATTTGTTAAGAGCACATCTTAACATCTGCAGATGTGCACATCTGCAGATGTGCAGATGATACTCATCTGCACATCTGCAAACCTTCCAAGACATTATCATCCACCGAAGCTGACAGGCTGGGCCTGGAGAACATTAATAAATAGTTATTGGTGAGAAAAATGGCAGCTAAATACTGTGGGATTCGTTCCCACTGTATGGACAGAGCTGATGGAAAATTGAACTGATGAGCTAACAATAGCTGGATGAAAACCTGCTGCCGGAGGAGCCACAACAGAGTGGTTTAGATCAGCGGTCCACAACCCCCGGCCGCTGACTGTACCTGTCGGTGAACCAATTGGTACCGGGCCGCGCAAGAAATAATAAAATATTTCCGTTTTATGTATTATTTGAGGCTGGAGGATCTTTTATTTTGAAAATCCTTTAACCGGATTCTCTCGGTTACATCTTGCGCGCCAACATTGAGCCCACAAGCAGCAAAATGAGTAAGAAACGGATCAAATGTCTCTGGAAAGTTTCTTTGTGGAGGGGAAAAGGCCCAGAGAAGCGACAGGAGAATGGATTTATATCACCAGCAGGTGATTCCCACATTCCAAGCCCGCTCTGTATAAAATACAGTGACCGGCTCGCTAATGAGGCAATGAAGCCTTCAAACTGCTTCTCCACTTAAAGACCAAGCACTCTGTGCATAAGCAACACTTCGGGTGTCATTGTCTCTCATCACTCCCAGATGGGACCGTCTTGTTAAAGAGAAATAAGCTCAGGGCTCCCATTAATTTGTCATTATCGTGAGTTAAAATTTTCACAAAAGTAAAATGTTCGTTTTTTGTGGCGCATCTTATTTTGAAGGGATACGTAAACGAGTCAGAGAGCGTTAGGGCAGTGGTCGAGACGAGATGAGAGGAGTAGAGCTTGTGAGTCTTAAGTCTGGTTCACACGGCACGATTTAAGGATTGTCGGCCGATTTTCCAAACTTCTGTGACACGATAATAGTACAACAGGTGCAATCGGTTCACACGGCAGGAGCAACACAAGAACCGATTCCACTCACGAACATCCCGATTCCAGAAGAAAATCCAGTAAAATCCCCAACATACCATACGTGAATTTAGAATAATCAAACACGGATGACGATGTAGAAGCAGTAGTGATAGTTTGTGGACTCATTGAACTGATGAGCTAACGATAGCTGGATGAAAACCTGCTGCTGGAGGAGCCACAACAGAGTGTGGATATCGCTATTATCATTTTAAGCGATAAAAGACGTAACAAAAAGAAAAAAAGGAGTTTGATAAAAGAGGAGGGAGCAGGCGCTCTATTTGGAGGTGTTATGTTTTTTCATAGTTAACATTTTTAACTGAATAAACATAAACATACATAAATGTGACCTTTACATATAGTAATAAACATTTCCACACATCACCTCCGATGTCCACCGGACTCTCAGTTGCCATGCCAACTATTTGGGATTCCCCTCCGTTCTTACGTCGCAGCGCTTTCTGATTGGCTACCTGTCATACTCAACAGGACGCGTTCTTGCTCCCAGTCAGGGAAAACTCCACAGGCTGCGATTATCGGGCCAAGACAATGTTGAATATGCCCGATTTTAGATTGGACATATTCAACACACCACCACGTAACACACCATACACTGCAGGAAGAAGATTGTCGTAAAGGGAAAATCGGGGCAACAAAAAAAAAAAAAGGCTTTCGCGGTAACACCTACATGCACATGTTATCACTTTTTGTTTGTGTCTGACGGTCATGCGTGCATGCAAACCATGCATGCTTTTACTTTTGGTTCTTAATTATGCACTCATTTATGTCAAAATGTCACACAAATGTGTTCTAATGGAATGTTTAATTGTTCTTGTAATGTGGCAAAATGCAAAAACTGAAATTCCCTTAAAAGAAACAACACAGTGCAACAAAATGCAACAAAATGTTATTTTCCAACCAAACATTAGAGTTATTTTTTTCCACTTACAAGTCAAAAACCAAATTGGGGTAACTTTGCAAAGATCAGCAGAGCAGATGGATGTTTTTTCCCCAACACACGGCATCCACCCAACTCAGGTTCCTTCCAGCTGCTGGCGTCCTCTTTGAAATCGAGCTCTGACCATCGCAGTTCTCCTTCAGCAGCTGCTCTCTGTTTAAACAAAGTATTGATTCAAGCTGTCGTTTTTCACACTCTTGTTTGTGTAGGTTGTTGGTGATGATCTCTGATGTGTTTATGCCATGTTTGTGGTGTCAAAGTGCAGGTTGGTGTTAAAATGATGGCATTTAACTGCTATCAGGTTCCTTTCAGTTTCACAGTGTTTTTCTTACTGTATCATAGAATGCACAATGGACTGATATGATTCTGCAGAATAATGGCATTTGAAAATGAAAAGCATGATATATTCCAATGAATATAAAGTTTCTAAAATTGTCAATATATTCTGGGATTTTTCATGGAAATTGGCAAATTGATGACATCTGACTTTTTTTTTTTTTTTCTTAAAATAATGTTCTTGAAATTGACTTGGATCAAAATTATTAGGTTTTAATTACCTAATGCAGATTTCTACTTTCAAAAAACTGAAAAGCATAACATTGACGGTATTTAAAGGGGCTGCCCTTCTAAAAATAAGATGCCCTAAATTTGGACAGTTTTGCTTTTGATGTACTTGTTTAGAAAATGTCACATAGTTTGAAATTGAAAGGGAAGCAAAACTGAAGTTGATGAAAGACGGTTTGTGTTGTACCTAATATCTTTTTTATATTAAGAAGATTTTAAGAAAAAAAGGTTTTTGTGTCAACTGCGTGTGGTGACAGGTCAAATTTGTAACATTATTGAATTGTGGCCACAAAATCATTCCCAGGGCCACATACGGCCCCCACGCCACACTTTGGGAACCCCTGCTTTGCTTTGCATAATGACAGATTAGCTCAGTTACTTCCTTTGTCACCCCCTGTAAACTTGATATGCGCCACCAAACCTAACGTGTCAACTTGTGATTTACAGCTGCTCCAAAAAGACAAAATAACCGAGATGTTTGATGACTTTGTAGTTTTATTACTAAAACTGTTCGAGCTCAAAGGTGGGAATCTTTCATAATTCGTATTTACGGATCTGTGCGCACAGATTCCCTTTGATAAATTTATATGATTGTGGCACAGCATGAATGAACACAACCTTGTCTCAAAACCTGAGTGGGAGTCAACACTGCTAATTAAACCTTTGCTTATGCAGACATTGCAGCATATTTTCATTCACAGAGATAGTTGCAGGAAAGAAGGAACGCGGTTATATTGAAATAGGCGACTAAGGAATTTGGAAGAGAAACTGAGAAAATTAAACTTTTTTTGCATCTAGATGGTTCATTTCTGGAGCCATAGCAAAAAACGGAGCCAATGCCTTAAATCGAAACCAGCAGAAAACTACATATCATCCTGGAAACTCAGGCTTGATCTGATTTGGAAGCAATATTTAGTGGATGGACAAATTTACTAGAATGTATTTGTTGATCATTAAAAAGTTGAAGAGTCAGAAAGTGTCATCTAGTGTTCTTAAATTCATCTGTAAATGATTTTTCCCCAACATGGGATCAGTTCAAGTTTTGTGAAGATGTCTGTAACATATTTATGATTCAATAAACTGAGTCCACACATTTTATTACCCTATAGGTACAATATCTCATGTATATGTTGCTTTCAAATACAAAATGAAAGTTATTATTTGTTTGGTCATTCCAGAGATGAAGAAAACTTAAAATTGTTAGATGATATAAACACACTTCTAGTAATATTTTGTCATTATCTATGATGCCACATACAAATATTGTACCAGTCAGAGAAAATCAGTATTTTAAGTCTTTATCGTCATGTGGAAAGCTTGTATGTGGAATTTAAACTTGGATGAAAATGTAGTTTTTCTTAATCAACAAAGATAAGCAGATCATTTTTAAATATTTGTTTTATTACGATGGAGATGGAAAACAGCACAATCTTCAGAAGATTGTGATCATCTGCATAACCTACTATTAAAAATTACAAACACAAAATGACAGCCAAATAGTATTTTAAAGACTTTTATATGGTTAAAGTCGCTGCTTGATTTTTATTTCAAGGTGAAAACAACGTTGACTTTGAGATCTGTTATTTTTATGACTCATTATCATGTCTGAACATTATCAAAGAAAACAAACCTGTGCAAACACATCTGTGTAATTTGTACAAGATAAATTATATGCAACATTACAACTGGAATAATGTTTGAAGAAGCTTATTTTCAATCCAGGGGATGAAAAACGGAGAATGTTCTTAAATGTTTTAAATATTTTCTTTAGTAGATACAAAGATAAGTTAGGAAAAGTTTTTTGTTTCACAAACATTCTATTTTTTTATTGTGCATCATTTCACTGCATTTACCAGTTTTTCTGTCTTTGTATTTTGCAAAGATAGCAGAGAGCCTAAGGTTGATGTAAAGTATTTAATTGCAGTCAGTTCTGATATTGAACTAAATTAAGGCAGTCGTCATTTAATCCCGATGTGTTGGTGTAGAAAAAACCCCATTTTATTTGTTTTGGGTTTCATACCTATGTTTATTTTAAAGTAAAAAAATAAAAAAAAAAAACATCTGTATGGGTGTTGAAGTAATATAATTTTGTGTCTGCATATTTTATTTTATGTTGTTTCAGTCATACAAAAGATAATTTCTTTAATCGTTCTAACTTAATTTTTAGAATGCTTTTAATGACAACATAAAAATTTCCATAGCAACAGATCCATAATTTTAATGTTACTTCCTGTCGTAAGAAACTTTATTCATTTATTTGAGTATATTTTGTTCTTAACAGCATCTCTCTACCAGCTTTTTACACCTGTAGCTTTTAACCTTAAATTTTGATTTCAGAGTTATGTCTGGCCTTTGACTAGGCCATTGTAATTCCTGAATATTTTTAAACCACTACATACCCTGGCAGGCCACCATATTTCACAGTAGGGAAAGTGATGTGGAATATTTTTTTTGCTACACTTTTGTTTTCATTTAGACCAAAAAAAAGAAATAAATGAAAGTTTTTGTCACCTGACCATGTCATCCTCTTCCACATGTTTTCTGAGTCCTCTACAGGATTTGTAGGCTAGATTGATTTCTCAGATTTTTATTACATTGAAGTCTTTGACTGTAACTTGGAAAAGTGTTAAAAAACAGTCTAGAGGTGTAGAAACGTTTGCAAACTGCTGTAAAGTATTCATTAAGGACACAATGCAGATTGTGTCTTTCCGTCGGGGAGCCGTTTATCTTAGGTCTCTGTGGCCCCTGCATCCACAGGGCATTTTGGCCAAGGTCCACGTGGCACAAAAAGGCCGCGGCATTCCTGATGTCTGTGGCTAATCTGTGGTGTCAGCTTGTGTTAACGCCGCACCACCAAATTTGAGGGCACGCAGGGCTGGAGAATATTAAAATCTCCAACGAGCAGCATTCCTCCGCAGGAGGGCAGGGTCTGATGAGTGCAAGGGTCACCTAAGGTTGAAGAGCGGTTGTGTGTGAGAGCGGCTCGTATACTGTAACGGCTTGATCCGCCGGAGCAGGATGGAGGGGAACACACTTCAAAGAAGAGCCGCTTTCTTCTTGTCCGTCTTCATTGAAAGTGGACTAAATGAGCTTTGTGGGGGATTTTGTTGCCGCTGCCAGATATTCAGGAACTCGACTGAAGACCCTGAAGAAGGCGGGAGGCCATATGAGTAGTTAATTATTTGCATCTCAGTTTGCCAGATGCTTCCTGTATCCCACCCTAATCGACCTCTTAGGGCTGTGAGATGTCATTCTGCAAGTGTAAGTTCAGACTGGTTGTGCAAATCGGCAGACGTCAAATTTCACAGAGATGTGAGAGACAGAGACTTCAGTGCAGGAGTTTTATCTTCAGACATCCATCCATGCAACTCCCATTTCTGATTTCAGCGCGTGTAACGACTGAACAAACCAAATACTGAACTCTCCCTGGGGATTACAGCAACAACAACAACAACAAAAAAATGCATGAAAACATTCTGTGTTTTAAACCAGCAAATTCTTGTCTGTACCTGAGTTTTCAGCAGTCGATGCTGTTCAAAACACGGAAAGCAAAAAAAAAAAAAAAAGAAGGCAAAAAGAAGTTGGGGTTTTACTGAAACTGTTGTGCAGACACTGACATATGCTGCGCTCTCTCCGGCTCCCTAAAGGGAAAGGACAGGAATGCGTTCAGGGTCAGGGGTCGGACAGCTATGTACACGTGCAGAGTTGTAGCATGGCAACAGGTGCTGCAGAAGAGTCAAAGCCAAGTTCCTGAAAACTACCGTAAACTTTCAATCATTTTTAGTGTTCCTGAGCATTATCTACACAGGAGATTTTCTCTTTGCACTCTTCCCTTTGTAGTCCCTGTGACATCTGTAGCTAAAGAATTATGCCTCGCAATATAATTCTGTCCTATATTTGAGAGAAATACAGTTTCGTGCAGCCACCAGGAGTTTCTGCACAAAAGGAGAAGCTCTGAGGCCTCGTAGTGTCTTGAGAAACGATCGCTCTGTGCCAAGGTATTCCTTCTCCCTCCTGAGAGAGGCCCCAGCACTCAGCACAGCGAGGTCAACAAGTACAGACCATTACCCACCGCCTGTGAGCGCACACAGACAAAAACTTAAATATGCAGGCCGGCTCCTTTAAGATGGCAACTCAAGACTAGCCTGAATGCACTCGGAGTCGTAGCTGCAGCCGAGATACAGAGCAGAGGGAAGAAAAAGATGTCCCAATGTGGATGTGGAGAAGGCTAAACTTGTTTTGCTGCTTCTGCTGCAAAAGCTGTAAAGCTGCAATTATTCATATTGTAAAATTATGGGTGTCAGTTTGCTGATTGCGCCGCACTGAGGAAAAAGAGTCTTGTTGCTAGGAGAGGAGAGATTCGGTCTTCTCTTATTGGCTGCTCGCATGCGTAAGGCGGTCCAATGAGAGTCCTCTCCCCCCGAAGAGCAGCGCAGTAGTAGAGCTACCCCCACACACAGAGCCGATTAATATGTCAGACATGTTTTATGGGTTAACGTGAATCAGGCGAGATGTATTCAAAAAGACTGCGGTAGTAGTGTGTGAGGATGCACGCCTGGTGTGTGTGTGTGTGTCAGGTGGTGGGACGCCATGCTGTCACAAACACACACAGAGGTAAAGAGGATGCTTCATATTCTCCATAATGTTCACAAACACACTCGGTGTAATGCAACAAACTGACTGGAAGCTGAATCAAGACGGCAGGAAGATTCCTCACATGTACATGATTATCACATGAATGGAGCTCACAGCAGTGAAACACTAACCCTGTTCTGGTCGTCTGAAGTCGCTTAAAGGACGACTTGTGCTGTTGATTTACAGCAGACGGTACAGTTGTTACCAGGCGGCAAATCTCAAATCAAATCTGCAGAGGAATTCTGAACTGGTCTTTTAATGCTGTGCTTTTTATAATCTTAATATACCTCATTTTTACCAGTTGCTATTTTACTTACACACACTTCTTCAGGTATTAATCCACTAAAAATGTTCATATTTTTAAGGAACAGCAGTGCATCATAGCCGAAATAAATTTGCATTGTACTCCACATAATCAAAATATTTTGCTTATCTGAGAAAAATACTTTGAGGTTTAGTTGATTGCATATCCACCTAAAGTTTATGAAATCCAAAATGCTTTAGACAGTTTTAAATTTAAAATTACTCCTGTCATACATTTCCATACTTAACGTGCTACAACTTCAGTGTGTTATATTTGGGTGTTAGGTAATGGAGCAACACAAAGTGTATAACTGTAACGTGTGTGAAGCCCTTAAAGGTTTGTATTAGCATCATGAGGACCAAAGAACGCTGAAGAGAGGTCAAGTAATTAAAGCAGGGTTGCCATGTAAAACTACGTCTAAATTTCATCTGACAGAGCTGTGTTCAAAACAAACATGGCAGCAACTTCAGACATGCAGAGAGGTTTGCTATGTTTCTGGAGGAGCTGCAGAGATCCACGTCTCAGGTGGAAGAATCTGTTGATCAAACATCATAAATCTGGCAAGAAGAAAACCACGAGAAGTTTGTTATGAACCACAGGCACAGCAAACATTTTAAAGACGGAGCTCTGCTCTGATGAGACTAAAACAGATGTATATTTTTTTAGCCTGAGTGTTTGTGTGATGCGTGAAACATGTTGGTGGCAGCATCATGCTATGGGATCATCTGTAGTGATAAGAAAGCTGGTCAGAGGCGATGAGAGGATGAATTGAGTTAAATGCTTGAGGAAAAACAAAGTTATAGGATGTAAGTTAATCGAGACTTGACGTTTTTTATCTTTATCCTAGTTTGTACGCTCCACTCCTCAGACTTTTATTCACTAAAAAAAAATAAAAATCCTTTTCTTAACTTCCTCCACAATAATGTGTTTTGTTGTGCACAATAAAACCAAATAAAATGCATCAACATTAAAGTGACTGTCATGTGACATACTGGATTAAAGGAAAACATCTTGCGACATGAACCCTTTTGTAAATTTATGTAGCAACATTTGTTTTGAACTTCAGTCATTCTGCTGTTTGAGTAGAAACTATGATGACTACTTGAATTTATTTACTGCTATGGATTTTTATTGATTCGATTGTCTTTTCCTCAGTCAATGAGAGACTTTAGATTGACCAGATTCTGTGTTGCTGTCTTTGTTCAATCTGTTTTAATTTGCATTTTAAAAAAATCCTTGCTCATGGGGCAACATTTATTTTTGGCTTGCTCAGGCCTCTGACCTGGAATTTAAAATAAATCTGACTATATGCATTTGTTTTAAGCAACTTCTGTATGAAAGTTTGCTAGCCCTTTGATAAAATTCATCTACTTTGCAAACTGAATCAGGACAGAAGGACAGTGAGGAGAGGAAAGATTGATATGAGTTGTAGTTTGTAAAGTTCTTGTTTTGAAAAGGTCTAGTTTGTGAACAAACAGTACAAAAAATGTAAATGTTGCAAAAATCTGCATTTGTATAATCGGGGCCTAACTTTAAAATGAATCCAACTTATATTTGCAAGATATTTGAGTTTATATTTGTCTAGTAAAAATAAGTCACAATGATATAAATACAGAGAGTGCATTTGGTAACACACACACACACCCACACACACACACACACACTACTCCCTACAGAATGAACACACTTATCAGAATATATGACAACACAAATAAATAAATCTAAAGTGTTAGTTTTATTGAAGTCAGTATATTGCAGTACGTTAGTAAAGTTTGTTCAGCATCCTTCAAAAAGTCTTTAAAAATAAAAATATCTACATCAATAAACTTAAACCTGAAAGACCTGAAGTGAAATATAAACAGTCTGCACAAAAAACAGTAAGAAACTATATAACCTAAATCTAATAAGCCTCTGTGATATAAATTTTTTTATTTCAGGACATAATTAAAGATAATTAACAATAAAACATTTTAATCATGCACATCTCATTCACAAATGGGACGTAATGTGTCCTGTAAACATTTTTTTATTGCTTTTTTTATGACAATATAGTGGTGTAAAGAAATAATTTGTTCAAAATGAAGCTAAACATTTTTAAAATAAACTTTTCAAATTTCTAGAATTTATACTTTGCTCTTTCTTTCAGTTTTTAAGGACATCACATTTTAAGGACGTTTTGTTTCCCAGGGGCACAAACACAGTGAGACACTTTTCTGTTGGCCAGTAACTGGATGGCGTCCAAATTTACCAAACAAGAGAGGTCAAAGAAAATCCTGCATCTCTTGTGTCCTTTTCTACAACTCAGACATGCAATACGGAGGAGCTGGTTGCCTCAATGTGCCGGAGCAGTTTTGATGTAGAAAAAGGTCGTGTCAACGCGGCATCCTAATGGCATTATTGACTTGATTAAATCATTGAATAGGAGGTGTGTGTAGAGTAGGTGTGTGACTGTGTCACCTGCAGGGGCCGGGGGGACGTTGCCATTACGCTCAGGGAGAAGTGGAAGAGATTCCCACCAGAGGTCAGAGGTCATTTATGGGCCTCCACAAAGGAGCCCAGTACTTAGTGATGTGACCCATACAAACCAAAACATACCAGCAGATGCTGAAACAGTTGTGCCACTTTTGATTTAGACAATTACTGGGGCAGTATTATGTAAAAATAAACTTTCTTGACTGTTAAGTCGTATTATTACCTCATCAGAACCATACCTGCAGTAAGGCTTTGATTCTTTTATAGGCTTAAGAAATCCTTTAATCTACCGTAGCAAAACGCCTGGCTGGACCTCTTACTCGGCTCCTTCAGACTAGCCAGCAGTAATTAGCAGACACCTGGTGGAACTGGGCATCTGCTGAGCTTTTTATGACAACTACTTCTCAGTGCAACGCTGGTAAAAACGTTCTTGAAGGGGTAATAGAGGAGTGCTGTTGTGGTTACCTCCTGAAGGCGAAGTTTCAGAAAGAGCAGGAGTTTTTAAAGCCACAGAAACCCAATTTTAAGGTGTTAAATTGCAAAGTCAAATTTCTTTTAACCCTCCCATTGTCTTAGCACGGAGGAGCACAGAAGATTTTACAGTCGGACAACGGGGACATGATTGGGTCCCATCAGCTCGTCAGTTTCTGAAACAAAACAAAAAACTTTGTAAAAAAGCAAAAGGGATCAGTGCGACCACGCTGGGACGTGAACAGGGTAAATAGCTTGCAAGGTCCAATGGATCCTGTTTCTTAGGTCATATTTGAAATATACAGAATTTATAAAAGAACTGAAGGCAATATAGTAAAACACATAACACTGCTCCTTTAACTTAATGTAGCATTTTATCACTGATTAATAAATGTACTGAGCTTTTCTGCGAGATTATGCTACTGCCATTTAAGATCAATTTCTTTTAGGACTTTTAACACATCTTTACAAAAGTTGCCAACATATTTATCTGCATCTGTACATGGTGCCTTACAGCCGTGATATCTAATTCAGTCAAATATAAAGTGACTAGAAGAATTTCAGCCGTTGTACATCAGCTCAGAGATTGTTTTTTTTCTCAGCGCTCTGGTCAAGTCGGCTTTACTGATGTTTGCTTCTCTGCTTCAGGACCCGTTTATCTGCCTTCGCTTAGATCTAATCTTAAGTGTTTTTGCACTCCGTTCAGTTTGATTTTGCGTTTCAGTTTTTGACTTCTTACTCAGGACCTCACAGCGTACCGATCTGTTTTATTTAATAACTAGTTTGAGGACTTCATGTAATATTTATCTCCACCTACTGTCAACCTGAGCAGAGGTCTAATCAGAGGTAATTGCAAACACATGTGTGGGTGTGCGCAGCCAATTTAGATGTGATGTACAGCGGCTCAGTAATATAAAATATCGAATTACGTGGTGAGGTTAAACCGGCACACGGCACATGGCCCGCCTTTATATACCTTTATTTTTATTTTTTTTAGCTGTCTCAGGAGTAAAGGGCAATTTGTTTGTGTGTGTGTGTGTGTGTGTGTGGGTGTGGGCGTGTGTGTGTGTGTGTGACTATAAGCAGCCATGGCTAAGCTCATTCTGAAAGACATCAAACTAAGATTTCAACCCACAACCTAAATAACTAGCTTCTTTTTTTATTTCTTCGTCTTGGTGGACAAAGAGAGTATCCACAGCTCCTATATTTGTGTGAACACATGTTGTAGTTGCTGTTAATAGTTAAAACAGTCTATAAATCCACACTGTACATTATGTTCTCATCACCTATTAGTAATAAAACACCAGGCTTTTGCAGCATGAACCTGAGCTTATAGCAGAAAGCTGGAATTATTCATGGACAAGTCCAAATCAGAGCAGAATTTCTTCCATATGCTCTCCATGTGGAGGGGAAAAAAAGCCCGTTTTGTGAGCATGTTTAACTTTGAAACTTTACCCTGTGATCAGCTCTCAGTAAGGCTGCCGCCACAGATGTATAGAGTGGTGAGAAGCGATTACAGCTTGATTGTTTTTAAATCACTTGGCCAGTTTCTCTTGTGAAATGTTTGCTTTCACTTTTCACCGAAGCTGAACTGATAGTTGCTGTTAGCCTAAATGATTAGTTGTTTACCTATGAGTAGTTTCTTTTTATATAGAACTGTGAAGCTAAAACATGTTCGTTGCGAGCGCTGGAGTCATTGTGTCTTCAAAAGTTTCCATTTCCACAGAAGGCAGCGGCTTTTGGAGTTATTCATATCACTGACAAGAAAAGAGCTAAAAATACATCTAACACTTATTTTTCCATGATAACATCCTTCCAAAAGAATACAAGCCCTGACCCGAGTCTGAGCTGCTCTGCAGACTTACTAATGTATTAATATCTCTACCCTTTTTTCACATTTTATATCATTACAACCATAACATTAATATGTTTTACTGTGAGTTTTTGTAACAGCCAAACATAAAGTGGTGTATAATTATTTGGAGGAAGAGAGAGGATCATCTTTGGAGTCTGTCTCTATCAGCTTCAAGACTTCAAGATTATCTCTGAACAGTAACTCCCAGATTAGATCAGAATGGCCTCTAATCGAGCTAATTCTCACACATGAATATGCTTCGATTGAAACCTTTTCATCGTAGTTATGTATGGATGTTTCAGATTGTTATCCTGCTGAAAGATCTTCACTCCTTTCTCATGTTTTTTGGAGATCCTAATAAGTTTATTTTCAGGGTTGCTCTGTGTTTACCGCCACAAAAATTTGACCAGCTTCCTTGTGCCTGTTGAAAAAGAGCAACCCTGCAGCATGATGCTGCCACCACCATGTTTACTGATGGATATGTCAGTCAAAAAAACACTTGGTCTCATCGTCCTCAATGGCCACAGTCTCTGGAGTCCACAACTAATCCAGGAGACAGTTAAAGTTTTAGGATTTGTGTAGGTGGACGACAGTGTCCTTCTGTATTTGCAGTTGTGTCACACTCTACATTGTTAAAGTACCAGAGGAAAAATACATATTGACTCAATTCTTCTTCTGTCTGAAAAGAAAAATAAAACCACTGTGTGTTTCCCTGTCGCTTCACAACTACGCAATGTTTGGTGCTTGTCTGCCACAAAAAATTAAAATTAAATTTGTTTGTTATGCAACAAAATGCATCAAAGTTCAAGGGATATTACTTTTTTTTCAAACTTTTTTCATCTGTGTGATAGCAAATGATAAATTAATCAAAGTTTGCAGGTATCTGTTAAATCATTGTTTCCAAGAAAAATGCATCAAGCAGTCAGATTAATCAGTTTGATAATAGATCTGTGTTTTTATTTCCAACTCTGTACTCCTACCAAAAGTTCTTCTGAGTGTGTTAACATGGTAAAGGACTGATTCTGCAACTTTGCCATAAAGTTGCAATGAGAGCAACTCGAAAAGAGGTTGAAAGTTTCACCAATTTAAATAAGTGACGGGACACCTAGAGCTGCTGAAATTCCAATTACAGAAACGCCCTTGTTATAAAATACAATCTGCAGATCCATTTGGAACCATTAATAATGCATGCTCTGCAACCCGAAATCCTCCCACGTTAGCGTTTGTGGGGGTCCTTTTAAGATCGGGGTCCCTGTTGCTTTAAATGCCTCTCAGGAACACCCAGAGCAAGCTCTTTTTTTCCTCTCCTCTCTTTTGTTCACTCCTCTGTGGAAGTTTGCATCCTTTCTCTGGCCACACACGCAGCGTAAAAAGCGAAGCCACAGTTAGTCTCCATGCTAAATCCACTGTTTTGATTTAAATACATTTCCTTTGCAAACGAAGGTAAAAATTTCTATCATTTTGCATCAACTTGCATTTATTTCTCCTTTCTGGTTGCTGCATTTTCTCTTAACTGTCCCACATGTGCAGAAAAATCAAATCTAAACTTTAGAGTGAGCCAGCCAGCCTGGTGCTCCTTGATGCTGCCTCTCCCTCCATTAAAGAAAAGCGCAGTTTTTATCGCTCTCATGACTGGATTGTCCATGCTGGGTCCAGAAATGTTCCCCTCTGCTTTTGTTCAAACATTTCAACGCAAACTGCATCTGGTACGATTTAGAACCGCACAGCTCAAACAGGGAGAGTTTCTGTTTAACAATGTTACAACATATGGCATTTTCCGCTCAAAAATAAGCAGTATCAATGAATAACTCCTACAGGGAAGAATGTGGCAGTTTTTCACTTGTTAGAGTTTCTCTCTCTTTTTATAACCACTTATTTTGTCGAGGAACTGATTTCAGTTCTGTACTGAAATCTTGGATCCGAGTGACTGAAGTCACTTCTTGCCAAATGGTGCCCTCTAGTGGACAAGTGTTGGATTATTTTACCGCAGTCATGAATCTTGACAATCACTGTGCTTGTTTGTGATATTATTACATATTTATTAGACATCTGATTGGGCAAATATTTATTGAAAAACAATTCATTCAAAATTTAGTAACATGATTGGTTGCTCTACTGGAAACAAAATTGGTTTTCTTGGTGTGATGACAAAATGCAAATGCGAAAATTTTGTTTTCAGTGTTAACACGAGCAACAGAAGTCATTAATGCATTTATTAATGATAAATGATTCATTTATACTGAACAATTTGTGCAATGAAATTATGAATGGAGAATGGCATTAATATTACGACCACTTAAATCTTGACAAAATATAAACATCTTCATTTTTATATTTGCTATATATTTTTTCAGTTCTTGTGAATTCTAAATAAATTTAAACATTCAAAGAAATTTCCTTATTTTTAAAAATTTTGGTTTATTGGAAAGAATGCTTCCATAATTCTACCTACAAGTTTCGAGTTTTTTTAAATTTGTGTCTTCCTTGAGAAGCAGGACGCTGACGGGCGCCCCCTGCTGGTGCGATGGCCTCACGCAGCAGTTTAGTTCACCAATGCCCTGGCTGGCTCTTTTTGCGCCATAACATGAATATGGGATGCAGTTTTCTTGAATTTCCCATCTACATCTTATTGGCAACCTTGGAAGAGGATAGCACACAACATAAAATAAAATCCATCTGGTTTTCAGAGGCGTAATCTGAAATGTAAAAATATTCAAAATAGAAATCCCATCTTTAACTTGAGTAAATTTGAGTTATATGTTTCATATTAACAAAACAGCAAAACAGGAAGCCACAAAATATCATTGAAAAGAGAATAATTGTGCAACAGATATTATGTAAACAATTATTGTTTGAGTTTATTTAGTGGGATTCTGTTGGTTTCCATTCACTAATTTAATAAATTTACTAAATTTAATGTTGGACTTATCTGGATGATTATAGGTCACACACAACCTTAACTTGATGTGTAAAACAGATGACCAGGAACACTTTAGAAGTTAGCGGATTAAAAATTTTATTATAACTTCGATAATAGAAAATGTAGACGTGAATAGAAATATTTAAGTACACAAACGGAAAAGAAAAATTGCACAAAGGCAACTGATTTTGGCAGCTTATTTAAAACTACTGTGTCCTTAGGAACAACTTGTCAGTTTTGAGCTAATGTGTAAAAAGGAATGAAAATAAGAATATCATATGTCAGTTAATAGCTTTATAGGCAAAAATTTCAAGAAAGCAGATAATATGTTAGCAGCATTTAGTCAGTATAAAAAGTGAATCGCTTAAACATTTTTTCACGCGCAGGCCTCTTTATAGGCACATTTTTTCAATTGCGTGAGACAAAAGGCAAATCAGCCAAAACATGGCAGCAACTTGGTGCTTGTAAACATTTAGATGTGGTGAAAACGACTTCCTGCAGTTCAGAATGGGAAAATAAGGGGAAGTGAATTTGAAGATGGCATAATTTTGGTTGCAGACGAGGTTTGTCTGAGTGTTTCAAAAACTGAATAACATCTCTGACTGCACAACATGTCGTACCTTCAAGGGGAAAGGCTGCAAACCACAACGGGTGCCACTGCTGTCAGCTAAGAACAAGAAACTCCAGCTACAATTCATACCTGCTCTTAAAATGACAAAATAACAGATCAGATCAGAGGAGTCTTGAGCTGAGCTGCTACATTCAACAAGATTCGCATCATGACAAAAACCTTTGGGGATTGTTTCACACACTTTGCTGAAAGTGCACCATGAAGAATTAAAACAACTCTGAAGACAAACACAAGTGCTAGAAGGTTTAGCTAAGAAAATAAGTGCACATTGTAACAGCAACTTTGTAGCCTAAGGAATACTGTTTCTTTTTGCTTACTACTTGATTTGTACCAGTTGCATTATATGCAGTAACTTTAATCCTGTTAATGTAGAAGGCAGTGGCTTATGGAGAGGCGGAGAAGGCACCATGGAAGCCATAAGCCATGTTAACAGGCACGTTAGCTCTTCCCAGCTCCTCAAACGTTTTTGCATCCAAAACCAGGAGAAATGTCCCTTTATCCTGCAGAGAGAATGGAGAAAATCAGGCATGGAAAGGACAATCAATTCAAACAAACAGAAAACCACTGCAGTCCATCTTTTGGTGACATTAACCCTCCAGTAACGTAATATAAATGCAGCATACAGCTGCTAGCTTAAAAGAAAGAAATGAATCATCTTCTTACTGGAGTCAACATGAATTTATATTAAACCTAACATAAGCATTCCAACACTGAAGCTTAACTTAAAACTTAGTCTGTGATTAAAGCAATATTTTTTATAAATTTACTCATAATTTTTATTAGGATTAATTAGCATAAATTTGTATACATAATCAGTATTTTCCTGTATGTATCTGGGACACAAACATAACATATTTGTGTGACGTCCACAGGAACAAGCAAATGACAGACCTTTCATGTTTCAATATTTTAATACTGATGCTTTGTTTCTCTTGCAATAAAATATATTCAACAATATCAAAGTAAACACTTTGTATGATTTCTTTGAGGAATATTTATTGAGGTATATTGTGTGTATAAATCATAGGTTTTTAATTGAGTAAATGTTCAATCTTAAACTAAATCCCCTGACGTTAGACAGTTCTGCACACAAACTCAGTGGTAAAAGTATTGCACTTGTCTTCATGTAACTGTTTCAGTAAAATTCAGTATCAGGCCTGATGTGGGGAGTTTTACCTGTGAAGGTGTGAGAACCACCGACAGAATGACTCCAGCATCCTCGTCCGTCGCATCAGGCGACGGCACAAACACCGGCTCTGATGGGTAGAAACCCTTCTGTTGCCAGACCTGCAGTCATTTATGGCCCACACATTACACTTTAGGTTTTCTTTGACATTTACTGCTAGTTAAATTAAACAAGAAATCCTTATTTGGATTTTTTTAGGATCAGATCCTCTGTGGTTTCTTGCAAATAATTTTACAAACCTGATATATGATTTCTTCAATTTATTATTATTATTTTTTGCCTTTAAAAAAAAAAAGCAACTCTACTGAGTTACTGATCATGTCTATTGTTAGCTTGTTCTGCAGGCTTAAAGAACAACATGTTGCAGAACCCTGGTCGAAGCATACAGTTGTTGATGGTACAGTGCATCGTCCAAAATGAACATTTAGCAACACGAGCACACCTTAAGTGTCTTGTCGTTCAAGTCCATCTTGAGCAGGGAGTCTCCCACCATGTGTCTGAAGCCACAGCCGTAGAAGTAACGATATGGCCTGGTGTTAAATTGGCTGTAGTTGATTTGTGGGAACTCCAGGCCACCGTACTCATACAGGTCATCTCCATGGAGATCCTCGTGTTGGCAGAAAACCTGTTGACGAAGACAAGAAAAGCTGTGTGTTGCTAAAGTCAGACTCTCATTTAAAGAATGGTTAGGCTTCGTTCAGTCAAATTCAACGAAGTTGGACACCTTATGCATCACTAGAATGTGTTTGTTTCTATTTATAAGCTTCATTACTGGCCCTGATGTTAGGTAAATACTCGACTGCCTTTTTTGTAAAATCAGATTTTTTATTTTTTTGTTTTATTTTTTATTTTATTTTTTGCCGTGGTCGTTCACGCTTCCAAATAAATGCGACCTGTATGTGATCTCCAGCGTGAACTGCAAACGACCTGGAAGTGTCTCACATGCGCAGTAGAGGGCGCAATAGCGTCACACAGACATAGCGTGCCCTGCCAACCGCCATAAAAAAGAAGTGCTCAGTGTTTGCGGAAGTAAACATGGATGCTAACGGTGGAGCATAGATTTTGAAGTTGTTGTACGACCGCAGCCAGCACTTTAACAACTTTATCCTCCTTATAGTCTGTCGTGGTTGTCGTTTTTCTTCCCGCTTGCGTGCATCAGGATGCAGAATAGGGATATTTGTTGAGTATCAGTGACGTTCAGGTCAGATGAATGTGACCTGGTCGTTAGGTCACATTTGAATCAGATCGGATATTGAAGTAGTCTGGGTCATATTTGGGGAAAAAAAAACCCGATCTGTGTTGTTCAGGCTGTCATGAAAAAGTCAGATACCGGTCACATTATCTCAAAAAGAATTTGTTATCGGGTCACCTCAGGTTGCAGTGTGAAGGCAGCCTAAAACCTTTGGTTGGTTGATATCTGAAAATAGGCATAATAACTGCAATTTGATGTGTATTACTATTGCAGAAAACAATGAACTGTATTTTTATATCCAATGTTTCCTAATATTGGAGAGCTTATTTGAGATGTTCTCTAACGTTCCAGTGACATACAACAAATTTTGTGGTTGTAACCTAGTAAAATATAAAATTTGTAAGGGGATTGAATATCTCTGGAATGCACTGTAAATCCCTCTCACCTTGTTGGCACTGATTTTGATGCATGTTGCTTTGCTGGAAGGCCGAGTGTTCAAGTTCTGGTTTGTTGGGGTGTCACTGGTCACATTTAGGGGCAGAACAAACCGCCGTGGGAAAGTCTTGTCAGTGGTGTTATACAGCTGGAAAGATCACAGAGGAGCAGAATGATTTTGGTGTCTTTAATCAAAGGAAGTCTGGAGGCTGACTGGTTATCTGAGAGGAGAAAATAGGTTGCGCAACACAGTTTGTTTATGTTGTTTTACTGACTTCATCTAGTGCCTCTCCTGATTTGCGTAAGTTCTGGATGAGGTAGTTGCTGATGGCCTGGCCGCTATCTGAGCAGCACATATCCAGCATCAGGAAGCCGTCCTCCTCAAAGGCATTGATCTGGTGGAAGGTGGAGATGGCTTTGGTGTGATACTTCATGGGAATGACCTACACAGCAATAAACAAAATCATGAACTTTATGAAATTATGACTTTTGGTTTTAATTTTAATTCTTGCTTTTCATCAGACCTCTCCTGAACGCTTGTCAATGAGATGGAAAACAGTTTCCAGCTTTGGATCCCAGTATATTCCCTGGTTTAAAGCCTTTCCTCTGATCTTGCAGGTGACTATCTTCAGGAGGTCCATCTTAATTGGCTGCTCGATGAAAACCACATAGTTCTCAGACATGGCTGGTACCAGAAAGAATGGCAAGAAGAGAGGAGCTTTAGAGCTGAAAGCAGCAAATGGAAAAGAGTTCAAAGAAGAGGTACCAAGAAGCATGGCTTTACCAAAGCTGTGGTAGTAGGAGGGATGGGACTTGTTCGCTGGAACAATTGAACAAAGGACTTTGGCTCCTTGCAGGGTGTCTTTTATTTCTGTTTTCTCCGGGGGGACTTTAATGATGTTGTACAGTGCTCCTAAAACATAAGAGATATCATTGGCTTTGCGGTGAAATTTATATTGAGGTAAGTAACTTTTTTTTTTTTTAAGTGTTTTTTGGGAGGGGGGCGTGGGGGGGGGGGTTGACGTATTTGTCAAAACTTACAGTATAATTTGAGGAAATTAATATGTGAAAGCAACTTAATTCTCACAGTGCTACTTTTACCAACCATTCAAAGCCTGAGGGCATGAAGTTCCAATTTTTGGCACCAGTGGAATCCCACAACTGCTTATGGCGGAGAAAAAACTTACCGTTCCAAAAAATTATCTGTGGCTATGCTAACTGTAGCAATGGGGGAGTCTGGCAGGTTTTTTATTTTATTTTATTTTTATTTTTATTTTTTACAAGTTATGATGTCAGGACAAAGTGACAATTGTAAAAAAATATGTAAAAATTGTTATTTTTTATAAAACCTATGAAAAATGAAGACATCAAACAGTAGAAAAACCTAGAAAAAGTTATATAGGTGTGCTTCACTAACCTTTGCTTCCATAGGAGTTGCCCATATTGTAGGCGGTGCCGTCTGGGTCGTAGTGGGGATGAGCAGTAGCTCCATTCACAGCAATGAACTTACTCCAATCAACCTGTGAAGCACAAGTAATGTTCTAGTTTCTAGTTTCAATGTGTCATTACAGAGAACGGTACAAAGTAGTGCACAGCTGTGACTTCCAACAAAAATCTGGAAAGTGTGCTTTTCTGTACAGACCAGCTTTCACTACAATTACTGCTGCAAATATAGAATATAAGACATATTAAAGACTAATATTTTTCCCATTCTTCATTGCAGCATAACTCAAGTTCAGTCAGATTAGATTTAAAAGTATCTTGTGAACAGCAACTTTCAAGTCTTGCACCTGAACGAGATTTAGGTCTGGAGTCTGATGTCAGTCAATCTTCCATTATAGACACATCTATAGATTTATTTTATGGAAGGGAGCCTCCCAGCAAAGACTTTTTGAACAGAAATCAGAAAATGATTATGATAGCTGCTAAAACTGTATTACATGACAGAAAAATATGTTGCACAACATTTAAAAATGGAGGAATCGCCTCCTTTGTGATGACTATGATAGTACCTTTTCCAACATTTCCAGGTTTTCCGGGTTCACTTTGTGCATGAAATTTGTCTCTGTGCTGACATAGTAGTCACCCTTGTATTTCACAAAGCTCACACTTGCATTGTCTGTAGGTTCTGGAACAGAAAAAAAAACAACTTTAGCTTCTTTTATGTTCATGAAAGAGTTTTCATCTTGAACTTACTGTGTGGAGTTTGGTTATGTAAAATGTTTCCTCCTCCCTTGCTTCCTGCTATATTTTATTATTATGTAACTGCTTCACGGAAAATTCCTTAAGAGGCTTCTCTCCAACACAGCTGGAGTACAAAAGAGCTTGAATAAGCAAAGACTTTAAAAATAGTTTCTGCACACTTAATCAGAGCTAGATAGATTATAGTTTTTTTTGTTTGTTTTTTTACAAATCTAAACTCTTTCTTTCTTAAGACAAGATTGAAAATAAGAAGGAAACACCAAAACTGAGAATGATTTCTAGAGAAGTCTCTCTGTTAATTTTTCTCCATCCTCTGTCAAATCAATATCTAATAATCCACCCACTGCACTCACCAATCATCTCAAAGCGAGAGAGAAATCTCTGGAAGAAGTTTTTACATGGATCAGGCATCGCCAGGGTACCGAACTCTGACATCATGATGCGATCCCGCTCGCTGTTCTTCTTGTAGGTGTCGCTCTGTAGGAAACGACTCTTATACGTCACCTGGCCGTTCTGGATCTTAAACTGGTGCAGCATGGCCATCCCATCAAACCAGTGGTTGTAGCTGTAAGCAAAAACAAATGCTGAACTGGATGTATAGAATTACATTTTGAAGAAAACATATTAAGACCAAGCAGAACCAGAGTGATGCAAACCAAGCTGATTTCCATACTCACTGCGTGTTTCCAAACTCAAACTTCCCTGGTCCATTGCGGAGGAAATTACCATTGATCCAGGAAGGGATGGAGCCTTCAACTGTGGTGGTGATTGGTTCAGGGGTTTCCTCTACTGTGCTTATAAGAGGAGCAATGCTCTCTAGTCCTGTAGCTACTTTGGTCTTGGCAGTAGGTTTGGCCTCATCTAAAGAAAACATAACCAGTATCTTAATTACACTCTATGGATATAACAGTTCAGCTATAACTATTACTATTATCACTTTTATTTCTCTATCAAGCATCATCCATGTGCTCATTATAGGGATAGCTAGTGCAGCACACTGCTCTAAACAATAAAGCTGTTGTGATGTTGTGGATTAGAAATCTTTGCCTTGAAGCAAGAAGATAAGGGTTTTGATTCCAGGCTCAAGGTCTGTCTGCATGGTCTTAGTGTGTTTTCTTCATACACAAATGGTCTCTCACCAAGTACCATGTTTTCCTTTCACAGTCCAAAAATGTGTTATGTGTTAGATTAAATAGTCCACCTACATTGACCTAAGAAGTCAATTTACACCAGACGAGCCCCCATTTGTCACTTGGGGGCTCGTCTGGGATAAATTGAAAATTGAATAACTAGTTAGGGTTTTTTGGGGGAAAACAGCAGATCTCAAACTGAAGGCAGAGGAATTCCCTAAACAATTGACTGCTGTTTAGATTAATAATAATTAATGCAAATAAAATTTCTTTTAGAGGAGTTTTAGACTTTTGTTGTCATTTAGTAACACTTAAAATTCATCATGCTTGTTGGTCTTCAAGCATAGAAAACATCCATGTGGTTTGCATGTTTCTACACAGTATAACTGCCTTTGGTTGCACAATATGTTTATGAAAAAAAAGTTCTTAAGTAATATTTAGCTTTGGTAAGACCATGAAATATATGTAAAGCAAAAGACAATTATATAACCATGACATTGCAAAAATAGTTTGATTTGTAGAATTTTACTGAACTCTAAATTTAGATTTCAGTTCTGGTAGATATTTTTATGTCAGCAATAGAAACTGTTTACACGACTTTCTTCAATAAAGTGACTATTATAATGGACACGTGACAAACTTATTTCATTTAAAGAAAGTTACAAAAGTTGTAAAAAAAAATCAATAGTTTTATTTACTGGATCACTGGTGGCCTCCTTGCACAATCAACCTCTGTACACATTCACATTGAAATGTTCAGCCAGACATGCATTTAATTTCAGTCAGCCCTGAGAAATAAATGATTTTTTTCTCATCTGACTTTGAATGCTAAACAAAATCTGACACATGAACCCAATAAAGATCACGCGGTTCCTGTTCCCTCTGTTCTTGTAGGCAGCTGTTTTGTTTTTCATAGAAACAGTAAAAATGTAGCTGACAAGTCAACTCCCTCTCTCCTGAGGATTGGCACTGCAGGATTATTTCAAAGAAGAGTTTGCCAAAATGAAAACTCAACATTACTCAAAACAGAATTCATCTAAGTTGAACATCTTTCCAAAAGTAGCGCAGTTCTAAAAACAAAACAACAAAAAAAACATAATAAAATAATAAATTCGGACTTATTAGAAACATAAACTTACAACAAATGTCTAAAAAATAACTGCTTGACAGCTAATTAATTAAATACAAACGCTGAATTGCAATTGTGCTTCAAAGCAGTAATGTTAAATCTGAGCTTTAAATTTGAGAGAGGAGTGACTGTCTGTTTTGGAGGAAAATTAACATCTTTGATTTAGGAAATTCATACCATTTATTGGGAGCTTAGTCCAATAAATTGTCTTACAGAAAATTTTTTAATTTGGTTTATCAGTGAATCACGTTTAACCAAAGTGTATCATCTTGTGGAGGAAAGTATTCAACATTTAGCCATAAAGGCACTGAAACATTCTCTTTACCAAGCTCTCCTTTCTGTTGTGTTTCTGTATTAACAGTCCAGACTCTAATGTTGCCTAGCTACAGCATAAACAGGATTTCAGCCATCTAAACTTGATCTTTTCTCTTTTTCAACAGCTGGTTGCCTGCAGCACACAGCAATTAGCCCATAAACTGACTCTCCACACAACATGGAGATGAATATCATCTGTTGCTATGGGAACAACACTCTCCTCAACCAGGAAGGTACACCATTTTCTTAATAATACTATTCGTGAAACCTGATACCTCCAGAGTTTGAGGATGTTTGCTTAAAAATAACAACCTTAATGCACACCAGCAGTCCTCATTTGGTAATTCACTCAGATAAAATCAACTTAGCTCAGGACCATGTTGACATGTGTTAACAAATAAGAGAAGCACTTTACAGAATCTGCTGGGCCAAAACAACTTCATTGTTTAGAGCAATGTGCTGCACTAGCTGTCCCTCTGTCAGGTTGGCTTTTGCCAACTCAGGTGAGTGTCAGCAGTCGGTCAGGTCTACATTCACATGTCCCACATGTGCACCCAGACCTATGCATGTGTGAAATAGGCCAGGGGGGAATTGAAGATGCAAGCTGAAGCTGAATCTGATTTTATGCAGTTTATCAAACACTTTGTTCCTTCTGATGAAAACTGAATTTGTGCTTTTTATATATTCTAAAATTCATTCTGGTGCAGAATGAATTTGTAAGGATGAAAAAAGGTCCCAATATGTCTAATCAGACAGAGATTCCTAGAATCAAACTTACAAAGCACAGGGAGCTATTTGAAACTGCTGCAGATGTCTTGTACACACGCTTCATACAAGTGTATGAGTTTTATGTTTGGCATGCAGGCATGCTGAAGAATTTCTAGGAGTTACAGAAATCCCAAGTTTCTGATTACTTCTGGAAACTGAATTTCACTAACATTCAATAACGGGATTATACTTTGCAGAAAGAGGTACTATTGCTTTGTAATAGTAGAAGCCTAGAAGATTTAGTACATATTTTTGGTTTTTGTCTTCTGTGCTATTACACTATAATTTTGCTTTTCTACTTGTGCAGTTTCCCCTAAAATAGTTAAAATGGTTTGTTTAATGTAGCTTTTCAAACACTCTAAATGTCAGTCTCATAAAACCAATACTGGTGTGAAAACAGCTCAACTAAAAGGCATGATGCCTGTAACTAAGTCTTTATTTAATTTAGGAGAAGTGCTAAAGAGAGAGTGTTGTATTCAAACAAAACACAGCGTATAAACGTGAAACCTGATACCTCCAGAGTTTAGCTGCAAAAAGAACATTGTGTCCTACAAAGTCCACAAAAGAAAACCCTAAGCTGATTTTTTAGCATATGTAGAAAAAACTTGTATAAATTAGACATAGTAAAGCTCTACTATAAGATCAGTGTGCAAGTAGCCATCTTGATATCATGGTGAATGAGCAGGTGAACAGCTGCTTTCATTCTTACTTAGAGTATAACATGTAGGAAGCTCACCTGGATTCTGCACCTCAACAGGAGCCATCAGGACTGATGGATGGTTGCAGATCCTCTCTGCTTTATCTGAGATCTGTCCGATTATAAAACGTTTATAACTCTGGGAAGGGTTTCTTATATGCTGTACAATTGCTCCGCCCCCTCCTGATGTCAGCTCAGCTCTGTGGGCTGTTGTGCAACGTCTACCGAGCGTGCAGCACAGCGAAGCCACGGCATGCGGATTATATAACGCTTTACTCCAGGGAATTAACCCTCTGCTGTGCAGTCAGGCTGCTGCAGTAAGGGACAACTGTGCATTTAGTAGTTTTATTTGGCATTTTCTCACATACATGCCAAGTTACATCATTTTATATAAGTGGTGGGGAATAGGTTTCTGTATTTTCTAGTTTCAGAGTCACAGTTGGTCTTGTGTTTGTTGTCTTTTTACAATAGGCTTGGTTGAATGTGTTTTCAAGCAAGAAGAGGGTGCCAGAACTTTTTAAATTGGTGAACAGATGGAGGCTACGACTCATCTCGAAGTGCAGAATAAATCCAAAAAACAAAATATCATTTTAAAATGTTCAGCATCATGTTCTCACATACATAGGCTTCTGGGGGCAAAGGGAGGGATACGTATTTCAAAGTGGCAACCCCTGCAGAAGACAAAACATAGAAACAAACAAAAATAATAATTTTATTTCTGTATGCCTGATCAACCTTTGACATCAGTTTTTTTTGTTGCAGAATTTAGTAACTTACTAATGATCTGAATGACCAGATATTTACAGTATTTCAAACCCAGATATTTGCTGGCTATGAAAATGTAATTTTTTTCCATCCACAGAAGAATTGGTTGTTTTATTATGTGCATAAACAGCTAAGTGAAGTATTAGCAGCTTCTCTCAGACAGTCAGCTGTCCATATGGGCAGCAGCTTTCAATCCAGATAATCTTTGCTGTAGGATTAAAGCAAGTCCAGAAAGCTTCAGGAGGAGAAGCAGGACAGTTTTCCAGCTAATATACACCAGTCACATATCAGGTACTGTAGTCCTATATTTTGCAGTCATAACATTGTATTTCATGTTCTACATGGCGATTAGTTTTAAAATAATGTTCCATAGTTTAGCAGGGAGTTGTTTTAACACTCTCAATCTAGTTTAGCCGACCAGTAAACTGACCTACAAGTTATTCTAATATTTATATCGACTGGGTGACTTTAACCTTTGGAGCAGCAAACATTTCATAAATACTGAGCTGTAGATTTAGACAAAAAGTAAACTTTGAGAATGTTTATAAGACGGATGCAAATACAGACAATACGTCCTTGAGCAATGTTAACCTGGGAGTAATTGTACTTGAATTTCCCCTTGGGGATTAATAAAGTATTCATCATCATCATCATCAATTATTGACAGATTACCCAGGCGATAAATAACTAACTGGAACAGATGGAAAATTTTACATGATAAATATTTTAATATATGATACTGGATTTATTTTCTCAATTATTTCACCTTGAATTAAATTTGAATTTACAGTTTCACTTATTTTTTACTATTTTGTACGTCAAAGTTACAGTTTTATTTAAAAGTAGATCAAATATTCTTCAGTACAAAATTTATGAATGCAATTTATTTTAGTTTGGACTCTCTTTACTGTCCTCATGGTGGCGTGTCGACGTGAGAAAAGACTCTGTTGACACAGACTTCAATGAACAAAGAAGGATTTAATTTTAACCAAGCCCACATCAGAAATTACAGATCTGTGCTCTAAACCGGAGGAATCTTTTGTCAATGTCGAAGAATTCCCGTTGATCCTTAAATAAAGGCTCTTTTATTCCTTTCCACACAGCATCGTTACATTCCTCAATTCGTAGCTCTGGCTTTAGAAGCTCTCTTTTCTACAGGCACACACTCCTCTAATTTGGCAACAATTAACCTGGGTGATACTGAAAACGTGATTGCTAAATTAAAACGATGTGCAATCATGTATTTTAAAGTTATTTTTGAAAAATTCTCTCACTGTAGTGACTTACCCACATACCTCCGCTTTGTACCTAATAATTGCAAAAAAAAAAGTCAATATAACAGTTTTCTCTTTAACGTTTTGTTCTTTTAAATTACCATATCGTTGTTTTCCACAGGACGTCATCTTCCATATTTTTGTGATGCCCTCTTCAAAGAGCGCCACTCACTGGACTTTGTTGGAGTTATTCGGCCAGCGGAGGCTCTTGGGTTTCGGCGCCATACTGGCATGGCTCATCCTGTTCCATCTGCTGGTGAATGTGTGGCTGCTCTGCGTCTTCACCAGCCTTCTGGTGGTTCTTGGTGGTTGGCTCGGGTCCCGAGCTGCCCTGGATGCTAACAGTTTCCTGCATCTGGAACATTTTTTACCCCTGGGGAAAGTTGCCCCTCCTCTATGTTCCCCTGAGCATGAGTGGAGGCTGAACCATGAGATCCACTGTGCGGTCCACAAGGCAGTACGGGACTTTGTGTCTTCATGGTACCGCACCCTGCTTCCTGAGGTGGAAGGAGAGTTTGAACGAGCTGTGCGTCACTCAATGCTGGAGTCGGTGATGGAACTGAAGGAGCGTGCGCGGCGAGTGGACAGGAAGGCTCTGGTTCAGCGGCTCTTAGAGCTGTATGGCTGTCACCTGCAGAGCTACATGACTGTAAGGCAGATCCAGTTGGCGCAGAAGGAGAGCAGTGGCCAGTGGCAGCTCTACAGTAAAGTCGAGTCTCCTCATCCAGCTGTGAGCAGCTCCACCGCTGAGCTAAACTACACCCGAGCGTTGGTTAAACTTGTGTTGCATATCCTCGTCCCATACCCTCAGATGGAAACTAGGACCGGGGGTTACATGGTGGCAGAGCTCATCACCTGCAATGTGCTGTTGCCATTGATAAGCAGGGTTTCCGATCCCGACTGGCTCAATCAGACCATTGTGGACATATTCACCAAAACCAGAGAATCACAGGATATTAGCGTGGTTGACCCCTCTGTCGATGCACTGTATAAATGTCATGGACGTGAGGAGTCGTGGGCTACTTGCAAGTCGCTGTCTGTCTCTGATCAGACCGATTTCAGCTCCAAAAACACCTCTGTTGATTTAGATGAGCCTCAGAGCCAGAGTGCGAACTCTGGGACAGACTTGTCTCAAAGCAGTCTGGTCAGCCTCACGTCCACCACCCGAACATCCAGCTACCACCCAGGCTTAACCACACCGTCCAAGGTAAACTGCTGCTCACTCACATCGGGCCAGTATAAACAGTCATCAGAGACCAAAACCATTTCTGCAGAACCACTTCTCCATTCGGACTCAGATGACGACCTGGCAGGAAGTGCTTGCGACTGCGCTCCCACCACCAACCTCTGCAACCTTCTCCCTGTAAATGATGAAGAAGCCTGCGGTTGTTTTCGACCTCTGAGAAATTTTGGATCGAAGGTGGTTGAGCCCAAACACTCCCAGTGGCCAGCTGGCATTGCGCAGGACAAATCCCCAGTTTGTCCCCCCAAAAAGCTTTGCCTGACCTCGTACAGCTTTGATCTGTCCAGCGGCCCGACTACAACGCCATTCAGAGTGCAGAACGTTCACATTTCTGGCACAGTCAATGTGAAGGAGCAGAGGAGCGCTGGCACTAATCCCTACACACTCTACACTCTCAAGGTGCTTTTACTTACTGTTTGACGAATTTATATTATATTTTCTGAACTATTACTACAATGATAATGACTGGAGACTCTTGAGGTGGATTCAGTCTCTCTCAGAGATTGAACTCTGATCTGTGAATGGTGCCACTGTCGTAGTTGCGAGTTAAAAACCCCTTCACATTGTTTTTGTTTGTGAACAAATCAAGGAGGAGTATTTTGGCTGTTTGAAAGGAGCTGGATCTTTTTTATCTCATTGTTTCACTTGGACTTTATTTGATCAGTGTACATTATAATGGTTTAAAATATTGATTAGAACTTTATTTGGTATGTCTTGATTAAATTGTTAGTGTTACACATTTATCTTTATCTTGTTTGGAGGAGCAGCAGGAGAGGAGTTGTGTGTATCTGTGTGACACACTAAACAAGTCAATCAATTGATAAGAATATCACAATTTCAGACCAAGATCACTGATGTATTTTTGTCAATTTTACATATTGTATCAATGAAAAACTCTGTGTAGTACTGACTAAAAGTGATACCAGCCGTCAGAAGCTTAAAAATTGTGTTTCTGCAGCCATTATGGATATTGAACTAAGGATTTCTTGTCCTGCCAATTGAAATTTCTAGACCTCTCTCATTATCTGAACAATAACCACATCAAACACACAATTATTGCTTTATCTCTAGTGTTAAAGCAAAATAAGAATAAAAAACGACCCTGTTCAACCACTGTAACTCCAGGTAAAGATACGAAAGTCTTTATAAAGATTGTTCTGAGTTATGTTACCGTAACTCAGAACAAGATTTTGTTGAAATACATAAAAATGACATCCTAGCTCATCAATGTACAAATAGAATAAAATAGCTTATGGATGTCAACACGCTATTGAGTCATTGTTGGGGACGATGGGGTTTTGTTTGTACAAATGGACATTTTTAATGTCTTTATTCAGACAAATTTAGGACAAGACCAGATTTCTAAGCAAAGTCCAGTTTTGAAGTTTTAATTTCATTTTGGATCTGGTAGCAGGTTATTTCTTGTCTAACTAGAAAAGATCAAAAGGGAAAATTTCAAACTGTATAACAACAGAAAAATTATTAAAACTCAAATTAAAGGTTTCAGGAAAAATAATCCAGGCTTTAACCATATTACTTATTTTAATCTTTAAGAAGACCCCAAGCTTAATCTTGCCCTCCCATTATCAGTACAAGATTTCAAAAAAGACTAATGTAACGCTTGGCACAAAATTATCGTTATCGTTGTCTGACAGGATCAAAAGTTTAACAAATTCTTACTCTGATCAAAGCTAAGCTGTACTTTTACAAAATGCTTTTGTGTGTCTATTTATTAACCATGCAGTTTACCTTTATATGACCAAATCATCATCATTTTTTTTTTACAGTTTGAGACGGTGGCTGATGGCG
This sequence comes from Gambusia affinis, assembly GCF_019740435.1. Lineage (NCBI taxonomy): Eukaryota > Metazoa > Chordata > Actinopteri > Cyprinodontiformes > Poeciliidae > Gambusia > Gambusia affinis. The sequence continues at coordinate 11,716,810 of NC_057882.1, read as the reverse complement.
ACTGCACAGGTGCTGCACCACCGGCAGTCTGTCACTCCGTTAACCGCAGATACAGCGAGTTCCTCAACCTGCAAGCACGCTTGGAGGAGAAGCCAGAGCTCAAGAAGCTAATCCGAAGTGAATGATAAACTACTTTCATGTCAAGTAAATCATATTATTCCAATGAAAGTGCATCCTTATCTGTAAATGGAATGCTTTTCAGATGTCAAAGGCCCAAAGAAAATATTTCCTGACCTTCCTTTTGGCAACCAGGACAGCGAGAAGGTTGAAGCTCGTAAAAGCCAACTGGATACCTTCCTGAAGGTATGTTGAACATGTAGGACTTAAATGTATGGCGATATATTTTATGTGCTCTTGTTTTTGTAGCAATTAAGCAGTACTCCCGAGACAGCTAACAGTGAAGACATGCAGGAGTTCCTGGCTATCAACTCAGATGTTTGCTCGTATTTTGGAAGAAAGCCCTTAACAAAGTCAAGAATTGATAAGGTAGCTAAAAACAGACTGAAGAAATCAGATTTATAGTTTCATGTTTCATCTTGATTATCTCTTGTACTGTTTAACTTCTCAAACTTGCGACCGAAGATGATGGAAAATGCTTTAGATACTCTGAGGACAGCATTCCCTCATCCTGAGCTTTTCAGTCCAACCGAGGACGTTGAGGGCGATACTGACGGAAGAACAATGGACCACAGAAAGTACAGGTGACAGCCCTGTCTGTTTAGTGCTCTGTGCAATAATGCTTTAAAAAGCATAAGTAAAACGTTATTCTGTTTGCTTCTTTATGTCATGCCTCAGGAGGCTTTTCCCAAGTAAAGTTTCTCAATCGCTCAATATTCCAGATCTCCATCCTAAAGTGACATACTGCTTCAGTGAAGGCAGCTCTGTGAGATAACACACTGAACACATTTGTAAAATGCGTTCTCCAAGCAGAAAGCAGACAGAGTTGACATATTCCTTCCAATCAATCCATTTGTTGTGACTGTTCAGGTGCTCAATGGCATGTCACTGGGTGGCTTGGAGAACTTCGTCAGAGAGCAGGAAAGACTTATTGGTGGGCCAAACATGACAGAATCAGTCAAGCCGAGCTACGAGCTGAACGCTAAAGACAAGAAGATTTCAGGGAAAACTCATGGGACAGGTTGGGATAATGATACAGTGCCCTGCAAAAATATTCAGATGTGTGCTCCTCTAATAAGCCTTTGTTGAAGTAAACCATGAAAAGTACGTCTAAAGTTTGCTGGAAAACACAGCAAACATATACAAGAATGTTCTCTGGTGAGATGAGTACCGGTACACTTTTTTGGCATTTTTAAGCCAGAAAGTGGTGGAAAACTAACTTTACTCGATCACTGTGAACGCATCACGCTACAGGAAAGTAATTGAAGCCGATCAGAGTAGAAGATTCATGAAGCTGAATAGAGCTGTGAGAAAATACTTTACTGTGTTGCTGGGAGGTACACTTCCACTAAAGACCCACAGCGAATTAGTTTATATTCATGTTGTAGGATGACCCAGTCAAAGTCCAGGCCTGAATCCAATTCCTTCTGTTGCAGGACTGAGAACTTTATGTTGAAAAGTGTTCTCCATTTAATCATATTTAGCTTGGGCTATTTTGCAAAAAAGGAGCATAAAACCCTTAAGAACATGAACTCTGCTCATCTCTTTTTAAGTTTTTGCAAAGTGCCTCGGGATGATATTTGTTGTGAATTGGCGCAATACCAATAAACTGAATTTAATTGAATTAAGCAGGTTACTTCTGAAGACAAGAGTTATTCAGGAGTAATAACATCATGCAAACTCTATATAAAAGCATGCCACACTTTACAAATCTTTATTCAGGAAATGATTACATTATTTTCTTCCAGTATAAAATTATGTTTCACTTTGCGTATCATATAACACTCCAATAAAACAAGTCAAAGTGTTTTTGAATTTGACAAAAATGTGAAAAACGTCAATGAATACTTTTGCACGACTCTGTAGTTTTATCTGTACTGTAGCGCAGCAGTAACCTGCAGTGACTTAGTTTCTCCACTAGGGTTCGCTAGAACTCCATCGTGTGGCCAAACCTGACCTAGTTGCGTTGTAGCATCCGAACCATTCATTTCAGACGTTTTAAGTCGCTGTGTTGACATGATTTATCCAGCGCGTATTTGTGTCCACCGCAGACACAGCTGTGGCAGATGTTGCTTTGAACATTTTGTGCCTGTTGATGAAGGATCATTGGAGCTGGCTCTGCACAGAGAACATCCAGAAGGCCATCAGACTTCTCTTTGGCACCTTCATTGAAAGGTAGTTTTTTTTGGGGGGATTTCATCTGACTTTGCATAGTAAATGCGAACAGCACCACACACACATAAATAAATGGCAACAGATGCATTTTCAAGCATTTATGTTTTGTTATAGAAGTACCAGGATTGGTACAGAGAAGTACCAAGATTTTCCAGTCTTAATTTTTATATTTGGGTGTGGCTTTCTTTTTATTTTGGCAACAATTCATCAGGATTACAGATTTTTGCTGGTTTATATCAGAGTTTGATAAATTGACCAAAATGCCCACATTTAGTATAAAGAAGATCTAAACCAGGAGTGGGCACTCCTCATCCTCGAGGGTCGGTGTCCTGCAACTCTTAGATGTCTGCCTGGTCCAACACACCTGAATCTAATAGCTGAATCACCTCCCAAGTGCAGTCAGGTTCTCCAGAGTCCTGCTAATGACCTCTTTATTTGACTCAGGTGTGTTGAAGTAGAGCTACATCTAAATGTTGCAGGACACCGGCCCTCAAGGACCAGGAGTGCCCACCCCTCTTCTAAACTATCCCATTTCCATTCCAGATGGCTGGACATAGGCGCTGCCCACCTAACCAGCGCCCCCTGCTGGGTGATTTACCTCCAGGTCTTGCAAGAAGCTGTGTGGCCAGGTGGGACGCTGCCTGCTCAACCTCGGCCTGAACGAAGTGTTGCTGAAAAGAAGGAAACCAAGGAGCAATGTCTGAACTGCCTAATGCAGCTGCTTCCTGGTCTGTAGTAGCTGCAGGGTTTAAGTTTAGCTGTTGTGATTTGAGTGGTGTCTCGGTGTGAACTCAGTTTATCTTTTTATGCCTTGATAGAGTTAATAGCTGATATGTTGGGAAGCGAGAAGTACAGACTGAGCTTGGAGACCATGCTGGAGTCTTTACAGGACTATCAGATAAACAAGTAAGTCATTTCGGAAAGCACCATGATTCTGCTAATCTAATAATCAACACAGAGGAATTGAACAAAATGTGTAAATGAAGGTCTAATTCATGAATTCGCGTTTCCTAGAGGCTCTTCACATTTGTCAGTGATTGTTTGTGTTCTTGTCTGCAGGCATTTGATCTACAGCATCTGTGACCTGCTGCTGGAGTTTCTGATCCCTGAGTCCAGCGATGTGATCTTTCAGAGATCTCTGCTGCAGAGCCTGACTAAAGACACAGAGAGAAACAGTCTTCATATGTGATAAGCATCTGAGAAATGTAGCCATTTGATGCTCAATGCACATTATAGTTGTCTGATTAATATAACATGGTCATAAAGTCTATTTCAGGAGTGGGCACTGCTGTTCCTTTTAAATCACCGGGCACTCTGCTGTCCTGCAACTTTTAAATGCATCTCTACTTCAACACACGTGAGTCAAATAATGAGGTCATTAGCAGGACTCTGGAGAACCTGACTGCACTTGGGAGGTGATTCAGCTGCTGGATTCAGGTGTGTTGGACCAGAGAGACATCTCAGAGTTGCAGGACACCGACCCTCGAGGACCAGGAGTGCCCACCTCAGGACTATCGTACACAATCGCTGTGGAGTCATGGTGCAGCAGGTATTACTGCAGAGGATAATGAAATGTAAATATTCAGTGATATAAAGACAGAACACACAAGAAATGCTTTCAGGCAATAGATCAGAAGGAAGAAATCATCTCATTTGTAGATTTACCTCGCTTAATCTGCAAGTTGGACCAGCCACATTGTGAATACTTGAGAAGTTTGATAAATACAAAACTGTGCTCTTTTTCTTGCTTCTTATTCTTTTTTTCATGTATTTTTATTTATGGTGTTTCACATTGGAATATTTTTTCTCTTTGTATTGTGGTTTAATTTGTAATGCTACAGGTTGAAGTGCATGTCATATATGTGCACTGCATCTGCATGAATACTTTGTTTACAAGACTCCAGGTGAATTTACTGTGAAACAAAGTATGGGCATGTGGAAAAGCAGTACCTGCCCACTTTGGTGCAGGATGTGTGATGCTGTGATGTGTGATGCTGTGGGCCTGTTTCTGGATCATCATTGTGTTTTTTATGGGTCATACAGGCAGATACCCTGGGTGGCATTACAATGGGGGTTGCATGAGGGACAAAAAAACAAAAGCAACTTATCTGTGAGTTGTAACTTCGACAGATTTTTTTTTTTTCTTTCACAGTTAAGGATGAGTTGGCATCCAGTGTGTTTATTAGTGAAGACAGAAATGGTCAACAAGACTAAAGCAATCTTTCTCCAATCTCAGACCCAATACCCAATACGTGACGGTGTGTGTGTGTGTGTGTGTGTGTGTACTAAAAAGAAGACAGAATAAGAGAGTCAGGACTCCGGATGGAAGAAACTGTGCAAAGAGGATTGTTCAAAGATTTTTTTCTGTATGTTCCAGCCTTGTGAAATGTTATAAGAGAACACTGAGTGCTGTTGGATAAAGGACTTTCTACCAAGTATTAACATCCAGCATTTAAGTGTTTGAGACACTAGTGGTGTTGTGAAAAGGCCACAAACATGGCATTCAACTCTGGTAAATATATTAATTAAACCGAGTATTTGTTTTGTCTTTTGATTCAAAAGAAAGTTTTTTACTCCGGATGATCATTTCTGGGTTTATGCATTTTTTCCCCTCTTACATCCATAGCTGTCATAAAGATTTTCTGTTGTTTTTGCAGATGGATAATTTTGTTTTTATGTATATTTGCCATGCTAGCTCAATCAGAGATAATCCTGCTTTATAATGCAACTATTATCCATATGGTTGCATATCATTGTTTAAAATTTGATCAAGGTTTAATAATGATTTCTCAAACATTTTAAGTTGAAGCTTTACCTTAAAGTCAAGTCAGCTTTTCCCCAGAATGTCTTTGTATGAATACGTCATTTAGGCCTTAAACTGAACTGTTAGACATCACAATTAATGATTCATGAAAAATCTCTAATTAAAATTTAATCAGTAAAACGTGTACAGCCAATATGTCTAAAATCTTTTGATCCCCAAAAAATATATATATTCTGCTTCACAGCCAATTTCTGTGATAGTGATCAGATTAACACTTTAAATGAATGGCTTATGAAACCTCAGTGCAAATATTTATTTTATGTTTGACTCAAGTGGCAGATGAAGACAGGAGGCCAAAATACTCAGGGTCCGTGAACTGCTTCCATGTATCAGTCTAACTTCATCTGACGGGGCACAAAATGTTGTTTTGAAGCCTAACACCTTAAGCTTAACACAGAACACAATAAATATGGTTTAAATTTATGTGGTTTCCCTTTTAGTCACTGTTCCATCAATTTGTGTGGTCACTACTGTCACACTGCATGCTGCTAATATTTTGCAACTGACTGACACAAAGTGAGTTGCAACAACGAAGGAAATTGTACATATTGTGCAATGCATTGATACGAGGTGGGGCAGATTCATGCTTCCACCTTATTTCTGCCAAAATCTGACTCTACCATCTGAATGTTACAGCTAAAATCCAGATTCACTGGACTAGAAAAGCTCATAAAAGTGTGGTCTTCTGTTGCAAAAAGTCAAACATTTTGTGCATTTAGGGCACTTAATACAACTGGTTGTATTAAGTGCTTTTTGGACCTGATGCTGCCTTTTTGTCGTCTGACCATTTTGAACATGAGAGATGGTTATGTGTGGAAAACTTGCAGTAGATCAGTTCATATGCTCAAATTCAGGAAAATCCCCTTTTTTTCATATTCTGGTCGTCTACTTGAACTTTAAATCACATTCAGCCTGTCTGCCCAAATGGATCGAGTCTGTGCCATGTGATTAGTATTTGGAGTGTCTTCTGTGTTTTCTACTATAATGCTGTCACTGGACAGGTGGCTCTAATAAAGTGGCTGGTGAAATTAAAAACATCAGAAGTTTGGTTGATCTTAAAGGGAAGTCTGGTCCAGAAGAATGAAATAAAACATGTAGAAGAAAATCAAGACTTTCACGTTAACGCCTGTGATTAGTCTAAAAACTTTAGCATGTTATTATTACATAATTCATATTAGTGGTCTTTTACTGTATTCATAAGTGCAGAGTCATAAACGCAAATGAAAAAAATGAGTGAGGAGCGTCAGACTGGTGTGCTCAGCTGCAAATTTCTCTTTAAAAAACACAGCGATGGATAAAGCCAAATTAGTATGTAGCCCACTGGTTGTCCTTCCTACGAAGCACAACCAGTTTATTGTTAACGTTTCTAAATTATATTTGAAACAAAATGACTTATGCCCTTTTTCAAAACCTAGGAAATAAAAAATAGGAAAGCCTGGAAAACTGAGATGTTTGATTTGAGACAATAAAATATTATTATTTTTTTTTTATGAAAGTATGACTAATCTGATTGCAGTTTTTAGTTGACTATTTGACTAAAAAAATTTAGCAAAATTTAACATATATGATCTTCTAAGGCATTAATCTGTTTGATGAAAAGCTGCTGAGAGAATATAACTCTGCAGCAGGGATTAAAACCTTTCTCCAGTCTAAGCAATGTGGATTATAAAAGCAAAACCCCGGAATCAGAGAAGCTGCTGTGAAAGTTTGTTCAATTGCCTGTTTTATTTCTCAGTGCTTCGAATAACAGCAAGAAATCAAATTAATAAAAAACAGGGAGTTCGATGTGCTGTGGTGGCGAGGGGTAAAGCATAACCCAAATATGGAGGCCTCAGTTCTCAACGTGGCTGTTTAGGTTTGAGTCCTGCCCAGATGACCTTTGCTGCATGTCTCCCCCTCTCATTACCCACTTTCCTGTCTAATGACTCTCAAATAAAGGCTCCTAGAGCCAATAAAACCTTAAGAAAAAACAGACAGGGAGCCAGTAAACAAGATAGAGCATCAGAGTTTATGCCCTTTTTCAAGCCAATTTAAAAAGGAGCAATTGCATTCCAAACAATGTGAAAAGGACAAAGAAAACTCTTCTAGATGAACAAACTGTGTATTGCAAAAGTCTAGTGTAAATTGGATAAATTATTGGACTACTTCATCCAGGTCCTTGAGGAGCAGATTAGGTTTTTACTTTGGCAAAAACTGGTTTAAAACTTCCACTAATCAGTGTCTCCAACTTAAATGAGCTGTCAGAAATCCCTTCCAGACTTTTGAAAGAACTGGAACTGTGTGGAGCCAAAGAGCCCAGGATTAGACTTTCTAAATCAGATTACATTTAGTTATGCAAAATGAAGAAAACTTTGATTAAATCCACATCACAACTATTTGATGAGGACTGCTAAATGTTTCTTTTTATGACTTTTGGGCAAATAAATTTGAATATTTATTTTAAAAAGCCAGGAAAAATATGGCAAACCACAGGCTTCAAAGTCAAAGCTTTGAGCATATGGAGTAAAACCTTAGGTTTTGTTAGTGACATCATTGTTTGTTCAGATGAAGGCTCTGTCCCCCCTCGGCCCTGCAACAATAAGACAATCAGTAATGGACAGATAGCTCACAGTAGGTTAAGTTTGAGCCTGTGGCACTGGTTTAAAATAACTGAATGTTTAAAAATGAATATTCAAATTCAGGAATGCAACAATACGAAAAAGTTGGGCCGATATTGATATGTGATGTTAATATCGCTGTCATGACTGATAACCGATATTTACCAATATTATATATATTTCACTACCATTTTGACACCTTCGGGAGAAAAACAGGTAGAAACAAATACAAAACAAATATTGATTGTTTATTTATTGGGAAATAAATAAAACTGAGCCACCAATATCGATATGTTTAAAATGACTAATATCAGACGATACCAATGCTGGTGCCAATATATTGTGCATCTCTACTCAAATTATAGCTATATACCCAGAAATGCAACAAAAATAATCCGCCTCACTCTGATACATAATTGCAACTTTTATTAATGTATACAATTGTATAAAATACCATGTTAATAATATTTAAACTCATATAAGAAGGAGGGAAAAAATCTAAACAGACTTTGTTGGGACCCCTGGTACTGTTCCTGCAAACATCTGCTTCAGTCTGGTCAAGTCAATTCTATACGTTTCAGAATCATTAAAGCTAGAATGCAATGTAAGAATCAATCAATTATTCAAACAATCAATCAAGAGTATTAAGCAGCACCTCTAGGCCGAAGCACATCGTCTCACTCACTAGCACAACGGGCTACAGAGCAGATGCTTGTACTTTCCAAATTGTCTTAATCACTGCTTTTATAGTCGTAATATGCTCTCCTAATTTTCTCAGGGTTTCATGAGTACACACAGTCCTTGTAAAATCTTCAAAAGATCAGCAGCAGGAAAGTGGTGGAAGATTCCTTATTTCTGGTTAGTCATATTCTAATATCCATAACAGAAAATTTGTGAATGTTAAACTACTTCATAGTTCATTTGGGCTGCTAAGGTCCTCTGCTGGTTTTAGATATTTTCTGTTATTCACTTTGAGTTTGTCAAAAGTAGTGGAGTTTTGATGGCTACACTGAGCCCTTTGTGACAACTGAGGGTGAAGAATCTGCAACTTCACATCCCAGAAGAACCTCTATTCTTTCCAGAAAACGACGCGCGAACGACCCATCGAATTTGACGGAGTACGACTTTGTGGATGCGAGGACACCATCTATTTCTCCTGCATCCTGGCATGAAGAGTATATTCTATTTCTTTGCCGTGATGACGGTCTTGATTTCTTTGAGTAAGACGGTGTGATTTCTGCTGAGCACTGTCTGATCTCATGGAGGGGGTGTCAAGAAATCTGATATTTGTGTATGAGATCTGTCCAGGCTCATTGCAGAAAAACCGAGCATAAAAAGGCCTGAAGAGATTGTTGCAGCTTTGTAGGTTGATTAATGCTGTTTATCAAATGTGTATTCCCTATATTTACTTGATATGTAGTCCCTCTATTGATAAAGAGAAAGAAAAAGTTATAATGATGAACTAAAATCAAATAATCTATGGTTGTTAAAATGTAATGAATTAAAATGTAATGAATTGAGGTTTTACACAGGAGGAGAAATAACCCTTTGCAGCGACAGGAAGTGGTTAGAAGTCAGAGCGTGGATTCTCAGAGAGTTCTAAATATTCATTAAGAAACGGCAGATTTATAAAATAGTTCAGACTATTACTTAGCATGAGAGTTTAATTATAAATTTTATGATAAATTCTAGTTATTATAACATTATGAATGATTGAGAAATGTAGAGGAGGAGAACGGCTGAGTTGTGTGTGCACGGAGCTGCTGACATCCTGTCAGTTGCAACAGGGAGCAGCAACAGGAAGTCAGCAAAGGTGCTTGCTGCCGCTGATTCTCCAGTTTTTAAATAGAAACGAAATGTCATTTGTCAAGAAAAAGTCTAAGTCAAGAAGATGCTGGAGATTTTAATTAACAATAAACAAAGTTATCTTTAAAATGAATCATTTAAGAGGAATTTATACTCAACAGTAAACTTAAAGGTTAAAAAAATAAATATTCTGTTTCCAGCCTGCAGATAAGAAAGACTATCTAAATATTGTGAGTAATTGAATAAGATTTAAAGAGCAACGCTTTTGTTGATGTTGGTTTGCTTATAGTAAACATTTACTCATGTATTAAAACTGTAACTTTGATGTCAAGTAATTAGAATTATGGATTATTCCTAGTTTCTTTTCAGAAAACTTGTAGTAAGCTCACGTTAAGTTACAACTGATGAATTATGGATATTATAATGAATTGGTAGATGATGAATTGGAGAGGTAGAATAAGTTATAAATGTGATTTGTACTCTGAACTTGAAATGGTGGAAGGATGCAGCTGCCTGTGAAAGATCAGAGGAAGGGCGTGAGGTGTGAATGGAGCAGATCTCGGGTTGCAGGTGTCACAAGTGCATTAGTTCAACCGCCCACGTGGAAAAAGAGACACGTGGAGAGTTGGGGCCTGGATGGGACCATGGGTTGCGTGCGCAGAGGTTCCTTGTCTTGGTACACTCCCATGGAGAGAGAGAAAAGAAAGGTATAAAGCCACGAGTCTGAAGAAACACGAGGTTCTTCGTCTCCGGAGCTGAGGCTCAACACAAGAGCGGCAAGAAGACCAGCAGAGGATTACGCCGATGGAACCAAGGAAAGCGAGACTCACCTCACGCCGGATTAACAGGACGAAGATCCACCGACCCACTGCCTTGGTTCCTCATTGGATTACCCTACTCTGCACTCGACCCAACGATCTCAAAATACATCGCACAGACTTGGGGAATTGAACAAAAGTCACAGGATCGATTAAGAGCTGTTCGGTTGGATATAACAGACAGTTCACCTTATTTCAATTCCGAGGAAGGATTTACTTTTTTAAAGATAAAGATTCCGATCAAGAGCTGTTCGGTTGGATATAACAGACAGTTCACCTTATTTCCATTCCGAGGAAGGATTTACTTTTTTAAAGATAAAGATTCCGATCAAGAGCTGTTCAGTTGGATATAACAGACAGTTCATTTTGTTTCATTTCCAAAAAAGGATTAATTTTTCACGGTCACAAGTGGAAGGATTCTAACCAAGGACTTCTGCCGAGAGCCAATGCAATCAGGGTAGGAGTAGGTGTCTGCTGCAACCTCATAACCTTATTTTATAGAAAGATGACAGTGTAGGGAGGTTATTAGGAAATAGTTAAATTGATCTAAATTTTATTGATTTTCTTTGTATGTTAATCTCAAGTGAATTCTGTATGCCTGTCATTTACCCTGCTAAAGCTTGCTTAATAAACGCATATAATATAAAATTCTAATCAGGTTGTGGACCTTGAAATTAATTGAGTCATTTGAATCAAAGTTCTTCTATTTATAGTAAAACCAGTATACACGATTCTAGTAATGTGGTGGCTTCAGACTTTCCTTTGGTGAGTTTAAGATGATGGCCTTGGGACTTGATTTTAATCCTAGTCACTAAAGATTATCCAGCCGTTAACAAGTACTCGTTACATTTTAGAAAGAATACTGCCGTTAACAGAAGTGGTTATTGAAACTATGCAGTTGTGAGGGCTACTCCTGACTGCTTTCCTAACTTAAGAAGGCCATAACTTCTGGACGAAGGTAGTGAGAGCTGGACGAATTTCTTTCGCCACCAGTTTAAACAGATTATCTCAAAGATCTTGTTCAGGGTAAGACCCTGGTCTTAAGAGATTTTCCGGACCTGTTAGACAGAGAACTGGTCAGTAGTCAGCCCCGAGGAATTGAGAGGAGAGGGCGAGGCTGGCTATTGCGTAGTAACAAACATGGCGTCCCTGGGTGGGCTCAAGTCCAACGGAGTAGGAGGGCCCCAGGTAATAAGTCAGTGAAAACAGATGTGTGATTCTGAATAGCTCGCTTAGGGGCTAGCTCTTAGAGAGAAGAGCTAGTGGTGACTGATAAGGCCATCAGTCACAACCCTCGCAGTAACTGTATAGCATACAGGTGAGGGAAAACTTCTACTGAGGATAGATGTCTAGATCCAGACAGTGAAGCTAGTAGCCAACCCAGCCTGGACCCATCCCTGCTCGATAGTACTAAGAGAGGCTTTGGGGGACAGGCAGCTCGACAGACAAAGAAGAAGAAGGGGATCCAAGGAGTTGAACAGCTCCCTCCAGTTCCTGACTAAAGAGAAACAGAAGCCGGTGAAATGGCCAGTGGATCATGTAATACCCCACCCTATCTCGGACTAGCCACCGTAGAGGGGGTGGTTGTAATTAGAAGAACAGCTTCAGGGATTTGGGCAGGAAGAGCCCTGAAGAAATTGGATTGGGCCAAAAATGGAATCCTGTCAATGGAGAAAGAAATGCTGATGTGGAGTGAAGCTAAGAGCTGCTGCCTGGTTTGTTTAACAGCCAACCGACTCCCCACCATTTGGGAGGAACCGGGCCGCGACGAACCCAGACGAACAGAGGCAATGGCAGAGTTTCTGCATACCCTCCCCGTCTCCCCGGTCTCAATTTAGGGGGTCATGATCTGCGGAGGTGCCGGATGAGCAGGTTTATGCCACCGTGTCATGTGCTGGACCGGAGCCACCTCATAAGAAAATTAAAACCAGTACCTGGCAGATGCTCACCTCCACATTACCATGGAAGAAGAAAAGTCAGAAATAACGGATACACAGGCAAGAGGAGAACGAGTCGTCAAGACCAAAGGTCAGCAGAAAAATAGAGGACTAGACGGGAAAAAATATTTTTGGAAAAGTAGGAGATGGCGATGTAAAGATGTCGAGATCATGGCACAGCATGCATTACTTCGCCCCATCAGAACCTCCGGTTTGGAGAGGGCGGGAACCTGGCCCCCTCCAACCAGGCTCTCAAGAAGATCTGCGAAAAACCAAGTGAGGCAGACCCTGGAGAACAACTGCCTCATCGAGCGACAAAACCAGAATGGAAGAAGTCCGCCTGAAAAGAATGCCCACAATACCAAATCTGCCTGCTAACACATCAGATCTCGAAGACTCTGATGACAACGACGACGACTCGGAAACCTCTGAAGGACCCTTGCTACGGATAACGACTACGAACATGGACAAATCCCTTTGTTGCAGAAGTTTGCTGCCGCTTTTAGCTCTACTGATTGCTGCTTATTCTTTTTGCTTTGCGTTGCTGAATATTCGAGATTTTTTTTTTTTTTTGAGGCCTCCTTCCTTCCAACATCCTGAAGAAACGACAGTCATCTAGCGAAGATTCCGGTGAAAGAATCAGAGCGATCCAAGTTCTCTTCGACATTCATCACCTAATGGGGGAAATTAAAACTCCAAGGAGGGGGTGTCAAAAGTAGTGGAGTTTTGATGGCTACACTGAGCCCTTTGTGACAACTGAGGGTGAAGAATCTGCAACTTCACATCCCAGAAGAACCTCTATTCTTTCCAGAAAACGACGCGCGAACGACCCATCGAATTTGACGGAGTACGACTTTGTGGATGCGAGGACACCATCTATTTCTCCTGCATCCTGGCATGAAGAGTATATTCTATTTCTTTGCCGTGATGACGGTCTTGATTTCTTTGAGTAAGACGGTGTGATTTCTGCTGAGCACTGTCTGATCTCATGGAGGGGGTGTCAAGAAATCTGATATTTGTGTATGAGATCTGTCCAGGCTCATTGCAGAAAAACCGAGCATAAAAAGGCCTGAAGAGATTGTTGCAGCTTTGTAGGTTGATTAATGCTGTTTATCAAATGTGTATTCCCTATATTTACTTGATATGTAGTCCCTCTATTGATAAAGAGAAAGAAAAAGTTATAATGATGAACTAAAATCAAATAATCTATGGTTGTTAAAATGTAATGAATTAAAATGTAATGAATTGAGGTTTTACACAGGAGGAGAAATAACCCTTTGCAGCGACAGGAAGTGGTTAGAAGTCAGAGCGTGTGCGGATTCTCAGAGAGTTCTAAATATTCATTAAGAAACGGCAGATTTATAAAAATAGTTCAGACTATTACTTAGCATGAGAGTTTAATTATAAATTTTATGATAAATTCTAGTTATTATAACATTATGAATGATTGAGAAATGTAGAGGAGGAGAACGGCTGAGTTGTGTGTGCACGGAGCTGCTGACATCCTGTCAGTTGCAACAGGGAGCAGCAACAGGAAGTCAGCAAAGGTGCTTGCTGCCGCTGATTCTCCAGTTTTTAAATAGAAACGAAATGTCATTTGTCAAGAAAAGTCTAAGTCAAGAAGATGCTGGAGATTTTAGTTAACAATAAACAAAGTTATCTTTAAAATGAATCATTTAAGAGGAATTTATACTCAACAGTAAACTTAAAGGTTAAAAAAATAAATATTCTGTTTCCAGCCTGCAGATAAGAAAGACTATCTAAATATTGTGAGTAATTGAATAAGATTTAAAGAGCAACGCTTTTGTTGATGTTGGTTTGCTTATAGTAAACATTTACTCATGTATTAAAACTGTAACTTTGATGTCAAGTAATTAGAATTATGGATTATTCCTAGTTTCTTTTCAGAAAACTTGTAGTAAGCTCACGTTAAGTTACAACTGATGAATTATGGATATTATAATGAATTGGTAGATGATGAATTGGAGAGGTAGAATAAGTTATAAATGTGATTTGTACTCTGAACTTGAAATGGTGGAAGGATGCAGCTGCCTGTGAAAGATCAGAGGAAGGGCGTGAGGTGTGAATGGAGCAGATCTCGGGTTGCAGGTGTCACAAGTGCATTAGTTCAACCGCCCACGTGGAAAAAGAGACACGTGGAGAGTTGGGGCCTGGATGGGACCATGGGTTGCGTGCGCAGAGGTTCCTTGTCTTGGTACACTCCCATGGAGAGAGAGAAAAGAAAGGTATAAAGCCACGAGTCTGAAGAAACACGAGGTTCTTCGTCTCCGGAGCTGAGGCTCAACACAAGAGCGGCAAGAAGACCAGCAGAGGATTACGCCGATGGAACCAAGGAAAGCGAGACTCACCTCACTCTGGATTAACAGGAAGATCCACCGACCCACTGCCTTGGTTCCTCATTGGATTACCCTACTCTGCACTCGACCCAACGATCTCAAAATACATCGCACAGACTTGGGGAATTGAACAAAAGTCACAGGATCGATTAAGAGCTGTTCGGTTGGATATAACAGACAGTTCACCTTATTTCAATTCCGAGGAAGGATTTACTTTTTTAAAGATAAAGATTCCGATCAAGAGCTGTTCGGTTGGATATAACAGACAGTTCACCTTATTTCCATTCCGAGGAAGGATTTACTTTTTTAAAGATAAAGATTCGATCAAGAGCTGTTCAGTTGGATATAACAGACAGTTCATTTTGTTTCATTTCCAAAAAAGGATTAATTTTTCACGGTCACAAATGGAAGGATTCTAACCAAGGACTTCTGTTGCCGAGATCCAATTCCATCTGGGTAGGAGTAGGAGTCTGCTGCAACCTCAAAACCTTATTTGATAGAAAGATGACAGTGTAGGGAGGTTATTAGGAAATAGTTAAATTGATCTAAATTTTATTGATTTTCTTTGTATGTTAATCTCAAGTGAATTCTGTATGCCTGTCATTTACCCTGCTAAAGCTTGCTTAATAAATGCATATAATATAAAATTCTAATCAGGTTGTGGACCTTGAAATTAATTGAGTCATTTGAATCAAAGTTCTTCTATTTATAGTAAAACCAGTATACACGATTCTAGTAATGTGGTGGCTTCAGACTTTCCTTTGGTGAGTTTAAGATGATGGCCTTGGGACTTGATTTTAATCCTAGTCACTAAAGATTATCCAGCCGTTAACAAGTACTCGTTACATTTTAGAAAGAATACTGCCGTTAACAGAAGTGGTTATTGAAACTATGCAGTTGTGAGGGCTACTCGGCTGACCGTTTCCTAACTTAAGAAGGCCATAACTTCTGGACGAAGGTAGTGAGAGCTGGACGAATTTCTTTCGCCACCAGTTTAAACAGATTATCTCAAAGATCTTGTTCAGGGTAAGACCCTGGTCTTAAGAGATTTTCCGGACCTGTTAGACAGAGAACTGGTCAGTAGTCAGCCCCGAGGAATTGAGAGGAGAGGGCGAGGCTGGCTATTGCGTAGTAACAAACAAGTTATTTCACTGTTTGAGACGTTTTGCAGAAACGATGCAACTGTTTGTGATTTTATTTATTTTTTGTTAAGAAAATAGTCGTGTATTAGAATGGAGGTTATGCATGAAACGCTTTACCAATCTGACAAAACAAGATGGCTGTATCAGTGGTAGCAGAACAGAACTGAAATCTTCACTCGGTTATGTTTTCACACAAGAACAGCAGCACCTTCATATTTAATAGATTATGACAAGGTCCAGCCATTTTTTATTTCACAAATGCACATAAATGTTTTTCACTAAATCAATTATTTAAAATGTCACACATCTGAGGATCACATCTCATGGGTTTTTCATTTTCCCAGAAACTATTTAACAAAATAATTTATAAAATGTTTACCTCTACAGTCACTGGGCTGATTTCGTTGACAAAAAGCAATACATTTTGGAAAACATTGAGCTTGGCGCTGAGATAGAATAGAATAGAAATGCCATGTATTTTCCCACAATGGGAAATTTCCTGTATAACAGCAGGACAGTGACGAAAATGTAAAATACTGTATGGCAAGGATAAAATTTCAACATAGATCCAAAGTAGTACTTTAAAAATATTTACAATTAGTTACCACAAAAAAAACTGTACAACAGTAAAGTTGCAAAGATACATGGATGTAAACAATTATTGAGTTTGTTTGGAGCGGTGATGTTTGTAAAGACTAGCAGCTGCAGGGAGGAAGGATCTACTATAATGCTCCTCAATGGATTTAGGATGCAGCAATCTGTGAAATGGATGACACAGGATAATTAAGAAGAGACATTGATGGCGGTTAATATATTTAAGTGCTGTCCTCATAATGCCTCATCGTGGAAAAAAAAAAAAAAAGAACAGATGGCCTTTTTATGTGTGCTGGGAAGCCAGCTGTTAGTGACAGTAATAACTTCAGTGAGTCTCACAACAAAAAAACAACAAGAAACCACAACTGAAAAGAATTATTTGGACATAAACAAGTAGGAAAATAAAATTGTGCTAAACCTTTTATTTTTTTGGCTAGGCTGAAGTGGGTAACCTCATAGAAGAAGGAGTTGGCGTTCTTATCCCTCCAACTTGGATCTGTCTGAGTCTAATAATCAGCCTTTCTCCCTTCTGGCTGTCTGTGTTAGCTCTTGCTCAAGATTTATCTGTAAATATTTACTTGGTACTTCAATTGAGTAAACATATTGTATTCAAAATGTGCCTCATTGATGGTGAAATTCTGCAAATTCAAATCTTTCTAGGAACCCAGGTTTGAATTTGCCTTTAAAAATATCTCAAGATTTAAAAATATACGAAATGTACACACTTCAAATGTTCATGAAAATATGTTTCCCTCTGAAGTCAAAGTAAGGTACGAGTTAGCATATGTTTACCAACCACGCATAACCCAGCAGAACAATTTACAAGGTTTCCGTCACTTTTTACAAGTGTGAGCTATAAACTCAGTTTCTTTAGATAGAGCATAAAGAAAACATCCCAAACTAACTACTGGCTTTCACAAAGCTGTCCAGATGTCAGACATAAGCTAACGACAAAAAAATGTGTTCTCTCACATTAGGAAACCGGACAAACATCACTGAGATTGCAAGCAGGTAATGGCTCTTTGTTTAGGTTCAGCTTGGGTCAAGTTTAGGACAAACGCTAACAGGAGACACGGATCTGATTCCAGGGACGAGACGATTATTGTGGCTAAACGTTATAAGTGTACACACTGCTCACACCCTTTCTCCCTTTCAGCGCGTACCATCATTCAAGCTGAAGATTGCCAGTATGCTGCAGCTATGTTAATGGAGGAGAAACTATATGACCTTACAGGACAACTGTCAATTTCTCAAGTTGCCTGCTGACTCCGCCGTGGCGGAGGAGATGTGGACGAACGCAGAGAGGAAGATGGAGGGACCTGTAAGGCAAGGCTGTCAAACTCATTTTCATATCCAAATCATGGATGTCCTCAAAGGGCCTGTTGTGCTAGAATGTGTTTGTAAAACCCATTAACAAAAACAAATTGTAATAAACAGCTGTCCCATCATTTGGTAATAAGTGTTATCAAATGAAGATAAGATATATGATATTATATTCCACATTGATGAGGTTTGGCAGTATACAGATAAAAATAGCTTTGGTTTAAGTTCACAACTGCTTTCTTAAAGGTTCAGTTTATGCGTCCCTAGAGTCTAGAGAGCCACATAAAAACTTATGGAGGGACGGATTTGAGTTTTACACCTGCTGTCAGGTGTGCTTCTTCCAATCTTGAGACTAACTCCGGATTTACACTGCGTGCTTCTCCGCTCTGATACTCTATTCATTAATATAGCTAATACTTTTTCACCAAAATGTAGTCTGTCGTGTCAAATTATTTTGGAAATAATGCTGGATGTTGTGTTTGTGCATTTTCCTGTTGGAGCGGTGCGATCTGTGAGGATTGACTCTACACTACAATAAAATAACAAAGAAGGGGGGAAAGAAATGGGGTAGTATGTCAGTGTTACATCAGTAGGCGTAGTATGTTTTTTTTTTTTTTGTCAGAAACTATTGTATGAGATATGAACATTTTGACTTTTCTTCTCTGTATGAAAGCACAGCTATTCAGGACTGAACATTTTGTTCACTTAATCTGTTCTTGATTTTGTGGGGAAACACAACAGCTGTCTCAGGGCGATGATTTGAAACATTACTGTCTGAAGCCTTTCATCCACCTGTGAACGGACACTAGGGAAGAGAGGCGCCTCTGCAAATGTGACATTATGCAATATGCTCTACTCGTAAAGAGGTTTGCCCACCCTCTGTGCACACTTTCTTCACGTTAGAAAGGTTTACAAGCTAAACCTCAAAGAAGGCATTTGAGGCCCACCTGTCGTCCAAATTACGGGCTTCAGTGAAACACTGCAGGCCAAATCCAAACTTGTGCTCACAATTGTGTCTTTTCAAGAGGTTGTTCTTGTTAGGAATAGCTCCAGGCTTCACGTGATGCATTATAATATTTCTAAGAGCACTTCCTGTTTTAAACTAGTTCTTTGGAGGGGTATCCAGTGAAACAAAAGTGGATAATTTAAGATCTTTATTTTATTGAATTTACAAACATTTAGTGAGAATCTGATTTTAGAGCATGTGATAAAGGTTTCCACTTCCACTTCCACTGTAAAGATTGTGCCATGCATTTTAGAGAGACAAACACAGAATATTAACAGTCTCTTCCAAATGCATTCAGAACTCTTGAAAGTAGAACAAAAATTAAACCTAGCTTTAAATTTTTTTTAACAAATATAAATCAGAAAGTGGTAAACTCCTGATTAATGTTTGGTTTAACTCCGGAGGTGAAGCACCAGACCAATCTGTTTAAAGGTCAGCTGTGTTGTGCACGCCTCAAATCGGACTGACAGGAGCAGCAAAATACTGATGCTTAAGAAATCTCAAATGAATTCCCATTTAGTCAGGTAGGCCACACAGCCAAAATGTGAAAGAAGATATTCTGATGAGGTAACAACTTTCTGTCCAAAGTGTAAAACATAACACTGCATCTCACCCTGAGAAAGTGTGATCTGTGTGGCAAACACTGCCAAGAACAAAACTATCTTTCCAAATCGAATGGGTCAGAGTGGCAGAATTGAGCAAACGCAATGATGTGAATAAAAGAAGGTTTTGCATTTTATGAGCTGTCTGCAGTAAAATTGTTCTACCCATTCCTTGGTCTTTGTTGTAACAAATAGGAATCAACATCATTTTGCAGATGTCTGTTTGATGTAATCCATACGATGAGGTAATGTCATGGCAGTGAAAGCAACTAAAACATTTTCAGTATATTTAATTGTTGTTTATTAAAACCTTTAACATGAAAAGGAGACCGTAAGACAAAGATGATCTCTCATATGATGAAAGAGATGTTGAGTCTGCACACCCTCCCTTTAATAGTCCACAGGCATTTGTTTGTGAAGGGGGTAAATTAATGGTGACTGTGGAACATCTGGAAAATGGCAGAAGTCAAATTAACACTGTAACTGCTGTTGCTAAGATGAAAGTTATGAAATCCTAGCAACGGCAAAACTATTAAACCTGAGGGAATTCACACTGAAATGTGGAAACGTGTATTTTTTTATTTAAGCCTCTAAAGGTGTTTTTGCTCCTTGATTTGGCGGATTATCAGTACTCCGACTCACATCAGTTATTTTTCGGTTAAAGAAAATTGACTTATTGAACCTTTTAGAGTGACTTTAGAGGACGCATAAAAACCTTTGAAGCTTGAATGTGGCAACAACGTGCAGAAAGAAAAGTTGTAGCTTGCACAAAAGCATCAAAAGCTGAGCTGACAAAACAGAGAATAACCACACTAAAGCCAGTGCTGACACAGCATTCAAGCTATCTTATCTTCTGCATGGACCTACCATCATTCATATACAAGTCACACTGACAAAAGACAAAGTATAGCAGTGCTTTAAAATCACAGCCTGATAAATTGGTCGAAAAAAAAAAAAAAAGAGACTCACTCAGAGTTAATTCTTGATTTAACTAAACAGAAACATTCCTTTTCCATATAGGGCTAGTTAATAAATTGAATAGTCTTTTGAAAATTGCTTTTAATATCAACTCAGGTAATTTCTAATATTAAGGAAAGCAAAATAAATAAATTTTTAAGGAGTAAACGCTTTTCACATCATTGTGTATCCCTCGTTGACATCACTGAGGCAGAATCAAATCTACTCTAACAGAATGTCTTATCTTTCCAAGTTTGTAAATCTGAATAGTAATGCAGGTCACAAAACAAAACACATTTTGTGAACGATAAATCTTGTAGCATGACAGTAGTAATTATGTCAGGGAAGCACATATTTTCTTATCATCACACTCCATATTCTGCATTCACCTTACTATTTGCTCCATAAATAACCTATGAGTGTCACCAAGTAGTCAAATAAATTCAGTATGCTAACCTAATGTACATGGCAAGCTAAGAAACAGTGTGTCATTAGTACAAGACAGAACTCTGAATAATGCAGGATAAATATTTAGGATCCCTCTAATTTGCAACTGGAAGGAAACACAACTTAATTTATTAACATTTTGTAGAGCGTTGAGTTGATAAAAGTTTTTGGTACTGCTGTACATTTTATACCCCAGAAATATGAAGAATTCATCATTTACCAGCCCCCAAACAGTCTAAAAACTATTTAAAAATGTACAGGATGATGTAAGTACTGAAGCACTGGTGCATTTGCTAAATGCAGGAATGGCAAATGCAGTTTTTGTTTATTTGAGCACAATTTTGATAGATTACATAAAATCCTACATCCACTGTAAAGTTGTGACTGTTTACATTATTATTAGTAGTAGCAGTAGTAGTAGTAGTAATAGTGGTAGTGTTATTAAATTTAAAGTTGTTTTTCATGCAAAAAGTAGATACATAATTAAAAGTACATATATCAAAGAACATTTTAAAGCTTCTCACATTCAAGTTCTTTCAATATTTTAGTTGATATAAGCATTTCCTGTCAATTTGTTATCCTTTCCATGTATTTTTGGAGGGAATTTGTCTTGTTACAAAACCAGAAATTCATTTGTCATTTACGGTTCTTGGTCAACTTGAGCCTTCCTATTTGATTAATGTAACCTATTTTTTATTATGTTTTTGGGGTTTTTTGTTTTTTAATTTTAGAGAATTTACAATGAGATCACATTCATCTCAGGCCAGGATGATGACTTGTATCACCTCCTCCACTGAATCTCCCGTTGAGTCGAAGGGTTTCCATTAACTCTTGGCTCCACACACAGGGGCTTCCTGGAACATGTCTTGTTCTTGGAAACTTGCTCTCTGCCACATCTCAGTGCAGTTTCAATCGAAAGCCATGAGTCAATGCAAATGAAAACAAGAGCGGCATGGAGCTTTATTACCTCTCAAGTTATCAAACAGATGTCAGCTGCTCTTCATTTTTTAGGTGTCCTTTGACAGCAATCTGATTGATATGATCTCTGGGATTATAATCCCAGAGATCATAATCCCAGAGATCATAATCTCAGGCCATATATATATGTACGTATGTATACTGTTCTTGTGGGAAAGCTGGCTTACTTTCCAGCTGTGGATCTCTCAACAAGGTTTGAATCAGTGCCATACTGTGTTTGAGTTTTCGACATGTGAAAGTTGTAAATCCAGAAACATGCTGTCTTGTTCACTCAGACAACAGCAGCCAAACACTCACTTTTGAAATCTTGAACTGTTTTTTAGTTCTTTCATAGCTAACTTTTCTTTTATTTTGCCTCTATAAAGATGGCACAAAAAATAGCTAAAGTTAAGAATAAATCTTGGTTTGCTAATATATTTTTGAAACTTTTTACTAGCCCTGTTTAGACTTCCCAGTTCTACTGACTTGAGGAGGGAATGCTGCAAGTCAGTGAGTTGAATAATCGACTGCATTTCCTTAGACGGAAAACTTTTCACTATTTTGAATTATGGACTGAATCTGACTGCATGTTTTGATGGCTAGGGTCAAATAAATGAGTTGACTTTGAATCTGTCTGTATGCATGGACTAACTTAACTTTTCGAGACAATATTTGTTCTGATTTGATGCTACATGAAGTGATTTGCATTGAAAAAAGAACAGGAGAGAATGATATTTCAATAGGAGAGAGCCAGAAGAATAAATGTAAAGGAAGGAGACTTTTGGAACAATGAACATCGAGTCTTATTAACTGAAAATGAATGATGAAGTGGCATAAGACAACTGAGATGAGCTAAAAGGTTAGTAAGAAAACAAGGTAAATCAGGATAAAATCTAATCAAATCAAATCAAACTTTATTTGTATAGCACATTTCAGCAGCAAGGCATTTCAAAGTGCTTTACATCAAATCAAACACAAAAACACAATTCAACATAGAATCAACAATAAAAACACAACATCAAGTCAGATAAAAGAAGTAATAATTATGTTCCAAAAAATCTAAAACAAAAGACTTTGTCCACGACACGTTGGACCGGGTCCAGCAAAAAACAGGACATTTCCCCACTTTCTAAAAATATCCGGGATGCCCGGGACAGGACGTGAAATACGGACATGTCCCGGGTCACCCTACCCGTCCCTCAATTCCGACGTCCGTCATGGCACCTCGAATGATTAAGTGACGTTCCAAAGGGTCAATACTTTGCTTTCTGTTATCACATAAAATCCCAATTCAAATTTTGCCATTGACTTCTGACTACTAGGAATGCAATCTGTAACAAATGATGAAGTCTCAAATTAGATTACTTCCCTATTCCTCTAGAAGGATCCAGGAGAGGAATCAAATACATTTTAAAAACCCAAGCAACAAAACAACATTTCAGTTGTTTAAAAATCTATGCAATATACAACATGTTTTTATTGCTTAGCAAATGGTGTGTACTGCTGTAAAACTCACTAGTATGATTAGTGTTCTTGGCACAGAGTCCGAGACAGAGTATCTGTTTGTGATTATAGCAGAAAGGTTACCAGGACCATGTGAAACTTCAAACTTTTTTCAGATTACTGTCAATGTAAAAGAGGCGCAGCTGGGACTGATAAATGAGCCTTCAGTGCCTTTAGATTCAAAGTGAGCAGGATGTACATAGTGTACTTTTCTCATAAAAAGGAGAGCCAAAATGAACTTTTATATTTATGTGCTTTTTGAGCTAAAGACCTAAATAATTCAACTTTTCAGAACTTTAAGGAATTACTCAAATGAAAAACACTGTTAACAAGTTTTGAAAAAAGCTGTGCTTGCATGGGCTACCTCCAGGTACTCTGAATTGGTCTCCCCTAATTGTTCATTGTTGCGTGTGTAAGTGTGTGTGTGTGAATGTGGTTTTCCTTGGGGGGTATGTGGGAGGCTGAGGAGTTGGAGTGGGATGGACTTGCAATTGTTAATGTTTCCCAAATCTTGCCCAATGACCACTATCTTCCCCATAATCCTGCAAGGAAAAAGTGGGTGTAGACGATGGAGGGGCAGATTTACACAGATTAACAGTGGAATTGTAAATTAGCTTGTGCTAGTTGAAAAAATTATTCTGGCTATGCAGTTATGGGGAGAAATGGAAGCGCTGGCACAGATATCTGTCTATAAGCTGGTCAGATCTGGAAAGGACTACAAACTATGTTGAATTAAGGTCTGGGTTAAGTTTTTTGAATTATGATTTTTGTTACATTGGACATTCGGTGCTGGATAAATTAGAGGTAGAGAAGACTCACAACATTGTACTTTTAAATCATTGTGAAGTACCAGATTATTAGGTTAACAAGCGTTGGCTTTTTGATTGAAATTATTTTCTTCCTCCTTCATGTGCTAAATATGACACAAATAAAAGCCTAATAAAATTACATTTTGGTTGGAGATCCTTTAAAGATAATGTGTAGAGTTCTTCAGATGTATTTCCACTAAAGACATCAAAGGAGATACTGTCAGTCTATAGACCTCGTGAACACCATAATCAGGCAGTTTCCTGAGAAATAAAGCGAATATACAGTCATTTGACAGCAAAGAAGCAGCAACAATCTCCTTGAAGCAGACTGGAGGTGGCTTAACTGTAATACCAGTACAGAACATGTACATGCATTTACTCAGAGGTGCAGTTAGTCAGGTTGTTGGCTCCGTCACAAAACTAGAAGAGCAGATGACTTTCCTCTATACTTTCCAAGAGTATGTTTGGGAAGGGAACCTCCATTTGGGGTTTGTCATGGATACCAGAATACTCAAGAGTGCTTGTTTGGTTTTCCTGCTTTGATTCTTGTTTTTCTGCCAAGTCATGAAATTAAGGGGAGTGGCGGGTCTGCTGAGGATGTAGTGCCGACTCCGTCACTGTGAGGCTGTGGGTAAACGTGGAGAGAACTTGGGATTGACGCACAGGACCCATCAACCTGAAACAACAGCAAGATAATAACTGAGCAACACAACATCGGGTTCAGTAGATTAGCTCACTCTTTACTGTCATTTTCCCCAGAGATGTTTAGCAGTGGTGATGTTCAATAGATGTGACCCAAATAAAGAAATTTTGAACAAGGATGCCGTCAATGCTTTAGACTTACTGTGGGAAGATTTTTCTTTGCTGACATCACCAAGTTTATGAGAAAGTTAACTTTGAGCAGGACAGACTAAATGGTCAAAACACATTGTGGAGATATTTATACTTAACTGCTCAATGTGTAAGTCTAGTGAAAAAGAAAGGAAATGGATTTTGACACCATTTGAAACCTAGTTTTATCAACAATTACATCTATTTTTTACAGCACCCTTTTAATACCTAAATGATGGATTACACTGTATTGTGAAACTTAAAATATTTGGTAGCTTATGACACAGTACAACATTCATTAATCAACATACGTAGCTAGACAGTGCTGTTTTATGAAGAAGGCCAGCTGAAGAGCTTCAGTAAGACTGTAAGGTGGTGCAGTTTTATAAGTCCTCGTTTCACTTTACAAACATAAAACCTAATCCTCAGACTCTCTGGACTTTGAAGTTAAAGTATGATCCTGGTCATCTTGTCCATGCCTTATTCCTGGAATCGCGCACAAACATACATTTCAGGTTTTTTTCTCTTTGGGTATCTAATTCTATTAGCCTTTTCAAAACAATATGCAGGAACATGGTTTTGTTTGTGTGCAAGATGAGATTCAAAATAAGAAGAAGTTTCAATCATGGATAGGCCTGTCGCAATAAACGATAAATCAATTAATCGTACGATAAATTAAAACTAATTTTAATTATCGGCATTGTCGTCTCTTCCGGCCTTTCTCTCTTTCTGTTGATGACACTGAACGAAAAAAGGCTCAACTCCGGTGCTCTCCACTGACTCTCCCTTCCTCATTTCCTTAGTGTAATGTCCAGTTCACACTACACTATCTTGGAGCTGTCGGCCGATTGTCGCCCCATTTTCAAAACCTGAGAGATCACACATTAGCCGTCAGAAATCCTAGGTGTGATCGTGCGATTATTTGATTTATCATTTATCATGACAGGCCAAACTAGAATAACAATGGGACTGCCAAAGAGTTAATTGGAAAAATAAATAATATGCAGAGGATTAGAAAAGTGACCTATCTCTTGAGCCTTTTCACATTTTGTCATATTACAATCATAATTTCTTTGTATTTGATTCATTTCAGAACCAACACAAAATGGTGCATAACTTTGTAGAGGCCAATGCTTATTGATCATATTGAACCGGTATGCTCTATAAACACATTTTGAAGTCTTGTCGCAGATTTTTAAACCTTGTTTCTTTGTTTGTCTTTGTGATTACTTTTGGATTATTTTAGGTTCCAAGATCGTTAGAAAATGAGGTAAACCAGGAAAGAACATATTGTGTGGATTTGTTTTATGTTTTTAGATACATTTTGTGTTAGGTTTAAATTTGTTGTCTGTTTTTCTCATCGTTGAGTTTGGAGTTTTGTGTCTTTGTGTCGACTCATGACGACTTTGTTATTTTGCATTTCTGTCATGTTGTGAAATGTTTGTTTCAATCAAAGTCTCTAGGGCTCCTTTCTCACTTCTAGCTCACTTAGTAAGCCCATTTCATCATTGTTGTTTGAGTTCACGAGTGTCCTCTATTCAGTTACCGTCACCAGCTCCTGGCTCATAGCTCATACGCTCATAGCTTTCAATATTTACTGTCAGATCCTCATTAGTTTGCCTTTTTCCCCCCAGTTAATACCTATTAGTCTACTCTGTATTAAAGTCCTTTAATATTTTCAAATCTAAAGAGGAGAGGATTGATCCAGAGTCAGCACAAAGTCTCATTAATTACATCTAGAAACTAGTGTTCAGGTCCAAAATCTAGGTATAGTGATGGAGTCTTTCAGGCACACATAAAGACAATTACAAAGTCAGCCTTCTATTACTTAAATAACATTTCCAGAATAAAAGGATTAATGTCCTTTAATTTAGATTGAAGATGAAGATTTAGATTGAACTCATCTATGTGTTAATCTTTGGTAAAATTAAACTTTAGTAAAATTAGTCAAAGGTATGCCTATAAAATCAATCGGCTGATCCAGATTGCTGCTGCTCGTGTTTTGTAGTAAGGTGCAATAACTTTTCCTCAGCTACAAAATGCTTTTTAGCAGATGTATTTTGTTTAATGGCTAAACCGAAGATGCCTGTTTTGTTCAAGTGCATCACTTTCTACTCGGATATAAAACAGTGGAATCAGACATCAACTTACGAACATTTTTTGTGGTGCCACAGTCTTTCTTCAGTTGTAACCTGGATACATTTCCTCAATAGCTATTTGTTCTGAATTCTGTAAAATGTCCTTTTATTGTATCTTACTAAGTTGAAAAGTAGAAGAGGAAAATGGGCTAGATGCAAAAAACATACAATCCAGACCAGGTGTGATCAAAAACCTGTACTTTTCACATCAGTTAAGGATGTTTTTTGTTTTTTGTATCAACATTACTGTTCTCATTTTTCTAAACACAGACAAAACCTTGGATGACAAACAAAATAAATTCCCAACATTTATATGAAAATACCAGACTACATCCCCCCTCCTCTTAAAAAAATCCATGTGTAACCTAAACCTAAGTTTCTCTGAACTTTTGGACAGGCTGTGTCTGCTGCAAACACAACCAGGTGCTTTCAATCACTGCAGTCCTAGATATCCTTTTATGGCTATGACTGTGGAGTCTAGAGATTGCTGTTGTACTACTTTTTCCCTCCAGCATAACAAAGTATAACTTTTTTTTTTTTTTCATCAGCACTGTTTAGGTTTATAGGGTTGGTTCTTTAATGGGCCCATCAAACCACAACATGCATCACTACAACATTGTGCCCAGTATTTAGGGCCCAAGGAGTGTAAAGGTGTTTGTTTAACTCGCTCCAAGCGTTGACTTTATAAGGCCAATATTACATGTGGTTTATATTTTTATATGGAAACAAATGTCTTGTGTGAAACAAAGGTGGCTAAGTTGGCTGGAGATTTATGGTTTTGTGGGGTTTAGACCAGTGATTATATCTGAATTACTGTAGTGGATTAATGAGCCAACTGATAAAGAAATAATGAAACAAAGGAAGAATGCACAACACAACAGTGATTAGCCTGGTGGGGTGCAAGTAAAGGCTGGTGGCCCGCCAGGCTTATAATACACTGGGGAAAACCCTGATATCTATTTTCCTAACATCTAATGTGCAAATGTCAGAAGTGCTCAGCTCATCAATATTTCTAATAATTGATCAAATATATAATTGCTAATCATTTGGCCTAAATTTTTAATTGTGTGAGCTTAGAAATATGTGTTATACTCTTAACTTTTGCACTCTCCACATTCAGCTCTGATGTCTGTCAGTTTGTTCTCATTTCCCACAGCTTCCTCTTTTCTTTTTACCAATAGGAGAACAGTGAAAGGGACAAGGGGTGAGTTTAACTGTGTGAAAACCTTAAATATTATTTGGAAAAGTCATAACGTTTAAAATAAATTCAGTAAAGTCCTGTCAAAAGACCTTCATGTTGCTGCAAAGTAATGGGGCTTCAGGTGTCTTTGTATGTGTGGCTTTGAATTTAAATCACATGGTTTTCTCCTTAAGACCTCAGTCGGTGAGAGGCTTTGCCAGCAGCTTTTCCACACCTCCGTCCGTCATGGAGGTAGTTCAGGAAATGGCTTGCAGGGTGGTGGCTACGTTCGCTATTAAACACCGGCGGCCAAACTAGTCAGGAAGGGTTTGCCCGTCTTCCTGCTGCTGGATAATTAAAAGGCGAGTATGACTCTATGGTTCCAGCTTTAATGGTTTATATAACAGTCCCAACCAACATTAGTTAACATTTGCATTTTAAGCTTGAATTAAACAATTACAAGAAACATCCCGTATAAGTTCTGGTGGTTAAAATGAACTATTGCGTTGACTAGGAAAGTGATGTACATATGGTCGTAGCACATTAAACGTCATATAAATACCTGTTCATAAAATGCACAATAAAGTACAGTAATGGGTAAGTTGGTCTAACAGTGATGTACAATTTCTTCACTATACCTTTTTAGCAGTTACTTGCAGGCCTGGTACTTTGCCATTTCACAGTTTCAGAAATCTAGAATCATATGCACCATCTAGTTTCATGTCCAACAAAATGTAACCAAGTAGTTTAGTGTCAGCTGGATCAGATCAGCTGTAAATGCTGGAAACCTCAGTTATGTCAAAAGTCATTTTTCTTGATGTATTAACTGCATCCCTAAATAACTGCAATATTGTTTTATTTGGTTCATTTAAGCTGCTGTCTCTCTCATTTTATTTGATTAAACAGCGCAAAGTTGTTCCCATTTATCTATGTTTGCTTCTCTTGATGGAATGCGAAAAATAAAAAAAATAAGAGGAAACGCTGAGAATGAAGCATTGTTCAATGTTGCCATGATCAGTTGTCGAAGTTCCTCATAAATGCACTCCTTTGAATGAACAACACTGATGATTCTGATCTGGATTAACTGCAACATCACAGTTATGCTCTCCAGTTAATCTCAGTGCTACATTTTTAAATAGTTTAAGTGAAAATCTGACCTGATCAGTCTAAGGAGAAGCAAATTTCTTAATGCTGCAGTCAACTTTTAGGGAGGCATTTTGTTTTTTCTGCTTATTGTCTAAATTGCAGGATAAACAGTAATAATCAGCAGAAGGTCAACACAGCAAGTTTCCATTCAAATCATTGGGTCACCTGAGTACATAACCTAAGGGCTTTCCAGTCAAGCAGCCTGCTGGCCAGTAGGGTTAGTTCCTGCACTGCAGAGCGTTCTGCATAATGGATGTCAAAGCCGAAGCCTGAAGGTTGACCTCTTGCTCCAAAAGGTGTTGTAGCAGCTATAAATCGAATGATCTCTGCACGCTGAGTTCCTGCCCAGGCCATCAGTGACTTTTTGCCAACACAGACATGCTGATGCTTGTGTTTTGTCTCCTTTGGTTTGTTTCCAAGTCATGTCTTTATATTACAAAAAGAAACAGCAACTTTTTGGAAAGTTGTTTGCCTATGATGCAGTATGATATTGTTACATAGAACATTGTTGTGATGTTGTTTGTGCTAGGGCTTTTGTAAACGAATATTTTAGTAATCGAGTAATCTATTGATTGTTCTTACGATTAATCGAGTAATCGGATAAAACAAATTTTAGTAAAACATTGGTAAATCTAACATAACAGCAGTATTACTATTGTATATCGACATCAGTCCACTTTTTTACATTTGAGATTCCCTAACAATAACTTTTCTGTAGTTTAGAAAATTTACTTGTAACAATAATAGTTCACTTTCCAAGTTAACCTGAAGAAAAGTTATACAAAAATCTAATATTATATTCAATAATAAAGAACGGGCTCACAAATAAAAATTGTTTATAGTCTAGCTTTTCGTTTATGTATTCATCTTCAGTTAATTTAATAGATGAACTCTCACCTTGCCCAGATATTTATAGCTTTTGTGTTCATGTTAGCGACGAGATTTGACAGATAGTTCGTCTCACACAGAAACATCTTCCAGCTAAGTGACGCCACGATGAGCTCCGCCACCCATTTGTTGAGATCGGTTTGATATGGAATACATTTTCAGGTTCATCTGTAAAGCTACACTTATTATGTTAATCATCTAATGTGCAGTTGCCCGCAGTGTCCAGTCTATCCGCTCAGGATCTGAATATGCAGCTGTTACTAGGCTAATATCAATCCAGATTTAGAACAACAACAGTCCTAAACTCAACAGCAAGCTACCATAATAGCCAAAAACAAAAATAATAAAGGTGTCACAATGGTCCAGTCAAAGGCCATACATAAATAATTAAAATAGCAAATATGTGACACAGTATTGACTAAAAAAGTACAGACTCATGGGGTGTACTTAGTATGTCTCATCGACTATACTAGCAGTTATGTTTTTTCAAAGCCAATACATCTACTTCACCAAGATGGTAACTGTGATCTCTCTGTATGAATTGGGTTTCTTGAGTACTTTTATAATTTTCTTATGTGACATGCCCCAAGCAGTGTTTCTTCTCTCACTCTGATGCTTCAGATGAAACACAAATTGCAGGCTGTGGTCAGCTCACAGGCGCCAAGATATGGTGAACATAAGCTTTACAACACTGGCAGCCTTCTAGCTTTTTGGTCCTAATTAAAGCCACTCTCCTCTCCAGATGGACGGCATGTTGATTTATGTCAGAGCCTCTTTGGAGGCTAGTAAATTACTGAGGCCCTAACATTTTTATGTGTGTTATCTACATGGAAAGAATATAGATTTACAAAGTACATATGAAAAGAAAGTGGATTCTATAACGGTCTAAACTTGCTGGGGGTTCAGATATTTGGGGAAATAGCAGTGATGGGTATGAGTGAGCTATTAGCCTCATTGCATCATGCTGTTTTACTG
The DNA here is from genome assembly GCF_019740435.1 of Gambusia affinis. Classification (NCBI taxonomy): domain Eukaryota; kingdom Metazoa; phylum Chordata; class Actinopteri; order Cyprinodontiformes; family Poeciliidae; genus Gambusia; species Gambusia affinis. Next base: position 11,685,681 of record NC_057882.1, on the reverse strand, counting down.
GACAACCATGTGGTGTATTGCATTGGTCAGAATGTCTTTTTTGTTTACACCGTATACTCTCTTCCTCTCCAAACACATCCTCTACCTCTCTTGCTCTCTCATAAAACCTTTTTTTAAATAAAATAAAATAAAACATCAGGTGTTTCCATTTAAGCATAATGTATGTTCAATGTCGGTGGTCTCATATCCTGGAGCTTTTCTGCGAACATATTAGAGGTTAACTGTGACATATTGTCCTATATCTTTTTCCATGCACACACGTTATTGATTAAGGACAGCTGAATGTATGTTTTTTTTAAAACACTGACACACTGGCACATGAATCGCAACAAGCATGATAAATCATTGATTGTGAGTTTCATGTGACAGTGTTGTGCGTTGGCCATGTTCTGATATGCAGAGACTGTTCCCAGAAAGAGAGAACAGAATGTCTTTATAAAAGAAAAGATGAGATCTGATGATGATTAATTGCTTGTCTCACTGATATTAAAGTTAATTTTTTTTTAAATCTGAAGATGTATACCATAAATCACTTATTCAATTCTAATGCAGTACAGATATGTATATTGACCTGGACTAATTGGACGTGACATTATGACTACCAGGAGACAGAATTTATGACTGTAGCTTTTTGGTATTTTACCAACTTCTACTTGGAAAACCTGCATCCTCTGCCCAAACCAAACACTTTAAAGGACAAGTTAATACCTCACTGGGAGACAGCACTCTTCTATTGTTAGAAGGATGAGGATGAGCACCACTCACCTTAAATGAGTGCCTAAGGTCATGGTTCTGAAAGGGAACAAGAAGGACCGTTCCCTCCAGATTTTTGGCAGTCAGCCTATGCTAAAAGTCCAGGAGTTTCAGAACCGGGAGAGTGGACTTCTCCACTGCAATGTTGGTAATCTGGCGATTCAAATATGTCGAAGCTGCAGCTATCAGATGATGGATAAGAACTACTTTCATGTCAGATATAAGGCTGAAATTAGCTTCATCCATAGAGGGATGGGTCTATTGCTTAGAGACGGAGTAAGGAGCTTTATTATCTAGGCAAATCCTGGAGGAAAGCGTCTGCTCCTCTACACCTGAAAGGATTTATCTGGGGTTGTTTGAACCACTGAGGTTTTCTAGTAGTATCTCACTGGGAGGAGAACCAGAGATAGATCCAGAACCTGAGGGGGGAACATTATGATTCCCTCATGAAATTCACTGATTAGGTTTCTTCTCCAGAACTCTGTGGCTGCAATGCTAGGATGAACACTAAAAGTGCCCCGATGGGCATCGTTAGCTGAATGAGGACATTCTGCAACAGCTGAACTATATGGAGCTGAACATCCTCTAACATAATTCGCTCCGGATCAATTATTGCTAAAGTTCACAGTTGGAGCGGAGCTGGTGACGGAGTGTCAGTACTAGAAGTTGTTTATCCAGTTGTTTATCCAGTTTATCCATTGTGTTTAGAAATTGGAGTAAACAAGCCAACAAAAAAATCAAGCATCTGTTTTTTGTTTGCTTGTTTTCACCTTAGTCTGAAATTTGTTTAACTACATCTAAATGTATTAGAAAATTGTTATTCATTCATTTCAAGGTAAAAAGAATTCCAAAATTTCTCTCTAACCCAAAGATTAAATTTTTTTTTTTTTATTGTTTTCTCTGCTTTATAATATTAACCAGAGCAGAGTTGAATAGTATCAAGCAGACGAACCATCAGTAACTAATTAACCAGTTAATAAATAATATACTGAAGACAATGGATGACTGAAATAACAAACCCGATGAGACTAATTTGCTGAGGGGAAGCAGCCAGAGTGCAAAGGACAGAGACCATAAAAGAAATCAAACTAAACACAGATCAGAAGCTAATAAATAGTCCACAAACAGAACAAGACCAGATCTAAGAATGACTCAAAAAAGTAAGCAAAATATAACAGGATACTACTAGTAAGAAACCAAAGAAAATGCAAGAAACTTGACTACACAAACATGATGAGCAAAGTCCAATACATTCCTAGCACTATGCTTTCCTAGTCAAGATGTTGGAGACTGTCCTCAAACATTTTTTTATTTTATTTTTCCCTCCAGGGGGTCTTTTTTTGTGGGCTCTAGTGTCCCTTATATGACAGTAGGCTGACAGAAAAGGGGGAAGGAGAGGGGGGAAGACATGCGGCAAATGTCGGCCGGGTCCGGGAATCGAACCTGCGACGCCAGCATTGAGGACTCAAGGCCTCCAAATGTGGGTCGCGCTATTCCCTACGCCACCACAGCACGCCCCGTCCGCCAACATTTTTGACAGAATCACACTTTATTGTGCTTCCATTCAAGCAGAATGCAGCTCTGTTGAATTCAGGTCTCATGTTCAAGCAACCAGTTTGAGATTATCAGAACTTTGTGACAAGGTGCATTGTTCTGCTGGAAGAAGCCACCAAGAAATGGGACCAAAGGCCGTTCAAAGTATTTTTATTTTGGAGGCTGTGGAGATTGAAGCCTCAGTGTGGTATTCTTAGCCCAGAGTGGCATCCGCTGTGGTCTTCTGCATCATGTGTGTTTTTTCACAGATGGTATTTTGCATACCTTGGTTGTACTAAATGGCTTCAACAAAGATTTATATGGCCCCTTACATAAACAAGATATTTTCATCCACACAGCTGTCAAGATATTTCAGACATTACTGAACATTATTATTTAAATCTCATTTATTTGGGGCTAGGATTGAGCTTCAGCAGCACATCTTTGTGACATCGTGTCTCAAACATAAACTAATTTTTTTCCCATGTAATTCTCTGATTCACTGTTTGTGTCGACAAGCAGGGCAGTTAAACAGATTTGTTTTGTGGGAACACAAATGTTGGCTGGCAGCTTTGTGGGTTCATCAAAAGTTTCTTTGGAGATGGGCAAAGAACTGAAGATTCAGAGATCTCTTAGTTGTATGTTCACACCGTATGTGTTGTAACACATAATCTAAAGTATAAACAAAATGTTGTTTGATTGTTTTCTCCAAAACACGCTGTTTACTTTAAAATCCCCAAATATCTGATTTCTGGGAGGCAACTGCAAACTATAAAAACATCATCATAATTACACAAATCATTTTAAAACACTCCCTATCTCAATTTAAAGAGATATATCAAAATTTTTGCACTGATGTATAAAAGACTGAAGAATTTGAATTTTCTGCAGATATTGACTCTTTAATAAAACTTAAAGTATTAAGAACTGAAGAAATAACAAGCATTAGGATAGAAAATTTTTTTTTAATACATGCAAAAATTTGCAAAAACTGATTTAACTCATCCACCCAATGTTTCCTGCACCTTACAAGCAAAGACAATGTCTTAAATCGCCAGAAGAATGAGGCTTTGTTAGTTATTTCTCTTCCTTTTTTCCAAACATTTGGCCTTATTGTGCCTTGCAGGAATCATTTGACCTTCAAATCATTTTTGCTAATTTAATCACTACTCTGGGATACGTCATAGTAAATATTTTTGGAAAAGGTCCACTTCCGATAAGTTCAGCCTTCTCTGCAGACTGAATGTGTTTTAAATGAGCTGACAAATCATGCAACTGCACCCATTGTTGAGAGAAAGCTTTGAAACTGAAGTGGAAAATAAGGTGGAAAAACTATACATTTCATTGGAAAAGGATTTGTTTGTTCATGAATAATACAAGAACAGAGCTATGCTTGTGGTGTCACATCAATCCACTAAAGAAGAGGCAAAGAGACGAGCATTAGTGTAGCGCACTCTGATTGACTGCTCATGATTTCAGGCCGACTTTACATCTGACATTACATTTTCTTCTCGTATGCAAATCAGATCTAGATGTGGGTTTTCGTGAGTGAAGAAGTCTCCCAGAAAGCACTCTGTTGAGTGCAGCTGTTCTCATTAGAGCTGTGGTCAGCGTCAGCACAATTCAGATGTGTTCAAGATGTGGGAGCTGGGATTAATGGAGCAAAGTTATCATCTGAGCTCTTCTCTGGATGAGACCCCAAACTAAGAGTAATAATAATGTCTCCTTCTCAGTTACCATTGCCAAGTCAGTAATGTTTTCTGCACCATTTAGCTTCTTCTCATACTAACCAAGACTGCACATGACCCAGAGCAATCCATCACCGAGGTAAATTGGAGTCATCATGCTGCATTTTTCTTTAGCAGAAACTGGACTGGTGGGAAGAAGGATAGAGTTAAAGGAATAGTATGGACAATGAACTCGTTATGCAATTCTTTAGTCATGCTGACCAGTACATGCATTGTGCAGTAGAATGAGTTATATTCATCTAATTGGACTCACAGTCCTCACATATTTCTATACCAATGCTCAGGTCAGTAGGCAACTTGGGGTCAAGTGCTTTCCCTAAAGGGCATGTTAAAGCGTAGTGGGGGAAGCTGGAGTCAGACTTACAACCTTTTCTACTCTTACTGCTGAAGCACAAGGCACTTCAGGCAGAGTCTTATTGAAGTGTCAGTGCGGCCCGGTCAAAGTCCAGACCTCAATCTCATTGAGATTTGAAAAATGTGGAAAACCTTGAAGATTGATGTTCACAGATGTTATTTATCAAGTCTGGATACGCTCGAGCAACGTTGCAAAGAAATGACAAAGATGTCAGTCATGTGGAAAGCTGGTAGAGACGCACTTCAGAAAAGTTGGAGTTGTAAAAAAACAAGGAATTGATAAGGAATTCTGAATGTATATGCATTCCCCACTTTGCAAATGAAAAACATTAAAAACAGTCCATCGTTTTCTATTTGCATATCACAATCATGGACTTTTTTGTGTTTGTTGCATGAAAGTTTGTGGCTATAATATGACAAAATCTGATGATGTAGGGGTAATTCAAAGGCACAATGTTTAGTCTTTTAGCTTTGTAAATTAATCTTTTAGTTTGTAAAGAAAACAGAGGCTTCCAGCTCACAAAGATTTGTTATTGAAAGCATTTTCAGATGAGGATTATACACTTTTTGCTCATCATTTTCTGCCAGGATTTCGGGTCTTAAAGAATCAAAACTGTTTTCATAAGAGTAAAACAAATTTAATATATTTTGAATTGTTAACTTCAAAATAGAAAGGCCCCTCTGTGTTAAAGTTAGTGGAGCCACTTCTTCTGTTAACTGTGTTTCCATAATGGTGCAAAGGCTCCAACTCATACTTTAAGTTGCATAATGCAACATTTAGTTTATGTACCTCAACCATAAATCAGTTTAAAACATCAAGTTCAGTTCCATTGGTTTTTATCCCATTAAAATTTAATTATGTAAAATACATAACCAGATCATTAAATTTAATTCTTACACAATCTAATCTTAAGGGCAGATTCATATTTAACTGCATACAATTTTTTCCCCCTATTGTTCATTGTAATTTGAGGATATAGTTAGTTGAGCCGGTAACTATTGTGTTTGGGTGAAAAGATTTTATTTCAAATGTCTCTTTTCCCAACCACAGTCTCTGCTGTCATGTCACATCCTGAGCCAAAGCAGAAATCCAAGATACTGGTGTTATTTTTAGAATCTTCTGCAAAGAATGTTCTTCAGCCATATCTTCATTAGGAGAAAAGTAAATACTTGCTTCATGTGAAATGTTTGCAAAAACTAAAATATTTCATAATGAAGAAAAGAGATATCAAATTCTCTCTTTCACCAGGAGGTGGGCCAGCTGGGATGTAAATGTATATATTTTCTATTTAAGTGCATAGATTCACTCTGACTGTTCTTTTGCTGAAAATAGATTTTCAGAGAAAACTAGATGCGTTTCCCAAATGCCTGCAGTGAAATTGGTAATGGCCCAGTTCATGGCAGCACAACAACTTGAATCTGCATTTCAATTTTCCAAATAAACAACCAAACAAAAAATATGTATATGACCACTACATTTATATCAGTATATGTTAATTTGGCAACATTGTGCATTGCAGGTATAGTCTGATTATTCCAGGCACAAGGTTACATACACCCATCATCATGCTTAATTCAAACTGGATATTCATTACTAAAGCAAACTGTCTTCATATGATCTGCAACTAAAATAAACACTGTGATTATGAACAGAATAGTCTGAACACAAACTGAAAAGTAAATGTTAGCAGAGCTTTTTTCAGCCTTACTGAAACACTTTATATTTTTCAAGACTAGAGATAAGATCCCCTTGCTGTATTACAACCTTTATCTCAACAAATCGTAACCCTATCTTAAAAAAGCCCAACTTTTTATTTTCTCCATGAAAAAAACTGAAACTCCTTCTCTTTTCAATGAGCAGCCATCCAGCTATGTTTCTCACAGTTTTTAACAGGTTTGTTTTCCTCTTCAAAATTTCATGCCAAGATTTCCATTTTATGTGACACACCATTTGTTGGAGTGCATCTCTTCATATGGATTCAATCTGGTGTGAGCTAATGAGTTTCGCAGGTGGCTGGAGTTACGTGCTTGACTGTAGTTGGAAAGAGAGGGAAGACCCCGCAGTTTGGGTGAGGTAACTATTGCCTGCATTGTTATGAGCGCTCCAGACACACCAGTTACCATGCTGAGCTTCATTCTTTTGTTTTTACCACTACTCATTAGTTCTTTCTTGGAGAATTTGAAAAGTGCTGCTGCCACTATCTGTGACACAAAGATGCAAGATACTGGAATCACATCTGTAAACAAATGACAAACTGCTGCTATGAAGCTTCTGTTAAAACAAGAAACTGGGTTAGCCAACAGCTGTTTCAAGCCATCACTAAATAAAATGGATGACTAAAACCTTGGGGAGAAACGAAAAGAAATGAGAAGGAAAAAATGGAATATTCTGTCAATGAGTCAGAGTGCAGGTTGGGCTGAAGTTGACCTAATCTTTACAGATCAGAGATAAACAATTTGTGGGTGTGTAGTTGTGTTTATTGTGGGTTTATGGGTCACAGTGGGAACCACTGGGGCCTTCTGGGGCGTGAGCTGTTGTTTGTAGATTTTTACGAAGAATAGTGCAAACAGCGCAATCATATTTTTACAATTATGACAGGTGTGAAAATTTTAGGGCTGCACAGTGGCGCAGTTGGTAGAGCTGTTGCCTTGCAGCAAGAAGGTCCTGGGTTCGATTCCCGGCCCGGGGTCTTTCTGCATGGAGTTTGCATGTTCTCCCTGTGCATGCATGGGTTCTCTCCGGGTTCTCTGGCTTCCTCCCACAGTCCAAAAACATGACTGTCAGGTTAATTGGGCTTTCTAAATTCTCCCTAGGTGTGAGTGTGTGTGTGAATGGTTGTTTGTCCTGTATGTTTTCTGTGTTGCCCTGCGACAGACTGGTGACCTGTCCAGGGTGAACCCCGCCTCTTGCCCAGGACGTTAGCTGGAGAGGAACCAGCAACCCTCCTGACCCCATTAGGGACAAAGGGTGAATAGAAAATGGATGGATGGATGGACAGATGTGAAAATTTTAGTACAAAACGTTTTGAAATACAGTATTCTAAGTCTGACACAACTTGTCATTGTAGTTTGAAATTTGAGTAATCAAGAAAGTCCTTTGAACCTTCTTAGAAAAAGGAGCTGTGCCGTCTGTATTGACTGATCATTCAGATTGTTACTTAACATGAACCAGAAGGAAGACGTATGCACATACCAAGAGGCTGGAACCTATGACTGCAAAGTTGCTCTTGCTAGTTCTTTGTTGTTTTATTCCTTTGAGTTTCACACTGTTGCTCTGAAGGAAAACGATTCATCACAGGGAATACGCAAAGGCTTATGCGAGTGATGCTAAACAGGTTTATGATGTCAATAGCTCATGTAGGATTCTAAACTGTAAAAAAAATTAAGTTTTACAAAACTGGAAATAGCCTCCAAATCACACATTTTGTGACAAATGGCAATAATATACAACAATAAGTCTTGCTTCTCATTACCAAGTTATGTGTAACAACAAACCACATCAAGGCTTCACTGTATAAACTCATTCATCACTACTGCATATTGCAGTTCAGACTATATTGAAATGAAAATTGTGTGCAGATTTGGGTCAGCCTTGATGACCCAAATCTGGCTAACCATCAAACATCTCTGCCAGATGTTTGATGGTTAACTCAACTGTGCAGGAAGTTGCCAGATAAATTATAGCTCTGGCAAAGACTTCATGTGCGCATCTGTGTTTTCATGTTCATTTTAGCAGACACAGCCCTGTCTGTTTAATAGGAGAAATACATACCCTTTATTTCACAGCAGAGTATAAAAATGGCAGCTCAGTCAAGTTTTTAATACTGAAGTGACTACAAAACTTCTGATAGACATCTGTCATCTCAGCCCATCCTTAGCTTACACTTCTTAACAAATACAAATATTAATAAGCTTTTATTTGTGAAAAACTTGACTAGAAGTATAAATAAATAACAGCTCAGTCATCATTCAAGATTAAAATCTATACAAAAGGGTTTTTTTTTAATAATAATTATCTATAACCCCTTTAATATGTGCTCATTTTTCACTGAAAGCACTGCCTTCTTGTGAAGTGGAGGGATAAGAACGAATACTTGTCAAAATCTCTGGCAAACAAAATTAAAAATGCATAAATTTGCAAAGCTTTTAGAAATACTGGGATGCCTGACTCCTTTGTGTGAACATGCAAACGTAGAATTAGTCATTGCCAAAACACAAAGGTTGCATTTCAGGGATCAAACGGAAGTTTAAGGCTTTAACTGTGCTTATAAACAATGACTAAACCAAGATGCTGACTACACAGTCAGAGGATAACTAAACTAAGAGACTGAACTAAGTAAAGCAAAACAAGGCAGATAATAATAAAGGCAAACACAATTAATTGTAACTGTGAACCCATATACAAATATTGAATTGACATCATACATCATGGGCAAATATTGCTGATTAGGCAAAATTTAAAACATCAACACAGTCCATGCCTTCAGGAAACGATTGTTTCTGGACAGCCAATAGTCCAAACCCTGTGGATGAAGTAAATAGTGTAGCACAAGGAGCTGGTTTTTACCAGGATAAAGAAAGGAAACACTGTAAGTAAATGGAAAGGACAGGACAAGTATAAAACAAGCCAAAAATGGTTGAGAGGGGTAGAACAACTGGGTCACTTGAGGAAGTGACTCACTGACTGCCATGTAGACCTAAAAATGTGTTAGTTTAGCTATTCTTTATAACAATTAGATTCATTTTCCTACTTCCCTTGTTTGTCTACTGTCCTTCACCACCTTGTGCCATTCTCTTTCTCTTTCTTTCTTCAGTCTGCTGTCTGCTTGCTCTCCTCACATCTGCAACCTGTTAGCCAATCAGCCCTGGTCTATTGTTCCAATATTCACTCTCCCAGTATTTTACCAACGCTCTTTCACTCACTCTTTGCTCGACCCTCCTGTTATTTTTCCATTGTACCTCTTTGTTTCTCTGTTCCTGTTACTCTGCTCATATATATAAGTGTATTACTTTTATTAAATATATTCAAACTCATCTCTGCCTTCAACACTGCCTGCATGTTAGGGTCAACTGCCTCATCATGACAATCAGGTTTTCTTCTCAAAATGAAACATTTGTTAAAATAGTCAACCACTATTATTGGGTAGAAATAGACTTCCACCATTCTGTTAAAGTAGTGCTTCATAATTTTTTAGAGAGGATGACTTGCACACTTTGCGATTAAATAGAAAATTTATACAAAAAATCAAAAGGATCCATACGAAAAAGAGTACATGAAGTTAATTTCTTTTGTCAAAAGAGAAGATAACATCTATTTAGGTCTGTCTGTCTGCAGTACTTTTAGTAAAATCCTTGTGATGTACTGTCATAGAAAAATTACTTCAGTTTCAGATGAAAACACCGGTGAGTGGCACTTGGCTTTGACTTGTTTGATTACCCTGTAAATATTGTAATTTATGGCAAATAATGACTGATTAAGATTAACTCAAGGTTTAGGTTGCTGCTCTGCAACTTCTTACAAATTGGCAGAGTGTTGTGAGGGTGGATTAAGAATACAAACCACTCCCTATGATACATGGTGGAGTTTGAAAGCTTTCTGCCTGTTTTAAACATACAAAAGAACTGTTGTGAGATTTATTTTTCATTAAAGCAAATAACAGCATAAAACCCCTACACACTGGCCCTATACCAAGGCTAAAAGCTTATCCTTTTATTCTTTTTGCAATGCCAAAAGAAAAAAAAGCACCTTGCTCAACCTCTCCCTGAAAAGAAATCAGAGTATGCTGCACTCCCTGTGGAGAAGTGCACACCACTCCAAATCAGGCATATAATTTAGTTGATAGGAAACTTATTTCAATACTGAAGTCAGATGTGGATCTCCTTTGGAAAAGAATCCATGATGCATCATTGTTAGCATTGATTTAAACTATCTTGGCCAAGCAAAAATGTATAAAGAGATCAAGTTAGAGTCATAAATTCAAATTCATAAAGTCAAGAATCAATTTATAGAATATTGATTCTTTACTATATATTATGATGTGTATGGATGGTGGACCCAAATGCACCAGGCTGAGATGGTGAGTAGATACTGAAGATTTAATGAAAAACAAAAACTTACAACAAAAAACCATGAAGAATGCAGGGAACCAGAGCAGAACAAAAACAAAGGGACCTGAAATAAGAGTGCACAGGGGATTAAGAAATAAATCTAACACTAAAGAGTGAATAGACATAACCAACACAATTAAAGTACAAGGAATGACTAGACACAGAAAATAATTAAACATAATAAACTAGAATCACTAAGACTGATAAAGTAAAACAGAAACAACTTATCTAATGAAAGACAGATAAGTTGCCAAATGAGATATTAACAATATCTCATTTGGCAAGATTTTTTGTGACGAGAACCGAGGAGGAGGAAAAGCTGTGAGCACTTAAAGTTTATGTTTGCGCAATGTAAAAGAGCTCATAAAAAATTCACTCTTTTGTTACCAGTGTTTAGTGATCAGTGAAACTCAAACAGATTTGGTATAATTGATTTATTCCTTCGTCTGGCACTCTTCAAAATATTCAGATTAAGATTATTGTGCAAAATGGAAACTCCTGTTGATGTGCAAATTGCTGCACAGAAAATCCACCCTATCTGCATCCCCTCATTCTGCCGACAAGCTGATACAAACGTAAATTATACTTATACTCCTCCACAACACTTTTAGTGAGAAAAGGTACAGAAACGTACAGTCTAGCAATTTTCCCGAGATTGTCAGGAAACATCTCAGTACAAAAGTAATTCCAGTGGGACTGGAATTACAGCAGTAATCAACCCATGTCCCAAAAACTAAGAAAGCAGTTGGAACATGATTTCCTTCACACTGAAATTAGGTTTTACTGATTTGTTGCCAACCAGTGTGTTCAAAAAAAATAAATTAGAGCTCCAGGATACTGCAGGGTGGTCTGAGTGTGGTGTGAAAGGTGGTTTAAGAGCAGAGTGGAGTGGCTTCCTTCACCCCTTAATTCTGCCGGCTGTAAAAACAAATGGATGAATAGATAACGTCTTACAGCTTTCAAACCCTTTCCTGTGTTAGATTACACTGTTCAATGACGTCGTCCCAGCTCCTGTCACAAATTTACACCTGTGTTAGGATGAAAAATGAGAGGTTTGGTTAGCTGAAAGAGCCCTGTAATGCAGCGTCAGCCATAATGAAGACATGCATATCCTTTCCAGCTAAGTTCATCGCTGAATTATGTTTTTGGCAGTTGACCAAGCAGGGCATATTGGTCAATATGCATCAGAGGTGCTGACTGAAGACCACAAAAGAGAAAGAAAATCACTCGTACGTGTGCTTTTCACATTTAGACATGCCTAGTCTGTCATTTGAGCCTTCAAAAAATGATGCATATACTTCTCATTTTGCATACACAGCCTTCCAACAAGCATGAAATGGGGCAGGGTTATAAATCACTCATATCAAGTTCACTCCTATACAAGCTTGCCTTGAGACACAGAGGGGGAGAGCATTCCTTTGCACACTATGAGTTTGTTCATAATTTCTCACCCAGCGAATTTGTGTATTTTATATCTTTTATTCAAGATAACCAATCAAAGCAAGAGTTGTGTCCAAATGTCTTGGTGTATACATTTGGTTCTGAAAAAAATACTTTATACTGTGTGATAAAAAGAGTTAGACCTATGGGTAAATAGGAGTAATAGCAGGGGAGTTTGAGAGCATGAGAAGTGCAAGACCTTCTTGAGAAAGATTTATTTTTTTTTTATTTAAAAATCCACGAAGCTGTAAAATAGTTCTTAGCTGACCCCTCATCCAGATCTGATTGGTCATTGGGATGCTTCTGACTGAGGAGTGGAAATATTGCTCACATGTCCTTGATTTACCTTGGAGACACACGTTAGTGTAATTCAGCAAGTGATTATGAATAGTGTTTTCTTCATCATAGCCATGTTTTGGTGATCCAAAGTTAAGTTCATCCACACATTCAAAACCCTGGGCCATAAGGAACAGCCTGTTCTGTCCCTGAGTGACCTCAGCTGTTTGTGCAGAGACTTCTCCATCTTCCAAGCTGGGAGGTTAGTGTCCAGAGTTTGCAGAGATTCAGGCTGGGTCTGAGATGTGAAACAGCACAGTTTGCACCTAAAATAAGATGCTCCAGAAATTTATTATTCAGATTTTAGCAATAAAACCCTTTTTCTTATTTTCTAATAATCTCTTGGTGCCTTTTGAACTTTTCTGCAAAGTGTTTCTTCCTGGTCATTAACTTAGTCTTCAATAGTAAGTATGTATATTAGAATTAGATTTGCTTTATATGTCAATTGTTACATTTGTTTGTTTGTTTTTTTAGTCTTGTGTGAAGGTGCATTTTTGTTCATTTTTATTTTAAAAAACAAATTGTTTCTCAGGTTCTTAACTTATATTTAATAGTGCTGAAACAGTTTTATTGTATGTGTGATATAATCCCACAAGCACTCATAAGCGGGATCGTCCCACTGACTAGCCAGACCATGAGGCAGGAACGTTGTACAGCGGAAGACAAGCAAAATTTGTTCTACAAAATTGTTTCCCAATGCATTGTGTCACAACCTTCACTCCAGGGACCATTCATAAATTCCCAGCCTGAACCTGGACGTCAGTTATAATTTAATTTTTAAAAGAAAGTGCCATGGACTGAAGGAACTCTGGCTTCGGTTGTGGGTTTTCTGACCACTAAACCTGCTTCTCCTGGGACATGTATCAACCTGAATAACAGTAAAAACTCCCAGGGAAGCTTGCCAGCAAAGGCAAAGCTCCAAACCATGCCGTAGCTCCGAGTGTGTGGCTGGGAAGTACCGTATCAGTTCCCTCACGACTTTGCAATGAACATAAGTAATGGATTTTCTTTAGCGGTGTCACCTTACTTCAGTTTGCATTTGTACCGCTAGCAAGTCAGATAGTTTCTAGGTTTTTCTGCTCTCTCCACAGCCTTTTTATTATGAACCGCTGGGGAATAGTAAAGAAATATGACATAAATCTTGTCCCATGACACAAAGCTGGACTTTGTTTTTACTCTTTGCTTTAAAGAGGAATATTACTTGAACCACAACTGTGGTTCAGGGACTAATATGTTAAGTTATTAATACTTCTGATGGTTCAGTGTATAAAAACACATTAAATAGAAAAACAAAGTTTGACCTAAAACTCAAATAAATTGATTTATTACTAACTTTCTTGTGGCATCACACAGAAACTTGAGTTATACCAATAAATTTATCACAATCCTTAGGACTTCAAGCTCAGCTATATTGGTTTGCTTTGTCTTCATTGTGTGTTTCTGTTTACTCCTCTGTTTTGGTATTTTTATACTCTTGGTGTTTGATCATGCTAATGTTTCCTCTGTATTCGTTTTGTGTTACTTAGTCATTGTCCTTCAGCTTCTCCAGCTGTTTCTACAACCAACTTGCTTTAGTAATCATTATCCCGGGACTTTCTTTTGTTTGCAATGGATTATTTTTGCTTCCAGTACTTGATCATCCATGTATCCATTGTCTATAGCCGCTTTTATTAGAGGGTTACGGGGGGCTGGTGCTTATCTCCAGCAGTCATTGTGTGAAAGGTGAGGTACATGATTGTGGAAAAAAAAATCTTTCAAGGCTGCTGCAGTGGGAGTGGCACACCCAGTTATTAGATTTAGACGGCAATTCATTTTTCACATTTGGTCAGGCTGTTTTGGATAGCCTTTTCCTCTTAATTAAATTATCACTAAAAATTTTATTTATTTTAGTTATCTCTGTCTGTATGGGGGAAAATACATTTCCCCAGTACTGCAGTACTTTTTGTCTTTTTTAATTTTTTTTAAGCTGTATGTCTGTGTGAACTCTTTCCTAAATGAGTCACCAGAGAGGATTTGTGGAACCACATACTCCGAGGGGATTATTGTCCAGTAAAGTTTCTGGGAAAAAGGAATCAAGCCTTTATTCATCATGTAAACATCTCGGTATGTTGATCCCAGGGCTACAACAAATGGGAGCCACACAAAATCAACTTTGAGGCAGACAGAATCAAAAAGTGTAAACAGTGGTGATAACAGGAAAACACGGGACATGTTTGAAACTAAAGAAAAACCTGTATTATTCAATTCAGTTCAAGTTTATTTAATCGAGAACAGCACAGTAAACAATGTTGCTTGATAAAAACAAGGCAATCATTGTTTTGTACTGAAGGTTTTCTAGCCACAGGCCACGTGAAAATGCATATTAGAAAAAAATGAGTTCTCCACAACAATAGGTTGGTGTACTTTAGTGTTCACATAATTGTTCTCAATTGTTTCAGCCATTGAGAACTGAAAACACTTTTTCATTTGCATGGATCTATAGTTGTGGGACCCATAACAAAGACAGGGGTCAATAATAAAACGATCAATCGTTTTACAGGGTTTACAGCATTTTTTTTTGCATTTGTTTGTTTCGCAGAATTATCAGAATTGGTAACACTTTACCAATCCCTCCAGCATAAAGCATCAGAACAAAAGTCTCCCTTTTAGGTGCAGTATGTAACCCACCGATCCATCCATTTTCTATTCACCCTTGTCCCTAATGGGGTCAGGAGGGTTGCTGGTACCTATCCCCAGCTAACATTCCAGGCGAGAGGCAGGGTTCACCCTGGACAGGTCGCCAGTCTGTCGCAGCAGTATGTAACTTTGGTAATTTTTTTACGTTTGTTGAAACTGTCAGTATGTTGTGACAGTATGGAGTAAGACAGATGACCTATGAAAAAAATCAAGCTCCTCTCCCAGTGCTTCCAGCGCTAACTAGAAACAACCAATCCGAGTCCTGAAAATAATAGAGGATCTGTGATACTGTGGGCCTCTTTTACCTCCAAAGTACCTGTGAACCCGGTGCATTAAATAACAGGAGATCATAAATACCAGTGCATTGGGCCCCGTTAACAAACTGAAAATGCGTCTTCACAGAGTCTTTCATAACCTGATCAAGTTCTGGCTGAAGTGTTCAAGGCAGTGACTGTCTTGCTTAATGTTGTTTGCCTGTACTGCTCCTTTTTGTCATGTACAATTACAGTGATATCGTTTTCAAGGCCTTTATGGTTAAAACAATTTAGTGGTGCTGCCTTGCTTGTACTGTCTCAAAGCCCAAGCTGTCATTCTTGGAGACACTTTTAGATTTTGTTTAAAAAGATGTAAATCCCTAATCACATATTCAGCACATCTGACATCACCATGCATATAGATTCTTGCCATCTTATTCCTGTGGAAAACCACGAAAAGCTCTCCAGGTCACATGAATGATTCTTGGTGTGCAGCTGCTTTAAAACCTGGAATACGTAGCCTCACTCTTTTGTGCTCTGTTTGGCGTTACATTTGGCAGGCTGGCCTCTATTCATAACAGCCCTTTGAGCAATGGGCTCATAATTTAAGCTCAGGCCCATGTTCAGTTGGCGTTCCTCCACACGGCTTCATCTAAATGTGGGAGTGACTTACAAATGAACGTAGCTCAATGTTGTCATTACCATGAAATAATAGTGAAATGGGACCGTAATGGTCTTCTGTACGTCTGAAGGGGGTTTAGGTCATAATAAATTTTTCTCTCTATTCCCACTCTTGACCTTCAGTGTTTGTGCATCTTTTTAATCAGATTTTTGCGTCTTTCATAAATAGTGAGGCGGAGTGTTATCTCTGTTGCCGAAACTAGTTTTATATGTTTTTAGACTTTATCTTCTGGTTTCATTACTTGTTCTAGTCATCTTCCATCAGCACTTTTGTGTTTCTTTAATTACCTATAATTGTACAGCGGATTTGTGGAAGTCCACAAATTTAAGATAATTAAAATCTTTTCAGAAAATCATAGCACATACGAGATATGAGTAGATTTCAATTAATTATTAGTATGTTAGACCAAATGCCCTTTGGACTTGAGTCATCCTAAAAGTATAAAAAGAGAGAAAAGAGGAAAAAAAGAACATTTTGCTCCCAGTTATGTACGGTAGAGGATTCATGATGCTGTGGACTGATAAAGATTACAGCGGCATTGATGGAAGCATTCACCTTCATTGACTTCTGCAGTTTTGTGTAGTAATATACCTTATTTTAATAGAATAGAAAGTACTTTATTGATCCCCAAGGGAAAATTGCTTATTTGTTGACAAGCTACTCCATCTAAGATGTTTTGATCAGAGTCTGTAATGACAGGATCATATCAATTAATCAATAAAGTTTATTTGTATAGCACATTTCAACACCAAGGTGCTCTTCATAATACAGTCAACAATTGACTATATGATGGCTCTCATCAAAACATCACATTTTGATGGGTGCCTTCACCAACCGAAACTGAGAATTTACATTACTCCACAAGGCACAAGTATTTACTGAAAATTAAAACGCAAGTAAACAAAAACTTTGCTAACATACATAAACAACGTTTTCCTCAAAATTTGAATTTATGTAGGCCTTCAATCTTTTGCTCATAGCAAAGGACCAGAACGTACAGTTTTGTTCAGCTGCTTGATTTGTTTCCATGGTAGCTTTCTCTGACATGTTTTTACCACCCGTGAGAAATTGATCATAAGCTCAACTTTAATTTGGCATAAAGTTGAGTGTGATATCCAGCCTCCAAGAGATGATGTTGCCGCTGGTTCTCCCTACTTCAGTGTGACTCGTCTTTGGAAAAACAAAGTCGTTATTCATTGTCATAATCCCAGTAAATGCTCATGACCAATTTCACAGCTGCACAATGATGATGTGTTATAAATTTGATAAATCAGACTCACCAGAACAACAACTCAGGCTGACTCACCAAAAACGTTCGGCATCTGAAAGTAATTTAGCAGTTCTGATGTTTGGTTTGCATTGGACTGGTTTTATGCAAACATTTTAAAGAGCTTTACTTTGTTACTGAAAAGAGATCAAAAATGGAAAAAAAATAAAGACTGGAAACAGCACGTTGCATGGAGTACACAAATTATGACTCAATCAAATTTGTCATTTAATCTGTATCATAATCAAAGGCATCACTTTTCACTGCCCTCACATGAACTCTGTAAGTTATTCCTTAATTTTGTGTCAAAGTACCAAAAAACCTCCTTGAATACTGCATATACTACCCATCATTTCCCTAACAACAAAAATATTTAAATCTACTCAGAAATTTCTTGTTCCCCACTCAAACCCTTTTGATGTTGCAAATCACGTTAATTTATTTTCAGAGCTCTGGACACAGGTTGTGTGACTTGGAATCAAATCAAACTCGAGCAACAAATTTAATGACTTTAACCACAACTTGATCAAGTTGCAAAGCAGCTCGACTTGAAAATACTTCATATCTTACACTGAACGTAAAGTGTGTTACAGTGGAACCAAGTCATACAGCAAGAGAAAAAACAATTTTCTTTGACTTGGAAAAGAAGAGAAAGTGAAGGCTACTATGCAGCATAACTCTGTCCAATGAGAGTAGCATTTTTAGTTTTGTTCTAAATACATTAAGATGCATGTGTCAGGATTGATTCTTAATTGAAGGTCTGGAGACAGTGACTGTGATGTGGATGCTTCCAGATGTTGAATCACCATTTTATATGGGATATCAGAGCTGCCATTAATGTTTGGGCATCGTATTGGATAAGCTTCTCCAGAACTTCATGCTCTTACAATTGAGAACTCTTGTCTTATATTTTACAAACTAGAAGAAAACTTTAGAAGGTATTTTTATCCTTTCCAAAAAAAAAAAAGCCAGAGGTGATCCAGATAAAATAATTTCTTTATCGTCGTTCTTTATTTTTAATTAGTGCTAGAAATAGAAAGATCTAGCATATAATGTAAGATGAAGGAATCTGTTAAGTTGGAAATTTAATAAAAGTTTTAGTGTGTGGCTGGTGTTGATTTGGGTGAGAGGCTGGAACTAATTATTTTAATATCCTTTGTTTCCACTTGCAAGTTTTTAACCCTTCCATGGTGTGAAGAGAGAGAGTTGCACTGACTCCACATGGGTGGTTACAAGTTGTTGTTTTTTTTTGGGGGGGGGGGGGGGTTGGTGTGGTTTTGGGAACTGATAATCTGACAGGTCAAACCCATACACTTTTTTGCTGTCTGACAGTGACATCTGCCGCAATCCTCCTGAGCATTGTGCTACATCTACGGGAAGGTTAAGACTGTATTCAGAGGTTGGGTTTCACTGGGTTCCTCCCACAATTAACAGAAAACTAATTGTGTAATGAAATCTAGTTTTTTGTTACAGATTAGTTTACTCATGAATTTTTCTGTTTTTGGCAATAATAATTATAAAAAACAACTGTGTTATTGATGTTGCTGGAGTTCCTTTTGATGTCATACGAATAGGCCTTTTGAAAAAAGATGTATAAATTCTGGAAATGAATTATTAGTCTGTGAATAAATTAGAAATTTGTTCCCTCACTCTCTTCCAGATCTGGAGATCAAAAAGCAGAGTGGGGTTCGATGCCTTCCTTAGGAATGTTTAACATTTGTGGTGGAAAATGGGACTGAACTCACAAACCTCACTGCCAGATGATTATTGATGCCTGTTGAACAAGATGCATGTGTAAGCCTGAAGGCTAGTTCCTTATTTTCCACTAGTAAGGATTTTATGCATTTTCTATGAATTTCAGACTGTTTTGCAGCAGAAGTTTTTAATTTGAGGCCATCTGCCCTTGATTGCTGTTGTTCATAAATCATTAGTTATAATTAGAGCTCTTGGCCACTCATTTAAAGATTAGGTTTTAAGGCCAGAACCAGAAAATGTTATAATGACATGCTGTGTTTTTATGATGCACTTTAAAGTATCACCATGACAATAAATTAGCCTTGTTCCGATTTGGTTCATTAAAATTTGAACCATATGTTTTCATATACATAGAAAATGTAAATAAAACATTTCTATTTTTTCACATTATCTTAATTTTTCACATATTTGTAACACTTTTTTACTTAATACTTATTATTAATGTTCTTTTGAGAATTTGAGAACACTAACTTTCAAATACTAATTAAGTATTATATAAACTGTGATGTCATAATTCAATTATTGTGCGTACATAAGCAACAGTCGCAGTACATTTTCGGAATGAAAACCCATTTGGAAATAAAAGTGCAACTCTTACATTTTTACAGTGTCATTTGATGGAGTCTGACACTGTAAAAATATAAAAATATATCCTATGTATACAGTCATGTTTGATCCATTAGTTTATTGTTATTCCTGTACCTGAATACACCAACTGAAACACAACATACCGAGTAAATACTCACAGATACTCAAGTATTTATTTCTGTTAATTATTACCTGCTGCTCATACTGGGTGGATTTGATTCTAGTCCCTCAAACTCCTGGTGTGAAAGCACGCTAACAGTACACATCATCCTGATCAGATGTTTTGCTGAAGAGATGAAGTGATTCAGAGTTGATGTGAAGGTGGATGGGGCTAACAGCAGGGCAATCCTGGAAGAAGAAAACCTGTAAGAGGCTGCAAAACCTCGTACTGGAGTGAGATATTACCTTCTAGCAGGACACCGACCATAAACATGTAGCCAGAGCTACAATAAAATGGTATTAATGACGTCAATTAATCAGTATGTGGGCTGTGTAAACACTGTGAGCACGCCTTCAAGATTTTGCAGATAAGAAGACATTCAACAGAGTTCTTGTTTCCAGTGAGGTAAATCAGCAACACAGTCTAATGGCTGGGGAATGGGTGGACCAGGATCATGACTGATCACAGCTTGGCCAAACACTGATGTTAACTAATAGGTTAAAGACGACTTGATTTCTTGAACAGCAATCTATTGCCTTGGCTGGAAAAGGCCTCCTCAGATAATCACCATTCCCTCCGGAAACCACTGAGAACGCTGGTTTCTGACTGAAACCTGGAGAAAAAAGCAAAACACAGATTTAATGTCATCTTGGAAGAAAAGTTAACCTTTGTCATTTTTTATTTTTTTTAACCAACTTGCTGTTCATTCCCATAATACAGGCAAAAAAACTTGCTTTCATATGGTTTGAGAAAAAGACCCAACACAAACAGACCACCCAAAACACTTAGTTTATGGCAGCCCAAGCCAGGTTTCATCCTGCACCTTCACTGTTATGTTATGGACTCTTAACTAATGCCATATTTTCATTTGCCCACGTTTGTCTTTTTGATCCAAATTACAGTGTGAACAATAAACGTCAGAACCTTGCAAAAAACCACAGTCACGGTACTTCCCCTCTCCCAAAGACACACATGGTTCTATTCAACCTCTTTCTTTAAAGTGGGACCTGAGAAGCCACATCATTTAGGTAAATGGAAACCCAAGAGTTGAACCTTTTGATGAGCAACTCAAATAAAACGTCATAGTTTTGTTTTGTTCAGACAAACAGAAGTAGCTCAGCTGGCTGCAAAACGTGACAAGTGCATATTCAGTATTGTGCATAAAACATCATGTTTATAAGGATTCTAGTTTCTGTAAACTTCAAACTTAGTGTTATAATTGAAGAAATCCATAGGTGTCTCTCAACCACAGACAGCTGCTCCAACTTAAACTTATATACTGAACCATGTTGAGAAATAAAGGGGGTTCCCCCCACCAACCCACATAATTATGGTTTTGACCCCATTGAAAGAGGTAAAAATAGCACATTGGAGGGTAAAACACACTTGGGAATTCTACGTTCCTTCTTCCCTTACTTCAGAATACTAAATATATTTTAGAAGCAAAGTGTTTACATTATAAATTTAAAATTAGTTAGAAACAAGCAGCTATGCATGCTGTTTGATGGCCCTTCCTTCCTATTATGTGACGTTTTTGGCAGTTTTCCTCTAGAATAGGTTGTATGATGTGTGACTACATGCGTATTGTGCTGTGCGTGTCCCGGAGGAGAAGACCCGGTTGTCTGACACCGAGTGGTCAGACTGTTGGCTTCTGAGGATAGATTATTGATCAAAGGTTCTTCCTTCTTCATTTTAAATGTTAATATGGAAAAGGAGATGCTATTGCAATGTCGTGTCCTCTAGTTTTTGCAGCTGTTTTGCTAGCTGCGTCGACTTTTCCATGCTGATCGCGTTAAATGCAGTAGGAGGAAACGGGTCATCAAGTCTTCCAGCTGAAAACAACTTGCATCTTTTTGTATCGACTCGCACCTTGTCTCTCCTCAGTCACAAGCAGTGAGAAACTTTACTGTCATTTCTGTTTAATTGCACAAGATAATGAAAATAAAACCAGATCAGCATTTGGAAAGTTTTACTTCATGATGTAACTAATGTGTAAGTGATGTAAGATGTCATCTATTTGTGCCTGACTTTTGTTTTTGAAAAGGCATCTCATGAAAATGACCATGTTAATCTGAACTAGCACTGTTTAGAGCTCTAGACTTAAACTAGGAGTTTCAGTGATGAACTAAATTCAGTTTTTATCTGTATGAATTGAACTTTAGTACCGGGAGGAAGTCTGCTACCTAAGAGACAGCAGACTGGCAAGGGTTTCTTGATTGTTTGTGTGCATGTGAGTGAGGGATATTTTCTGTTCAAAATGGGTGAAAAAGAGCAATTGGAACAACCTATTTTTCCCGTTGTGTCAAATTGTGACTCCAAAACTAAATTACATACAGAATCATGATTTATGTGTACAGCTAAACGTCTAATTGTTGCCCATTGAAGAGTTAATGCAATGTCTGATTTGTTTTGTCTGTATGTATCTGTGTAGTGTAATCGTAGATAATGTCTGCATTTTGCAATCTGCTGATAAAGGTTTTCATTCAGTCACTGACCCTGAGTGCTGAGTTAAGAGAAAAGATAATGGTAATTATTCTTCTCAAATTCGGCTCATGCTGAACTCTGGCCAAAAGACTGTCCTCCGGGAACCAACCAAACACTGACATACCAGACGAAAAGTTCACCCCGAGGTTGAGCGTTTATCTCCTTTCATATCACCAAATGGAAAAGGTGGCCGGCTTTTTTCCATGAAGTTATTGTGAGTCAGATTAAAGAACATGTTCTACACAATATAACCAAGATGTAAAAATAAGTCCAGATATGTTTAACCTACTATGTTGCTTTTTAATCTTTATATGTCATCTAAAAGCCAAAGGTGAAGGTTCAGAAAGAGTTAGAGTTGCAGTTGATTTTGTGTTTTGTTTCCAAGACATTTTAAAGGAAATCAAATCTCAAAACATTGATATTGAATGGATATTTTTTCATAAAACATGCCAGGGGCCAATTTCTCTGACTTAAAATTAAACAACTTGTTAGTAGCGACTTTGTCAATAAATGTCAAAGTGTCCCAAAATGAAAGTATAAGTAACATGGAAATATATGTTGATCTCCTATGATTTGCTCCGTCTCTTTTCAGAAATTTTCAACGCCACAGAGGACAAATAATTTCCCCATCGTTGCCCGAATATGTGCAATTTTTACAGATAGATGTTTTCCTCACATCTGATCTACTTGTTAAATATATTTTACTGTAACTTTTAATTCTACCTACTGTGTCCTGTTTGGACATTTGAAGCCCGTGAACAAACAAATGAGGGCCAGAATATATTATGTGAGCATCTGTATCTCGTTTACTCAGTTGGCAACTCTGAGGGCAGCTTGACGTGACCTCAGAACGGCAGGAGTAGAAAGACAACAGCAGATGCAGTTACAATGACTAACACTGAATCATCTGCAAATGGTGAAATTCAAGTCAGAGATTTTCCAAACTGGGCATAGCACAGCCTTTATATCTGCCTTTAGAGTGTGACTAATAGATAGATAAGGCAGAGCCCCAACAGACACCAGAACTTCCTTGAATCCGGTAAATTTGCCTGACGTGCAGCAGAATAACGAAGACACACTATCTGCACGTTTGCAACTCCTTAAAAAGCTACCTTTTCAAGGACGTTTCCCAACAAATATATCAATTTGTTGATATATCCACTTCAGCCAGATGGATTCATTCACTTGAGTAAGCACATTTCCCGACCAAAACTCTGCAGCGGAGGCGTAAACCATGTGTTTAGACCCAATGTTTTGTGGTTAATGAAGCTGCCGCTGCATTCACATCCCAAATGTGTCACTGAACTGTCACACAGCGTAGCTCGGCTGCGATGCGCTGAATCACTGCGTTGCAGTTTTCCTTCAGCAGAGGTCAGCTGTAGGTCTATCATCACAACTCTGCAGGCAATCCGGTTCCTGCGGAGCTCAGCACATTCCCACTTAGATTTGGAAAAACTGGGCTTGTTGAGCCTTTACAAGAACCAGCTTTTAATCATGAGAGCAACATACGAAACACTGGATGGTTTTTAAAATTTGTTGTGGTTCGTGGGCAGATCGACTCAACCGCAAATAAAATGCTTACATCTGATCAGAAAAAAAAATATGTATCATTAGTCAATTAAAATAATAAAACTGAGCTTTTCACTTTTAAATGTTTGCAGACTCTGTCAGCCTTTTAAAAGTTTGCAGACTCTGTCAGCCTTTTAAAAGTTTGCAGACTCTGTCAGCCTTTTAAAAGTTTGCAATATTCCACAGCGGGTTGCTTTATTGTCACTGATGAAGTATGAAAAAGCAAAAGAATTTAGAGTGTCGGGATATTTATTTAAACAGGAAATGAAATGAAGCTTGTTATTAAATGCCAAGCCCTCGCAGCTGTGGAGAGCATAACACATGAGAAAATGGGATGTATTGTTTATGAAATAAATTACTTGAAAGCCTTGTCCTCTTGTTCAGTTGTAAACTTTCAATACATACATATCTTTCTTACACATCGGAGGAAGATTTTTTTTTTTTTTTGTACAGTCCACTGCAAAAATATCTGTATCTCTTGAACTTCTTCACATTTTGTCACATTTTATTGTTACGTTATGTGGTAGGCCAACCTTGAGTGGCATACAGTTGTGAAGTGGATGGAAATTCTGCATTTTTTCTTTAACATGGTGTAGCAAATAAAAATTTGAAACCGTGGGAAAAGGTCGGTTTTATTGTAGCACATAAATATGCTCTTCTAGAGCACATTCATGACTTTTTTCCATCTAGGGATATCTTCTTGCAATTTTTGTTGAACGTTGGATTTGTGACAGTTCTTCTGTATAATATTTGCAGCTATGCTTTCCATTTTATATATTGGATATGTAAAATATTCAAGGGTGAGGAGTGGAAGGAAGAGGCAACAAAGACGATAAAAAAGCAGAACTGCTGCTTTCTGCGCACCTTAAGAAAAGATCTGTCTTTTTTCCATGACATATTATATGTTAGGTTTAGGTTTAACAAAAGTATACAAATGTCAGGAGTTAATCAAATTTTCTACAACTGGCAGAATGTATACCCAAGAATGCTCAATGCCAGAATTGAAATAAAAACGTGTTAAAGTAAGGGTATGCACTCATTTTTCATCACATTTAAATTAAGACATTTTTTTTTCTCCCATCTTAAAAGTTAAATTCAAGAAACTTTTCCAACCGTACATTCCTCTGATAAGGCAATCTGGCCTAATCAAACACATCACACTTGCACCAAGATGGGTGTAAATCCAGGCGAAAGGCAACTGGTCAGACAAATAAATACTTCACAGGCTCTGCTCCAGTTTCTTTCCTTATCTTCTCTTATCTAGGTCAAACCCGGGAGTCTTTTTTTTTTTTTGAAGGGCTGCTTTCTTTCACTAATTCAAAAAAATGTCTGAAATGAGACCGCCCGCAGACTCAGACCTATTTCTTAAAGTCAGACAGTCAGACACGTCATGTGAAAATTTCACAATTCAACATTTCCACTTCAGCTCACAGCTGCACTCTTGGACTGGTCACAGACATGGACAGGGAGAATGAGTTCACATCGCTGCTCAACCAGTGGAAAATACTTGCAGTTGCATGACTGAAATGTTGACTGTGAAACTTGTGCAATGCAAAGTAGATTTTACGGGCTACATGGGAATTGCTGCGAGGTATGCTGGCCACCCATGCTTTATTACAACACTTTCTTGCAGATGATAGTATAAGTAACTAACGTAGAAATCAAACAGGAGCAGATAATTCATTGGGGGATGAACAGATGAGTACTAGTATTCTCAAGGTCTCACACTTGTTTTGCTTCCTGGTGGCATCAGGACTGGAGAAGGTTTTCTTCTTGACAGAGGAGGGAAGAGCAGGACTTATGCTGTTCATGGAGAAACACTCTTCAGCCTTCAAAAACAGTTTGATTCTGCAGGTCGCATGGCAGTAATCAATGTTGTTTTCTTGTTTTACTTAATTGATCACTAAATAAAATGCCGGCTCTTTTCCATCTATCTACAAAAAGCTTTCCAGATACACCTGCAGTTTGTGTGGCCTTCAAATATGTGACATTTTTAACCTTTTCTTTTCAATTTAGGTTGAGCCAACTGACTAACCAATCAAAGGAGAGTGTTATTGTTTTCAATTAGTGTGTTCAGGGCCAGACTTTGAGGTTTCATAAAAGCAGTTTTTTCCAACTCAGAAGGGTCGATAACTTCAATCCTTTAATGCTTATTTTGTAGTTTCAGTTCTACGTAAATATTGCTTCACACCTAAATAAATATACAGTGATTATTCATCTTATGGTTGGAATGATGTGGTTGTAATGGAAGATTTTATGTTAATTTTTATGTGACGTCTCACAATGGGATTGTTTTAAAATATTTGATTAAACTGTGACTGTGTAGTGACAGTATAATATGTGGCAGATAGTCTGTGAAAAAGTCGAGCTCCTCTGTGTCTCTGTGGTCCTACTGCCACCTGCAGAAATACGCTGCTCTTGGTCAAAAACAACCAATCAATGCCAAGAGGAATTGATAAGGATTGTGTGTCAGAATGACCATTTTTTTCTAGTTTGCTTAAAAAAACAACTACCGTGGTTATTAGATGTGGAAATAAAGACTTTTAACCTTCATTCCTTGAGTTATTACAAATCCATCCACCTATGCATCAATTTTCTTTCACTTTATTCAGGGTTAGCAGCTTCAGAAGGGAGGCCCAGACTTCCCTCTCCTCAGTCACTTGTTCCACAGATCCGATGAAATAATGACAAAGTCAATCATCGAACTGCGGCCCAGGGTGTCCTGATGCCAAGTGCACATATGGACACCCTTATGCCTGAACATGGTGTTTGTTATGGACAATCCGTGATGAGCAACCAAGGATCGGACTGCCAGGCCCCCTCCCTCGGCCGCCACCCATCTCACAATGCACCCGACCCCTTTGGCCCCTCTCATAGGTGGCGGGCCAATGGGAGGGGAGACCCATGTCTCCTCTTTGGGCTCCATGGGTGGAAGCCTGGCCACCAGGCGCTCGCCATCGTGCCCCCCCTCCAGGCCTGGCTCCAGAGCGGGGCCCCGGTGACCCGCATCCTGGCGAGGGAACACAAAGTCCGAAGTTCTTGTCCATCGTCGGGGTCTTTGGGCTGCGCTTTGTCTGGTCCCTCACCTAGGACCTGTCTGCCTTGGGTGACCCTACCAGGGGCATGAAGCCCCAGGCAGCATAGCTCCCAGGATCATTGGGGCACTCAAACCCCTCCACCACGATAAGGTGGCAGCCCAAGGAGAGGTCTTACAAATCCTTGAAATAGATTTTCCTATGATGGATAACGTTTGATTTATTCCAGTATGTCTAATTCCAAATCTTGAAATTATCTTTTTCTTTTTTGTGCTCCTTTCTGCAACATTCATGCTGAACTCTACAAAATCATCTTCTGGTGACTCTCCCCTCCCCTCACCCAGCCAGTCTTTACATTTGTTCCTGATAAGCCTCAATGAGCCGCAGCTGGAGATGGTTAGACACAGAACTGCTGCACTTAACCCAGTAGATATGACAGACCCAGAACAGGCTGAGGAAGAGATAAGACACCGAACATGATGTCATGCCTGATAGCCAAGGAGTTCAAACCCAGAGAGCAAGAAGGTGGCATTCTGCTTTTATGGAACTGGATATGAATAAATGTAAGAGAGAAGACTTCTTCCTAACCTTTGCCCTTTTCCCTTTGACCAGATAAAAATCTGGAGATCTTTTTATCCAACCTTTTATGAAAGTCTGATTAAGAGATGGATAGTCCAACAGACTCTGGTCAACTGCAGGCCAAAATTGCAACTTTTGTTAGGCAGCAACCCCCATCGACTGTGGCAGGGCTGCTTCAAGAACCCATGAAGATGCTTCTTCCCAAAATGTAACCCAATATGGAGTGGCATCAGATCTTAGATTTTGTTGTCTTTGGAAGAAAAACATGACAGTTCTCCTGCCAGAGCGAGACTTATGTTTGTTTTGGTTGTATTTTCCCAGAATGCCCTGAGCTACAGTCCGTTTCCTGCTTTTGATGCGGGCTCACATGTTCTTGATATTCACACGTGTGTTGGAACAGCATCGGGATTTCCTTCAACCAAACCAAGACTTTTTAGGCA
Source organism: Gambusia affinis (assembly GCF_019740435.1). Classification (NCBI taxonomy): domain Eukaryota; kingdom Metazoa; phylum Chordata; class Actinopteri; order Cyprinodontiformes; family Poeciliidae; genus Gambusia; species Gambusia affinis. The sequence continues at coordinate 11,657,920 of NC_057882.1, read as the reverse complement.
ATCTACAGTTCGCTTTAAATTTTAATGCACACACTCTTGTAAAACAACTTCCTGGGTATTTGACATTTCTATTTTGAAATGTTGTATTTTATTATACATACATGCATGTTTTTGTGCTGATGAAATGGCTTGCTCTTAGAAAATGTGTATTTTAAAAAATGGATCGTTTGAATAGTTCTTTCGAACAGCTCGTTGAAGTGAATGAATTATGAACATTCGATTCCCTCCAAAGAGACATCACTAGTAATCAATTGAATAATAGGATTGTTAAACGTTTATTTGACAGTGACTCTTTTATTCGCATGACCAGAAGTAGACTTCTTGTTCCTTAAGTGTGTTATTTTGATCAGTAAAAACATGTAAATATATATTAGTTTGACTAATAATAGTTCATAATAGGACAGCGGGTTTGAGTCAGAGAATGCATGTTACACCTTATACATCAATAAAGGAGATAAAAATTTAAATACCAGATCTTTCAATTAATTGCTTTATTTTGGAATAAATATGCAGAAGTCAAAGACAATTACAAATACATGTGAAAAAAAATATTTTTGCACAGAGCTGAGAAAATGTATACATAGTATACAGTACAGCTCATGTAAGTCATTGTTTTCTTTTGCTGTACAAAGTGCAAAAGCTGATTAAGAACATAGAAAAATATAAACAACTAACACCAATATAACATCCATCTTGTAGTTGGTTGCAAGATGGATCTTATATTGTAGGGTTGTTTAATCTGGCCTCTTAAAAATAGAAGTACATAACAAATGGCAGGATTACATCTAGCATTCAGGAACAACAAGTTAGTTCAGACTCTGGGGCCAGGAATAAAGATATACAAGGATAACAACATTCCCTCTGTGTTTTTTATTTTATTTTATTGACCTTAAATTATTTGTGGTATCTGTTCCAGACAGGCTTGACGTAACAGGCTTTAGGACGTGATGACACTGAAGAGTGAAGACAAATGGTGAAGGTCAAACGAGGGTCGCAGATTAAAGGCTTTGCACAACAAGTCCATATTTTTCCTACATGAGTGAATGTTTACCAGTTTGTATTATGTCAGGGAAATTGAGAGGTTTGATTTTTATTTATTAATTTGTATCAAGAAGATGTGCTTTCAAGAGTTGCTCTAATGATCTGATTTTCTAAAATGATATCTGACAAACACAATCAGTAGAGAAAAAGAGCTTAAAATTTGGTGGAGAAGTGAAATGACCCAAAGGTTTCTTCGATATTTAATAATATTTTAGCTAGTGTTACCACAATGCACAAATAGACGAATCAGCTGAAGAGATACAATTAAAAATTTGTTTTGAGATTTTTAAGATACGGCATGCCGTTATGGATTTTTAATCAATTTCTCTTTAAAAACTAGAAGAATAACAGCAAAAATATTTTTTACAACTCTACTCTGACTTTTATTAAACATTCACATTAGTGGACCACATCACTAAACCAGCAGTCATTGTAAAACAAGTTTGAGTATTTAAAAGCAAACACAAAATGACTACACAGTTTAGCATTCTTTGATAATAATTAGCATGGTTAGCATTAATAACCGACTCGTTAGACTCATTGTGCATATTCTAGAGAATTTAGATCTTTAGCTTCACTAACTGATTTCCAGAAGCTTGCCAACATTTTCAAATGAAGCATGTTCTGTCAGATAATTATAATATAAAAAGGATGAATATAATACTCCGGTGTATGCGGTTGGGCCTTACCGTTATCTGTTCAAAATCTTGCTCTTTCAGAGCATAAATAAACTGCAAACATCTTAGGTTGGGTTGCTTCTCAAAATCTCTGTGACAAAATTTTAAACACCTCAGTAATTAGTAATGACTAACCTAATTCTCCTTCACTCATTAACAGCATTGACACCATTACAGAGCTTATCATGGTGCTTTTGCTGGTTGGAGAAAAACACATTTTTTTTCAGTTTTTGACTGGTTGATTGAAAATCAAGACATGTCAAACTCAAAATTAGTCAATTTCAGTCACCAGCATCTCCTATTGAAGACATAAAATTTGAAAAATCATGTATGAAGAATACAGACTGGATATGGAAGTACATTAGCCTTAAAGGCTTACAACAGAGCACTGATGTCAAACCAGTATTTTAGATTATTGGAACATAATTAACCACATAATGAAGATTTTCCTTTAAATTGGTGGAAAAAATAAAGTGTCCTATTAATGCTGTAGACAGTCATTCGCCTTTTCTGATTCTGTTTAGCTGGAAACATAATTATTATATTGCTAATAAATAGCTGTTGCTACAGCAGTATCTGCATAACTGTGAATTTTATGATGGTTTGATGATTAAATGAAGACACTGTCAGGAAACATCAAAAGTTTTCCAGCTGTCAGTTTAGATAATTTTATAGATATTTTTGACACCCAGTTTGACTTCACCAATGTTTGTGAGATATAGCTAAAACCCTGACGTCTGTGCAATTTAACTATTGTGACATAAAATGGATTGTAGACTCACTCTGTTAAAATAAGCTGATTGCTTAAAGGTTCTGTATCAACTAGCAGTGCAGGGAATCTATGTTTTATTTGACTTTCAAATTGAGTAGCTTTCATCAAGCTGCAGCGAGGTGATTTTTTTTGAAAGCCAAACTGATGTCACAGAAACTGATCTGCCAGAACTCATTCCTTGGCTGCTGCTCTTTCATATTCTTGTTTTTCTTCTGAGCACTCTCCATTAATATCCTCTGGCAGTCCAACAATGCAGGACGCAACAGCTGAAACAACTAGATATGGTGTAATACTAGCTAGAGTGTTCGTTTCGGTTCCTTTGAAACACAGAATTTTATTTATTATTAATTTTTTATTTTTTTATATATTTTTTTATATATAGTTTCACGTTACTGACAAGCGTTTAGGTTACAGAAGTCCAGCTCCTGAGGTTTACGTAAGCCCTTGCAAAGATCCCTTGGGAGCAGAAGCCCAGTCTGGTCTTTGCAGTGGAGAGGTCGTCTCTTGAAGCCCTTCCCACAGGTTCTGGAGCAGGGAGACCACTGCCCAATATGCCACTCAGCACAAGGGTCTCCGCAAACCCTGGTGGCAGAGGGTCTTTGTGAAGAATCACAGTCTAGCCCTGGCTTGCCATCTGATTTTAGACACTGCACCATCCTCCTCTGGAAACCACTGCCGCAGGACACCGAGCACTCCTCCCAGGGTGCAGATATCCATTTCCCGACAAGAGCATCCATCTTGCTGTAAGAGCTTTTAAGATTGTCTTCCTCATCCTCCTTCACTTCGTCTTTTGTCAGGACGCTGTTCTCCGAATTTGCACGCTCCCCCTTCTTCAGCATTTTGTCTTCCTTGGTCTGACGGTGAAGGTAAAAGGAGTAGCGTATGCGAGGAGGTGTTATCTTGCCTGCACACAGCACTTCCACGGTCAAGGCCTCTCCTAGGGGATTCACAGCATGCAGGGTCTCGGAGAGGCCAGTGGTGCCGCTGTAGCGCAACAGGCTGTTGTTTACAATGATGTCTCTCTCGCCAGCGGACACAATATAATTCCCATTGAGAAGGTAATGCCCCTTGCTGTTCTTCACTGCCAAGTAGTTGTCATCACCCATCATTCCCTTGTAGCCTCGCTGACGGATGTCCACATTGGCAGCACCCACTGGCAACACGACAACGAAGTTGTAGCCGTGCCTGCATGCCAAAACATTTATAGTCAATGAGTGCTTTTGTCAAGGGTGAAGCTAATGAAGTTCTGCTGAAGTGAGAGTGGGGAAAAAAGGCAGGCACAAGAATCCCTTAGTGGGATGTCACTGGTTTTACTCACACAGGCTTGGTGAAGAGTCCCGACACTTTCTTGCAGCTCTTGTTGTCGCCTCCACAGATTCCACACTTATCAAACTTCTTTGTGGAGCCAATTACTCTGTCACATCCAGCTTTGATGCACTTTCCTTGGACGCAAATGCCTGTGGAGTCTGGTGAGCATGGAGTCCCATCAACAACCTGTATTATACAAATAGAAATCAAGGTCAAATTTCCAGACTTAATAAGCTACATTAAGTACAACTCTTACGTCATTAAGAGCAAGAAAAGCTATTCTATTAAAAAATAATAGTCCTAAGACATGTTTCCACTAATTCAACCATTCACAATGTAGATTATTAATCCCTATGTTTCCACAGCAGTTACCAGTGTACATAAAAATTAACTATGTCATATGTAACCAGAGAAAGTCCCCAATCTGTAAGTTGGCCTTTTTTTCTAGCAGGAACTTTTCATTTGAGTTTTGCAAAGGAAGATCACCAACTTTTTAAATAAGTGGATTTTTTTTTTTCAGCTTTGTAAGTCAGTTATACAAATTTACATCTCTCACCTTTTACTAGCGTTAGCTGCAACACATTTTAAACCACTGATATGTGTTTACAAGTAAAAACAACTAGCAGTCTGGTGGGTCCCTGACAAATTTGTTTAATCAATAATTACTATACAGCTTACCTGGTAAGCTGTATAGTGAAAGTTTACATAATTTCAGTTATGGGCTTATTTACATAATTATTTATATATTATGCTGCTCATCTGTGTGGAAGATTTATGCTCCTTTGACACAAGGCTTTATTTAATATAAATGTCTGTGAATCTTACAAACTTCCTCAAACATTGAAGTGATTATAATCCAGTTTTAAAGAGTGAACACTGTGAAGAACATAGAAATAGTGTGAGTGGTCAGAGCTGATTCTTCTTTTCTCTCCCCTTTACTCATTATCAGAGTTTGTAACAACTCTGTATGTTATAAAGTGCAATTGCTGTGACAAATTATGAGTCATAGCTTTACTGCAGAAAATCTCAGCTTATAATTCTGCATTTGGAGCCTGTTTTCCACTCTCACTTACTGAGGGAGACCTTGACAAAACTACAGTAGGAGGAGTCACTGCTTAGCATCTGCTGATGTAATGAATCTGTTTTGGACTCCAAAGTGGAAACATTCACAAAAGAAAATCTGTCAGGATGATGTACATTTCTATCCCAATTTTTTATTTATTTATTTTTTCTGTGAACTCTAATACGTTTTGAACCAACTCCAACACACCAATTTATGCTTTAGGATTAGCTGTTGGGGGAGGGGGAGTATATTTTTATTAATATCATGTCTCTGTGGGTTAAATATCCAGTGGTAATTCAGAGCTTTACTCCTTCAAGGACTCAGAGCTGGAGAAAGGAGTGAACCCACTGCTGCTCCTGCTCACTCGACGCCCTGCTGTCTGACGGAGACAAGCTGTTGTCCCTCCATTGCTTTACTTCTCTCGAGGTTTAAATGGCTGTGTTATGCAGAAATCTTCACATCCCTTACATTTTTTTTTTTTTTTACATTTTGTGACACTAGAAGCTTCTATGTGTATTATTGGTAGAGTGTACATAAAAACTATTTGGATGTTTTGCCCTCTTTGCTGCTTTTACAAGTCAATCATGACCATCATTTTTGTTTTGTCAAAAGAAAACAGTAAACCAAACTTTATCAAAGTCAAAACTGATTTCTTGAAAACTATACTCTGTATTTTATGTGATAGGGCAATAAAAGGTAGCAAAGTGGAAGGCAGTGTTGTATTTTTATTTTTTTTTACAGACAAAAATCCAGCTGAGAAAAGAGAAGATTAATCGGAGAAGCAGCCAAGTGGCAGATGGTAACTGTGGAGGAGCTGCAGAAATTCACAGCTCAGGTTGGAGAATCTGTTAATAGGACAAATATTATTCCAGAAATCAAATTTTCTGTAAGAGTTGAAGGGAAAGCCATGTGGAAACTAAGTGGCTCCAAACCAACATTGCGCATCACTGTGATCACCATTGTGAAACCTGCTGGTAACGTGACAAAATGAGAGAAAGTTCAGAGTTTAAATAGTTTTGAAAGACAATGCGCTTATCCTGACCCTTAAAATAAGTATTTTTATTATTATTATTATTATTATTATTAAAACCTGAGTTATTTGTCCCATGAGTTACTTTATTTACAGGCTCAGTTTGTTCTAAATGTTGTTCAATAGGAAAAGTAATCTAAAAAAAATAAAGTAATAAAATAAAGTGCAAGAGTAAGTCCAGTATCTGCTTACTTTGGGAGATAGTACATAGAAGTAGCCAGTCCCGTTAGCCCTGCAGATGAGTTTGCATCTGTCCTTTGGTGAAACTCCAGAGTATTTTGGCACCCACACCACAGACTGGGCAACACGGCTACTGCTGAATGTCTGGCCAGAGGTCTCACACTGCTGTTCTCGATAAGTCTTATCTACACAAAGAGATGGACGAGGGCAGAAGAGATGAAGCATGGCTAACAATGGACTGGGTTTTCAATTCAGACTTTCATTGTTAAAATTGTCTTTGAGCGACTCCCACCTGTCTCAGGGCAGCGGTTGAGGCTGCAGGAGCGATATTTGACCCGTACTCCTTGGCAGTATTTGCCCCCATTTGAAGGGGCTGGGTTGTTACATTCCCGTTTAGACAGCTGGACCCCGCTTCCACATGTGCGGGAACAGGAACCGAATGGACCCCACTTACCCCAACGACCATCCAACTGAAAGAATCACATCCATTAATCACACCCTGTTGTCTACTGATGAGACTTAGTAAATCCTTGCTTCAGTCGGACCTTCACGGTTTGCAGCTGTTTGTCGGAGCAGACGCCTCGATCGCAGACCTGCCTGTCGCCACAGCGGGTCCCGTCTGCCCAGGGGAAATGTCGAGTCATGCACACCAGATGGCCGCTGGACTTCCCTGTGCACCACAGTCGGCTGCACGGCGGCTGCATGAAAGGGCACGGCTTGGAGCCCTCTCCGAAGGCGAGCTCACACTGACGATCGAGATCGTAGGAGGAACCAGGCAGCACATCTGGAAGGACTAATGTTTTCTGAGGCTGGTCGAGCAAACAATCCCCTACAAGACAGAAGCTGTGGTAGTTAGTAAGAGTAAGACAATTTTAGAAACATCTTATGACTTAGGACAAAATTTTACTAGTTTTGCTAAACAAACAAACAAGATCACTTTTTGAAAACACTGCATGTTAAGGTCAGAACTTTATCTTCATCATAAAACATAAAACGTGAGTATCATGTTTGTGCCAGATCATGATAATAATAATACAATATAAAACAGTGAAAGCACTATTGGATCCAAATTAAATAACTTTGCATACTTTGGATCGCCATGGTCTTTTGTCCCTAACTAATAAATATGGTTTTTGTGGCAAGTTTAAAAAAGGTGATGAATTTTAGCCGTTTTCACAGATAATGGGACTGAAGTTTCCTCAGCTGTTATCACAAAGTATTATGTTTTAGGACAGGTGTAATGAGGTTTTATTGAACAAATCTTGTTATATTTAACTGATACAATCCCTTTTTTCAGTGAGGTTTATCACTGGCAGGTTTTTTTTTTTTGCCTAAATGATTTGCTTTCTCTCCAGTTCACTCACAAACAGACTTTTCATAGAAAAAAATTAAAGAAATTAGTCCTAAAAGCACATTCCAAAAGTCAGTCACATAGAGGTCATCTGAAAACATGCTCACTCCTTCTCTGCTAAAACAAAACAGTGAAATCATTGTGCATGTTATCTTTCCACATCTTTCTTTCCTTTGTCCTCACCCCATTCCCATTAAAGTCCAAATTTAAGACCGAGGTGTGACTGATTGTGACGAAAGAGTAATGACAGCCATATAAAACACACACTAAAATGTTTCATTTTGAGCCTAACACTGCTTTAGCCATGCTCAGTATCTTCTTTTGAACTTTGGTAAACTTTATTGTTATAACATCAAGTCCTGCTAATGTAGTGAAAGTATTTTGCCTCTTTAATTTTCAATTCCTGCTAAACATCAGTGGTTTCTGAACCTTCTACTACAAAACTTTGCAGATGTCAGTAAATTTTTAACAAAAAGATGTAGAAAACAATGCGATCCATACTTATAATCCCTGTAATAATTGCTTAGTTGTTTTTATTTTTATTTTATTGCTTTGTTGGGGGGAATGGCACCTTGTGGTATACATGTCGTCCACATGTATCCCACACTCTACAGCCATCCTGACTCCAGCACAGCCATAAGTTCCCCTAAAAACCCACCAGCCCACCCTTGTTGCTTAACATGCAGAAACATTTTGACCAAACATGGTTAGACTTTTTTGTGATATGGGTTTAAAATTAAAGGCAGCTTGTAAATTATGCAAAGATTAAAGCACTGTCACCACTAGATACAGATGACACACGAGAACTTTCCAAGTAATGGGGTACTTTCAGAAGGTGGTTTTGATTCCTTGCAATTGTCCACAACTTATCCTTGTGGGTAATCTTTGCATCCAAAAGCAGTTATGTGCAGGGGGGGGGGAAGCAGTGTCTGACTCTGAACTGCTGTTGCATTCCTGCTGTAAAGCTAAATGGATAAGCAGCAGCTGGCGGTATATTTGTTTCATTCCATTTCACAGCAAATTTGGAAGAGAAGCCAGACAAATTAGCTGATGGCTAACAGCTATATATACACTCACTCTACACCCAATAAACTGAACCGCTCCTCTTCCTTCCTAATCTCCCTCTGAAGAGCAGTCAAAGAAAACAATATCTGTGTAGCGAGATGAGCAGGTAGCATTATTCTGGAACCATCCAGCCACTTGTGGCAACACCTTTTAAAAGTTAGTGTTTAGAAAACGGCTTGCAACAATGTCCTGAACTAAAAGACAATGCTTTTGGTTGTGTTAAGAATGATTGTTGGTCTTTCTCGCAAATTTATACTGTAGTATTTTCATTTCAAAAATGGAGGTGAAGAAAAATGAAAGATGTTTGCCTATTTGTAGTGAACCTGCATGGGAAGCATTGGGCAGAGCCAGCTCGTCTCCAAGCCACAGCGGTGGCTCTCGCAAAGCCAACCCCTGTAATTTGGGACACATGTGGGTGCAGTTTTGAAATAAGTTTTGCGTTGCTCTAAGGCTGGGTCCTGTGGTCTGGCCTGGTTGGCAAACAATCTGCATCCCAAATGTATGAATTGCTTTTTTTTTTTTTTTTTTTTGCAATTTTCCTCTGAGCTCAGTAATAGAAAAGGTTTGGCTGATGCAAGACTAGAAACCCAAGGGTCTGATGTTTGTTTAATAAAAACTCCTGTTGTCTTGAGGAAAAGCACAAGAAAAAGTCAAAACCTTTTATTTTCACTCGCATACCTAAAGGTCAAATCTTAATGTGGTTCAATTCAAACACATTAACATTTCAAAATATTAGAAATATGATCAAGATTCTCACCATGTCCACTGTCCAGAAACTCAGTGATGATGGCAGCACTGCAAGGAGACCAGGGACTGGTGCGGTTGATCTGAATAAGCGTAGGGGACATCATGTGGTTTTCCTGCAGCTTTCCAAACACATCTTCACAGGTCTTCACATTGTCATGCGGCATGTTGAACACATGGCCTGTTGAACACATGTCAGATGTCTCTTATAAATAAAGTGTCTTGCAAAAGTATTCAGGTCAATTGGAGGTCTTCACATTTTGTCATGTTACAACCACAGACGACAGTGTATTTAATTGCAGGGGTCTCAAACTCCAGTCCTCGAGGGCCGCAGTCCAGCAGTTTTTAGATGTGCCACAGGTACAAAACACTGGAATGAAATGGCTTAATTACCTCCACCTTGTGTAGACCAGTTCTCCAGAGCCTTAATTATTCTATTCAGGTGTGGTGCAGCAGAGGCACATCTAAAACTTGCAGGACTGCGGCCCTCGAGGACTGGAGTTTGAGACCCCTGAATTAGAGTTTTATGACATAAAGCAGCACAAAGCAATGCATGATTGTGAGCTGGAATGTTTAGGATTGCTGCCCTGTTGGTGAGGTGAATATAAACTTCAGTCTCACGTTTTATGCGGCTTCTAACTGGTTTTCTTCCAGTACTGCCTTGAAGCGCCAGCTATCTTCCCATCTACTCTGACTAGCTTCATGATCCCAGCGGCTGAGAAAAATCCACACAACATGATGCAGACACCACCACGATTCCCAGTGGGGAAGGATGTCTTTAGTTTGATCTGCAGAGTTATTTTTGCTCATAGGTTAAAAAGTAAAAAACAAAAATGTCATTGACTCAGAACAACTTTTTCTTCTACAACTTTCTCTCTACCCTGTCTTGGTGTTTACTAAAGTTCTCTGATACCTTTATAGAACAGCTGGATTAATAAGTTGAGAATTAAATCCTACACAGGTAGATTGGTTCTCAAATTAATAAGAAATTAGTCACAGTGCATTTGATTTAGGGGTATCAGAGTAAAGGGACTGAATGGAAAAGCATGCCACATTTTCAGAGTATTATTTAATATGTTGTTTATTTCATAACTATACAGCAGCTTGTGTTGGTCTATCAGATAAAACGCCAATCATTGAAGATGATGTGGCTGTAATGTGACAAATTGCGACTAACTTCAACAGATATCAATCTTCTGAATATACATGCACAACAAATGTGTGTTTTGGAGGAAGCCATGTCAGAACTGCGCGTTACCGAGCTCGTGAGCGGTGGTGAAGGCTGAGGGCAGGCCGTCGTCTTCAATGACAGAGCAGCTCCTCTTCGGGTCGCACATGGTGCCAACGTCTGCCATGCCGAGAGTGTCGCAAGTGGAGGCTCCACAAAGATCCTGCAAAAAAACAGCAACACATCTGAGCAGGGCATGGGGGGGAACACCAGCCAAGCGAGAGAATCGCTTGCATTAGCAGATTTTTCGGCCACGTAGACTCACTGGAAACCTGTTGTAAACAATCAGGAGCTAAGGAGTAATGTCAGAAGTGGAACCCCATGAGTTATTATTATTTTCCTTCTAATGCTGTACCAAAAATGCAGCATGAGAAGCAAAGCTGAAATGAGAAAGAAATACGATGCTTGGCTCAGTTGTAGGAAATATGCTTCCAAAGGAATAGCAGCATGACTTGCCAGATGGTTACTGTGTAATTAAGGTATAAACATTGGATTTTAAAAAGGCTGCGCCTGTCGCCCTTTAAATAATATTTCTTGGAATATTAAGGCATAAATTCAATTCGAAGAAGCAAAATTGGTATGAAAACATGGCTACAGATTATCCGATGGTACATCTTATGGCGCTGTTGCCAGTCATCAGTCCATGTTTGAAAACAACTAGAACAAAATGTTTGAGCCAAAATTATGAAAAGGACACAACATACCAGAAAAACATAGTCGATAGAATTTCAAAATAATTTTGGAATAACAATCCACCACAATGTCCAGTACCATGTTGGATTACTGTCAGCTTATTTAAACCCTTGAACAATTTGCTGTGAAGTGGAAGAAACTGAATATAAAACGTGGAAACCCACACAGGCCTGAAGAGCCAAAGTAAAAACATTATATCATATATAGTTGAGCTCAAAATTATTCACACTGCAGTAATCTCTTAATTTTGCCACCATGTTTCTTCTGCTTGGAGTTAATATTAACATCTTGTCCTAACTTGAACCCTATCAAGAGATTAGGATGATGGCAAGGAGGCCTTCCAACCTCTATCACTTAAGATAAATTGTCCAAAAAAAACCCAACAGAAAAATACATAATCTCAGCCATTATAAGATGGATTACTGTAATTTCATTGAAGATGATTCCTCTGATTATAGAAACAAAATGTGAGTATCCTTTCAGAGATTTCTGTTTAATTTCATATCAGAAGCAGACTTCTTGGCTGAAGGCTCTACATTTGCAGCTGAGCCTGACTTTGCAGTGATACCACAAGACTGACAGACCTAAAGAAATATCATGACTGAGTATAGGGCCATTACACTTAAAGAGGAATGATGTTATTCAAAAAGTGGGAATATTAAATATGATTTAGTTTTTTTAATGGGCTCTGTGTTAGGAGTTGTGCTCTGGAGACTTGGAAAAGACCCAGTAATGCTCAGTATTGCCTTTCACCACCCAGTCTTTAAATCTTCCTAGTGAGAAACAGTGTTTAGAGCACACCGTCTTCTATGAGGTAACTGTCCCAACCTATAACATTTCCATGCCAGAGCTGTTTCCAGTTGACCCATTTCTCCATTGCCGAGGTTTTAAAACCCAATACTTGACTTTGTGTCCGCTTTAACCTGAACCCCGTAATCACAGGTCTTTTTTTTTTCAGCACTGGTTGCCACAAACCAATGCCCATCTGCCTGGAGCTGAAAGAGGCCCATTACCCTGTGCACTTCTCACAAACACTAAACTCCTACGGCAGCCGGCATACGCACTGTCTGACCACGTCCAGCCCTGAAAATCCTGGGATGAGCTAAATGCGAACATAAAACCCGGTGCCAAGTGAAGACATTGAGTTCTATGACAAATATTTCCAAAAGTAAACCGCAGAAACCACGATTGTTGGCCTGTAAAAATCCAGTCCAGATGTGCTAATGTGTATCATTGACATGTGAAAGTTTGGGCCAGCTAAGTAGAAGAATAAGAAATGACATAGCAGGAGAGAAGAAATTGCCATATTAGGGAGTTAGTTCTTTGCTATGACTTAATTTGCCCCACTGACTAGCTGTAGATTTTGGCTCTTTTTCTCTTTTTTTTTTGTATTCAGAAACAAACACCTCAGACTAGAAATATGTTAAAGCTTTTGATTCCTCTCTTAATAATCACAGTTTCTTCCTTTTTTGTGCCATATTAAGAAATACACATCTGGAGCTGCTGACAGGATCAAGTAAGTTTGATTGTCCAGTCTATGTAAGTTTTGTGAATTTGGAGAGGGGTTGTGTTTTTGTGGGGCTGTTTCAGGACTTTTAAAATGTTTTAAAAAGCTAACTGGTTCTTGTATAACCAAAGCAGGAGCTGTATTCACATCAACTACAAAAAGTTGGGATTATTCCAAATGGGTGGGTTGGATTACGTCAGCGCTATTCCTCGTCTTCAGTCCTGTTTGTGTAGGTTATATGCTGGATCTCTAGACATAATTGCCGTAGAGGGGATAATCCAGTTTGTTTTTGCAGATTATGTGGCTCTGTTGGCATTTTTAGGTAATGTCCTTCAATGTTTTCTTGTTCTGAAGTGATGGGAGATGGACAGATAGGTTTGGACTTTGTTGGGGTGCTTTCTCCCTCAGCCATTCTTAGAGGCAATAAAATAAGATACCATAAGCTATTAGCTACAATGCAATACCTCTCCCAGGGGAAATCCCACAAATTTATGGTTTGATTTAATCTCTTGGCTGCTTTTGTACAGTAATCAGACTGTGTAGTTTAATGACATGAGTAATTTTGCAACATTCTTTTAACGGTAATCAGGCCATTAGCAGGGTTTGAGCCCCCACAGTTGCCTCTGGACAACATCAAGTTGGTCTTCATAAAACCTACAAAATTACTCTGTCAGTTAGTTAACAGCACACAAAGGAAGAGACTTTAATACCAAATAAATGTTACGGTAAACAATAAGGAAACACACTGACTAAACTTTACAATCATCACGGACATGGATCGTCAGAAGATGCTCCAAATGTTGCCCTTGTGAAAGAAGATATGTGGAAAAACTAAATTGTAGGGTGTCTAAAGCTAAACTTCTAAATTTTCTTAGTGTCTTGGGAGGGGAAGTAGCAAATTTCCCAAATTTTGTTCAGCATCTTGAAAAATCATTCATGCCTCAAACATGAGTATGTTTTGTTAAGTGACAAAACAAAACCAGGTACCGCATGAGATGCAGAAGGATTGATGTTTTTCAGAATGGACTGTCAAAAGCCATTCTGTGGGGAAGCTGGTGATGGGAAGAAGGATGAAGTTAAATGCAGGGGAATTCTGGAAGAAAGCTACAATGAAATAGTTTAACCCACAGATGTCAAACTGTGATACACCCTTCTGGGCAGTCTTTCTTGTTACTCAGAGGAGGCCAAATTATTTGCAGGAAAAACAGAAAAGCTGTGCATAATTGTCAGTTAATACGCCCCAATAGACAGAAAGATGATTTGTTATAACATGAGATTTGGTCACCAGTCTAACTCACATTACTGGAACAAGGCATTTACAATGTTTTTTATTTATTTATCATTTTCTACTTTCAAACATTGTAGCAACATGTTAAATAAAGAAGTATGTGAAGGAGCTGACAAGATACAAGATGACTGAAAGGTATATCAACTTTTCCAATATAACTGCATGCAGTTATATCAAAAAATAACTTCTTTGAGTTATTTTGAAGAGAACCGTGGAAACAATTCGAGTTACTCAAAGTGCAAAAGAACAAAATATTTTCCTTCCTCTTTGCAAATGTTTGCTGCTTTTTTTTGTTGCTCTGTAAAATAAAATCACAATGAAATACATTCAAGTTTGTGGTTGGAATGCGACAGAGAAGCTAGGACTGAATTAGAAATGTTCTGCTTCCATGCCTTAAATGGCAAAAAACATGTTAAGTTACAAACGATTCCTGATCACTTTTTAAAACTGTCCTTCTGATTGATTTGATTGTATAAAAGCAAACCAAATTGAAAACTTATATTGCTTTCGTTTGGTCATAACCATACACAAAATGTACAAGAATATCGATCTATTTTGGATCAAAACCTAAAGTTTTGTTTGAGCTGAATTATTTTAAGCAGTTTTTGTGCATACTGTAGGTCTTGGCCATGCATGCTGTAATAATTGTGTTCAGTTTCTGGACATTTAAGTTACCGTTAATGGTTTGTATAAGAAATCTCTTGTAAATGCTGTTTTTTGTGCTTCTAACAGTCCTTGATTAAAGCAGATGAGGTCACTGAAAGACATGCTTACTGCAACAGAGCTGGAATCCCTTGTCGCCTGCCTTCCTGCTTTATATAGCAAATTGTATCCACATTACTCATCGTGGGCCGGCCATGTGCAGTTTATTAG